>NC_092740.1:56576461-57185329 GCF_047496795.1 Chiloscyllium punctatum
AGAGTTGGGATAAAAGTTCTTTTTCGGAATGGCAGCAGGTGACTAGTGGTGTCCCACAGGGTTTAGTGTTGGTGCTGCAGCTGTTCACTTTATGTATTAATGCTCAGGATGAAGGGACTGGGGGCATCTTGGTGAAGTTTGCCGATGATACGAAGTCAGGTGGACAGGCAGGTAGTTCTGAGGAGGTGGGTAGGCTGCAGAAAGATTTAGACAGTTTAGGAGAGTGGTCCAAGAAATGGCTGATGAAATTCAACGTGAGCAAATGCGAGGGCTTGTAGTTTGAAAAAAAGAATTCAGGCATGGACTATTTTCTAAACGGAGAAAATTCATAAAGCCAAAGTACAAAGGGATCTGGGACTGCTAGTCAAGGATTCTTAAAAGGGTGACTTGCAGGTTGAGTCCGTAGTTAAGAAAACAAATGTTATGTTGTCATTTATCTCGAGAGGGTTGGACTGTAAAAGCAGCAGTGTGCTACTGAGACTTTATAAAGCTCTAGTTAGGCCCCATTTAGAATAATGTGTCCAATTTTGGGTCCCACACCTCAGGAAGGATATACTGGCACTGGAGCACGTCCAGCGAAGATTCACATGAATGATCCCTGGAATGGGAGGCCTAGCATATGATGAATGGCTGAGGATCCTAGGATTGGATTCATTAGAGTTTAGAAGGTTGAGGGGAGATCTAATAGAAACTTACAAGATAATACATGGCTTAGAAAGGGTGGACTTTGGGAATCTGTTTCCGTTAGGCAAGAAGAGTAGGACCCGTGGGTACAGCCTTAGAATTAGAGGGGATCAATTTAGAATGGAAATGAGGAGACATTTCTTCAACCAGAGAATGGTGGGCCTGTGGAATTCATTGCCATGGAGCACAGTGGAGACTGGGACATTAAATGACTTCAAGGCAGAGATTGATAAATTCTTGATCTCTTAAGGAATTAATGGCCACGGGTAGAGTGTGGTTAAGTGACGTTGAAATGCCCCTCAGCCATGATTGAATGGCGGAGTGGACTCGATGGGCCGAATGGCCTTACTTCCAATCCTATGTCTTATGGTCTTATGGTCTAACTTGCTAGTGTAGAGGAAACCACATTGTGAGCAGCGAACACAGTAGATTAGATTGAGTGAAGTGCAGGTAGTATGGGGTGGTGTTGTGAGTGAAGGAGGAGGAGATATCAGAATGTCCCAGAGGGAACGGTCCCTGTGAAATGCTGACAATGGAGGAGAGTGGAATATGAGTCTGGCAGTTGCTATCTCAGACTTCTTGCTCAAGTTGGCTTTAATATCTCCATTTACCACCCAATGATGATAGAAATGGTGCAGCATCGGTCATGAGATCATGTGACGTTCAAAGTGTACATGTACCTTTGTGTGGTCCTGGCATTGCCACAAAACTGTTAGCAGGTGACAACAGATGTGTTTAGTTGCCGGTTTTAAATTCAGTTTGGACCAATTTGCAATATAAAAGCTATTCATACTTCCCACAGTTATCACAAAACATCGGTTTTACAATTCTTTTTCAATCCCTCTCCAGACTCCTCCTCTACTCTCATCTCCAACAACAAGAAGGAGCTCGATAACTCCTTTGTCTTTAAGATTAAGGTCATCTGGTCAGCTGCCTCTGTCACTTGCCTTTTGTTTTGTTACCCCAACAGATCAAACCTCCTTCAAGATATAGCACTAAATTTGCATCTTTTAAAAATTTCCTCTGCTGTCTCTGAACACTTTTTATTTTCAAATCTACATTGACTAAACTGCTGACCATATACCTTCCCTTCCTGGCTGCAGTGTTCGTTGATGATATTAACAATTCTTTCTCCTCAGGTCCCTCTCCCCTTCAAATCTGCTGTTAACCTCTCTGCAAAACAAAAAAATAGCCTTTTTGCCTTTGTGAACTGCTAAGTTATTGCCAACACCCATTAACTCTCCAAATTCCATTTAACTTCCTGTCATTTCCCAATTCTTGCCCATCTTTCCTGAATCTCCATCTTTGAGTCCCATCAGTCAGGTTTCTGCCCCAACCACAGGACCAAAAAAACTCTTATCAAATTCATAATTGACATCTGGTGTGATTATGAGAAAGGCAAACCAGATAGCTGATGGCACAAGGCCTAGAGAACACAGATTTGAAGGGATGAGTAAGAAATACGGAGGGAAAATGAAAAGAAGTGTTAATGTAATGAGTGTTAATGATCTGGGAGACACCTGAGGTGGAGGTGGAAGTGGAAATGATTAATGTTTTCAAAAGGAAACTGGATAGGTATTTGAGGGAATTAAGTTGAAATGTGTGGTGCTGGAAAAGCACAGCAGGTCAGGCAGCGTCTGAGGAGCAGGAGAGTCAACCTTTCAGGCATAATCCCTTCATCAGGAACACCTGTTTCTGTAGTGCATTCCAGTACCAGAACCCAATATGTCAGGCTTCCTTAAATTAAAAGAAAATTTAAAAATACATTACAAAGGTACTGTAAAGGTTTAAACAGTTTTCAGGGCAGGAAACTGGCCATGGTGAATCAGCTTCCCATCATAGAAACTGCCCATTTTTCATTTTCATTATGGAGAAGAAAATTGGACATTTTGTATTTTGTTCCAGATGCACCATTCCAGATTATGGTTGCATGTTAAAAATTCTTCCAGTTAGTTTTCAAAGAGTGTTGTTATAAATTATTTATTTGAAGCAGATTTATCCTATTCAAAATACATTTACACTATGTTATGTAGGTTGGAGCTTATCATTTGTTTTACATAGCCCAGTACTTCGGTTTTAAAGTTATTTCGGCTTGAGTTGGAAATCAAGACCCACTGTATCTGGAGTTATCGTTGAAGCTAAAGATTGGTTGAAAAATATTAAGTTCCCCAATTTACCTGATTTGCATACCCAGTGTGATGGAAAGCATTGACCAGATTTCTGTATTTGACAAAAATATAATTTATTACAAGTAATAAGACTCCAGCTACAGATAAACAGTTACAAACTATCAGCATGTAATAAGACTAATGAAAAGCTAAATCTCCTTTTAAATTCCCCCTCACACAAAGAAAACAGACAATGTGAAATAAATTATAGACAGAGGAGAAAAGGTGGAAAGTCAGTTTAGTCGTCTTTGTTCCCAGGTACTGTTTTGAGTGGATCCTTATGAATCTTCTGCTGGCCATTCACGTTTTTCCAGTTGCTTCCACTAGTTGTTAAGAAACACAAAGTAACTGATACATGTATAAAAAGTCTCTGACTTATCACAGCTTATCACAGGGGACGGCACAGTGGCACAGTGGTGAGCACTGCTGCCTAACAGTGCCAGAGACCTGGGTTCAGTTCCCGTCTCAGGCAACTGTCTGTGTGGAGGTTGCACATTCTCGCCATGTCTGCATGGGTTTCCTCCGGGTGCTCTGGTTTCCTCCAACAGTCACAAAGATTGCAGGTTAGGTGAATTGGCCATGCTAAATTGCCTGTAGTGTTAGGTGAAAGGGTAAATGTAAGGGAATGGGTCTCTTCGGAGGGTCAGTGTGGACTTGTTGGGCCGAAGGGCCTGTTTCCACACTGTAAGTAATCTAATCTAAAAGCTTACAATCATTGTTGCAAGTAAAATAAACTGGTTTCTTTTGGTTTACAATGTGGTGACTACAGAGAATAGAGAGACTCCTCCTCAGTTGGGGAAGAGCTGAATATTTCTCTCTCTCTAACTTGTTCTGAGTTTCAATATTTTCAGTGACCTGAGAGCCTAGCGCATTATTAGTAGGCAAAAATTCTCTGTCAGCGATAACTTGTCAAGTTCATAGACCAACGCCAGTAAAAGCTGCATTTGGTCAGCATTGTCTGCAACTTAACTCTTCAATTTGCACTTTGCCAAACAGATGTGTGCACGATTCCTGGCATGGGTGTCCAGTTATTTGCTTTTCAAAACCGCAGCAGCCTTACCATAACATTGGTTTCAAAACAGCTCTTTCTTATCTCAGTCAACAATTTTCTAATTAAATCTCAAAATGAAAAGACACGGTCTTTACAACATTGTAAGCTGAAATCCAGTGAATACAAAAAATCAAAAGAAGTGCAAGGAAGAAGACTGAAGTGATTTCAGGAAGCTAACAGCTAAGTTTTACACTTAAAGTTTTCAGACTATGAGACTGAATGGAAAATGTAAGTTTGAGATGTTTTTAACATGGCTTATAAACTAATTTCAAAGCAAATTGTTTTCCTTTCCAGACTATCCAAGTAAAACTTACCAGTTCTACTTATGGAAGCTCCATAGGGAGGAACAATGTGGCGAATATTATTGTTCCAGCCAATGACAATCCACACGGTACTGTTTATTTCACACAGACAGTGTACAGGGTACAGGAACCATTGGAAGGAAATTCCAAAATAAATGTCACTGTGAAAAGAAGGTGTGCAATAATTTGTGAAAATTAGCTGATTAATCTTTTTATGATATTTCAGATACACTATAATGGGCCATATTTTGAAAAAGATAGCAGTGAGCTTTAACAATGCTCTTCATTATAATGGAGGTGATCTGCCAATAATTTCTGGATTTCACATTTAACTATGCATTTAACTTCTGGAGTATATACCTGCTCAGTTAATTGCTGAATTCCAAAATTGCCATCAGTGATACCTTGCTCATCCACAGGGTGCTCTGTTGTGTCTTCACTGATAGAGTTGACATGAAAGTGAGTGCAACAATCTGGATTGTGCTGTTTGCCCATTAGTTCAACAGTAAAATAGGCTGAAACAGTTAGGCTAGGAATAAGCTTTGATGGCTTGGTAAGTGACGACAACTTAAAAGAAATGCTCTCCATACTTGAAAATTTGGATAATAAGTGTAAGCTTTAATATCATAAGAAGAAGATGAGCAGATTTGGTAATTCGAGTTATTTCAAACATATGCATTACTTTGTTTCTTCTATCTCTTTCCCTTAGTCCTATCTGCCTTCCCAAATCTTTTTTTCACTTTCTGTACATCATTAATATATAATTCATCTTTCCTGCTTTCTGCTTCCTGTGTTGGATTCTGTATGTGTAGTGAAGGTTCTTCAGTTTGTTTGGTTGAAGAACCTCATTATACCTTGCCCTACTTTGACACAACAGATCCCGTTGTAGATGTTATCTGCTGGATCAGGTGCCAGATTTGGGCAAATCTTTGCTCTAGGAGTGGAGAGAATTTTGCAGGCAGCTATCAGTGAGCTGAACGATAAATGACATCCATTCTTCACCACTGTTTGCAAAAGCTAGGCTCATGCATTAAATAATAAAGCGCAACAACTAAAATGCAACATGTTGATCCTTTGCAGTTGATCATATTTTTATGTGTAGTTATAGATAACATTATAGCCCCAACTGGTTTACCAGAGTGTAACTGGACATCTTATTAGAGTTTAATGCATAAAAGATAGTCATGGTGAGTTTCACTACAGAATATGGGGAATGTCTCATTTAAATATGCAATTATCATTGTCAGTGTATACTTATCAGACTGAAAAATAATAAATAGTTTGTGTTGGATTCAATGACCTGAAAATTAAATAAACTAACGTCAATTGTAGAAGCATCATGATCACATGGTGGTGCATTTCAAATAATACAATTGTAAGGTAAATCTCCAAGAGTATGTGGTTTGAAACTATTACAAATATTATTACCATCTCTCAGGGTCTCAGTTGAACATGTCAGTTAGTTTCCCTTAAATAAAAACTACTTTTACTTTTCATGTTGAGGTTTTTTTTCATTAAATGCAGATAATTTAGGGCAAATACAAACTCTTGACTTTTTCTTTTAGTCATTGAGATGTACAGCATGGAAAGAGACCCTTCGGTCCAACTCATTCACACTGACGAGATATCCTAAATTAATCTAGTCCCATTTGCCAGCATTTGGCCAATATGCCTTTAAACCCTTCTTATTCATATACCCATCCAGATACCTTTTAAATGCTGTAATTGTACCAGCCTCCACCAGTTCCTCTGACAGCTCATTCCATACAAGCATCACCCTTTATGTGAAAAAATTATCTCTTAAGTCCCTTTTAAATCTTTCTCCTTTCACTCTAAACCTATGTCCTCTTGTTCTGGACTCCCCCCACCTGAGGACAAGACATTGTCTATTTATCCTATCCATGCCCTGAATGATTTTCTAAAATTCTATAAGGTCACCCCTCAGCCTTTGATGCTTTAGGGAAAACAGCCCCAGCCTATTCAGCTTCTCCCAAAGCTCAAATCCTCCAACCCTGGCAACATCCTTTTAAATCTTTTCTGAACCCTTTCAGGTTTCACAACGTTCTTCCAATAGGAGGGAGACCAGAATTGCACACAACATTTCAAAAATGGTCTAACCAATGTCCTATACAGCCACAACTTGATGTCCCAATTCCTATACTCAGTGCTCTGACTAGTAAAGGAAGGTGTACCAAATACTTTCTTCACTACCAGCTCTTTCCTTACATTCATGCTCACTGTGCCCACTGTGCTCAATTCCTAAAAGTGCATGAAACTCATGGACGTCTAAGACCATTTGTTCAGCTGCCTGTGTCTTGTTCCTTGACCTCAAGGTTCCATCTTTTCCTGAAACTCTGATATCCAGTCTATTGCCACACTTTCTTGTCTTTTCTGAACTCATCATGTTCATCTCCCAATTCTTTGACCATATTCCCTTTCAACATCTGACCATACAACTTCCTCTTCTCATGATTGAGGACCTTGTGAATGTTGCCTATAATCATCAATTGCCCTTTCCTTTCAATTTTCTTATCATCATCATGATATGCGCTTATAGGGAACAGAGATTATGCATAAATGAGCAATTTTCTGATTGGCAAAATGTAACGGGTGGTGTACCATAAGAATCAATGCTGGGACCCCAATGTTTTACAATTTATATAAATGATTTGGAATGAAGCAATTAAATTATGGTTGCTAAATTTGCTGATGAAACCAAGATAGGTACAAAAGTGAGATGTGAAACGGAGTTAAGGAGACTACAAAGGAATGTGGAATATTTGAGTGGACAAAAATCTGGCACATGAAGTGTAATATGGGAAAAAGTGAAAATGTCCATTTTGATAATAAAAATAGGAAACAAGCATATTATGTAAATGGTGAAAGATTGCAAAACTCTGAGCGTAGAGAGATCCATGTTTCTTTGTGCATGTGTCACAAAATTGCCCATTTAAGACAGATGAGGAGATACTTTTTCTCACAGAAGGCTGCAAGTTTTTGGAACTCCATGCCAAAAATTGGTGCAAACAGAGTCTTTGAATATTTTTGAGGCAGAGGTGGGTAGATTCTTGTGTGTACATTGTTCATAAGCAAGGGGTTGAAATGTTATCAGGAATAGTAAGCAAGTTAGCGTATCAGATAAGACATGATCTTATTAAATGGTGGAGCAAGCTCAAGGGGCCTAGTCCTGTTGCTTTTTCTTATGAAGCACCTGATAATTTTTGTGACATTATAGGTGCCATGTAAATGCAAGTTAATGTTATGATCAGTTGCCGTTAAGCAGTGTATGAAACGTGAGCCTGTTGTGATGCCGAAACTGATCCTATTGGTAAACATTAATGTGTAGATACATTTACACATGTAGAAACCAAACCTTGAGTTTAACAGGAATGAAAAATCATGTGTACACAAGATATCTATATGTATTTTGTAACCCAGTGTTCAATTGTGCTTGCTTTCCCTATAGTGGAGGCCATTTTGGACAACTGCGAATATTTTACAGCACCTCCAAAATTGATTTTGTGGACTTTTTGGTGAAGGATGGACAGGACATTTTCTCTTATTATGAACCACCAATCACTGGATTTGTGAATGGCCAGCCTATTCTTCAGGAGAATGTTTCTCTGACGAAGGATGCTTTTCATACATGTGCATCTATTTGTCTCAAGGAAGAAGCTTGTTCAGCCTTCTCGTTTACAAATTTCTCTGGGATAGCCCAGTGTTCTTGGGTAGCTTCGTTGCCAAACATACTGACCAACAGTACAGAATTCATAACATATCGCAAGAACAGTTCGAGTGTATCTGCTTTGCTGAGTGCCCAAGCGACAGCTGGTAGCGACTATGAGCCAGTCACTGGATTATGGGCGAGCATGCATGATGGAGAAGAGTTTGCTAATCTCTCAGTTACAATACTAACTGACAGCATACCTGAACGTGATGAAAAATTTGCCGTTTTACTTTTGAATGTGGAACTATTGAATGGAATGGTCATTCCAGCAAACCAGCCCACAATCGGCCAACCAAATATCTCCACTATTGTAATAGCTATGAATGGAGATGCATTTGGGATCTTTTTGATATACAGTACACATCCAAATGCCACAGCTAAAGGGAGTTATCTTGAAGTAATGGAGGCAACTCAGACAACAGTGCAACTGGTCATAGATAGGAGTGGTGGGAGTCTTGGTGAAGTAACAGTGGAGTGGAGTGTGGTTGGTGGTACAGCTACAACAAACATTGATTTCATTGGTGATGGTGAAATTTTAACATTTGGAGAAGGTAAGGAAGCTATATGTGTATAAATTAATGTTTTTTTTTGATGATTTCATCATTTTTAGCCCATCCTGTATTCAAACTTAATGTGTATTTCTGGCAGTCTATTATGACAAATACCTTTTGTATTTTTCTCTTAACATGGACTTTTGTCACCCTTTTTCCTAATCTTGGATTGAGACATGTCCAATAATATGCCTGGAATGCACAAAGAAGGTCTGTGTTGATGATTATTCCCACACCACCCATACTTTCTCTCAATGTATCAGTATATTCATTTTGTTCTGTCACTCTCTTGCATTTACCTAACTCTCTTTTAAATACATGTGTGAAGTTATGCTATGATCCCAGCTGATGGTAATATTGTAGAAGTCATCCCAAAATGAAACCTGGCCTGATGGATCATATGTTTCATTTTTGCATTACCATGGTTACCATGGTGGTCAGTCATGAAATATTCATGGGAGACTGCAGACATGTCTTAACAACAGAACATGAATTTATTACATGAAATAGATAAAGAAAGAACAAATAGAGCTCTTTGTAACATTGTTGGAAAGACCATAACACAAACTGCAAAGTAGTATTTTAATGTGTTCTCAAACATTTTTTTAACAAATACTCAAATCCAGAGAACTTTCACTTCTACCCCAACTTCTTAAGATTTTACTTAACTGGATCCTCTCAGTTTTTTACTTGTATGTGGGGGCAATTTACGATTTTTCTGAGTCCACTGGCACAAAGCTTTTGCAATTCTGATGAGCCTTTACTTCTTCCGTTCTAATAATTTGAGGATTTCTATCCACATTCTGCTGACTTGTAAATCCATAAACTAAAAAACATTGGCAAGGATAAATGCTTCCCTTGAAATTCTGTATTCTCACGCTGGGCAGAACTCTTCTACATTCTGAACTGAAATCATGAACCTTCTATTCTGAAGTCAAAATTAAACTAATAGTCTTAATATAAACTCAACAGTGCAATTTTATCCATTGACACGACAGTAGTTCAACCAGACACATAACTGCAGTCAATAACTTATTTTAAGAACTTCAGTTCTTGAAATTGAAGCACTTCATTCATTGCTTCAAATAACTGACCTGTCCTTTAAAAAAAAGACTTTCTCAGAATTGACCAGTTTCCATTTGTTTCTACTTTTAAAGCCAAAACAAAATATTGAGTCAAGTCTTGATCAAACTGTACAAGGCAACAATTGGACCACACCTGGAATGCTGTGAACACTATCCAAGGAAATATATCTTAACATTAGAGGCATTATATAATGGTCACTAGACAGATCTGTGCTATGGAAGGTCTTTGACTTATAAGGAAAGTTGAGTAGGTTGGCTGTGTACTTGAAGAGTTTTGAAGAATGAGAAGTGACCTTATTGATATGTACAAGATTCTTAAAGAGGTTGACAGGGTAGATGCAGGAAGATTATTTCCTCTTGTGAGAGAGTCAGTGGCCAGATGGCATAATCTCAGAACAGGGGGCTCTCTGTAAGACAGAGATGAGGAGGAATTTCTTCTATGAAAAGGTAGTTAATCTGTGAAATTCTTTACCACAGAGGATTGTTGATGCTGGGTCACACTATATTCAAAGCTAAGTAGACAGATTTTTAATCAGTTAGGGAATTGCGGCACATAGGTAAAGATAAAGTCATGGTAGTCCTACCAGATTATAGGGCTGCTCTCTCATTAAAAAGTTACCAGGATGTTGCTGGAGCTGAAGGGATTGAGTTATAAGGATTGGCTGGGACATTTTCACTGGAGCACCGGAGATTGAGGGGTGACCTTATAGAGGTTTATAAAATCATGAGGGGAATGGAGTAGATGAATAGCAAAGATCTTATCCCCAAGATGGGAAGTTCAAAACTGGGGGCCATATTTTTAAGGTGAGAAGTGAAGGATCTAAACGGGACCTGAGGGGCAACTTTTTGACACAGAGGGCGGTTCATATGTGGAACGAATTGCCAGAGGAAGTTGTAGATTTAAGTACAGTTACAACATTTAAAAGACATTTGGATAACTACATGAATAGGAAAGGTTTAGAGAGATATGGGCTAAATGCAGACAGGTGGGACAAGTTTAATTTAGGAAACTTGGTTGGCATGGATGAGTTGGTCTGAACGGCCTGTTTCTGTACTGTATGATGAAATGACTCTATGACTTGTGATAGTTTAACCTGAGGCTCACCACTCATCAGCTGAGGGGTTGACCCTATTTGAGGTATATGGTGAAAAGAGGAAGGTGGATTTGAGAATTCTTACTTCAGCCATTATCTCATTGAATGGTGGAATAGATTCACAGGGCTGAAAGGCCTTCCTCTGCTCCGACATCTTATGGTTTTGTAAATGGTTTTAAAAATATATATTATATACCTTTCATTAGGTGTAGGTATCGAAACCATTTTCATGCCAGTTTTCGTTTTAAGTCCTAAATGTGTTAATAATAGATTTTCATGGGATATTGATCTGTATAATAGTTTCAAATCATTTGAGATATTCTTATAAAATTTCAACACAAAGTAATCATTTTGCTTAAACAGATGTGTGGTGTTTCCAAATTTCCTTCATAACTATCTGGATTGGAAACTGTTGAAAGTGGTTTTGCACCTTACTTTAGCCATAAAATATAAATAAGTAAGTCAGGAAATTAAAACCTTTTTTTATGTGCAGGTGAGGATAGGAGACTTATCACATTAAACATTGTGGATGATGAAGAACCAGAAGACAATGAAACCATCCTCGTCCGTCTAACACATACTGAAGGTGGCAGTCGTATTCTGCCCAGCTCTGACACTGTCACTGTGGTCATATTAGCCAATGATTATGTTGCAGGAGTAATTAGTTTTCACGCATCCTCCCGGTCTGTCATTGGACATGAAGGTTGGTTTCTGTTTGTAATGGCAACCATTCTAATAATCATCAATTTCGACAGTGCCACAGTCTTCCTAAGCCTTAGTTTACTATTTTAACCATTTACAGATATCTTTTCTTCAGTTCTTGTTTTATAAAAGTGGAAGAAAATAGAATAATAACCAACATTCTTCATGTATGTAAAATTGAAAAATTGAATTTCATGTCAAGTTGTTTTTACTTTATCATCTTGGTACTGTAACTAGATAAACCTTAATCAATGATCCCTAAAGGTTTAAAAATTGTCTTCATCAATGTACGAATTTCAGTAAAGCTCACAAATAACGTGTAAAATCTAAAAAAACCCTCTCTCAGATAAACCTTAAAATGGCATTTGACTCACAGCAAAAAAGCATTCCAAAATTTGACTGTTTATAATTTTAAAATGACAGGCAGCTGTATATAATCAACACCAATCAACAGGATATCTTTTGCTTCATTCCAGTTGGAGACTGAAAAATGAAGAGTTACTAGTGTCTGTTTTGATTTACAGCATTTCAACAGGATGAAAGTATTTTCTTAAGGACTAATCCATGCCATGTTTCTTTCTTGGATTCTAGTCCAGGGGTTATACCTTGTCCTGTCAGGAGATTATTATAAATCATGTTTGACAAGCTTAAATTGACTGCATATTTACGGTCCTTGAACATTGATACTTTACTGATTATGTACCGATTTATTGCTGCTCAAAATTCCATATGAACAGTATGTTGATGATCACTAATGATTCTTAACATGATTTATAATATGTAGGAATGCTTATGAGCCATCTATATTCATCATTTTTCCATAAGAATTGTTAAAATGTTCCCACCCTGGCTAACTGTAAAAGAATGAAAATTGATTATTCAATTTGTAATCCAAAAAGTGAATGGATATTTGAACCAACCTGACGCAGTCTTAATACTTATGTAAAAATGATGAAATTCTTACAGATGGCTCCTGATTTTAAAAATATACACTGTCTTCAGTTTAGCATTTTAAAGATATCATTGATATGATTTATGCTGATATTTTTACAATGGGGTGATTTTTGCATTAATATTTCTGTTTAGCTTGTCATTGCTGCAACTGAAGTAAAGCTCTGATTGACCAAATAAAAAAAAACAGCAGTTTTGGTTAAAGTGAATATAAATCTTGAGAATGCATAGGCTTTTAAATAACAGCAACTAGAATATAAGTTGCAAGAGTTATTTTAGTTCACGGAGACCTTACAGGTTTCAGCTCTATCTGATTAGCCTCAAATAAGAGTACTGTAGCATGATAAAGGGTATTGTAGTTGTGACTGAACTAGTAAACAAGTAGTTCAGAGTGTTGGCCTAATTATTCAGAAATCAGTGATTTGATTTGTTAAATTAATGATGGCTGCTGGGGAGAGATGCTAAAGATTAGTCTCCAGATCTGTGTTTGGCAGTATAAACAACCTTTATTCAGAGCTCTGTCACCGCGTTTGTGGGAAAGGCCAGAGACTGCTGTGAATCTGGCTTTCATGTGGGGCTCAGTAAGGTTCAAGATATTTATACATACGGCATTACAGTGGTTACATTAGACATTAATTTCAGTACTTGTCACATCCCCACTGACCTACACATCCAATTCTGTGAATGCACGATCAATGATGGACAACTTCATGGTCCACCTCAGGTTTCCTATGACCTCATGATTTTTACCGGACATCATTGTCATCAGGCCTTGGGATCTTAAAACATGTCCCATTAATTTACATTCTAACACCGATTGTTATGCCCCTTCCTAAATATTTGTCGGCTGCATCGTATACTTGCTTTTTACTAATGACTTTTCAAGTTCAGTCATGCAATTCCTATTGCTTGCAGACCTTAGTACAGAAGATTCAGAAGGATAAAAACCGAAAGAACTGTGGGTGCTGTAAATCAGAAATAAAAACAGAAGTTGCTGGAAAAACTTAGCAAGTCTGGCAGCATTGTGAGGAGAAATCAAAGTTAACATTTCGTTAACTCTGATTTCTCTTCACAGATGCTGCTAGACCTGCTGAGATTAAATGGATGCTAATTTATACCAATTGTTTCAGGAGCAGCTTCCCTTTTATCTGATTTGGAAAAGTCAAACAAATCCAGTCTGTCTAGGCAAAAGTGAGGACATGCAGATGCTGGAGATCAGGGTCAAGATTAGAATGGTGCTGGAAAAGCACAGCAGGTCAGGCAGCATCTGAGGAGCAGGTAAATTGACGTTTTGGGCAGGAGCCCTGATGAAGGAGCACCACTCTAATCTTGACTCAAGTCCAGTCTGTCTGTCTAGCACCTGCCTTTTACAGCTTCTTCTATTGTACATGCTCTAAGATGGTTTAAAACAGAAATGTGATAACAAAGTGGACTTTATTATTATTACTTTAAATTCTTTTCATATAGCACCTATCCAAATCCCATCAATAGGCTTGAAATTCGAGTACCTTTACAGCTCCATCAGGTCATTAGAAAAAGCTTATTTGGATTCTTAAGACTGTACATTACATTCAAAGTGGTGATTCTTAGTTCTCTCAAGGTCGTAATGACCCTGTTTCACAATTATTTCTGCCCCACCTTGCTACATTATTTATCTCTTGGTACTCTTACTAGATTATCTTATATCTACTAAGTGTTTTAATCTTCCTGTGATGGAGAAGACGTCCCTGCAAGGATGTTGATCAAAACCAATCTTTGTTATTCTGGGATCATCCTTTTTCATTCATGCTAAACAACATACTTCAAGCTGTGTGTTCCCAAACATCTCTTATCAGATTGCCTCTTACAGACATCTGCTGCTGTAAGTTGTACAGAACTTGCTACATTTTAATTTGTAAGACCCTTTGTTCTATCTGTTACCTTCTACCTGTTATCTTCTCCTCAAAGCTACCGTTGTCCTAACTAATGATCTAACTTTAATTCTGATTCCAGCAAGCTAATTTAGTTACTACAGCCAAAACATTTTTCCACCTTATATATGCCAACTAAAAGTCCATGGGCAGACATCTAGTGCCACCTCTGGCCATGGACTGCCCAGCAATGACCATGTAACAATGGGATTGCCATAAAACCCCATCTATTTAATTAATATACTGTACGGAAGAAAATCTATCCTCCTTACACAGTTTGGCGTTTGAGACACCAAAACTACAGTCATATCATTGACTCTTAAAAGCCTTCTGAAATAGCCTAGCAAGTCATTTATTTGTCATCCATGTTTTTCAAGGGCAACTAGAGATGGGCAATATATGCTGACCTCATTCTTTGAGTGAATGTAATTAAAAAAATGTCGATGGCAAGAACACAGAAACTAGGAGCAGGAATAGGCCGTTCAATCCTTCAAGCTTGCTTCACCATTTATTATGATCATGGCTGATCCTGTACTTCCATGCCATAGTCTTGCTTTCTCCCCGTACCCCTTAATCACTTTACTATCTAAAAATATATAGGTCTTTTCCTTGAATGTATCCAGTGACTTGGCCTTCACAGATCTGTGGTGGAGAATTCCACAGATTCATTATCCTTTGAGTGAATCAATTTTTTCCTAATTTCAGTTTTAAATGGTCTACTCCATGTCCTGAGATTCTATCTCTTTATTCTAGATTACCCAAACCTATGAAAACGTCCTCCCTGAATCTAGTCTGTCCAGGCCGGTTAGACAGGGCTCATACTATTCAAACAGATCGCCTCACTTCCTGATAAATTGTGATGAATGCAGCCCCCGTTGAACCAATCTCTCGTCATAGGATAGTCCTATCATCCCTTCAGTTCTGAAGAAGGGTCACTGAACCCGAAACATCAACTCTGCTTTATCTCCACAGATGCTGCCAGGCCTGCTGAGTTTTTCGAGCAATTTCTGTTTTTGTTTCTTTTTTTAAATTCGCTCATGGAATGTCTGGCATTTATTGTCATCCCTAATTGACTGAGGGCAGTTAAGAGTCAACCACATTGTTGTGGGTCAGGAGCCACATGTAGGCCAGACCAGATAGGATGACAGATTTCCTTCCTTCAAGGACATCATTGAACTAGGTGGCTTTTTTCAACATTTGACAGTGGTTTTGTGGTCATTGTTAGATCCTTAATTCCAGATTTTTTTATTATCTTGCAATGTAGGCCAACTTACCAATTATTATTTCTAATTGCTTACTGCCCCTCCCTGTGTACTTTTGTTAACTGGTGTACCAGTGTTACTGTTTTATGACCTTTAGAGAGCATCAGATCCATCAGTACATCCAGGAAATGTTAATGGACAGCAATTGTAAGGGGTCATGAATTGTAGGTGGAGCAATGTTGATTCAAGTCTGAATATATTTATAATTTCAAATTGGTTGTAATCTAGAAATGCCATCGATAGTTTTTAGATTTGATTATGCATTATCCAAGTTAAAAAAATTTATTCCTTAGATTGGTGCAGTAACTTTAGGTTAAGTCATAAAATGATGATAAATCTGAACTTTGTGATAGCACAGGTGTTTCAGTGGTTAGCACTGCTGCCTCACAGTGCCAGGAACCCGTGTTCGATTCCAGACTTGGGCCACTGTCTGTGTGGAGTTTGCACATTCTTCCTGTGTCTGTGTGGGTTTCCTCCAGGTGTTCCGGTTTCCTCCCACAATCCAAGAATGTGCAGGTTAGGTGAATTGGCCATGCTAGATTGCCCATAGTGTTAGGTGCACTGGTCAGGGATAAATGTAGGGGAATGGGTCTGGTGGGTTACTCTTCAAAGTGTCGGTGTGGACTTGGTGGGCCAAATGGACTGTTTCCACACTGTAGGTAATCTAATTGATCAATTTTCAAAAATAAACTACCCTAGGTAGGTGCATGCTTAAAATCTTATCTCATGATTTTCAGATATTGCTGGGTAAATGCCTTACAACAGTGAAAAAACAATTATTCTGTTAAGAACTGTGAGATGTTGAATAAGTTAAGACCTGTATACGTAATAGTATTATTTGATTAAGAAAGAAATGAAAAACCTTCATGTAACATCTAAAATTATCATGTGAATTTTTATGATAGAATTTTATTTTCAAAGTATGGTGTAATGTGAATGTAGTTGTTAAATATGTGATTCAAGTAGTAATTTACTGGCTTGACGATCCATTAAGATTGCCTTTCAGAAATTGCAGTGCATAAATGGTTAGAAAATGATGTGCAAGTCTGGTGTATAATTCATGATTATGTATTTAAGGGAGAAGATGTTAGGGGCACATGTTCCAATTTCCAGATGTGTTGGCTTGTAGAACTGTCATTTATTCAACTATATTTAAAAGCCAATGCAATATTGTATATACTGGGAAAACTGTTTGAAGAATGTCTAATGATCTCAATTCTTATCACAATGTGTTTCTGTGATCACTACAATGTAATTTCATCATTTTAGAAAATTGCATCATTTTAGAAAAATCTTTTGTTAAACTTAGTTTATAAAATTTAAACTTCGAAAACGTTAATTTATTTGAGCAGGATTATTGCAAATATTGGGACTAGTTTAAGCCTGCAACATTTTTAACCATTTTAATGTTTTTACAAGTGTAAATGTTCACATTCTGTATGCTTAACACCAGTAACAATTTTGCTAATTTTTTGCGTATTTATTTTAGACTGAAAATTGTTTTTCAGCATTTAAAAACATTTCTGAAATTGTAAGTTTTCCTTTTGTGATTTTTTTTGATTTGAAAAAGTATTTTCACTTGGAATAAACAACCATCCCATGTATTTTTTTAGTTTAATAAATGGTTGCTCTTTTGTTTTATGATTACTTTGAATTTTTACATTTTTCTATGGATGTTGGACTGCAACTAAAGCCTTGCTTTAAAGCCTTATGGCATTTTTCTTACACTTTTGCGATTTTCAACCAATTTTTTATATATTTATAAATATAGAATAGATATTTTTAACATTCTCATAACCCTTGGCTTTGCGGATAAATGTAAATATTTTGCTGCATGTCTTTCATCTAACTGTATAGTGTTAATGGACTTAGCATGCAATAACATAACACAATGATCTAGCTGGCACATACAAGCATGACAATTTGGCATTGTTGAATTCAACAAAAATATAGTGCAACAAGAACACTGAGATGGACAGTTAAAACCATTTTGTGCTGTGTCATGTTCCAACTTTGCTGTAAAGTAAATTACTTGGCAGTAAAGGTGATTGCATGTTTCAATATATAACCATTGAGCTATTCTGAATTCATGGTCTTTAAAAAGTTAAGAAACTTCAATGAGTGAAAACATTCTATTGATTATAAATGTCAAAACAAAGTATTAGTTATTACTGATGAAATTATTTGCAACATGCAAAACCTTTGTGGCATTTCCTTCATGTGCATGTTTTGAGTTGTCCCTTTTTGCACTCCCAAGTATTTATGCACACAGAATATAGTACAATTTGGATAATTTAAAGCTGTTGTCTATTTCTTCATTCATATGAGGTAAAGCTAATTGTAGTTAAACATATGTGAATATAATAAATAGCTGCTCAAATGACAAATTCTAAACTTCCTGTTTTTGGTCATACACTTTTTTTATTAGAAAATTACACCTTTATTTCTTCTGCCCCCCTCTTTGGTACTTTTGCTTGCTCCAAATCATTTTTAAAAATTCTCATTGTTCATTGTATCCACAAGCACCAGCTCAAGTGTCACACCAAATTACTATTACTCCTTTCCACCCTCAGAATCTCTGTTGAATTAATTGTCATCCTAATAATTTTAATATTTTAATAATTTTAATCTCTCTGTTCTGAATTCACGAGCCTTCTTCCTGAAAATCACTCTCCTGATATAAACCTTCCAAGCCATACTTGGAGATCACTTTATTGAGTTTTGCAAAACGTCCTTCATTTAAAGAGATCAATTCAAAGCACCTTGAAATCACCCTCCAAGTAATTATTTGGAAACTTTTACAGCCACTATCTTCAACTATATTGGCTGTTATTACTGAAATTTTGTAAACAAAAATTGCAGTGCACAAGATGTGTGCCACTAGGAAATTTCCTCATCTGTCTATTGCTCCCTCCACTTAATCAGAGCATGAATTTAAGAAAGGGTTGTAACACTGCAATAATGAATCTCGATTTGTTCCTCATCAATCATGACTCTATACTGAAAATATGGAATAATGAATTTACCTGGTAATTTGCAGATGGAAGATTCAAAAACTCTGGTCTCTGAATTATCAGAGTGGATGTATGACTGACATGAGCATTAGAACTTACGGAAATCAGGATGCACTGATTTACCTGGGAGTTGTCCAGGAATTCTGGGTTAGCGATTAAATCTAACTGGGCATTAGTCATGACGCTTCTGATGTAGAAAGCTGGATTATAACTTGCCATTTGATTGCTGACATGGTCACCCTCCTGATCTGGTTCAACTAACCCCAAACTGGTACCTTGCCTACTTACCACCTACTCATACACCCTAACTCTCATTCATTCACCCATAACCCACCTTCATATTTGCTAATCTTATAATCAAGCTTTTAAACTCTAGCCCTTCTCTCCCATTCTCTCAAACTCTGTCTCTCTCTCCCTCCACACGCCCATACACAAAAATATACACGCACACTAATGTCGATTGTAAGGAAAGAGCAGCAATTGTTTCCTTAAATGATCTGGGCTAAAGGTGGAACCTATAGCTAACTCAATCAAGTGGGATTCCTATGGCAGGAGGACTGGGGAGTTGAGGGAATGCAGAGTTTGCCTGGTGATGCAGAGTAGTTCGTACCACGTAAGTGACATGTGCCTATGAAGGTCTGCTGCACATAAATGAATGGATATTGTATTTACTTGGTTGTTACGTTATTGTTTAATTAGTGAACTTGTTAAGCTGAAATCCTTACTAAATTGTAAATGTCTATTGTGGCTTTAGTTAATTACATTTAATAAAATGCCTTGACACAGAACTCTCCATATAAAGCATGTGGTACAGTGTTAGCATTTATAGAACTGATTTTCTTTAGCAATTAAAATTTAGAGGTAGATTTGTTTTCAGTTTTAATGTACAGAGTACAACTGAAAATTGTTTACACCTAGAAAGCAATAGGCTGAAAGAAAGTACTTTTAATTATCCACTTCTATGCAATTGCTTTGTACTGCAAGACTGAGTCTGGATTTGAACCATTCCTCTTCATCACTGGTATTTAGGAAAAACAGCCTGTCTTGGTTGAGTTAAAGTTCGATTTCCAGCATTTGCCTATGAAGGCTGGACATTCTAGCATTGCAAGGTTACACAATTATTTATTAAGATATTTTTGTTTTTAAGTTATATGTATAATTTTGCATGAAGTGTTTGGTTAATCAGCAAAATGAATGATACACAATTGTTAGACATACAACAACCACTTTAAAATGGGTTGATGATTCAATCTGACTTAATCTCCTAATTTGTAGGAGAAAGTTTGTTGCTGTGGATTGAACGGAGTTCACCTGGAAAGGGAAATGTAACTGTTGACTGGAACATCCATGGAAAACATGCCCAGGAAGAATTTTCAGATATGAATGGGACTCTTTCACTTTCTGATGTAAGTAATTAGAACAATCCCCTCAACTATTGTGCACCACCCTGCTCCCTTCTCCACATCAGTAATTGGCTGAATGGAGGATTGCTCCCTCACACCTTCTCCCTCTGCCCTACACACACTAACTCCATTTGCCTCCCTCCCTCTGCATCCCTCCTTTCCTTCACAGCCTACTTGGTCCCCACTCTTATTGTAGTGTCTCACTGGAAAAAAACATTTTTTGTTTTAGATTTAAAGACATTGGAGAAGGAACCTTAATTTTAAAGTATCTTGTCCCTCATTTCAGATATTTTTCATTCATTCATGGGATGTGGGTGTCACCGCTTAGGTGACCATTTATTGCACATCTCAAATTGTCCTTGAGAATGTAGTAAAGATCTGTCTTCTTGATCAGCTTAAGTGCTTGGGATGCAGAAGCTTCCACAATGTTGTTGGGGAGGGTGTTCCAGGATTTTGACCCTGTAACTGTGATGGAATGGTGATATAGATTGAAGTCAGAGTACATGCTTCTGCTGGTCTTGTCCTCCTTGGTGTACGAGGTCATGGGTATGGAAGATGATGTTGGTGGAGCCTTGGTGAATTACTGCAATGCAACTTGTAGTTGCTATCTCTATGTGTCAATGGTGGAGGGAATGAATGCTGAAGGACATGGATGGTATGCAAGTCAAGTGGGCTATTTTGTCCTGATTTATCCTCATCCTGGGCTATATTGGAACTTCACTCATGAAGTCAAGTACCGAGTATTCCTTATACTCAGGACTTGTGCCTGGTAAAAGATGAACAGGCACTGGGAAGACAGGAAGTGAGCTACTCACCACAGGGTTCTTAGCCTCTGATGCACTGTTGTCACCACAATATTTATATGGCTGCTCCAATTCAGTTCTGACCATTGAATATCACTTGTGTAACATAAATGTTGCCTGTCACTTATCAGCCCAAGCCTGCATACAGTCCTAATCTTGCTGTATTTTGGACATCGACAGCTTCTTATCTGAAGAGTCACAAATGGTGCTGAACATTGTGCATTTTCAGCAAGCATCCCCACTTCTGACCTGATAATGGATGGAAGGTCATTAGTGAATCACTGACGATGGGTCTTGAGGAACCCCTGAGGAACTCCTTTTATGGTTTGATTTATTATTGTTACATGTACCAAGATACAGTGAAAAGTACTGTTTTGCTGCTATATAGACAAATCATACCTTACATATACCATTATACATTTACTGAAAGTATAATCTCTTCTAAGTCCTCCAGTGTAGTATTTGTCCTACTGGTGCCATGATTTTTGTCTGCATTTCTCGTTTATTCTCTCTTTTCTAATTATATATGCAATCCTTTTAGGGTTTTCTCAATACATCTTTTCTTGTCCACTTATTGGATGATATGATTCCTGAAGAAAAGGAGGAATACAGAATCATTTTATCAAATATCAAAACTCAAGGTAACCATTAAGTCCAGTAATTCATATGGCTGTTAAATAAGGATTGTGCAGAAAGAATAAGATTCGTCATTGCAAGGAGGATTATAAGGAACTTGACTAGGAGAGGATGAAGAAAACAGAAAGGAGCTCACTTTTGGCTGTTGAATCCTTAAATCACTTGTTATTTAATCCACAGGCTTTAAAACTCTTAGATTTATGTTTCATTCAGTTTTGATGAAAGTTTGTTGACCTGAAACATTGATCTGTTTTTCTTTACAAATGCTACATAGCTTACTGAATCTTTCCAGCCTTTTTAAACTTTGATATCAGATTTGAAGCATCTACAGTATTTTGCCTTTGGATTGTCGTGGCCTGAGGAGGTGGCCTGTTTTGACTTGTAGGGCAAATTGCATGTGCATCAAGACAGTTAGATCCAGACCCAATACTGTAGCTCTGGAGTGCTTCAATAACTGGCAGCCTGGTCGACCTCCAGGCTAAAGAAGTAGGTCTGCTTGGAGTCAGAAATAGTGTGTGGAGGGATAGTGGGAGTCAACTTAATGTTTCCTGTACAGCAGACGTTGCTGTTGCATTACAATGCTATTTTGAATCCTTGAAGCTGAGAATAACTTATTTGCCAAAACAAATAGCTTATAGTGGCCAGACAGGATCAGCTATGTCCTAACCAAAATGAGAAATCATCCATCTATTGATAATGCAAGATCACAATTTTGATTTTGAACATGTTACCTGCTGCAAGGTAAAGATAAAGCTTCTCTTTAGTATTGGTGCAGATTTCTGTCCTGTTATAGAATCTCTCCGATTTTCATTCCAGTGAATACCTTTATGGTTTGATTTATTATTGTTACATGTACCAAGATACAGTGAAAAGTACTGTTTTGCTGCTATATAGACAAATCATACCTTACATATACCATTATACATTTACTGAAAGTATAATCTCTTCTAAGTCCTCCAGTGTAGTATTTGTCCTACTGGTGCCATGATTTTTGTCTGCATTTCTCGTTTATTCTCTCTTTTCTAATTATATATGCAATCCTTTTAGGGATTGAGTGTTTTTTGCAAGGACAGGTGTTATTCTGTGCATGATTGCTGCCCGACCAGCGATGGTGAAAAGTTAACTAATATTTGTTAACCCCCTTGGCACACTCTTAAATATTCTTTCCCAGAGTCTTAGAACTTGTTTGTAATTTGTTTCTGTTTTCCTTTCCTAAGTAGCCATCTATGTCATTTACAACTTTTAATTTATGTAAAATGGCTTCAGTCAGGTGGTTCAGTATATGTAAATCTCCAAACATTGAGTAATTGCTTGATGAATTAAGTGATCTTTGTTATGGGTGTATGAATTGGGAACAGGAGTAGGTCACTTAGCCCCTCAAGCAGCCTCCTCCACTTAATAAGATAATTACTGACCTCATTACTGTACATTTCCATCTACTTGCCATTAACTTTCACTTCCTTCCTTATCAAGAATCTACAAAGTTATGCTTTAATAATATTCAAGAATTCTACTTTCACCACTTCTGAGGAAGACAGTTCCTAATAATTCAAACCCTATATTTTAAATGGTGACTGCTTAGTTTTTTAAACAGGGACCCATAGTTCAAGATTTTTCCAAAAGGGGAAGCCTCCTATTCACATCCATCTGTCAAGTTACCTAACCTCCAGTGGATACAAGCCCAGCCTGTCCAACTTTTCCTCACAAGACAACTGTCACATGCTGGGTGCTAGTCAGGTTAACCATCTCTGAACTACTTCCAATGCATTTGAATTTACCTTAAATAAAGAGATCAGTACTGTACTCTGGTCTCCTAATGGCTTGCTAAATGAAGCATAACCTTGCTACTTTTGTTTTTGATTCCAATTGGAATAAATTATAACATTCTATTTGATCTCCTAATTACTTGCTGTACCAGCAAACAACCATTTTGCAATGCATGCATTCGGACATCCAGAGCTTTACATCACTGAGCTCTGCAATCTCTCACCATTTATAGTACCCTTTGTTTATTCTTCCTACCAAAATTGACTTTCAAGGTTTCCTACATCATACTCCACTTACCAGGCCTCCTCACCTGACTTATCTAGATTGGTTTACAAAGTATTTTTGTTTTACCTATCCTTGTGTCATCTTTGCTCCATTTTACTTGCTTTCATCTTACAGATGACACTCCCCACTCTCTAAACTGTGCCTGTGATTTGTTCGTGTAGGTTTTGTACTTGAGGTATGGTAATCTAACAATATATCTGGTGGGTCAGTGTGATTGCTGAATGATAATGAATTATATTTGCAATTAACTTGTATTTTCAATAAAGGAAGAACATTCTCTCTTTTTATTCTTCTTTGACAGGGGTTCCCTCAACAGGTGCAGCTATTATTGACAACCAAGGATACAAAGCTATTCTTATTGTGGAGGCCAGTGATGAGCCACATGGGATAGTGAAGTTTGCTCTGTCGTCTCAAACTGTTTCCATTGAGGAAAGAAATAAAACTATTCAGCTGTTTATCAGTAGGGAGTTTGGATCCTTAGGTAACAAAATGTTGATTAGATCAATGTTAAATTATGCAATTCAAGTGAATTAGAAATTAGATGAGAGGCTTTAGCTTTGTTTTCTTGTTCTTAATTATGATGTGAATTAGCAAAATGTGTGATGATTGAGCTAAGCTACGTAAAGAAAGTCAAACTGTGTTACCAATTTACTTTTATATCTGTTATAAGTGTCAGTATATTTTCAGTATAATAACTATTAAACTCATTGCAGTCAAGTAACATTGCATTCAGTTAATATGCATTAGGAATCTGAAACATGATGAGGTAAAGGAAAAATAATGCCAAACTTTGACCCACTGTTATGAACCTGTTGGTAACCCAATTATAAATCTTGGGGAAGGATTATTTAATGTTTGGATTGGGTACTTACATTAACATGCCAAAGCAAAAGCACTCACATCACCGAAGCAGCATTCCTTGTATTAGAATTATCCCGCTCTACTATAAAAGAGAGTGGCTCTGGTATGTTATTTGGAAAGTTAAAGGATAACCTCAACTCTATGGACTATTTAAAAACAACCAACTTCAAATTGGTTTTAAAAAAAAAATTCAGGGGATATGGGCATTGCTGTTGGGCCAGCATTTATTGTCCACCCTTAGATGCCTTTGAGACGGTGGTGGTGAACTGCTTTCTGAACTGTTGCAGTCATTTGGTGTAGGTAGAGTCACGATGCCGCTTGGAAGGGAGTTTCCACAATTTTGTCACAGCGACAGTGAAGGTACAGTCACACATTTCTTATCCTGAGTATCTCTCCCAATTTTCATTTGTATTCAAAGTAATAGCAGTGGAAGTTAGAGAAGATATATTACAAGTAACAAAACCAAATTAAGAATAGGCTTACAAATGCATCAGAAAGGGCAGGGCAACCGGACCATTGAGCTTATTCCTTTTTGATCTGGTTTATTCTTCATACACATTGTTTTCAACCCTACCCTCCTGGTCTAGTTTAATTACACAATCTCCTGGGAGAGACCAAAAAAAGTAGATAAAACCTTGTGTTAATTTATGAAAAATAAATTCCCCTCTGAAACCTGAAGGAAATGAATACAGTTTTCACTGTATTCAAGTTCTGAATCCTTGATGCCAGTTACATATTATTGCATTAGAATATTCCTTGAAAAGAAATTAAAATTATATTTGAATTCTTAATATACATTTGAAATATACATGGCTGCTTTGTTTTCTGTGCTGTTCATTGCTTTGAATTTTCATTTCTTTTATTATGAAGGTACGATTAACGTCACTTTTGAGACAGTTGAAGGATCCTTACAACCTCTGAACCTGATTGAGAAGTCACTGGCTGAGCCTGGACTTGATTTTCTGCCTGTTTCTGACTTTGTTATTATGGAGGAAGGGGAAGTCTCGACTGTAATAAACATCACTATTTTAGAGGTGAGTCAGAAATCCATCTGGAAAATGTAGCTTTGTGTTGTCTGATAATGTCATGTGACTAACTTAAGTCTGTCATCTGTAACCTTAATAAGTGTTGAGCTACTGCAGAAGCTAATACGGTGACTCATGTACTAAAATGATTTGGCTATATCTTAAATAGTAACTCAAGCACGCTGGAACATGTGGTATATTCTGCTCCTCATCACTTAATTAGATCAAACATAATCTGCAGTAAACTTCATTCAGCCACCTTTGGTCTGTATCATCTGATGTCCTTATCTCTTTTGTTCTTTCTCTCTCTACCCATATTGCGTGCCTTTATAATTTTAAATATATCAACTGAATCATCACAAAATTTTCTGTACCTGAGGAATGACAAAATAAATTTATGAAACCTTTCTTCTACATAGAACCTTTTAAAACCTGACATAATTCTGATGAATCTATGTTGCACCTTTTCTGAAATCAACGTACCATTTCTAAGGGGAAGTGCTAGAATTGACCACATGTTGGTGCCTGACCAAACCTTTGTAGAATGAAGGATAACTTTACTCATTGTATCTAAATCTGAGTAACTCAGCTCCCAATTCCTGAATTCTTGCCCACCATCTATAACAAATAAGTCTGGGGCTTCTTGAATATTCTTTGCTGCCTGAATGGATGCAGCTTCAACAACATTCCAGAAGATTGACTTTATCCAGATTAAAGGTGTTGCATCTTAGCTATTCACTCCATTTGCAGATGGTGCAAATGGACAGCAGTGTGCACTATCCACAAGGTGCACGGCAGTTGCTTGCCAAGGCTCTTTGGTTAGCAATTTTCACATTTGCAAAGATTACCTCCTGGAACAAGGAGACCAATGAAATGCGTCGTACTGACATCATTCGCATGTATCCCTTTACCTTCCGTACCATCCTAACTTGGAACTATACTGCTGCTCCTTCACTGTCCCTGGGTAAAGGTCTTTGAAGTCCCTTCACAAAAGCCCTGTGGGTATATTTTCACCACTGAGACTGCAGCAGGTTAAGTTACCTACTCAGTGCCACCTTCCTAAGGGCATTTGTGGATAGTCCACTTGCCAACTTTGCTCACATCTCACTGACTGCCATTATTAAAGGGATGTGTAAG
This sequence comes from Chiloscyllium punctatum, assembly GCF_047496795.1. Taxonomy (NCBI): domain Eukaryota; kingdom Metazoa; phylum Chordata; class Chondrichthyes; order Orectolobiformes; family Hemiscylliidae; genus Chiloscyllium; species Chiloscyllium punctatum. The sequence goes on from NC_092740.1 coordinate 56,602,880, forward strand.
TAGAAAAAATTACAAGGAAAGTTATTTGTTCATCAAGCCAAACTTGTATTGCCATGATACAACATATATTAACCATAATTCACATTGACTGAGAAGCAAAACACCAAGACAAAATAAAAATAAGGCCAATGTAGTTACAGGGTTGGAGTTTACAAAAAACACTGGAAAAAAACCCAAAAAGAAATTTAAAAAGTTCCATGAGACAACAATAACTGGAACATATCTTCAAAAACCCTATCTACCTTCTCTAGTTAAAAATCACACAACACCAAGTTATAGTCCAACAGGTTTAATTGGAAGCACACTAGCTTTCGGAGTGCTGCTCCTTCATCAGGTGCTCCAAAAGCTACTGTGCTTCCAATTAAACCTGTTGGACTATAACCTGCTGTTATGTGATTTTTAACTTTGTACACCCCAATCCAACACTGTCATCTGCAAATCATTCCTTCTCTATATATTGTAAATAACTCTTCCATCACAGTTTTGAAATTTTTAGTGAATCTGCCTCAGGCAGTAAATTGTTCCATGGGTAATAACCTTATCAGAGCTCCTTCCTGCTGTGTGAAGCTGCATTTTTAAATTCTCTTTAAATTTTTTTGTGAGTCAGGGAAAAGTGTGAATGTGTAGCTATATTATTCCTGTTCACTTCTAACCAGTGAGTTGCCTATGAACACTGCAGCAAGACTTGTATCTTTTCTTCCATTCATTCATGAGGTGTATGCTATCATTAATTGCCCATCTCTAAATACCTGGTGAAGGTGGTGGTAATCTGATATAAATGAGAAGACCTGTTTTCTCTTCTGGTAACTTGCTTTTAGTCAAAGTCCATTTCATGGCCAATAATTTCCCTGTTCTGACATTTTGCCCTTTGTTAGTTATAATGAAACATCAAAATAAAGAAGCTATTCACCAAGATATTTTTCACAGCCTTTTTATGATTTAATTTAAAAATTAAGAAGCTTTTGAATATGTATTATGCAGTTTTGTGATGAATCTAACTTCAGACAAGATATATTGTTGCTTTTGCCTTTTATGTTAAAAATGCCTTTTGCAGGATGACATTCCTGAGTTGCAGGAGTTCTTCCTTGTGAATCTAACATCTGTTGAGCTCCTCTTACATGATCTGACCAGCTTCCCTCCTAGATTAGGTGTGTATTCTGTGTTTATATACCTACATATTTAATTGGTCATTAGGACAAAATTAAATTTTCCTGTCAAGCAGGTTTTAAATGTATATAAATGCTTTTGCTGTCCAGTGGTGGTTTTGGCCAGTTTTCATCCTGTTATGAACTAGGTTTCACTTCTCTACTGTTTGCTAAATTAGTTCCTGTTTTTCTGTCACCAAATTGGTCCGACGCTGATTTTATTTGATGAAAAGTCAACAACTTGAAATGTTAACTCTGTTTCTCTCTGCACAGGTGCTGCTAAACTTGTTGGGTATTTCTATAATTTTCTATTCTTGCTATATTCTATTGTTTCTCCTATTTATCTCGGATTTGACTTATATCCATCTCTGCCTTTTGGCCTGTTACTTTAGTTTCTTTCAAAGTGAATTGATTTTTTAATTGTACACCTTAATGGACCCCTTTGACATCCCTTGATTTTCACCAATACATTAGAAGATCTAACCCTGATTGTCCTTTCATATGCATTTAAGTACATATTCTGAATGCAACTTCCTGTTTCATTTTATCAACCATCTTCATGTAATGTTCTCCTTACGCAGTTATGCCTGCTTTCTCTGTTTGTATTTTCAGCACCACCTTGTGCTTTTAGATTATGTAATTCAGTCATGCACTATGGTTTTAAAGGTTTGGTTTTAATTTCCAGATGCTGCAGGTCAAGTTTCCCAAATAACTATTGATGCAAATGATGGTATAAAAGGCATCATTCAGTGGCACAGCATTAAGTAAGAGTTTAATCAATAATATAAACATACATTACTAGTTAATAAAAGTCTGTTTTGTTTTGTATTGATTTATGCATTGTTATTAAATTATATTAGTTTAATTTACTGTTGCTAACTGTGAAGTTAATTCTGTAGTAAGACCATAAGACATGAAAGCAGAATTCAGCCCATTGAATCTGTTCAGCCATTCAATGAAATCATGGCTAATCTGATAACCCGCAACTTCACTTTCTTGTTTCTTCCCCATTAACATTGATTCCTTACTATTTAAAAATCTGCCTATCTCAGCCTTGAATACAATTAACCCAAACTGGCCAGCCTCTGTGGTAAAGAATTTCACAGATTGACTGCACCCTCTGAGAAGAAATTCCTCCTCTTCATTATTGTCTTAAATGTGCAATCCCCTTTGTTGTGATTATGTCCTCTGGTCCTAGACTTTCTGGCAAGGGGAGAAAAGCTTTCCATATCATAAAACTAGAACATATTCATCTCCCAAAATCACCTCCAACCACAGTAAAAGAGGAAATATTTCTACTGCAGTGGGTAACTGAATCACTTTGATTGACTCTTTTAAGACCATAAGACATTGAAGTTGAAGTAGCCATTCAGTCCATTGATTGTGCTCCAACATTCAACGAGAATATGTGAGATCTAATAAAATTTTCAATTCATCTTCTGCCTTTTCCACATAATTCCAGTTCCCTTACTGATTAATAATCTGTCTGTCTCAGCGTTGAATATACTTAATGACCAAGCCTTCACAGTCCTCTGTGGTAATGAATTCCATGGATACATAACTCTTTGAGAGATTAAATTCCTCTTCACTTATCACATAAATGTGGGATCCCTTGTTCTTAGGTTATGCCGTCTGGTCCTAGACTCACCCACAAGGAGAAAGAACCTTTCCACATGTATCCTTCCAAGTTGTTGTGGTTCTGTTTGCCGAGCTGGAAATTTGTGTTGCAGATGTTTCGTCCCCTGTCTAGGTAACATCCTCAGTGCTTGGGAGCCTCCTGTGAAGCGCTTCTGTGATGTTTCCTCTGGCATTTATAGTGGCTTGTCTCTGCCGCTTCCGGTTGTCAGTTCCAGGTGTCTGCTGCAGTGGCCAGTATATTGGGTCCAGGTCGATGTGTTTGTTGATAGAATCTGTGGATGAGTGCCATGCCTCTAGGAATTCCCTGGCTGTTCTCTGCTTGGCTTGCCCTATAATAGTAGTGTTGTCCCAGTCGAATTCATGTTGCTTGTCATCTCCGTGTGTGGCTACTAAGGTCATGTCGTTTCGTGGCTAGTTGGTGTTCATGGATGCGGATCGTTAGCTGTCTTCCTGTTTGTCCTATGTAGTATTTTGTGCAGTCCTTGTATGGGATTTTTGTATACTACATTGGTTTTGCTCATGCTGGATATTGGGTCCTTCGTTCTGGTGAGTTGTTGTCTGAGAATAGCTATTGGTTTGTGTGCTGTTATGAGTCCTAGTGGTTGCAGTAGTCTGGCTGTCAGTTCGGAAATGTTCCTGATGTATGGTAGTGTGGCTAGTCCTTTGGGTTGTGGCATGTCCTCGTTCCGTTGTCTTTCCCTTCGGCATCTGTTGATGAAATTGCGCGGGTATCCGTTTTTGGCGAATACATTGTATAGGTGTTCTTCTTCCTCTTTTTGCAGTTCTGGTGTGCTGCAGTGTGTTGTGGCCCTTTTGAATAGTGTCTTGATGCAACTTCGTTTGTGTGTGTTGGGGTGGTTGTTTTCATAATTCAGGACCAAGTCACACCCAAGCACCCGAGCTACAAATCTTTTCCCAAACTTTGAACATCCTTCCAAGTCCTTTAAGAATGCTGCATGTTTCTATAAGATCACCTCTCATTCTTCTACAATCCATCATATAGGTCCAATTTCCTCAACATCTCCTCATAAGACAATTCCTCCATACCTGCTATCAGCCTAGTGAACATCGCTAATGCCAATATATCTTTCCTTATATAAAGGGCCCAAAATTGTTTACCATATTCTTGTTGTACTCTGACTATTACTTTGTACAGTTTAACAAAACCTACTTATTTTTGTACACCATTACCTTTAAACTCCATTACTTTTGAAATAAAGGTCAACCTTCCATTTGCCTTCCCTAATTCCTGCTGAACTTGGATGCTAGCTTCCTGTGATTCATGAACAAGGATTCCCAAATCCCTCTGATTTTCTCCATTTAAATAACATACATTTTCTATTCTTCCTGCCAAAATGTGTAAACTCACATTTCTGCACATTATATTCCATCTGCCAAGTTTTTGCCCCCTCACTCAGTCTGTGTCAGCTTCACTGCTTGCTTTTCTACCTGTTTGTGTGCCATTTGCAAATTTGACAATAGTGCATTCACTTTTTTCATTTGAGTCATTATATATTGTAAATAATTGTGGTCCCAGCATTGAATCTTGGCACAACACTAGTTACAGTTTGCCAGCCTAATAGAGTACCTCTTATTCCAACTCTGTCTTCTATCAATTAGCCAATCCTATATCCATGCTAATATACTACCTGTAATACCATGGGTTTTTATTCAGTAACCTAATCGATGGACAGCCTTCTGCTAACTCAAATAAATTATATTCACTGCTTTCCTTTTATCTATCCTGCTTGAAACCTCTTCAAAGAAATTTATTAAATTTGTCAGGCATGATTTCCCCTTTATGAACCTATGCTGACCCTGCTAGATCATATATTGCATTTCTAAATGCTCTGCTATTACCTACTCTATAATAGACTCTAACATATTCCAATAGCAGACATTAAGCTGGCTGACCTATAGTTATCTGTTTTGGTCTCCTTCCTTTCTTAAAAAAGGTGTTGCCTTGACAGTTTTCCCCCCTCTGGGAAGTTCTAGAATCTAAGGATTTCTGGACAATTATTACCAGTGTCACCACTATCTCTGTGGTAACTTCATTTAATATCTCAGAATGCGTCTCAGCGGGCTCAGGGGACTTATCAGTCTTTAATCCCGTTATTTTCATTCGTACCTTATTCTCTAGTGATAATGATTATATTTATTTCCTCTTGATTTTTCCCTTGAATATTTAATAATTTTAGGATGCTATTAGTGTCTTCTACTGTGAAGACCATGCAAAGTATTTATTCAATTCCTTTGCTATTTCGTGCTGCCCATTCCTGTTTTGCCACCTTATTCTGTAAGAGGCTTCTGTTCACTTTGACTTCTCTCTTCCTTTCCATATTTAAAGAAGCTCTTGTTGTTACTTGCAAGGTTACATCCAAAATGCATCTTCTCCCTCTATTGCTGACTTTTGTTAGTTTTTAAAATTTGCCCAATTATTGGGCTTGCCACTAATCTTTGCCACATTGTATGTTGTTTTATTTTAGTCTTAAAAATTAGATGTGAAACATGCATCAGTTGAAATGAGAGGGTTGAAGTTCATACACCGATGCCTTGCAATGCTAAGTGACCAGTTACTTGGACACATTCTTCTCACTTTACTTAAGATGAGAGGTGAAAGGAGTGAAGAGAATCATTGCGCAGCTCCATTTGCTCAATTTGATTCCAATGATCAGATTTTATAATTTAAAGGCAGTAGAGAAGTTAAGGCATGCAATTTCTAAAGCTGTGCTTTTAAAATGTTTTACTTCATTGGTAACCTTTCACTTTTTTTCCCCTGTAAGCTTTGAGGTGAATGAGACCACTGAAAACCTTACCTTGTTGATACATCGAGGTGGGGGTGCACATGGGAATGTATCTCTGTTTTACTACATTCAGAATCTAGAAGCTCAATTGGGACAAGATTTCAATGTGACAGCAATGGTAAGAAGTGATTTTTGATCAAATTTTAGCATGTTAAGTTGATTCTTAAAAGGTGAGGATGGATTTTCTGTTGAAATGTGCTGTCTCAAGATAGCATTTCCCAAATGCAGTCCAGAAGGAAAAGAGACTGCAAAGGAGACATATTGGAATTTTGATGAGTCAGGAAACCTCAGATTCAAATGGCTTCACTGGTGTAATTTGACATCCACATTATTTGAACATTGAGGATCAAACCTAACATCCTCAGGATCAGCGATTAGACATTCCTTTCACTTCCACTCTCAAAGGTTGGAGGTTGAGCATAACTAATCCTCTTATCTCCTTCATAGTGTTCTTGGTCTAACTGGATGCCACACCTGTCCATCAAGCTGAATTCTAGCTGGAAACCTGTTAGGTCCAACACTGTGGAGTTAAATACAGAAATATGGGTTGTCTAACAGTTAAAAAACCATAAGAAAAACATGCTCCCAGAGTTATGGCAAGTTAAAACCAAAATTTTAATGATTAAAGTTTCTTGGAAATTGAGCAAACTTTCACACTTCATGCACCATGGATTGCAGCATGCAAGTCAACTTTAGATACCTCCAAAAATGCAGGTGGCCATCGTTTTGAAAAGTGAAAAACATTAGTGCCAATGGCACAGCTTTTATTTTAAAATGAATTTGTTTTATTATCATGTAATGGCAAACTATCTGTCCCCTTGGACAGAAATCCAGCTGGGAGCCAACAGACTGAGAGTGTGCCTTCTCCACAGCCATAATGTGCTTCAGGTGGACTAAAATAGTAAAGAGTGGGACATCCCCCCTTATTGGGTGGAATTCACATTCTCTGGAGCTGCCAACCAATCAGCTATTAAGGCGGTTGGTAAAACCATTTGATAAAATGGTGAGCTTGACATCCAATCTATTTTGTGTGCCTCCTCCACCCTGCCACCAAAACAAGAATGCACTTTTCAATGGCTTCCAAAATCCAGCCATCATTTTTGGATTCTGACACAAAGGGTAGTTAATAAGGTTACACTATGAATTGGTAGAACCCTAGGAAGGACTGAATACAAGATGGACCTGGTATGCCTCTCCACAAATTCCTGAAGGTAACAGGTAGGTAGGTAAATGGTTAGGAAGGCATCTGGGATACTTGCCTTTATTAGACCAGGTATAGAGTATAAGAACAAGGAGGTTGTGCTGGAACTAAAGAAAATGTGGGTTAGGCCCAACTGGAGAATTGCATGCAGTTGTTGTCACCACATAAAGGAAGGATATGAGAGCGTGCACAGAAAATTTACCAAGACCCTGTCCTGGGCTGGAGGGTATGAGCTATGAGGAAAGATTGGAAAGGTTGGTGATGTTTTCCTTGTTGCGGTGAAGGTTGAGAAGCAACCTGACAGAGGTTTATACGATTATGAGGGACATAGGGTGGACAGGAAGACATTGATTTCCATTAGTAGAGGGGTCAATACCCTTGGTGTGTAGGTTTAAGGTAAGAGGTAGAAGGTTAAGAGGAGAGTTGAGGGGAATTTATTTTAATAGAAGGTGTGGAAGTCTGGGATGTAATGCCTGAAAGGGTGGTTGAATTAAAAATTCTTGTAACATTTAAGCAATATTTAGATGTTCCGTTGCCTTGCCATAGCCTCCAGGGCTATGGCCAAAAGCTGGAGAATGAGATTTGTGTCGTCAGATCTTTAGAGAACAGCATGGACACAGTGGGTTGACTGGCCTCATTTTGTGTTGTCAATGTGTCTGAATTCATTGATTTCATTCTGAGTCAGATTGCCTGTGGTATAACCATCAGGATCTCTCACTGGATCAGATGTGATGCTTTTAGTTTTCATAATCTTCCCTTTGCAACAAATCACCTTTTTCTGCATCAATTGAATGAGATATTCCACATTTTCTCAATGACTTAATGATCTTTGCACATTTATAGCATAGCATGATCTGATGATGAAACTACTCAAAACATCAGGTGGAGCAGCACGTATTTTTCTACTCTTTGTGAATGTCTTTTTCCTTGTGAACAATTGATCTGTTTCACTCAACAAGAACATGATCGTTAAGTGGTTTGTTGAAGCAGAGTTCCAAATGTTTAACACTGATGTTGGATGTCTGGCTAACCGAAATTTACTTATATTTTTTTCTTTGCAGGCAGTCCTGATTTCATTGGTTATACAGGACCTGAATGTATTTCACTCTAATTAGCGGCATTCTATGTGTAGCTGCAAGGTTGCTGTGCCTACACATTATCAAAGAATTGTTCTAATGTGGAAAGAGGCTATTTGACCCATCATGCTTCTACTTGCACTCTGAAGGAGCAGTTGATTAGTACTACTTCCCCAGCTTCTCCCTATATTCCTGTACATTCTTCCTTTTCAGATGCCAATCCAATTCCTTCTTGAATGGCTCAATTGAACCTTCCATCACCACACTCTCAGACAGTGCATTCCAGATTCTTGCTTCATTTTTAAAAATCCTCCTTATGCTGCCATTGCTACTTTTGCCAATTAACTTAAATCTGTGCCCTGTTCTTAATTCTTTCACCAATATCTCTGTCAACCTCTGTACCTTTTTCTCTCCAAGGAAAACAGTCCCAACTTCTTGAATCTAAATCTGTCATTGAAGTTTGTGTGCTGGAAGCATTCGCGCGAATGTTTGCTGTGCATCTTTCCCAAAACATGGCATCCAGAACTGGGTGCAGTACCCCCTCCGTAGTCAAAACACCCTTCCTCAGATAAGAAGACCAAAACTGTACACAGTTATCCAGGTGTGGTCTCACCAAGGCCTTATATAATTGCAGCTATCCCTGCTACTATATTCAAATCCTCTCGCTATGAAGGTGAACGTACTATTTGCCTTCTTCACCACCTACATGCTCATTTTCAGCAACTGGTGTACAGGGACACCTAGGTCTCGTTCCACCTCCCCCTTTCCCAATCTATCTCCATTCTAATAATAATCTGTTTTCCTGGTTTTGCTGGCAATTTCAATTGAATCACATTCAGAGAGTATTTTTCTAGGCCTTTTGATTTCTAGTCCAGTGACATGACCTCTACTCCTCCACATAAGAATGCATATTCAAATTATGAAGATACATATTTTGCTGCCTTAAAAATCATTAGCCTAGATTTTGCTCTGAGTTGCTTTTTCAATGATTCATAGTTTGGTCAGACCACTGCTGAGAGCGCCGAAATCTCTTTGTCATAAAGCTGCCCTCGTCATGGGTACAAGCAGTGTTGTCAGGTCTCAAACATACCTTGCCCAATTGCCAGGAACAAAGTCAGGAAATGGACACATTGGCTGGTTCCAGTGTCTTGGGTCCTGTCTGACTTTGTTCCTGATCTCATCAAGACCCTAAATAGCTACTCCATTCTTTTCTATGGCTGCTGTAAATGATTTTGATACTCAGTGATAATTTGTTTCTCTCAAATTTGCAGAGAATTTTTTTTGCTGATGGAGAGAGATACAAATCCATTGAGGTTGCAATTCTCGATGACAATATTCCAGAAGATGATGAAGCCTTCCAGCTGATTCTCACCAATCCGTCTTTCGGACTAGAACTAGGAGAAAGAACCAGAGGTAACGAAAAGCATATGCACCATACAAATGGCTAGAGACAATCGGACAATGCATCAAAATGAAGACCATAGGAAGTAGTAACAGCAGTAGGCCATTCAGTCCCTTAAGTTAACTCTGTCATTCAATAAGGTCATGGCTCATCCGACATTCCTCACATCCACTTTGCTGCTCTTTCCCCTTGGTTCCTGTAGAGTTGAAAAAGCTACTTATCTCAGCCTTAAGTATGCACAAGGACTGTGCCTGATATCTCTCTGTCTGTGGCAAGGAGTTCCAAATAATCTTAGCCATCTGAGAGAAGATGTTCCTCCTTATCTCAGCCTTAAATTGGCACCCCCCCCTATCCTGAGACTGTGCAAATCTCTATATCCAAAATGTGTGCACTTTAATTTGTTTGATGTGTGGAAAATTATTTAGAGTGCATGTCATATTGCTGTAATTTATGATTAAAAATAACAAAGCAACAGACCTGGTAACTGGTGGAAATCTATTTAGAATAGTGTACATGGACTAAATGTGAACTTCTGAAAAGGGATCACATCGATATTTATCAGATAAGGTTATGGTCTTCTAAATTAAGAGATGGTAAAATATTCCATTGAAAATTGGTCAGAAGAGAAAATAAAATTAAAATTAAAAAGTGGTTGAAAGTAGATAATGGTTCTTTCGCTGGGGCCACTTCCCTTTAACACATGAAGTTTCTTATTGTTTCTAGAAAATCCTGTTCTGTACAATGCTGAATCAGTTCAAAAGCCTCATTGTGAATGTAGATGTTATAAAAGTAAATGGGCCTTATAGGTATTCTTACCAGTCATTCCATTCTGGTAAAAGGAGGAGGACAACAAGATAGAGCAGTAACAAACACACAGAATGCTGAAGAAACTCAGTAGGGTTGGCAGCATGTGTGGAGAGAAAGAAAAACAGTTAATGTTTGAGGTCTGAACAGAAGCTCTTCAGAACTGATGTAGCAGGAGTAAGAGGCAGTGACAAAGAAAACTGCAGCTGCAGGCAAACAATTAGATGGAAAAGCTCCCAGGAATTTGTTCTCTTCTGATACAGTTTCGTAGAATTGAAGCACAGAATTGTTACAGCACAGAAGGAGAACATTTGGCTTGTCATGCTTCTGCTGTCATCTGAAGAAGTATTTCACTTACTGGGTTCTCTGAAAACTATCAGAGCTAAAGGCTGTCTCGTCCTCTGGAACTGATCACCTGTATCCTAGGAACTGTAAAAGAAGTGACTGCAGAGATAGGAGATAGTATTGGTTGTCACTTTCCAAAATTCCCTACATTTTGAAAAGGTCACAGCAAATTGGAAAATCACCTGTGGAACACCGCTTCTAGAAAGGTAGGAGACAAAAAGCAGAGCGCTATCTGCCAGTTAACCTAACATTGTATCACAAGGGTAATGCAGAATTAGGGTACGAAGCTTAATCAGTTATGATCATATTGAATGGCCAAGCAAGGTCAAATAGCCTGCTCCTGTTTATATCTTCCACATCTATTGACGAGCTCACACAGCCAAGAAAAATGATGGCAGAATATTGGTATTAGTTGTGATGTTGACACCATTGAAGCAAAAGCAGAAGCAGTTAGAATGCAGCTTAAGTACGGTTTTGGCCTCCTTGCCCAAGAAAGCATATAGTCACTTTAGAAACAGTTAAAAATCACACAACGCCAGGTTATAGTCCAACAGATTTATTTGGAAGGTAGCTCTGGAGCAGGATCATTAGACACAGAATTTATAGCAAAAGATCTCAGTGTCATGCAACTGAATCAATATATTGAACAAACCTTCCACCCATCCAACACTGGCACCTCTACTTTAGAAACAATTCAGAGAAGATTCATTTAACTGATTCCTGGCATGAAGGGGTTTCTTAGGAAATCTTAGAATGTTGGACCTACATTCAGTGGCCTTGAGAAGAATGAGAGGTAATCTTATTGAAACAGACAAGATCCTGGGGGAGCTTTGCAGGTTGGGTGCATGACAGGATGTTTCCTCTTTTGAGGGACTCTAGAACTAGGTGGCCAAGTTTAATCAGTTGCGAGCCTCTGATTTAAGACTCAGGTGAGGAGTTCTTTTTTGCTCTGAGAGGATTATTGGTCCGGGGAAGTTTCTACCCCAGTGAGCACTGGAGGCTGGGTCACTGAACATTTTCAAGGTAGATAGTTGAGTGACAAGGGAGTCAAAGGTTCTGAGGGCAAACAGCAAAGTGGAGTTGAGGCCACAGTCAGATCAGCTATGATCTTTTAGAATGTAGAGCAAGCTCCAGGGGTCAAGTAGCCCACACCTGCCCCTGATTCTTGTGTTCATCTCATATGTGTGTCTTTTCTTCACAGTCCTGTAAATGTTCCCTTTGGTTCCCTTGAAAACTTCAGTTTATCTTACCTGCATCTCACACTTAGACAGCGTATTTCTGATCCTAACCACATGATGCATGAAAATGTTGTTCCTTGTTTCGCCGTAGTAACTTTTGCCAATATCTTAAATCTGTACCCTCTGGTTTTTGATACTTCCATGAATGGGAACAGTTTTTTCCTGAGGAGAAGGTGAGGACTGCAGATGCTGGGGATCAGAGCTTAAAAATGTGTTGCTGGAAAAGCACAGCAGGTCAGGCAGCATCAAAGGAGAAGGAGAATCGACGTTTCGGGCATAAGCCCTTCTTCAGGAATGAGCAGGGTGTGCCAAGCAGGCTAAGATAAAGGTAGGAAAGAGGGACTTGGGGAAGGGGTGTTGGGAATGTGATAGGTGGAAGGAGGTTAAGGTGAGGGTTATAGGCCGGAGAGGGGTAGGGGGCGGAGAGGTTGGGTAGAAGATTGCAGGTCAAGAAGGCGGTGCTGAGTCTGAGAGGTGGGACTGAGGAAAGGTGGGGGGAGGGGAAATGAGGAAGCTGGAGAAATCTGCATTCATCCCTTGTGGTTGGAGAGTTCCTAGGCGGAAGATGAGGCACTCTTCCTCCAGGCGTCGTGTTGCCATGGTCTGGTGATGGAGGAGGTCAAGGACCTGCATGTCCTTGGCGGAGTGGGAGGGGGAGTTAGTGTTCAGCCACGGGGCGGTTGGGTTGGTTGGTGCGGGTGTCCCAAGGTGTTCTCTGAAAAGTTCTGCAAGTAGGCGGCCTGTCTCCCCAATGTATAGGAGGCCACATCGGGTGCAGCGGATGCAGTAAATGATGTGTGTGGAGGTGCAGGTGATTTTCTGATGGATATTGAAGAATCCCTTGGGGCCTTGGAGGGAAGTGAGTGGGGAGGTTTGGGTGCAAGTTTGCATTTTTTGTGGTTGCAGGGGAAGGTGCCGGGAGTGGAGGTTGGGTTAGCGGGGGATGTGAATCTGACAAGGGAGTCGCGGAGGGAGTGGTCTTTCTGGAACGCTGATAGGGGTGGGGAGGGATATATATCCTTGGTGGTGGGGTCTGTTTGGAGGTGGCGGAAATGACAAAGGATAATCCGATGTATCTGGAGGTTGGTGGGGTGGTAGGTGAGGACTAGTGGGGTTCTATCCTGGTGGCGATTGGAGGGGCAGGGTTCAAGGGCGGAGGAGCGGGAAGTGGAGGAGATGCGGTGGAGAGCATCATCAACTACGTCTGAGGGGAAGTTGCGGTCTTTGAAGAAGGAGTCCATCTGGGTTGTTCGGTATTGGAATTGGTCCTCCTGGGAGCAGATGCGGCGAAGGCGAAGGAATTGGGAATATGGGATGGCGTTTTTACAGGGGGCAGGGTGGGAGGAGGTGTAATCTAGGTAGCTGTGGGAGTCAGTCGGTTTATAGTATACGTCCGTGTTGAGTTGGTCGTCTGAGATAGAGATGGAGAGGTCTAGGAAGGGGAGGGAGGAGTCTGAGACCACATCACTTACTCTCTGTTGCCTCATCAAAGTTATGTTCTCAGGACACCATGCCTGCAGTTCTTTGCTGATCAGTAATTAAGGATTATTCATTCACTTCAGAATCTGGGTCAGTGTGTTACCCCTGAGATCAAATGGAATCAGCTGCTGCAGGGGATATTACATTGCTTGTTGTAGTTGATTTGATTTCATTTGATTTTATTTGATGTATTGTTATGCGTACCTACGTACAATAAAATGTTTTGTTTATGAGCAGTACAGGCACATCATTCTAACAAAAACATACAGAACATAGGATGAAAAACAAACTTCGACAGAGTAAGGCATACAGATTACACTGCACAGGGTGTGTGCTAAGTGAGATCGACATTAGCAAGATTGGCGTTATTTGAAGTTAGAGAGTTCATTCAGCTGTCTAACAGTGGCCGGAAAGAAGCTGTTCCTGAACCTGCTAGTGGTGCGTGTATTTCAGCTTCTGTATCTTCTGCCTGACGGAACAGGTTGCAGAAGAGCAATACCCAAGTTCATTGGGTCTTTGATGATGTTGGCAGCCTTGCTACAACAATGAGACGTGTAAATGGCATCCATGGATGGGAGGTTGGCTTCCATGATGATCTGGGCTGTGCACACAACCTTCTGTAGTTTTTTTCTGGTCCTGGGCAGAGCAGTTGCCATACCAGGCCACTATGTACTTGGACAGTATGCTTTGAATGGGAAATCTGTAAATGTTACTGAGGGTCCTTATGGACATGCTAAATTTCCTGAGCAGCCTGAGGAAGAACAGGCATCGTTGTGCCTTCTTGATCGTTGCATTGGAGGTCCAGGACAAGTTGTCAGTTATCGTTACTCCTCGGAACTTGACACTCTCAACCCTCTCAACCTCCACTCCATTGATGTAGATGGGGCAGGGTTGACCTCTTCTTTCTGAAGTCAATGGTCAGTTCTTTAGTTTTGCCGACATTGAGAGAGAGGTTGTTCTCATTGCACCAAGTCCTCTATCTCCTTTATGTATTCTGACTCATCGTTGTTTGATATCCATCCCACCATGATGATGTCATCAGCAAACTTGTAGATGGAATCTGGCTACAGAGTCATGGGTTTACAGGGAGTACAGTAGGGGGCTGAGAATACATCCTCTGGGGGCTCCAGTGTTGAAGATGTTATTGTGGAGGAGGTGCAGTTTTGACTGATGTCTTGACTGATTGTGGTCTGTGGGTCAGGAAGCTGAGGATCCAATTGCAGAGGGCAGAGCCGAGTCCAAGGTCTCAAGAGTTTGGAGATCAGTCTGGATAGGATAATGGTGTCAAAGATAGAACTGTGGCATGATATAGGTGTCCTTGTCCAGATGTTCCAGGGATGAGTGGCAGTATAAGGAAATGGCCTGTGGACCTGTTATGTCGATAGGCAAATTGCAGGGGTCATTGCAGTTGTGAATTTGTATGCTTCTATCCTCCCAGTCTGTCACAAGATTGCAGTAATAATATTCTGCCTGTGATTTGCCTTTGTAATCAGTGCTGAATTTTCCACTGATCCCTTATTCCATGGTATCTCTACCTGTGTCGCTTTGCAAGTTCCCTCAGATGAACTCCTTGCCTTTATGAATCACAAGGCCTTCCACATCATGAATGTACAATTGTTTTGTGGTCACTAGCAACACAACATGGAGATTTTTACAGAGGCCCTTTTCATCAACTTCCTTTTATCATTACTCTAAGTACCTAAAACTGTAAAGGAAGAAATTAATGCACGTAATACCTCAAATTGGAAAATGTAATTTATTTAAGTATTTGAGAGGTCAAGGTTTCTGAGGTTGAATAACAAACAAGAGCAAGTCAGGGACAGGCAATTCTGTGGTGAGTAACTGACCTAACTCACCAGAGTCTGCTGCCATGTGGGAAAAGTCAGGAATATTTCTCACTTGCCTGGTTGATTGTAAACATTCCAGGACAAAGCCGGCTGCATGATTGGCATTCAGCACCTTCAACATTCACCCTCTTCACCACTGATGCACAGTGGCAGCAATGTGTACAATCCAGAAGATATATTGTAGTGACTCTCCGAGGTTCTGTCAACATCATCTTACAAACCTGTGACTGCTATAATCAATAAGGACAAGGACATCTGCATAGGAATACCACCACCTGCAAGCCCCCTTTCAAACCACTCAACCTCCTGACCTAGAACTATATCATGTTTCTTCACTGTCCTTGGGTCCAAATCCTGGAACTCCCTTCCTAGTTGCACTATGACATATCCTCCATGGAGTGCAACACCTTCTCGTAGGCATTTATATATGGATAATAAATACTGGCAGCAAGTGATCCTCTTATTCCATGAATGAATAAAAAAATCCTAACAGGATAAACTACAGACTAATGAAATGTAATTGCCTTGTCACCACAGAAAGCTCACTGAGGAGTCTGATGATCTGTTATAATGATAAAACGTGAACAATTTTACAATCATGGTAACACTGAAGGAGGTTTTCAGCCTTGAACTCACTCTGATGCATCTATTATTTTATCAGCCAAATTTGCATGTGTTGCAATAATTTTATTTCATATCCCGAAACTAACCCATTTGCTCCATGTTGATGTATAATGAGATTCATAGGGCCAGCTTAGTAATTGCACTGTCATTGTCACTGTCACATATTTATGGAATAGTATGCAAATATTGATCATTTGTAAATGATAGTCAGTGCAGACAATACAATTAAACTTTCTAATAAGAGTACCATTAGAATAATTTTTTTTCAAGAAGGAGTTAGATATAATTCTTAGGGCTAAATGAATCAAGAGGGTTTGGGGAGAAAGTGGAACAGGGTATTGAGTTGGATGATCACCTATGATCATGTTCAAGCTCAAAGGCCAAATGGACTACTCTTGCTCCTAGTTTTCTATTTCTGTATTAGCAATGAACATAATTACATATTCAGGTGCAGTTTCAAGGATCAAAAAAATTGAAATAAATAGCCTTCATGAAATAGTGGATGTTGAAATTTCATGCATAGTTCATGTTACCAGTATTATAGAGTACGTTTCTACTGTTACTCAATATATTTTTGTTTTACTATCTTTTCAATGTACACAAAATTAATTTGGTACGTGTTTTATGATTAAACAATTACAGTCCCTTAGACCAGCTGAAGGATTATGGTATAATGCTTTTGGAGCGGATGTCTTAACCCAAAGGGACAACTGTTGATAATTCACTATTGTTATTACAGTCACAGTAACCATTTTTGCCAATGATGATGGACATGGGATTCTATCATTTAACAACACTGAGCACTTCTTCCTCAAGGAGCCAACTGCTATTGGTTTATCAGAGAGTGTTGCAACACTGCACATTGTAAGGAACCCACTACTGGGGACATTCGGAATGGTGACTGTTCAGTATATTGTCACAAGTGTGAATGGTTCGGACTCATCACTTGACCTGAAACCTACACACGGTTTTACTTTATTTGAAGATGGTGAGAGAATGAAGGTAAATTTCTTTTAAAAATTGTCTTTAAAAGTTTATACATTTTGCAGAGAGTGATAAAAAGATTGCGATTACAGAATGGAATAGTATTAGAAATGTGGGGAGATTTATAGGAAAACGATAGCAGAGTGATAAATCATTGGACACATTATCCAGGGGTCCTGGCTAATGCTTCTGCAGTCCAGCTTCAAATCCCACTGTAGCAGCTGATAATATTTAAATTCAATAAATAAATTTAATAAAGCTCATCTTAATAAAGGTAACCATGATAATTCAGATTGACTGATGTAAAAAGCCATCTGGTTCACTAATTTGCTTTGGGGAAAGGAAATCTGCCTGGTTTGGCCTACTTGTGACACTGAGCCACAACAGTGTGGTTAGCTCTTCACAGCTGTCTGTAATAGCCGAGCAAACCACTTTGTTCTAAATTAGTTATCCAAGTTTATCAAATGATCAAATTAAGTCTTGCCAGCATACCTGCATCCATGAGAGAAAAAATGCTTTATAAATGCAGACTTACTTCTTTTGGGGGCCAGGAAGGTTTACAATACTAGTGCTGACAGTGGCCCTGTTAAAAACTTAGCTGCACGTCTTTGACAAGATAATAATCTAATATACAGAAAGTGTTTTAGCCACATGCATCTCCCATTGATCACTTTTAACCAATGCTTATTGTAAAACTATTCCATTATGTCTGTTTAGCATATCTAATTTAGACCTACCCATGCTAAATGTTTAACTTTGGATCCAGTGGTGACTTAAGGTTAACTATGCTTCACATCACAATCCTTATCATGATAAGTCTCTTCCATTTCCTGCTGAATCTTCTCTGTAGTTTTAAACGAGAAGTTTAAGCATGTTTACATTTTTAGCAGCTCCTTCCAATTTAAAAAGTGACCACCACGTGATGCTTTCCTTCTTTGGTTTATTACCCATCTGGCACTCTGATACTGTGTAGTTATCCCAGTAAACTCAACCTATGAACTTGGCCTGAACCTCTCCCCATGACTGTTTACACTGCTTACTGATCAAACAGGATGAAAAAGTGGTGTTACGTTTCTTTTGCAAAGTTGGACTCCTAAACGTACTGACAGTAAAACTCCAACTGGTACTCAAATGATACTGGATGTGGCTGGCTGCAAGTTCTTTTCTATTGTAATCCAACCACTGTTTGGCCAGACATCTCTGATTGATAACACTGTTAACTAGTATCATTTTGGCTTAGCTCAGTTCATTGCTCCATCTAGTGGGTAATTTGAGTACTGTCATATGCCATAGTTGTCTCGTGCTAATTTATAAGTAACTGCCCTAAGTACTCCCTATGCCTTACGTATATTATATGGTTGAATCTGTATTTTAGATATATTTTTAACACCCCCTCCCCCACAGATTCTTCAAATTTCTGCCATATTGGATGAAGAAGCAGAGATGGATGAACAATTCCTGGTTACTTTGTATGACCCTGCTGGAGGTGCTAGACTGGGAGAGAGAGTACAAAACCTGATAACAATACTTCAAAATGAGGCACCACTGGGACTTTTTAGCATCTTCCCAATAGAAAACAGGTCAGAAAATACTGCATATATTCTTATCAACCAATATGAGTTATTGCAGTTTTGGTACCTAGCAAATAGTTGCTTGGTAGTACAGAACTTGAAAATTGCTAAAAAATTAAACATTTAGTTGAAGGTTTTTATCTTGCACTTATCAGGACAATTTGCAAGGATATTAATTTTAAGGGAAAGCAACAGATATTCTGAATGAGAAGAGAATATTGACTGGCGGCAATTGGACTTTGTTTGGTAGAGGATGGAGAATGCCAAGGAGAATGCAGCGGATAGTTGTTGACTGACAGTTAACTACAAATGATTTTTTAAATTTTAAACTTTAAGTTTTAAATTGCTCAAGGCATTGCCCTATGAAATGAACCACAGCGTTAGTGTCTATATAACCAGAGTCTATTAGTGTAATTTGCAATTATTAACTATGTTAATTGAGAATGGAATGTTGGTAGATGGTTTTACTTTCAAGTATATTTATCATAATCTAATGGCTATTGTTCGAAAGTGTTTTTACTTACTAATATGTGCTTGTTTGTGATTTAATTTTCCTGGACTATGAAGTCAATTCATCAAAGATTAAAAAAAAATACAGTTTGCAATTCTAAAATAAGATTTAATATGTCTAGTAAAATCTAGTCCACTTTTATGTGTTCATTAATATATCAGCATTATTAGCTCAGCAAGCATTATTGTCCATTTCAAATTGCCCAGGAGAAGGTAGTAGTGAGCTACCTCTTTAACTGCTGCAATTTCTGGGGTGTGGATGCATCGTTAGAAAGAATGTTATAAGACTTTGGCCAAGCGATGTTTAAATGTTGATAAGTGGCAATATCTCATTGCCTTGAAGAAAACTGTGATTCACTGTTGTACGCTCTGATGTACAGAATTTTAATTTCAGAAACATAAAGTAGCATGAAAATAGTTAGTGATTAAATAGAGTATTTTAAATGCTATAACTGGCAAATTGAACTTGAGTTAATGTAGATCTGTCATGGTTGTCACCTTTTGGCTGATAATCACTGTTCATTTATCTCATTGACATAAACACAGCAATCATATGACAAGGATTGGTGACCCAATAATGAGAGTGACTTGTTCGAAGATAGGCTATATACAAATAGATTTGGTTAACTAAAATGTTTAAGTACATACCTCTGACTGTTCCTACTGTTTGTGGATTGATTGCATGTTATGGGACTAATACATTGAGGTAGCAGTGATTGGTAACAGTTTCAGATGTGTACCCTCTACATATCCCAGCATTCTTTTTTTTAGGCTAACGGTTTACTTTTAAAGACTCAAACCATTTACATTAGAGCAGAAGAACATTATAATGGCTCACAGATTCCCTCCCTGTGATCCATTGCATTCAAGTGGTGCTATAAGAGAAGAACTCACCCTGGTCACCCTCGATGTTTTAAGTATTTTGAATCAACCTTTATGGAATTTTATGACATAGCTACTGGGTGGGTGGGACCTTCTGCCCAAGAGGTAGGGGCACTATCACTGTGCCACAAGAGTCCATTACCTCAAATATTTAATGCATGGTAAAAACTTGGCCACTCTACACTGTGGTGTGCAAACATCTGTTCTTAGCCACGATTTGTGGCACTGTCAACATCTGACAAGAACCAGAGACCAAAACAGACACCATTGGGAGCTCTGTGCTTGGACCTAACATTGCAGTGCAGGACCAACAGATTGTGTGGCACCATCTGAAACATGCGTAGATGCCCATTCCTAATGTACACTCCTCATCATATAGTGGAACTGATGGAGGATTACATATCAGCAGGAGCATGTGGACTAATTACCCCAGTAATGACTGATCACAACATCCAGGAATCCATGATGTATTGTTTGATAAGCATATTCCTTTACTCATATACTCATTCAGATGCCTTTTAAATGCTGTAATTGAATCAGCCTCTACCACTTTCCCTGGCAACACATTCCATACATGCAGTGTCCTCTGCATGAAAAAGTTGCCCCTTAGGTCCCTTTTATATCTTTCCCCTTTCACCCTAAACCTATGCGCTCTAGTTCTGTACTCCCCCACCCCAAGGAAAAGACCTTGTCTATTTATCCTATCCATGCCCCTCATGATTTTATAAACCTTTATAAGGTCACCCCTCATCCTCTGACACTCCAGGGAAAACAGCCCCAGCCTATTCAGCCTCGTCCTATAGCTCAAATCCTCCAACCCTGGCAACATCCTTGTAACTCTTTTCTGAACCCTTTCAAATTTCAAACATCCTTCCAATGGGAGGGAGACCAGACTTGCACACAGTATTTCAAAATTGGCCTAACCAATGTCCTGTACAGCAGCAACATGACCTCTTGACTCCCATACTCAATACTAACCTACCGGAAATAAGGTTTTAAGGTTTTGTTGTTATCAGGCTCTTAACCATAAATTAGGCAAAAATAAGGTTCCCCACAGTAGGCTATTGCACAAAATACAGAAATATGAAATTGAGGTTGATTTAGCGGTTTGGATCAGAAATTGGCTAGCTGAAAGCTGAAAGGGTGGTGGTTGATGGGAAATGTTCATCCTGGAGTTCAGTTACTAGTGGTGTACTGCAAGGATCTGTTTTGGGTCCACTGTTATTTGTCATTTTTATAAATGACCTGGATGAGGGCGTAGAAGGGTGGGTTAGTAAATTTGCAGATGAAACTAAGGTCAGTGGAGTTGCGGACAGTGCCGAAGGATGTTACGGGGGACATAGATAAGCTGCAGCGCTGGGTTACGAGGTGGCAAATGGAGTTTAATGTGGAAAAGTGTGAGGTGATTCACTTTGGAAGGAGCAATAGGAATAAAGAGTACTGGGATAATGGTAAAATTCTTGGTAGCTTAGATGAGCAGAGAGATCTCAGTGTCCATGTGCGTAGATCCCCAAAGTTGCCACCCAAGTTGATAAAGTTGTTAAGAAAGCGTATGGTGTGGTAGCTTTTATTGGTAAAGGGATAGAGTTTTGGACCCATGAGGTCATGTTGCAGCCGTGCAGAACAGTGGTGCAGCTGCACTTGAAGTATTGCATACAGTCCCGGTCACTGCATTATAGGAAGGATATGGAAGCTTTGGAAAGGGTTCAGAGGCGATTTGCTAGGATATTGCCTGAAATGAAGGGAAGGACTTATGAGAAAAGGCTGAGTGACTTAATAGAGACATATCAGATAATCAGATGGTTAGGTATGATGGACAGTGAGAGCCTTTTTCAACAGATGGTGATGGCTAGTACGAGGGGACATAGCTTTAAATTGAGGGGTGATAGCTAAAGGATAAATGTCAGAGGTAGTTTCTTTATTCAGGGAGTAGTAGGGACTTGGAATTCTCTGCCTGCAACAGTTGTAGACTTGCCAAGTTTAAGGGCATTTAAATGGTCATTGGAGAAACATATTGTTGAAAATGGAATAATAGGATAGATAGGCTTCAGATTGGTTTCACAGGTCGGTGCAGCATTAAGGGCCGAAGGGCCTGTACTGTGCTGTAACGTTCTATGTTCTATATAATGTAGTTCATCTGATTGTTCTGTTAATTCAAGAAAATATATGCTGAACGTGACAGCAGAATTGTTGGGGAAATATAGTCTAAGAGCTATAACAGCTCAAGATAATTTTTATTAAATTGGTAATGGGATTATCAAGTCCCTTGACTAACTCCCTCAGTTGAAGCAACATCACACAGTACTAGGAAATGTATTTTCAACTAAATGTTTGAGAGTTCCAGCTTTAATAAATGTTAATTGGCAGTTCTTCATGTGTGAGCAACTGATCACCTTTCCAACAGAGTGTGAGATAGTGCAGTTCCAAGTCATGAATGCATCAACTTCATGCCACAATGTATTTCTGGGGGGGGGGGAATAAACCTTCATGCTCACAAAATTGAAAATTAGAATATTTTAAATGTTTGTTTTATTTAGGACTCGTTCAGTACATCTGGAAGAAAGCAATAGTACTTTGTACTTAATAGTATCTCGAAGTAATGGTTTGGAGAATAGAGTCAGTGTGGAATGGAAGACACAGTCTCAAACAGCACTTGGATTAAGTGAGTTGCATTTTTGAACCTAATCATACAATGTTACACAAAACATTTGCTATGAATGCTCAATATAATTCTAATGTAATAATTAAAGCTCCTAATTCATTGATTTAGTTGAAATATGCAATGATATTGTACCATTGACAGAGAATTGATTTTATGTGAATGCATAAAGAATTTGTACATTAGTAACATTTCTTAATTGCCAGTCTATGCTATTTTTATTTTTGTAACTTTTAAAATACTTTAATCCCCTTCAACATTATAAATCTTCCTACGTGAATTATCACTGATTGGGAAATGTGGATGCTAAAATGTTCCCTGTCTTTGACCATGTTGATTCAGAACCAACTGCAGGGTAGGTTGTCTCAGTTTGCTGAGCTACATTCTAACACTCAGTGAGAGGATAAATTGGGCCATGAGTCCATTGCCCATCATCCTATTCTGTATAATTGTCGTTAATGTGCAGTTTGCAATAGAAGAATGATTTGTGTACCCTCTTCTGTCCGCTCAAATGCTAATTTAGCAGCTCTATTTGTGTCCAGTTATATTTATCTTTGAGTCAGTTAGTTTGTTGTACAATTTGTTGTTTAGTATATTCTTGGCGTTGCTGTAAATTTGAAAAAAGGTGGCAATCCAATTGTGGAGGACCATACCAAACTAAAAAAGGCAATTCGGGATGTCATGATTAACTGACATGAATCTTTGACATCAAAAGCTTGATGATTGCAAGTGAAGGAAAAGCTGAAGTAAGGAAAGTAGCTGAGAAAGATTGGAAAAGAAGAAATTGTGATTAGCTTGGATTTTTGAATCATAAAAAATGAAGTTGACCTTGCATGATACTGTAGAATGAGCACATAATTTATGTCTCACCAGATTTTTATTTACCTAAGCATAGAAAGAGGCCTTTTTGTCTGTGATGGATCTTCAGAGAACTTTCCCCAGTTGCATTTTCCTGACCATTCTCTACATGCTGTTTTAGTTTAAAACTTTATTTTTGAACATTTAACTCTGTCTGTTTTTTAAAAGTTGTTACAGATGTCCTATGCACCAGTACTGCTGTTATGCCATGTCTGAAAATCTATGGGTGTAGTTATCTTTTGGATTAATCTAAATTTTAGTCTCTAAATTTTGTTTTTGTTATGATCTTATATAATTATATTTATGACTTATAACTGTTAACGTCCTGATTTTTATCAAAATTCATCTTAGTTTTGAGCATTCTGTTCAATCTCCTAAACAGGTACATTCTTTTTCTGTATTTCTCACAGAAAGTTTCTTCACACTTCCCTGTATTGAATGTTTACTGTCATCTGTCTGCTGTCATTTGCTTGTTTATTTGTTCACAGTATCATTTAAAGTCATTATTACAGTTAACTAAGTTTTTGGGTCATTGGCAAATTTTGATATTGTGTCCTCATGCCCAAGCCCATTTTTCAATCTCCTGCAGATGGAAGAGCAAGTAAGAGCATGTTTAAAGTTCAATAGAAACATGAATCTTCAGTGGAGTATGGTGATGACAATATTTACAATATGGAGAAAGTCAAATCTAGGTCCAAGAGAGCAAACATTGGAGTGTGGTGATTAGATGGAAAGGATGTAAAATTGCCTCACAGTGTGCCATTGTAGAAGCACTTTGGGAGTCTTCTAACATAGCACTTTCATGGCCTCCTATCACAGGCTCCTTCCAGTCGTACAGTTGGGCAGCATGTTGTGGCTTCTCCTGCATGTGCTGGAAAACTTCTATGGACGCTATCTTGAGTCTAATGGGCAAAAGTGATGTCAGAATTCAAAGTTCAACCGACAGATATACAGTGTACCTCTTTGCTGTCCTTCACTGTGCAAACAACATCCATGTAATTACAAGATGGATCTTCCATGAGCACTATTTGAAGGGCCTTGCACGTAACTTGCAGGCAGGATAACGTTTTGGAACATTTTCTAATTCCAAATGCCTGGAAGTATGCTGGGTATTCTTGGAGGTATTTGGTGACTTTGTGTGTTTCAGAGTTTTATATTCTCTCAATGGGAGAAAGTGATCTGTCCATTCATAGGTTTTGTAGGCATGAGGTTGTGGGGAAATAGGGTAGGTACATAGCACTGATGTTACCTCTAGATCTGCAGGATGACAGAGAAGATGGAGCAGGAATCACTATCCCATTTGTCAGCTTAGAAAAAAAATGTCCTCCATGCTCTTTGACAGTGATTGGAGACTGTCTCCCATGTCAATAGCATCTCTTGTGTGTTTCGTTACCCATGCTTTTTTGTATGCTACCTCATCTAGGTCCACATCTTAATCCTATGTGGAAGTACTGTTACATCCCTGGTGGGAGGAGCCCACTGGAAATCAAACCCCATGATCTATATCAAAAGTGTAAATGTTTTTCTTATTCAATTACCAAAAATGCTCAATTTGTTTCACAGAATGTAGAACATAGAAAAATACAGCACAGAACAGGCCCTTTGGCCCACGATGTTGTGCCAAGGAATATTCCTAATCTAAAAGAAAATAACTTAACCTACACACCCCTCAACTCACTGCTATCCATATGCATGTCCAGCAATCACTTCAATGTCCCTAATGACTCTGCTTCCACCACCACCGCTGACAATGCATTCCATGCATTCACAACTCTCTGCCAAAAGAACCTACCTCCTGATGTCTTCTCTATACCTTCCTCCTAATATCTTAAAACTTTGGCACCTCATGCCGGTCAATCCTGCCCTGGGAAAAGATCTCTGCCTATTGAATCTATCTATGCCTCTCATTACCTTGTACACCCTGATCAGGTCACCTCTCTTCCTCCTCCTCTCCAGCGAGAAAAGTCCAAGCTTAGTCAACATCTTTTCGTAAGACAAGCCCTCCAGTCCAGGCATCATCCTGGTAAACCTTCCTTGCACCCAAAGCCTCCATATCATTCCTATAATAGGGCAACCAAAACTGAACACAGTATTCCAAGTGTGATCTCACCAGGGTCTTGTAGAGCTGCAGCAAAACCTTGTGGTTCTTAAGCTCGATCCCCCTGTTAATGAAAACCAAAACACCATTTGCTTTCTTTACAACCCTATCCATTTGGGTGGCAACTTTGAGGGATCTATGCACTTGAACACCAATATCCTTCTGTTCCTCCACACTGCCAAGAATTCTGTCTTTAATCCCATATTCAGCATTCAAGTTCGACCTTCCAAAATACATTATTTTGCATTTATCCAGGTTGAACTCCCTCTGCCATTTTTCAGCCTAGCTCTGCATCCTGTCTATGTCGCACTGCAGCCTGCAATAGCCCTCGATACTATCAACTGCACCTCCAACCTTTGTGTCATCTGCAAATTTACTAACCCACCTCTCAACCGCCTTATCCAAGTCATTTATAAAAACTACAAAGAACAGGGGCCCAAGAAGAGAGCCTGTGGGAAACCACTCACCACTGACCTCCAGGCAGAATACTTTCCATCTACAACCAGTGTTAGGCAACCAATACTGAATCCAGACCGCCAAATCTCCCTGTATGCTATACCTCCTGACTTTATGAATGAGCCTACCATGGGGAACCTTATCAATTGCCTTTCTGAAGTCCATTTACACCACATCCAACACTCAACCTTCATTGACCTTTATTGTCATCTCCCCAAAGAACTCATAAGATTTGTGAGGTATGACCTGCCCCTCACAAAGCCATGCTGACTGCCTTTAATCACACTAAGCTTTTCCAAATAGTCATAAATCCTATCCCTCAGAATTCTTTCCAAAACCTTGTTGACTGAAGACATAAGACTGCCTGGTCTGTAATTGACAGGGAATTCCCTATTATCTTTCTTGAAAAGAGGGACAACATTTGCCTCCTTCCAATGCTCCGGTATGACTCCTGTGGAGCGTAAGGAGGCAAAGATCTTCGCCAGTGGCTTAGCAACGTCCTTTTTCGCTTCCCAGAACAGCCTGAGGTAAATCTAGTCTGGTCCTGGGGACTTATCAATATTAATGTTTGCCAAAATTTCCAGAACATCAACTTATCATTCTTGATCTCTTCAAGCCTGTTTTCCAGCTCCTCAAAGTTCTCATTCACAACAAGCCCCTTTCCTTTGTGAAAACTGAAACAAAAAACTAATTTAGGGCTTCCCCTATCTGCTCAGACTCCACACACAAGTTCCCTCCACTATCCCTGACTGGCCCTAACTTCTCCCTTTCATCACTTTTAATTAGAATAAAACTTTCACAAGATTTTTCAATAACTAAACTGGTTTATTACAAGCAAACCTATTCTTCAAATTGTCAAAATGTTTATCAATTAGGTTATAATGCAAATTCAATGATAAGCTACATAATCTCAAACACACACACAATCATACACAGACAGGGCAAGACATTCATGATACAGCTTTGCAAGAAAATTATAAATGGAAGAATAGTGAAAACTGTGAATCAAGAGTACAAACTGAAAGGGTAGAATGAGGTAACTTGCTGACAGTTTTTCTTACTTCTTGTCAGGTTGCTGTCAGTTTCAGAATGGTGAGAAATCTTTGAAAAGCCTTCAGGTTCAGATGAGAAATGGTTAGGAAATTTGCTATTTGAAACTTGATCAGATAAATTTTTAAACTGCTTCACTGCTTTCTCTTCCAAGCATTGTCTCTTTCATCCTTACAATGTCTCAAGCAACTGTCCACATTTCCAAGGTGTGTACTGATAAAACACCTAACTGTCGAGAGAATGATGCAGCATAGATCCATTAGGAGTTTTCAGATATGTTTGGTCACCAATTAGAGCAATGAAAGTTACCTCTCTCTAACATTGGGCTGGACACTGCTTCCCAAAATCACTTTTGCTTTCATAAGCAGCAAATGGTATATAGTCTCCGTTAACTGTTGTGGTTCTGTTCGCCGAGCTGGAAATTTGTGTTGCAGATGTTTCGTCCCAGCCAGGTGACATCCTCCGTGCTTGGGAGCCTCCTGTGAAGCGCTTCTGTGTTGTTTCCTCTGGCATTTATACTGGTTTGTCTCTGTCACTTCCGGATGTCAGCTCCAGCTGTCCGCTGCAGTGGCGCTTCACAGGAGGCTCCCAAGCACTGAGGATGTCACCTAGACAGGGGATGAAACATCTGCAACGCAAATTCCCAGCTCGGCGAACAGAACCACAACAACGAGCATCCGAGCTACAAATCTTCTCACAAACTTTGATCTCCTTTAACTTTTTGACTTTGCTATTCTAAGCAAGCACATTATAAATCTTTGGAAACCCAGAGATGATTAAATGTTCATTCACCAGTTCTCATAATCTGTAATATATGCATTCCCAAGAGTATTCATTAGCCGTCCAGTGAGTTAGCAAGCAAACGATACAGGACCGTATGAATGTTCATAGCATCAGGTCAAACATGGAAGAGAAAACCCGCTGCTGATTATTATATACCACTATTCCACTGTCCTTGGATAGTTAATCAGTACTTTTTCAAGTTGAACACAACATGAGAGGAAGCACTGAGAGGTAGAAAGGATACTGAATGTACTTTGGATCATGACCTTCATTATCCCTCACTATGACTACTTGGCAGCACGAGTACTGAATGAGGTGTTCAAGTCCTAAAGGACATAGCTGCTAGACTGTGGGCTGCAGCAGCTGGTGAGGAAACTATTAAGAGGGAAAATCATACCTGACCTTACTCTCAACACTCTGTCTGCTGCAGATATATTGGGCCATTCCAGTTTTCATAGGAATGACCATAACACAGTTCTTGGGGAGACAAGAGCAAAATAGTTTACAGATGATTAAAATTAGTGTTGATGGAGAACAGCAAACAGACACATTTATTTTCTGCAGATCTGCTAAGCGGGATGGAAGAGGGTTGTTTATTTATGGATGTAGGTGTCACTGGCTTGGCCAGTGTCTATTGCCCATCTCTCATTATCCTGGGGAGGTTGGTGGTGAGCTACCTTCTCGAACCACTGCTTACCTTGGGATATAGTTTACCTTTACCTTTTAGGTTTGCTCATGATGCTATTGTGAATATGTGCCATGATTTTGATACATCGACAGTGAAGGATGGTGGTAAAATTCCAAATTGAGATAAGGAGTGGCTTGGACGAGAACTTGCACGAATTGGTGTTTCCATGTATTTAATGACCTTGTCCTTCTAGATTGCAGAGGTCATGGGTTTTGAAGGTGTTGTCATAGGACCCCTGCTGAGTTACTGTAGTGTGTCTAGTATATGGTTCACACAGCTGCCATTGTGCATTGGTAATGAAGGGATTGAATATTGAAGGTAATAGATGGGATGCTGATTGAGCAAGCTGTTTTATCCTGGAAGATGTCGGATTTCCTGAGTGTTTTCAGAGCTGGACTCATCCAAATAAGGGTAGAGTACTCTGTCAAGATTAGAGTGGTGCTGGAAAAGCACAGCAGGTCAGGCAGCATCAGAGGAGCAGGAAAATCAAAATTTCAGGCAGGAGGCCTTCATTCCTGATGAAGGGCTCCTGCCCGAAACATTGATTTTCCTGCTCCTTGGATGCTGCCTGACCTGCTGTGCTTTTACAGCACCACTCTAATCTTGACTCGAATCTCCAGCATCTGCAGTCCTCACTTTCATCTGGAGTACTCTGTCAGACTCCTGACTTGTTCCTTGTAGATGATGGGCAATTACTGGGGAAGCAGGAGGTAAGTTACTTAATAGAGAATTCCTCACTTCAGACCTACTCTTGGAGGCACAGGCTGCAAGTTATTAATATGGCTGGTCCAGTTTAGTTCCTGGTAACCCCAGGATGTAATATGAAAGATATAGGAGAGAACTTTTGATGGATGTGAATTGTGATATTTGAAAGGACAGGAAATTGAAGTTTGTGTTCCTTTAAGGTAGGAAAGCTATGTTGTACTAATTGTATAGTTAATTTGCTCATTAATATTAAAATTGCTATTATCCTTTTTTAGAGGGTGATATCGAATTGCTATCCACATTACAGAGTTTTCCTGAATTGTTTGGCCAAGGCTGGTGCTTTTTGACACTAAACAACAGCCTGTTTGGATTATTTCTTCGAACATCTGGAAGCAGCTCCAGTGCAGATATTTTGTCAACTCTTTATCAATGGCAGGGTATATTTGTTCCAGTGCTGGTAAGAATAAATTAAACATCCCTTTTATCTGCTGATTTGAATTTAAAATCCTAATCTTTTAATTCTTTTTGGTAATCTGTGTAATTACTGTGGAAGTGGTAATGTTACTGTTATTCTCCTAGAAATTCAAAACATGGAAACCCACAAGTTGCACAACCTTCATCAAAAATGATGTGTCCTACATAATCATTACTGACAGTGGAATAACAGGAATGAAAGCATCCAATAACAGCATTTACAGGTTTACTCTGCAATCCAAATTAACATTGGTATGATCTATATATTGCCCCGTGTTTTTAATTTAGATGTGAATTAACAAGCTATTTTGCAATGTTAATAACAAAATATTGTCACAATCTGAGAAAGTACAATTGATAAGAAAAGTAAGATCATAAGTAAATGAATTTGATAATTTGGCTCATGGAGTCTGCCATTCAGTAAGATGATGGCTGATGTGTTTATGATTTTGACACGACTTTCCTGCCTGTGCCCCATTACCCTTAACCCCTCCACCCCCCCACCAATCAAAAATCTGTCTAATTCAGTTTTTTTGTCTATTCAATGACCCAGCCTCTTCTACTGACTGGGAAAGAGAATTCCACAGGCTAATGAACCTCAGAGAAAGGATTTCTCCTCAGCTGTATTTGCTGACGCCAATGCGTGTGCACTATAGGCTACTTTAATTTGTGCATATAAATTATTTTTGGGGATTGGGGGAACGGGGCCTGGTGCACAGGGAGGGTGGGGTGGGGGAAACAGGGCACGATGCTCAGGAGAGGTGGGAGGAAGATGCTGGGGGAGACCTCTTGAGTTCCGTGTTTTCTCTCTATCTCTCAACCACAAACCCCCAGATTAGCAGATGTGGTTTCTTGCCATTGTGGGTGTCAACAAACACTGCATATTTTTAAACTGTTGCCATTAGTGGTAGATTTCACCCAAAAGTGGAGACATTTCTCCCCACCCCCACCCTCCTCTAGCTTATCTCTCCACACTTCAGGCTCACTGCCTTTATTCCTGATGAAGGCCTTTTGCCCGAAACGTCGATTTCGAAGCTACTTGGATGCTGCCTGAACTGCTGTGCTCTTCCAGCACCACTAATCCAGAATCTGATTTCCAGCATCTGCAGTCATTGTTTTTACCTCATTTTCCCAATCTGTTGACTATTCATCCCCTTTAAAATCATCCTGTTTCCTGTCAGTCAATGAATTTGGACCCCACTTCCTTGATATTTCCTCATAAGACAAGCAGTTCTTCCCAGCAAACTATGTGCAGCATTCCAGATGTGGTTTCATTCATGTCCTGTAAAGCTGGAGCAAAACTTGCCTTCCTAATTGATTACTGTACCTGCATGATAGCTTATTGTGTATCATGTACAAGACCACCCAGAACCCTTTTTATTGTGCATTCTCTTGTCTTTTCTTTTGTATTCTTCCTGCTGATATGGTGAATCTCTTACTTCCACGCGTTATAAACCGAGAATCCCTGTAGTGTGGAAGCAGGCCCTTTGGCCCAACATGTTCACACCCACCCTCTGAAGAGTAACCAACCCATACCCATTCCCCTACCCTATCACTCTACATTTACCCTGACTAATGCACCGAACCTACATATTCCTGAACACAATGGGCAATTTAACACTGCCAGTTCACCTAACTTACACATCTTTGGATTGTGGGTGGAAACTGGAGCATCCAGAGGAAACCCATGCAGATACTGGGAGAATGTGCAACCTTCACATAGACGGCCATCTGAGGCTGTAATCGAACCCAGGTCTCTGGCGCTGTGAGGCAGTACTGAGCCACCATGCCACTGTGATGCTCCACCTGCCAACTTTGTTTCCACTCCCTTCTTTCCACAGAGTTTCTCTGAAGGCTATTGTTCATACGTTTTTTGAGAACTTGTTTCCTCATCTTATCTTTGTTTTTACTTCTCTTGCAATTAAAAATCTTGATAATGTTTTCCAATCAGTAGGAAATAAAAACAGTGTGTATCAGGCAGCAGAGTCACTATGACCAAATTTGCGCTAATAAAGAAGTACAATTTCAAACCTAGTATATTTTATTTTATGTGATTGATACTCTGGTGATACGAAAAGCTTGAATAGTAAAACAAATGGATGCAATGTTGTTAGAATTTCAAAGTGTTGTCTTAATCTTGTCTTTGATTTTTCCCACAGATTCAGTCTTTAACCATATCTGAAACCAGCGATGTGCAGCACTTTACATGGGACAACCAAGATTATTTGATAATTAGTAGTCAAGCAGACACTCAGGACAGTAATTCAAAGGTGAATTTTGAGATTCCATCAATTTCCTTACCATAATCTTGTATAAACTCATTTTCCAAATACCCTTTATTTACACAATGATAAAAATGGATAAGCAGCAGTTTAGAAAGCAGAAACTCAAGAAGGTGACCTATCAGATTTGTGCATCCTGCACTTCAAACTGCAGATACTGACTTTCAACTTTCATATTTGTAATGGTGTTTTTAATAGCCTCAGTCATCAATATGATGGACAGTATTCTATCAGAAAATAATTTCTGAAGCAGACAGTAGCCATGACAGCTTTCTGTTTATGACTGCTTATTAAGTTTACATAGGTTGGCCATAAAATTGTCATCAAAGTTTAATATTTAGGATATTATGATGGTGTTTGCAAGTTGTCTTCCTATTTAACTCCATCATAAACTCTGATGGACAATAAAGTGGAAAGAAGGATTCCCTCCCCACTACCAAAGCACTTTTCACCAAATGAGTGTGACATTGTGCATTGCGCATTCAGTATCGAGTTGTGCCAACTATTCTAAATTCTATTATCCCCACTTTAAGGTTAACCCCTGTATATTCTTAACAGTTTGTGAGTGTATTACCTAACTGGAAGTAACGAGATTTGTGATTGTTAATTGCTTGTAGCATTAACTAGCTAGTCATTTAGCTAGTTATAGTGTAAAAATGTGATCAAGACACCCTCGAATATGCTTAGGGGAATTTTCTACATTACTGGGCCTGGTTTTGAAATTGTGTGGCAAGTGGATCAAGTGTAATTGGGGAAGCATTAAAAAAAGCAATCATTGTACCATAAGGTTTAAGTTACCTTTGGAAAAGGACAAGGAGCAACTCAGTAACCATACTTGAATGGAAGCCAACTTTAACAGGTTATGAATGGATCTAGACTGGAATGATGTATTATAAGGGAAAACTGCATCTGTAATGGAAACAAAGACAGAATGCAGGAGCAGGTCTGGCAGTATCTGTGGAGAAGGAGACAGTTAACATTTTGAGTCTGGTACTTTTCAGAACTGATTTCAGATTTCAAGCATCTGCTTTATATTGCTTTTATTTGGATGCATCTGCAACTGTATTCTTTAAAGAAAGGTATACTTATTAAGTATAGTCATGGTATAATCCCAAGAAGTAGACATGATAAACAATCCAAAGCTGAATACAGAAGGGGAGGTAAGAAAGCAAATAAGAAAAGCAAGCGGAGGGGATGAGGTGAGACTGTCAGTTGACATAAAGGGAACCCAAAAGCTTTAATAACAATATCAATAGTAAAAGGGGGTAAAAGGAGGAGTGAAGCTAATTGGAGACAGAAAATTGAATTACATATAGAAGCAAGAAGAGTGGCTGACTTATTGAGTAATTATTTTGAATCTGTCTTTATCAAAGAAGATGCTGTTTAGATTGTGGTGACAGAGGAGGCAGTTTCGACCTATGAAGGGTTCAGAATTGTTAAGGGGGCGGCATTGGACTGGCTGTCTGTACTTTAAAGGTGATAAGCTCACATTACCGAATGAATTTGAGGATAATAAGGAAATTGAGACTTGCAATTGCAGGAGCATTGGCTATAATTTTCCAGTCTTCGATAGACTGTTGGGTGGTGCCAGGCACTGCAGAACTACAGTTTGACAAAAGATTTTTTTTTGTATTCATTCATGGATAGGGGCATCACTGGCTAGGTCAGCATTTATTGCCAGTCCCTAATTGTCCAGAGGGCAGATGAGAGTCAGTCACATTTCAGAGGGTTTGGAGACACACGTCTCTATGTTGCGGCCTCCATTTGCCGAGAGGCGCGAGGGAGGAGCAAAGGACTTCTGGGAAGTTTTTAAGTGGGTGAGACTGGAACCTCCTAAGTGCCGATGGTTTGGATGGAGCTGTTTTTGTCAGGTGTGTTCAGGAGGGTTTCCTTACCAGTATGTAGACAGACCGACAAAGGTAGAGGCCATTTTGGATTTGGTGCTCGGCAACAAGCCAGGACAGGTGTTAGATCTTGCGGTGGGAGAGCACTTTGGTGAAAGTGATGACAACTGCCTCGCATTTAGCACAGCCTTGGAGAGTGAAAGGAGCAGTTACCGAAGGAAGATATTTAATTGGGGGAAAAAGAAATTATGACACCATCAGACAGGAGTTGGGAAGTACAGACTGGGAGCAGTTGTTCCACAGAAAGGGCACAGCAGACATGTGGAGACTGTTTAAGGAGCAGTTGTTGCGAGTGATGCACACATTTGTTCCTCTGAGACAGGTAAAAGGGGGTAAGATTAAGGAACTTTGGATGATGAGAACAGAGGAACTTCTCATCAAAAGGAAGAAGGCAGCTTAGGTAAGGTGGAGGAAGCAAGGATTTGGCACAGCTTTAGAGGATTACAGGCTTGCTAGAAAGGAGCTCAGAAATGAACTGAGGAGAGCCAGGATGGGGCACGATAAAGGCTTGGCAAGAAGGATTAGGGAGAACCCAAAGGCATTTTACTCATAAGTGAGGAATAAGAGAATGATCAGGGAGAAGGTAGGACAGATCAGGGATAGCGGAGGGAACTTGTGTGTGGAGTCTGAGCAAATAGGGGAAGCGCAAAATGAGCTTTTTGCTTTGGTTTTCACCAAGGAAAGGGAACTTGTTGTCAGTGAAAACTTGGAGGAGCTGGGATACAGTCTTAACCAGATCAAGATTGATGAAGTTGATGTGCTAGAAATTTTGGAAAACATTAAGACTGCTAAGTCCCCAGGGCCAGACCAGGTTTATCCTAGGCTGCTCCGGGAAACAAGAAAGGAGGTTGCTCAGCCGCTGGTGAGGATATTTGCTTCCTCACTCTCCATGGGAGTCGTACCAGAGGATTGGAAGGAGGCGAATGTTGTTCCTCCTTTCAAGAAGGATAATAGGGAAATCCCTGGCAATTGCAGACCAGTTAGTCTTACGTCTGTGGTCAGCAAAGTTTTGGAAAGAATTCTGAGGGATTGGATTTTTGACTATTTGGCAAAGCATAGTGTGATTAAAGGCAGTCAGCATGGCTTTGTGAGGGGCAGGTCATACCTCACAAATCTTATTGAGTTCTTTGAGGAGGTGTCAAGACAGATCGACAATGCTCAAGCAATGGATGTGGTGTATATGGACTTCAGCAAGGCATTTGATAGGATTCCCCATGGTAGACTCATTCATAATATCAGGAAATATGGGATACAGGGAGATTTGGCTATCTGGATTCAGAATTGGCTGGCTGACAGAAGGCAGAGAGTGGTTGTAGGTGGAAAGTATTCTGCCTGGAGGACAGTGTTGAGTAGGGTCCCACAGGGCTCTGTTCTTGGGCCTCTGCTCTTCGTAGTTTTTATAAATGACTTGGATGAGGAGGTTGAGGGGTGGGTTAGTAAATTTGCAGATGACACAAAGGTTGGAGGTGTCGTTGATAGTATAGAGGGCTACTGCAGGCTGCAACGTGACATAGACAGGTTGTAGAGCTGGGCTGAGAAATGGCAGCTGGAGTTCAGCCTGGATAAATGTGAAGTGATGCATTTTGGAAGGTCGAACTCGAATGCTAAATATAGGATTAAAGACAGGATTCTTGGCAGTGTGGAGGAACAGAGGGATCTGGGTGTGCAAGTACATAGATCCCTCAAAGTTGCCACCCAAGTGGATAGGGTTGTTAAGAAAGCATATGGTGTTTTGGCTTTCATTAACAGGGGGATCAAGTTTAAGAGCCGTGAGGTTTTTGCTGCAGTTCTACAAGTCCCTGGTGAGATCACACTTGGAATATTGTGTCTACTTCTGATTGCCCTACTATAGGAAAGATACAGAGGCTTTGGAGAGGGTGCAAAAAAGGTTTACCAGGATGCTGCCTGGACTGGAGGGCTTGCCTTATGAAGAAAGGTTGAATAAGCTCAGACTTTTCTCTCTGGAGAGAAGGAGGAAGAGAGGAGACCTGATTAAGGTGTACAAAATAATGAGAGGAATAGATAACGTCAATAGCCAATGACTTTTCCCCAGGGCAGGATTGATTGGTATAAGAAGTCATAGTTTGAAGATATTAGGAGGAAGGTATAAAGGAGACGTCAGAGGCAGGTTCTTTACGCAGAGAGTTGAGAGTGCATGGTATGCGTTTCCAGCTGTGGTGGTGGAAGCAGAGTCACTGGAGACATTTAACCAACTGCTGGGCATGTTCATGGATAGCAGTGAGTTGAGGGGTGTGTAGGTTAAGTTACTATATTTTACATTAGAAGTAAATCTTGGCACAACATCATGGGCCAAAAGGCCTGTTCTGTGCTGTACTTTTCCATGTGCTATGTTCTATGCAGGCCAGACCAAGTAAGGTTGGCAGTTTCCCTCCCTAAAGAACATTAGGGAACCAGATAGGTTTTTCTGACAATTGACAGTGGATTCATGGTCACCATTAAACTCTTAATCCCAGGTTGAACCAGAATAGAATCCAGTTCCCCAGAACATTAATTGGGTCTCTTGATTAATAATCGGATGATAATACCAATAGGCCATTGCCTCCCCGAAAGAAAAACTAATCTCAGCAACTACAGGCCAGTCAATTTAACTTCAGTAACTGAGAAGATTTCAGAAACAATAAATTGACACAAATCATTTTTTTGGGGAAAATGCAATTTAATTAAGGAAAGCCAGCATGCTTTGTTAAGCTGAAATCATTTTTCATGAGGTTATAGTGTTAATATACATATTCACACACATACATACATACATACCCACATATATACATAAAATAATAAAAGAAAACAACCCCAAGGAGGGGGGGAGAAAATCAAATCCCTCTCCCCACCCCCCATGATAATATTAAACAGTAAGGTAAGAAAAAAAGGAAAAAAAAGGGGGGGATATAAACCAAAGCCGGGGGAAGGCAAACCAACATCAATTATCTCTTACAGTTTATCTAAGAGAGTCCAAGAATTCCTTATCCTTTTCTGGCGATCCAAAGTTATACACGAATCCTTCATGGTTAAAGCGTAGCGTCGCTGGGTAGCATAAGGAGTACTGAATATTTAAGTCCCTTAAACACTTCTTCGCCTCGTGGAATGCCTTCCTCTTTCGGACCAGAACTGGAGAAAAGTCCTGGAATAACATGATCTTGGATCCTTTATAGATCATAGCTTGGGGGTCTTTTCCAAGATTTCTAGAAGCTTCTAGGAGTATCTGCCTCTCCCTATAGCTCTGCAGCCGGAACAGGACCGGGCGTGGGTGCTGGTTCGAGCCGGGCCCACGTATTGCGACCCGGTAGGCCCATTCTACCCTTACCTGGCCTGATCCAGCCTCCAGATTTAAAAGCTGTGGCAGCCACTGCTCGAGAAACACTGTAAGCTGGCCTTCCTCTTCCCGTTCGGGAAGGCCCAGCAAACGAATATTTTTTCAACGACCTCGATTATCGAGGTCGTCAATGTGATTCTCTAAGGTCCAGACTCGCTGTTCGAGAGTCCAGACCTGATCCACGGCCGATTGTGCTGTAGTTTCGGAGGTCGGCGCTCGATTTCCTGGATGTCTTGGTCGTGCTTCTGCAGCGCGGCCGAGAGTGAATCCCATCGATTTCAGGATTTTTCAATAAAAGCGCCGATCTTCGCATCCAGTTTGGAGATCATTTCTACAAGGCTTTCCACCATAGGTAAGTCCCCCAGGGCGGGTGTGGACGCCTCTGCTGCAGCTGGAGAGGTTGGGGGAGGGGGTCCTGCTTGCTGAGAGCTGCGGGCTCCCTTCCCTTTGGTCATTTTTACTAAATATTAGATTGTTTAAATTTAATATTAAACAACTAATTAAATTAAACAGCTATTATAAATGATTTGGTGAGTGTGGTGGGGGTGGGTGACCCACTTTACCCAAGTCTTTGGAGGAGCACTATAGACTCAGACTTGCTGGGTCGCCGCCATCTTGGATCCCCCGAGGTTATAGTGTTGATGAAAACTATTTTGTTGATATAATATCCTTCCAAAAGGTATTTAATAAAGTGCAGCACAACTGACCTGGAGAAAAGTTCATGGAATAAAAGTGCCAGTAGCAATGTGAATATATAATTTGCTCAGTGACATGAAGCAAAGAGTAGTGGTGAATGGTTGTTCTTTGGACTCAAGGAAGGTTTATAATGGAGTTCCCTAGGAATCAGGACCCCAGCTTTTCCTGACATATAAAGGACCTAGACATTGATGTACAGGGCAGTTTGAAAAATTTACTTAAACTTGTAAATATTGTAAACCATAAAGCAGAATGTAATATTTCAATAGAGCTAGGACATATTGGTGAAATTGGGATTGGAGAGGACTGGTGATGGTGATGGGTGGCATTGGATAACTGGCGGACAAAATGTAATGCACGGAAGTGAAGTAATTCATTTTGTAGGATGAATGCTGAGAGACAGTATAAAATAAAGAGCATCCCTCTGAAGGAACGGCTAGAATAGAGGGAAGTGTGTATATAATAGGTGTAAAGTATTGGTGGCAAGACACATTGAGAGAATGGTTAAAGAATCATAAATACACGAGCCGTTATTAATATGGGCCCAGAGTACAAGAGCAAGGTGACTATGTTAAACTATTGTGACAAACAGAATTTATTTTCCATTATCAGTGGGGGCGGAGGGGGGTGGATGTTGCCTAAGCAGTGTGTTTTTTTCTTTATCATCAGAGTGTATCCCAATGAAATGATTACAGCAGCTTGCTTTTTGACATTTTAAAAATGAAGGTGATTTGCTCGTATCCCAAATTACGCACATGTCTGATCAAGCTGTAGTAGAAAGAAGAAGTTGGGGGGGGGGGGGGGGGGTGGGGGGTGAGAATGCAAAGTGGCTTCAAAAACATACAATCAGGTTAAGTGAATGGATAACTAATGTAGGGAAGCATGAAGTTATTTACTTTCTTCTGAAGAATGGAAAAACAGAACATTCTTTAAAAGGTGTGAGACTTGTAAACATTGATGTTCAGAGAGAAAGTTATTATGCAGGTACCATACAGTAAGCAATTAGACAAGCAAATGGCATGTTGGTTTTTCTTTCCAATTGGATTTAAATGAAGGAATTTATAACAAGGCTTTTGGTGATATCACATTTGGATCACTGTAAGGTTAGGTATTCCACATTTAAGGGAATATATTTACATTTGAGGCAGAACAATGAATGTTCACCAAATTAGTCCTAGGGCTGAGGGGATTATTTTATGATTAGAAACTCACTAAATTGGATCTATATTTTCTGGCGTTTAGAAGAATGAGAGGCAATCTCTTTGAAACATACAAGATTGTGAAGGTGCTTCACAGGGTAGAGCTGAGAGATAATTTTTGTTGGTCAGAAAAACTAAAGTTTGGCAGTTCAGTCTCAGGATAAGGCACCAATTACTTAGGATTGAGATAGGAAATTTCTTCACTCCGAAGGTCAGGAAGCTTTGGAATTCTCTGTCCAAAGTGCATTACAAGTAATTAAAAAGTTTTGAATTCACCATTATGTTGTGGGAAATGTGACAACAAAGTTCAACACACCGCAATCATGCAAGGAGTAATGTTTAATGATAAGGTAATTTTGCCTGACAGATAAATATTGTCTCGAAGCTGCAGTAGCAGATAGCCACATAGGAAAGTGGTGTCATGATTATTTTGGAGACTAGGATGGAATAAGACAGAGCTGGGTATTAAGACAGAGCTGGACGCAAGGTGTCCGGGAGAGATAGGGAATGAAAGAAAGGCAGAGGGGAGGTGATATTGATTAAAGAGATTACAGTGCTGAAGAAGGAATAGGATCTAGAGGGATGAACGTCATTACTTGGATTTAAGTGCTGCGAGACAAGTTATTGAGAGGGGGTACAATAAAGGTGTATAGATTAAAGAATTTCATCTGTAAGAGCATTGAGTAAACCAGTCCTGTTAGAAGCACCCAAAATGAGATGAGGACAGCATTATCTGCGAGTTTTCATGAACTTCAAGTGTAGCCAGGTTCTCTGATGTTAGCACCATTATTTGCTGCACAGGTACTTAAGGATAGATCAACTGCTGACCTAGTTTAATATGGTGGTAATGTCTCTACCACTGAGCCAGGTAGCCTGGATTCAAGTCCCACCTGCTCCAGAGGTGCTTAATCAACATCTCTGAAAAGGTTCTTAAGAAAATGTCTATCACAAGCAAGGCCTGAAAGTAATTAAGGACATGATCAAACCAGGAATCAACACACTCTGATGCAGATTGGATTAGGAAATCATCACTCAAACTCAAAAAAGTGGTGAAATTTGTATCAGTCTTTTTAAAACTTGCATGATATTGTCACAGCTAAAGTTAAAAAATCTGTTTTGACAGTGACTTCCTACCACGATGTATAAATTGAACATTCTCTTAGGTCCAAAGTTAACATACTGTTTCAAATAATATATTCACAGATCTATAGATGGACTGGGCATTTGTTTATTCCACACCAAAACCTTCCTACCCATGGGGCCACTGGCCTCACTTTGTTTAATCGAGGAAATCATTTGTACTTGGCCGTTTCCCAGTCCAGCTACAATCAAGTATCTGTTTTCTATCAATGGAGTGATGACCAGTTCAAAAAGCTGCAGAATTTGATGGTTCAAGGAGCAACGCATGTCAGCAGCATGACTGTTGGAGCTGATGTTTACTTTGTCTTTTGTAACACCACAATTGGCGGTCAGTGAATGGGTTTTTAATTTCAGTGATATATTTTTAAATAGACATTGCATTCAAAAGTAGTGCCACCAACATATGTATGCATTTGTGTGTATTTTCTTTCATGTGGAGCCATGTTTTTGCTATCAAGTTTGAGAAACAAAAAAGCTCACGTTCAGTGAATTTCCGATGGTGTGTTCTGCATTAATATACTTATTAACTCAAGATATTTTGGGGGGTGGGGGGTGGGAAATCTGATGGTTATGGTATTGAAGTTGTATCCTGGAAGTTCAGTTCACAATCCTGTACCAACGAGGTTGAAGTTAAGGTTATTACTGAAACCCACTTGGTTACTCAACCAATAACCTCCACTGAAATGAACCTGCCAACACACCAGTCTGATCTCTAATGCAGTTCAGTGGATAGGGGTAGAGAGAAGGATTTCAATGGCTGAAATGGTCATGTTTGGGCTCATTGTGAGGTTGAGGTGTTTTTATGAAAATCTGAATCCTTACCACAGCATGCCCTTTCTGGTTTTAATGTGAGCAGGGGACAGTGAACAGGAGGGATAGGTTGGCAACTGAAATAATCATAGAAGGCTATTTTCTTCACTTTTTTCCACCATTTCCAATTTAAAGGGTAGAATGGAAACAGGGTGAGGATAGGTTGAGTAGGTAGGCCTTGTAAACTTGGTAACTTCTGGAAGATAAGGATTTCTGGATCCATGTGGTAAATGTCTTTTCAGTTCAATCCAGCTTGATCCAGTATACATATGTTGCCAAACTCCTGTGGTTGCACATTCCACCCTCACTCTAACTCTTTCAAGTTCCCCACACCATTGGTACATCTGACCTCATGACCCAACCCCACATCCCCTGTAGTCTCAAATCCCAGTTAAAACACTGCTCCTGGGTGACATCAAGGCTTCTGTATGAACTACCATCCTCCCTACATCTGCCAGATCATAAACTTAAAACTCAACTCCACTCCAACCACTCCAAGCAACTGTCAAGACAAGATCCAAATCATTGCATCCATTTTGTAGAGTCTAGTGGCTGTGCAGCAGCTAAATTCAGATATTTGTGCGGATTCATGTTGATAAAGTGCTCTGGCAATACATGGTTGTGAGAAAGGTGTTTCACAGCCTTTGATCGGAGATATTGGTGGTCAGAGTATGACTTCATGTTTCTATTGCATATTTGTTTTTGCCAAAGTCTTTAGCTGTTCTTTTTTGAATGAACTTTATTTTCTTTGAAATAGTTTGCTTTTTAAACTACAGCTTACTGACATCCCAGGAGGATACTGTTGTCATTAAACTTACTTACTGAAAGGTTTTTATATTCTCTCTCACAGTCACTTTGGAATATCGCATATTACTTGTACACCAGTGCCTTAACTAAGTTTGCATTTATTACATTTCGCAGGCAACCACTCTTCTTGTCTGGTGTACATTTGGGAGACTGGTCAACTTGCTTTAAAACTGATTCAGATGATTCCTGTTCAGACTGTGAGCAGTATCTTCCTTTTTATTCCTTCCTCAGACTTTGGTAAGACTTTAGACATGAACTCATCAAATAAGCAAATATGAGATTCTTTACGAAAAATAAATGGTGCACAGAAAGATTTGAGCATAAGACGTTATTGCATACAATGTATGTAATCAGATGGCAATACTAATGCAGAACTAAGTATTTGTGTTGGGCCTCAATACAAAGTTGATGGCATGTTGGCAATCATGACCAATTAGTCTGCTGTGGTACAGCTATCATGGTGTATTACTTTGATGCAGGACCTTTGGAAACATGATGTCAGAACTTTCTGAAGGAACAGCCAAATGTAAGGTTAATCAGACATTCACATGTATTAGTCATGCTATTGAGACTGCTTTTCCAGTTTATTTTGTGAAGAGAAACCTTCAATAGCTCTAATTCTCAAATCAGAGTACATAGATCCCTATGTGGAGATATGGATGTGTGCTATCCAACATATAATTGCAGACCACCTCTTATTGAATCATAGATTGTAGAATAGTTACAGAACAGAAGACCTCTCAGCCTTGTGTCATGGTAAATGTTTGAAGGTTATGTTCCAGTCTAGTGCATCATAGTTTAGAATAGATCCACATTATCTCTAATTTTTGAAACTATGTCTAGCACATACAAGTCTAGACCATTAATATAGGTAAAGAAAACAGTAGTCCCCATAATGGTCCCTGAAGAACCCTTTGTGAATTCTGATACTCCCCCTAGTGACTTCCAAACACCTCAGACAGAGGGATCCCCATTACTGGCGCAAGTAGTGCAGTTAACATAACTGCCCTGATAAAACAAAATACATAATTGAATTGAATTGAATTTATTGTCACGTGTACCGAGACATAATAAAATAATAATTAAAAAAATTTACAGCTGTTTTGCAGAATATTTATGAAAGCTTAAAATGGTTCAGAAATAATTTGAAAGATTTTATTGAGCTTTATTTGCTTAGATATTAAGGACCCTGTTGCCTTATTTGAAGGTCAGGGATTTTGTATACTGAAGTAGGTGGCCTTCGTGCAACCATCACACCCACTGCTGACTTTCTCCCCGATTAAGCTGGGTGGGGAAGATGTTCAGCAACTTCCCTTAAACCTATTGAGGGAGGCTTCACTGCAGACTTTTACCT
Source organism: Chiloscyllium punctatum (assembly GCF_047496795.1). Taxonomy (NCBI): domain Eukaryota; kingdom Metazoa; phylum Chordata; class Chondrichthyes; order Orectolobiformes; family Hemiscylliidae; genus Chiloscyllium; species Chiloscyllium punctatum. The sequence goes on from NC_092740.1 coordinate 56,645,724, forward strand.
ATTTGGGAGGGCTGTAGGGGATATCTCCTGGTGTCCACTGAGCTTATCAAGGCACGCCACAAGATTCTATCCACTCTTTAACCATTCTCTGGTCTCTCAAATCTGCCATCTTTCCCTCTCATTGGGACTGCTGGCCAGGCCCATTCAAAATCGTGGATTTACCTTTTAAGCACAGGCTCCACCATGCTGTTGTTGTGAACTGCTTGGCCACTGTTTGATAATGGTGATTCTGGGACTGCTGAGTTGAAGGCCAATTACTGCAGGATAGCCAGGTTTTGGGTTGGTATGCTGCCAATTGATGTTTTAGTTCAGGGCTGAGGGAATACAGTACCCCATAAAATCCAGTCCATGGTGTCCTTCTATTTAATTAGTAACACTCAGGAGCTGTAAGTACAATTTATGTGTGTGATTTCAAGAACATCACAAAATGGTGTGGGATATAACTGCCTCAAAGCTAATGTTTCAATGAACCTCCAGCATGATTAAGTCGGGCACTTCTAATGCCAGTGAGCTCTGTCCCTACATTCCAAGTTTGTGTCTCTTGAGGTAGATCATGATCTGGAAGATCAGAAAATGCTTAATCCCAACCTGTTTGCACCTAATTTTGTTAGATAGCTGTGAAGCCTAATAATAATTACTGAATGATGATCATTACCACATTCATAAACATAATCAAACAATATACTGCTGGTTGTAATCTAGTTAAATTGGAATTTGATCAGCTAAAATACATATTTTATTTTATATACACAGTGGGCGGCACGGTGGCACAGTGGTTAGCACTGCTGCCTCACAGCGCCAGAGATCTGGGTTCAATTCCAGCCTCAGGCGACTAACTGTGTGGAGTTTGCACGTTCTCCCCGTGTCTGCGTGGGTTTCCTCCGGGTGCTCCGGTTTCCTCCCACAGTCCAAAGATGTGCAGGTCAGGTGAATTGGCCATGCTAAATTGCCCGTAGTGTTAGGTAAGGGGTAAATGTAGGGGTATGGGTGGGTTGCGCTTCGGCGGGGCGGTGTGGACTTGTTGGGCCGAAGGGCCTGTTTCCACACTGTAAGTAATCTAATCTAATCTAATCTAATATTAAGTGCTAACTTGTACTAATGCTTTCAGTAATTGAACTTCAATTATTCTCCATCTCATTACCAATTATCAGAATATAATACAACCGCTCACAGTTTTCTCAGGTTTTGGAGTTTTACATCAGAAGACCAGTGTTAAGCTTTTTATAAAGATGGGAAAGGTTCAGTTCGGAATGCAGAGGTGCTGTTTCTGAACTTGATTCAAGATGCTTGTTGAAATGAGGTTGAGGACTCTCAATTATTGCCAGTCCCAGAATTGGGGTGGGGTTTGTCCTCCAAGTGGTGCACACTGAATGTTCTGCTGTATTGCACCTTCAAAGTGCTTTTATTTTTGATCAGTTGAACAGATTATGCAGATACCAATTTTTTTTTTCAGTTCATCTCCTGCTGACTGGTGAAAATCGGTCACTCCTCTACAAATGGAACTCAGCAACCAGTCAGTTTACATCAGTGCTGGAACTTCCTGCAGCAAATTATATGGTTCCTGTCACTGTGCCGTCATTTAATGGAACCAAAACCCTCATCGCTTCAGCAGGTGATTTGGAATCCTGGGTATATGAGCTAGTTTCTGTATCTAACCAATCCGATTTTATTCCAGGGTAAGAATTTCTGATTTGCTTATGCTTTTTAAAATTTACTTTATTTGAAAGAAATGCATATTTTTCTCGTTAAAATAAATGAGAGGAGCAAATCTTGATATGACCGAAATTCACTGACCAAAACATTTTCGGGGCTAGGTGAATATTTATTCCTGGACATAAAAATGCAAAGATTTGAGGTGATATTATGTAATGCTAGATCTGTGCATCTTTCCCATTGCTTTATTGCTTTGTGATTTCCAAGGTTTCCGAAGAGAGCTGGATGGAGTGGTCTGTGTCAATAAAAGATGTAAGAAAGTTCAAAACGAGTTGAAGGAAATTTCTGACCATGTCACTGCATTATCTCAAAGTTCATACAAGAAGTTCCCAGATGCCGTATTAAATTTTGCATCTGTTCTGATTATAAATCAGCAGCTTTGAGAGAGGTTGATAGCGAGGTACCGAGGTCTGAAAATATGATTTCCACTTTCATAGTCCAGCCCTCCCTTTGAATGTTGTGACCTGGAAACTCTGATAACGCATTGCTGTACCTCTCAACCACTTCTCAGCATCTCCATTACCTTGGTATTTCCAGCCTGCTTGGCCAAAAACTTCAGTTACTGACACAAATTCTCTAGCTTGTCACTTATTTGATTTCTTAAGCTCAACCAGACTGTTTGCAACATTGCTGCTTTATTTAACCATGAGCTTAGTTTTGACTGTGCATTCTCTTCATTGCAAAGACTACTGCCTTCACCTTCATAGCACCATCCAGTCTTATCTGCCTCAGTTCAGTCACTGCCAAAACTCTCAAATAAGCCAATGGACATACAAAGAGAAGGCATAGACCATCCAGGCCCTTGAACCTGATCTGCTTGAAACCTTAGATCCACAATGCTGCCCACCCTGATATCCTTCCATCCTCATGCTCACCAAGAATCTACATACCTCTGCTTTAAAAAAATTCAAAGACTCTGCTTCCCCTATTTTGTATTCACAAAGAGAGTTTCTAAGGTTCATGGTACAATGTTGGCAGCTCCAACAACATTCAAGAAGCTTGACACCACCCAGCATGAAGAAACCCATTTGGTTGACATGTGTCCACCGACATTCACTTCTTCCACCACTGACACAATGTGTACCATCTGCAAGATGTGATGCAGCAATTCACCAAGGTTTCTTACACTGTATTTTTCAAATTCACTCCACTGGCATCGAGAAAAACCCAGAGAGCAGATACATGGGAACACCACCACCACCTTTGTGTTTCCCTTGAAGCTATTCACCATCCGAGGCAATGATGCCAACATCCCAAAAATGTTTCAGAAGAAACAAAATGTGGTCTTCTATATCTTGTATAACTGAAACATAACTGCCCTTCTTTTGTATTCAATTCTTCTTGCAATATATGACGTACATGATACATGATCTTCGCTTTCCTAATTACTTGGTGTTTATGCATGCTAGCCTTTTGTGATTCACATACTTGGCCACATATTGAAGATCTCACTGCATCTTCAATCTCTGCAATCTCTCACCATTTAGATATTATGCTTTTCCTTTTGTTCTTCCTGCCAAAATGGACATTACAATTGTTCCACATTATACTCTGTTTGCCATATCCATGACTACTCACTCAACATATCCACATTTTTTTGTAGCCTCAAAGTTTTTTTTCCACCTTGGAGTTAGCCATTCTAATTCTTTGCTGGCTGCTTCCATTCTCAACCCTGGCAAAGTTAATCTTATCTTATGTCTGTATACTATTCAGTGTCAAGTTCCACTCATTCATAGAGTCATAAAGTCATGTAGCATGGAAACAGACCCTTCCATCCAACCAGTCCATGCCAAACATAATCCCAAACTAAACTAGTCCCACCTGCCTACTCCTGGCCTATATCCCTCCAAACCTATCCAATTCATGCATCTATCCAAATGTCTTTTAAAAGTTGTAATTGTACCACTTCTCAGGAAGTTCTTACCACACCTGAGTCACCCTCTGTGTAAAACATTTGCCTCAAATGTCCCTTTTAAATCTCTCTTCTCTCACCTTAAAAATATGCCCCCAATCTTGAAATCTGTCACCCTAGAGAAAAAACAACTACCATTAACTCTATTTATGCTTCTCATTATTTAATAAACTTCAATCAGGTTGCCTCTCAACCTCCTACGCTCCAGTGAAAAAAGGTCCAAGCCTATCCAACCTTTCTGTATATCTCAAACTTTCCAAACCTGGCAACATCCTGGTCGATCTCTTCTGAATCCTCTCCAGTTTGATAATATTCTTCCTATAGCTGGGTGGCCAGAACTGGACACAGTACTCCAGAAGAGGTCTCACCAATGTCTTGTACAATCTTAACATGACATCCCAACTCCGATACCCAAAGGACTGTGCAATGAAAGCAAGCATACCAAACACCCTTTTAACCACCTTGTCTAGATGTGATGCAAACTTCAAAGAACTATATACCTTGCACCCCTATATCTCTCTGTTTCATAGCACTACCCAAAGCCCTACCATTAACTGGATAAGCCCTACCCTTGTTTGTTGTACCAAAATGCAATACCTCACATTTATCCAGATTGAACTCCAACTTTTAGCTCATTGGGACCATTTAATCAAGTTCCTTTGTAATCTTAGAAAACCTTCTTCACTGTCTACTCTGCCACCAAACTTATTAACAATGCCTTCTATATTCTCACCCAAATCATTTGTATAAATGACAAACAAAAGAGGGCCCAGAACCAAGCCCAGTGGAACACCACTCTTATTGTAGAGGATTACAAACTAATTCCAGGATGGTGGAACTGTCCTATGAGGTGAGATTGTGGAGTCTGGACCTGTCTTATGTTGAATTGAGATGAGTGAAAGGAATCTGATTGAAATTTACAAAATTCTCAAAATTCAGTTCCCTTGCCTGGGGTAGTGTGATAGTCAGAGTATTTATTAAATGATGAGAGATTGGGAAATGTTGATGTCCAAAGAAATCTATGTATTTTTGTTCTTAAGTCACTGAAAATGAACATGCAGGTGCAGCAATGAATTAAGGAGAAAAATTGTACCAGATCTTAAATAAAAGCAAGAAACCAGGGAACAGAAAAACATTAGAACAGGCGACTCTCTGTGTGGAGTTTGTACATTCTCCCTGTGTCTGCGTGGGTTTCCTCCGGGTGCTCCGGTTTCCTCCCACAGTCCAAAAATGTGCAGGTCAGGTGAATTGGCCAGGCCAAATTGCCCGTAGTGTTAGATGAAGGGGTAAATGTAGGGGAATGGGTCTGGGTGGGTGGCGGGTCGGTGTGGACTTGTTGGGCTGAAGGGCCTGTTTCCACACTGTAAGTAATCTAATCTAAAAAAAGAGTAAGCCACTTAGTCCTTCAAGCCTGCTTGATCAAGGCTGATCATTCACCCAAGGGCCATTCTTTTGTTCTATCCCCATATCCCTGATATTGTAAGTACCTAGAAATCTATCAATCTCTGGCTTGAACATATTCAAAGACTGACCTTCCATCACACTCTGTGATAGGGGAATTTCTAGGATTCACTACTCTCTGAACGAAGAAGTTACTCGTCAGTACTCAGTAGGCTTGGCTGCTACTCTAACATTGTGTTCCCTGGTTCTGGACACCTCTGACCATCACACTACCCCAGGCAAGGTAACTGACTTTTGAGAATTTTGTAAATTTCAATCAGATTATCTCTCGCTCTTCTGAACTCAAGATAATACAGGTCCACTCTCCTCAATCTCACCTCACTGGACAGTTCCACCATCTTGGACTTGATTCGGAGATACCGGTGTTGGACTGGGGTGCACAAAGTTAAAAATCACACAACACCAGGTTATAATCCAACAGGTTTAATTGGAAGCACACTAGCTTTCGGAGCGACACTACTTTATCAGGTGATTGTGGAGGGCTCGATCGTAACACAGAATTTATAGCAAAAATTTGCAGTGTGATGTAACTGAAATTATGCATTCAAGAATTGATTGTCTGTTAAGCCTTACATCTGTTAGAATACAGTGATAGTTTCACTTCTTTCATGTGTAAATCACAAAACCCTTGTTTTTTAAAGTTGCATTCTCGGGTTAGCTGTTAACAATGGTGATAGCTAGACAATATGTTGAAGGTGTTAGCCCCCTGTGTTCTCTGTCTATGACCTGATGTTTAGATTGGTTCTAATCTAAAAAGTGAGATAACAGAGTTTTACATAAATTCTTGCAGTTTTTGAGCTCAGAGTTCTTTGCTCGGTTTCCCCAATGTACCATGCCTCCGGGCATCCTTGCCTGCAAAGTATAAGATAGACAACGTTGGCTGAGTCACATGAGTACCTGCCATGTACAAGGTGGAGGTGTTCCCACGCGTAATAGTGGTATCTATGTCCACAATCTGATACGTCAGACATTGTACACCAGGTACATTGTACACCAGGTACATTGACGACATTTTCTTCCTCTGGACCCATGGCGAGGAGTCACTGATAAAACTACACAGTAACATCAACAAGTTTCATCCTACCATCAAACTCATCATGGACTACTCTCGACTGTCTGTCTCATTGTTGGACACATGCGTCTCCATCAAGGACGGACACCTCAGCACCACACTCTACCGCAAACCCACAGACAACCTCACAATGCTACACTTCTCCCAGCTTCCATCCAAAACATATTAAAACAGCCATCCCCTATGGACAATCCCAATGCATACACCGGATCTGCTCAGATGAGGAGGAACGTGACGGTCACCTGGAAGTACTCAAGGATGCCCTCACAAGAACGGGGTACGATGCTCAACTCATCGACTGCCAGTTCCGACGGGCCACAGCAAGGAACCGTAATGACCTCCTCAGGAGACAGACACGGGCTGCAACTGTCAGGGTACCCTTCATTGTTCAGTACTTCCCAGGGGCTGAAAAACTACGCCATGTTCTTCGTGACCTGCAACACATTATCAATGAGGATGAGCACCTCACCAAGACCTTCCACGCATCTCCACTACTTGCCTTTAAACAACCGCCAAACCTCAAACAGATCATTGTTCCTAGCAAATTGCCCGGCTCTCAGGACAACTCCATACAACCCTGTCACGGTGGATGCTGCATATTGTGGACATAGATATCACCATTACGTGTGAGAATATCTCCCACCTTGTACATGGCAGGTACTCATGTGACTCAGCCAACATTGTCTATCTTATACATTGCAGGCAAGGATGCCCGGAGGCATGGTACATTGGGGAAACCGAGCAAAGGCTATGACAACAGATGAATGGGCACCGCACAACAATCAACAGACGGGAGGGTTTCTCCCAGTTGGGGAACACTTCAGTGGTCCAGCACATTCAGCCTCAGACCTTCGGGTGACCATCCTCCAAGGTGGACTTCGGGACAGGAAGCAGAGGAAAGTGGCCGAGCAGAGGCTGATAGCTAAGTTCGGTACCCATAGAGAGGGCCTCAACCGGGACCTTGGGTTCATGTCACATTACAGGTGATCACCATTGCACTACACACACACACACAGATATTCTTACACACATACACACGGACACAGGTACACACAGACGCGCACACAGACACCCACACACACCCTTATAGGCACACACACTCCCACACATGCACCCCCTCACAGACTTAAGACACTCTGCACTCACTACACGCACACACAGACACACACACACTTTCTCACACTCACAACCCCCACCCCAGACAAACACACACACAGACAGACAAAGACCCATATGCACACATATATTGTGTGAATATTTTTGTACTTGCAGAGTTACATTGCACTTTGTTCAAAAACTGCATACATTCATGTAGAACTCTGAGCTCAAAAACTGCAAGAATTTATGTAAAACTCTGTTATCTCACTTTTTAGATTAGAACCAATCTAAACATCAGGTCATAGACAGAGAACACAGGGGGCTAACACCTTCAACATATTCTCTAGCTATCACCATTGTTAACAGCTAACCTGAGAATGCAACTTTTTTTAAAAAAAGGTTTTTGTGATTTACACATGAAAGAAGTGAAACTATCACTGTATTCTAACAGATGTAAGGCTTAACAGACAATCAGTTCTTCAATGTATAATTTCAGTTACATCACACTGCAAAATTTTGCTATAAATTCTGTGTTACGATCAAGCCCTCCACAATCACCTGATGAAGGAGCGTCGCTCCGAAAGCTAGTGTGCTTCCAATTAAACCTGTTGGACTATAACCTGGTGTTATGTGATTTTTGACTTCAACTTGGAATTAGTCTGGTGATCCTCTGCTGTAAGAATTAGCTAAAGGTCCACATAATACTCCCAATGCAGTCTTACCAAGGTTCCACGCAATTGAAGCCTGGCATTTTTACACCAGTATTCAAACCTGTACACACTCTTGTGATTAGGTCATCATGCAGTTCCGAAGAAGAGTCATACTGGACTCGAAGTGTTAACTCTCTCAGCAGAATGCAGCCAAACATGCTAAGATTTTCCAGCATTTCTTGCTTTTATTTAAGATCTGGTACAATTTTTCTCCTTAATTCATTGCTGCACCTGCATGTTTGTTTTCAGTGACTTAAGAACAAAACTACATAGATTTCTTTGGACATCAACATTTCCCAATCTCTCATCATTTATTAAATACTCTGCATCTCTTTTCCTCCTACCAAAGTAGATAACAACATACTTATTCATTTTATTTTCTATCAGCCATGCTCTTGCTTATTCATTCAGCTTGTCTAAAACAGCTTCAAAGCTTCTTTGCATCCTCCTCACAACTCTCATTCTCTACAAGCTTTGCATTATCTGCCAAACTTCGTGCCTGTATCCTCTACAGTGAAGACCGATGCAATCATAAAAATTGCACTCAATGATATCTTTATTTAAGGGTGAAGAGGATAGATTGGGGTTAGTTACTTCATTGATTTCCGACACACAAAAAGTGAGCATGATTGCATTGAGAAATGGTTTGCCTGGCTGCCAAAATTGAAACCCATCAACAGCTTTTATTAAGGTCAGGCTTCATTCTTAAATTCATACTTTTATCTACAGTTTTTATGATACCTGTCTAACAGCTACATAATTGAAAATTGCAATGATAGGTCATAGCTTGACAAGCGCAGCAGGTTAGGCAGCATCCAAGGGCTCATGCCCGAAACGTCGATTCTCCTGCTCCTTGGATACTGCCTGACCTGCTGCGCTTTTCCAGCAACACATTTTCAGCTCTGATCTCCAGCATCTGCAGTCCTCACTTTCTCCTCATAGCTTGACAAACCAATTATTCCTTGAGCCCTTTAGCAATGTGTAACCTGTACATTCTTAATTGTTGTCTTTTATCACTGGTCATTCTTACTTTTGAGTGAGATGATTATGTGTTCATTCCAAGACTGAGCAAATAATATAGGTTGACACTCAGTGCAATTGTGAGGGAATCCTGCTTCATTAAAGGTAGTGTCTTTCAGAGAGGAGATTGTAAATCCAAGTTTCAGCTTCCAGTTCAGATGCAAATGGCTATGTGACATTGCATTATTTGATGAGTAAGAGGTCACTCTGATATACAATTCAATATTTGGCCTTTAACCAATACCCACAGTTGATAGACCAGTTGTTTATTATCCTTCTTATTTGTAGGATCTTGACAAATGCAAATTTGATGTGCTGCCTTACCTGTGACAATTGCTCTTGCAAAGAAACTCTGCATGTGAGGTGTTTGCGACTAGCTGAGCACTCGAACACTGCTGTATAGAGAAAGTTAGTTGTTGTTAAAAACGGAGTTGTATTTTACAGTGCTGTTAAATTGCTACTGTTCTCGCGGTATTAATGTAAATATTATTGACAATATGCTGTCACTTATTAAATTAATAGGTCTGGTGAACTCATATTTGAACCTGGGGATAAAGATGCTGTGATTGCCATAAGTATTCTTGATGATGATATACCAGAAGATGATGAGACTTTTGCAGTGAGGCTTACAAATGCAAAAGGAGGAGCTGAAATTGGTTCCAATGATCAAGTATCTATAGTCATCCAGTCGAATGATGATGCACATGGGATAATTGGTTTTGTGCAGGTACTCATTTTCATACTTATTTGCTTTATCAATAAATATTCTTCAGTGTTATTAAAACAGTTCTGAGGCATTTTATATGTCTCGAGTTCCAGAATTGTATTTTTATCATGAAAAGATTATTTGTTCGAGCCTGAACTTAAAGTAACAGTAATACAACATCCAAATAGAATTATGATACGGCAACTTTATTATTATTGAGAACACTGATCAAAATTGTTTATGTATTGCAAGTGTAAAATAAATAGTTTTTTTTTGTAAGTAAACTTATGATTAAATGGCAAGAAGATGACGCAGTAGTTTAAAACAAATTCTGAACTTCATTCAAAGTTTAGGATATGTTTTTCTCCCTCTCTCAGACTTCATTGTCCAAGCAAGCAGAAGAATTGGAACAAAATAATGAGGTCACTCTGAGCATTGAACGGCTGCGCGGAACACAGAGAGTTGTGACTGTACAATGGATAGTCAGTGGACACATCAATGACATCTTTCCAACTTCTGGAGTGGTAAAGATATTCTACTATTTTTTAAAAAATCACTTGATCTGTTTCCATGTCACCAAAATCTGTGGATTTTGACATCTAAGTGATTCAGATTTTACTTCTGTTAATAGAGTCATAGACTCATAGAGATGTACAGCATGGAAACAGACCCTTCGGTCCAACCCGTCCATGCCGACCAGATATCCCAACCCAATCTAGCCCCACCTACCAGCACCCGGCCCATATCCCTCCAAACCCTTCCTATCCATATACCCATCCAAATGCCTCTTAAATGTTGCAATTGTACCAGCCTCCACCACTTCCTTTGGCAGCTCATTTCATACCCGTACCACCCTCTGTGTGAAAAAGTTTCCCCATACGTCTCTTTTGTATCTTTCCCCTCTCACCCTAAACCTATGCCCTCTAGTTCTGGACTCCCAGACCCCAGGGAAAAGACTTTGCTATTTACCCTATCCTTCAAAAATAACTGGGCTAAAGCTTATTATTTTCCACTCTTTTTTTGGCAAGTACAACAACTTTTGTGCTTTGGGCAACCAGAAAATACTCTATAGTGTAACGCATTTTATTTCCACTGGATATTGCAGTAGTCATTCTGGTATTGATCACAGTTTACATAAGTAGTGAAATTTAAATTGCCCTTCTCATTTCCCTTTTCTAAACTTGAACTGGTATTATCCAGCTCTGGAACTGGTGGGGATCTCAAACATATTATCAGGATCCAATTGAAGGTGAAGCTTTTAAGTTTATACAATAGCTACCTTGCACTTCTCTTCAGAATAAGTATTGCCAGGTTCATCAGTCTCGCTTCATAATTCAAATGTCTTTAACTAGGTCATCTATTTAGTCACCCAATAGCTGCATATCCTTACTGTAGCACAGCAACCTAAATTGTATACATGACATTTGTATGGTTATAGTGGTATTTTCCACAAATTCTGTTACCTCTCAGGATTCTTGCTGTACCGCTCTGGCTACAGTTTCCAAGAACTGGTAATTTTCCCTTACGATTGTCAACAAAATACTCGTTACTATTTACAGTGAGCTGTCTACCAACCATAATCCCTCTGCCTATTGTCTCAGGTTAACTGGTTTAAATTGCCTGTTTATTTCCCTGTATTCATTGTTTTGCATTAGTCCACATTAATTGCCATCTTCGAGTTAAGAATCTGCTTTCCCATCACTTTTTTGCCAGATGTCTGAAATAATAACAAAGTTCCAGAAGTAATCAGGAGTCAGGCATCAGCCAGGGCTGCTCAGTCTTTTCAGTACATTCAGTTTTTATTTTTAAATTTAAGAGCTTTAAGAGCTTTATTTGCTCTTAAAATATTCTATATTCATGGGTATATGACTCTACCTTCAAGGCACTATGCACCTGCACCCCTAGGCCTCTTTGTTCTGCAAAACGTTTCTTTTTTTTTCTTATTTCTTTTGCCCTGCAGCTTGGAGAAAGGCCATTCGGCCCAAACTGGTCTGTGCAGACCAAAATGGCAATCCATGCTAATCCCATTTCCCTACACTTGGTCCATATCCTTCTAAACTTTTCTGAACCATTTATTTATCCACACGTCTTTTAAACGTTGATAATGTACCTGCCTCAACCATTCCCGCTGCTATCTTATTCCTATGCGTAACATCCTCTGTGTAAGAAAGTTCCCCCTCAGATTCCCTTTTTTTCCCACCTAAACTTAATCTAATGCCCTCTAGCCCTCAATTCCAACCCTCTGAACAAGACTGAGTATATTGTTATGACATGGGGTCAACCCTCCTGCATAATTTAAAACCAGCAACACAGAAAAGATTTATCCCGTGCAGTAATCTATAAAAATTTGAGTGGCCAAAAATTATTTAAAGTAAAAATTAACCACTTTATTTCTTAAAGTATAACAGAGAATAATTAACTGACAACTATGTACAAGTCCTTACTCTAACCTATCTTTTGCCTCTCTTCTATAATACTAATCCGATCAAACTCCCAATTAGGATTTACAAAACAACACTTCTGATCTAAAAACCAGGTAGCTTTCGGTTCTTCTATTTGGATCTTCCTGTGTCTTCTTTTCTTCTTCTTAGGAATTTCTGTGTCACGGGTTACTGATTAAAAACGTACCTTTTAAGGGAACTATTTTTCAAGTAGTCTGTTACATGCTGAGGCTTGACAGTCCTCCTCTCAACTGTTCAATTTACCCCCAGGTTTTATATCCCTAAAGCATTGGATTGTGTCATTGGCTTTTAAGGTTGTCAATATACTAAATTCAAACTGGACTGGAGTTTGGTATTTTTTGGGATATAATTTAAAATGATTAGCTGAATTCAAATTTGTTTTTGTCTTCAGGCAACGAGCTAATTGAGTTGTTTTACCAAGTGTTACCTTCTTGAGAACACTTGGTGCTGTTTCCAGTAGTTCTGCAGCTTTTAACTCTCTTAAAGTACACCCACATCTTCTTAACAACATTCACCCTAACCATGCCTCTCATGATCTTATACACTGCTATAAGATCCCCCCTCAGTTTCCTATGCTGTAACGAAAAAGGTCTTAGCTTGTCCAACCCCTCCCTACAACTCAGACTTTTGAGCCCTGGCAACGTCCTTGTAAACTTTTTCTGCACTGTTTGCAGTTTAATAACATCCTTCTTATAGTAATGAGACCAAATGTGGCTTCACCAATGTCCTGTGCAACTGCAACATAACTTCCCAACTTCTATACTCAATGCACTGACTGATGAAGGCCAGTGAGTCAAAATCTTTCTTCAGTGTGTCAAGGGCACCACCATTAACTGTATAAGTCCTGCATGGTTTGCTTTATCAAAATGCAACACCTCACATTTATCTAAATTAAGCTCCATCTCCCACTTCGCCCACCGGCCAATCTGATCATGGTTAAAAATTGATCTTATTTTTAACACATTTCTATAATATTGTGAAAATAGCTCTTTAGACATCAAAATACATCATAAGATGAACAAAAGTTTTTTTTTTAACTTATGGTATCAGTAGAATGTTGCCGGATCTGTTTTCAATCAGCACAAACTATTTTGGCAAAACAGTTCTCACTGAAAAATACCACACCCAGGAGATACCATTCAGGCATTAGACACATTTGTAAGGTTTTCATAATTTGAATCCTGGTTTTAGAAAAGGTCTCTAAAAGGTGTCAGTATGTAGAAATGCAGCTTTTGTGACAATTGATCTACGCTCACAGAAATACGTGGCTGGAAGAGCTTAAAACTAAATGTTGACTTTATTTTTCCAGCTATGGGTGAGACCACTCTAACATCTATATGACCCAATGATTCATCTCACTTTAGCCTTGTTAACCTCATCTGTAAGGCCTTTATCAGTATAAATCCGACAATGTTGTTTGTCCCTTAGCTGGTAACTTCAAGCTTTCTCCAACAGTCTTTGTTTTCTGTAACTTTTTATTTTGTCCTCAAATTTATCTGTTGACATGAAAACTTAATGGTTATGAGGGCTTCTTTTAGTTCTGTTCTAAGATAGTTCTACAGATGTACTATTGCTGCAAAACTTTCCTGTTGCACTCTTGGAGTTGCTTTCTTTGCTTGTGATTCCTTTCTGGTATAAGAATCACCTCCAGACTCACCATCGCTACCTGCACTGAATTCACCTTTTGTCTTATAGTGGAATCAATATTCAAACTTGCCAATTCTCTGCTTGCATGTCCTACACCATTCTATTCATTAGATTTCTCTATCACCTGGATGTGGATCATTCACATTATGACTACCCAGCCCTTGATCATTCACAATCTTTTCTTTATATACATGAACATTTCAGATGTAAGTTGGCTCATTTACTTCTATCACTTGTTCATGTTTTGAGGTTTTGCGATCAATTTCAGTTAATCACAAGGAAGGAAGCTGAATGGTTTGATAACTGCTGTCTTATGAGCAGGACCTATTACTAAAGGAAAGCCTTTGCATTCCCCATGATTTTACATTGCACTAAATCGCTGAATTATATTCCGTCTCAGATGTCTTTATATGTTGGTTATGTTCTGTATTTCTCAAGGAGCTGGGGATTGGATTTCCTGACTAGAAATACTGAACTCAACACTAATGACTGTGATTGCCACTTCTTTGAAATATCTGGGCCAATGCCTCAGAGCTCTCTGAATTGTCTCCAACACTTCCACTTTGATGAGAGGCCATGTCCCTGCATGTTGGGAAGATTTCCTTTCCTGAAGAACATTGGTGAAACCAGTTAGCTTTCTATAATATTCTGACAATTTATTTCTTGCTTTCTCTGCTATTGGCTTCAGGAACAGTATTACATATATTTTCATCAAACAGAAATGAACATGAAGCACTGTCACCAGATATATACTTCTGTAGTAACGTTGGCCTGACTGACTCTCGTATAATGGATGAGAGGTCACAGATCAGATATCAGCTATGAGCTGGCAATACTCAATTTGTTTGTTTGGTGTTGAAGTGTTTCATAATTCATCTTCAAATTTATACTCTGTATTTGATTAATATGGCCCAATATTACAGTTCACTTTTGCAGAGGGTCAAGCTCTCACTACAATTTCACTTACCGTATTGGCTGACAACGTCCCAGAAGTAGCTGAGATTGTAACTATAACTCTTATGAATGTCACCACAATGGATGTGCAAGAACAAGCCAAAGGAGCAACTATTGACTTGAATAAAAGAAACGCTGTATTGACTATCCTTCCTAATGATTCTCCATATGGTGTGGTTGGCTGGGATATAAGCTCACGCCATGTCTTTGTGCAGGAGCCTGAATGTAAGTTTTGTTTTCGGTATTTCGGATTAATTATTGTTTGGTAACCTTTGAATATTTGGCACATTGGCCATTTGTAATTAAACTGAAGTTCATCAAAGAAGGAAATCTGCTGTCTTTAACTTGTCTGGCTTGAATGTGACTCCAGACCCAAAGCAATATGGTTAACTCATAAATGCCCTCTGAAATAGTCTGGAAAGCCAGTCAGTTGTATCAAACCACTGCAAATTCACAAAGAAATGAAATGGAGAGACTTTTGGGCATTGATCTAGGGACTGGAAATAAAAGTCCTAAAGCCATCTCTGTTAATTCTGCTAAGTCCTTCTTATTAATATCTGGAGGCTTGTACTAAAAGTGAGTGAACTTTTCCAAACTAGTCCAGGAGCAGCCTGACACTGTCATTATCAAAGAATCAAACTCACAGGTAATTTCCCAGAGACTTGCCATCACCATCCTGTTCTACCATGAGGACAGGCCTGCCACACGTGGTGGTACAGTGCTATACATTGAGGAGGGTGTTCACTGTGAATTCTCAACAGTGACCTAGAACTCCATGCAGTCTCTTGGCATCATTGTCAAGGAACTTCTTGCTGATTACAAATTACACCCTGTCACCCACCAGCTCTGGTGAATGAGTACTGTTTAGCAACTGAGTGATAAGGGCACCGAATGTACTCTGGGTGGAAATGTAGTAAGCAACCTACAAAAGGGAAAACCTATTTGACCCTATCATCATGCAGATTCATCTGTCGCTATTCCAGCAAGGAAGAAGGATTGTAGAAAGGGAATAAATCAACCATGGTTAACTGGGAAAGTTGAGAATAGCATCAAATTGAAAAAAAAATTAAATCTGGCAAAGATCCGTAGTAAGTCAGAGGATTGGAAAAGCTTTTAAAAAGACAATCAAAAATGATAAAAAAAAGGGAGAAGTTAAAATTTGAGAGTAAACTTGCAGGTAATATCAAGAAAGACCACAAGAGCTTCTTTAAATATGTAAAAAAGGAAGAGGAATATCAAACAGAACACAGACCTCTTTGAGAATCTGGCTATGGAAGTAATAATGGGTTGCCAGGAAATGGCAGAGAAATTGAATAAATACTTTGCATCAGTCTACGTTCTTGAAGAGGCTTGTAGAATTCAAAAATCACTAAATAATCACGGGGCAAAAGGAGAAGAGGAAATAAATACAATCACTATCACTTGAGAAAATGTGTTAGGGTAACTAATGGGGCTAAAGATTGTAAGTCTTGTAGACCTGATGGGATGCATCCTCAAATATTAAAAGAAAGTAGCTAAAGGGTTAGTAATGTGCTGATAGTAACCGCCCAGGTGTCCTTAGTTTCCAGAAAAATCCCACATGATTGGAAAGCTGCCAATGTAAAACTTCCATTTGAAAAGGGAAGGAAATAAAGAAAAGAACAAGTTAACTTCATATCTGTTATTGCAAAAATATTAGAATTTATTGTAGAGAATGTAATAGCAAAGCATTTAAAATTACACAACACGATCAAACCGAGACAGCATGAGTGGAATTCATGCTTGACAAATTTATTAGAACTCTTTGAGCAGGTAGCAAGGCAGATAGATAAAGAAGAAACATGGGATGTAATATCTTTGGCTTTTTGGAAGGCATTGATAAATTACCATACATAAGAGCCCATGGTTTTGAAGGTGATATGTTAGCATGGATAGAGGATTGAAGAAGACAGAGAATTGGGATTGGGGTGATGACAGCCTGTAACTGGTAAGCACCACAGGGATTACCCTAGGCACAATAATTATTTACAATAATTTTCATCCACCATTGCTGCCAGATCTGCTGAATTTCTCCAGCAATTTCTGTTCTTATTAATTTCAGATCTTAGCATCTGCATTTCTTTGTTTTATTATTCACAATATGTACTAATAACCTGAGGAAAATAAATTTACTATTACCAAGTTTGTGAATAACACAAAAATGAGTGTGTAGGCAAATAGTGAGGATGACAGATGAGGATGAGTCAGCAAAGGAATGTAGCTGAAAAATGTGTTGCTGGAAAAGCGCAGCAGGTCAGGCAGCATCCAAGGAGCAGGAGAATCGACGTTTCGGGCATAAGCCCTTCTTCCTGAAGAAGGGCTTATGCCCGAAACGTCGATTCTCCTGCTCCTTGGATGCTGCCTGACCTGCTGCGCTTTTCCAGCAACACATTTTTCAGCTCTGATCTCCAGCATCTGCAGTCCTCACTTTCTCCTAGCAAAGGAATATACACAGGTGAAGTGAATGCGCAAAAACATGGCAAGTGGAATATAATGTGGGAGAATGTGAGATTATGTAATTTGATAGGAAGAACAGAAAAACTGCATATTATTTAAATGGAGAAAGACTGCAGAAAGCTACAGAATAAGGGATTTGTTGTTCTCACCCATGAATTTCAAAAAAGTTAGTGCCAAGTACAGCAGGTAATAGGGAAGGTAAATGGAATATTGATCTTTAATACAAAGGGAATGGAGGATAGATGTCGGGAGCTTTTGCTAAAGCTAAACAAGGAACTAGTCAGACCACAGCTAGAATACTTTGAATAGTTTTGGGCCTCATATCTAAGGAAAGATACAGTGTCATTGGAGGCAGTCCAGAGAAGTTTGTGGCTAATACCATGAATGGAGGCATTATCATTGGAGTTTAGAAAGATGAAGAAGTAACCTTATTGAAACATACAAAATTCTTGGATGACTTAACAGAGTAGATGCGCAAACATTGTTTCCTCTTGTGAGAGAGTCTAGGACGTATAGGTGTAATTTCAGAACAAGGAATGGCTCATTTTAGAGATGAAAAGGTTTTTTTCTCAGAAGGTGGTGAATCTATGCTCTATCTCCATAGCATGGATCTGTTGAGGTTGGATTGCTGAGTATATTCAAGGCTGAGATGAACAGATTCTAGACTTTGTAAAATGTATGACAGCAAATAACATGCTTATTTTAGTCCTCTGCTGATTTCTATATTCATTGAAAGTGCTACAGTACAACTTTACCCAATATTGAGATTAAACTATTTTGATAACCACATATTTAAGTTCTAAGTTTTTGTTTTGTGTTTTTACAGTTGATGCAATTAATATCACTTTAAGAATTATTCGTGAACAAGGATTTGTGGGAGATGTTGCTGTCCAGTACAGTACCAAACCAAATCTTTTGGTCCTACCTGTTAATCAAGCAACTGCGAACCAGGACTACATTACACAACAGGGCACAACAATTATAAAGGAGAATGACACACAAGCTTTGATTAGATTTACAATCCTATCTGTAAGTTTATGAGAGTGGATGGTATAAATATTATCTTTTTTAGAAGTGGTTACTAGTTGTGCTTTGTATATAATACTCATGGTAATGTAATAGTGGATAACTCTATTGTGGAGAATTAAGGCAAAAACTTCATATGCTCACTGATAATTCTTTTCATCAGTGTATTAGCCAACTTTGGATTGGTAATGAGAGAATACACGGGTTGGGAATTAGCTTGGGACTGTAAAAGGGAGCTGATTTCCTGTAGCAGGGAACCTAGGAGATTTGAACATATCCTGAATCTGATTTCTACCTGAGGCTGATAAGGTGGGGTCAGCACTAGTGAGCAGGAGTCAACATTTGCAGGCTGCCAGAGTAAGGTTTCCTCTGAGTAATCTTTCCTTAGATATGAGGCCCAAAACTGTTCAAAGTATTCTAGCTGTGGTCTGACTAGTTCCTTATTTAGCTTTAGCAAAAGCTCCCGACATCTATCCTCCATTCCCTTTGTATGAAAGATCAATATTCCATTTACCTTCCCTATTACCTGCTGTACTTGGCACTAACTTTTTTGAAATTCATGGGTGAGAACAACAAATCCCTTATTCTGTAGCTTTCTGCAGTCTTTCTCCATTTAAATAATATGCAGCTTTTCTGTTCTTCCTATGCCAGGTTTCGAGTAAATTAATTTGGGGATGGAGAATGGTAGGATCAGAGATTCCATAACTGAATGTGGAGCAGTCTGCTTCTTCACAAATAACCTTGTTTAACAAATGTACTTTTTTAAAAAAAGAGTTTTTGGCTCATTTATTTCCATAAGCTCTTGTTTGCAGACTGGGGGCAATGCAAGATTTGGTCAGGGGTACAATTAAAATTACATCAGGATAGATACTGACTGCCATTTAAATTGTATCCTGTCACAGCAGCAAGTGGGTATTTGTGCAAGAAGACAGCGAAGTGAAAGGGGTGTTGAATAAAAACAGGTCTAATCCACCATCTAATTCACAACCCTACAAAGACTGGGTCTCTGTACTTAACTAAGAAATAATAATAATTACAACAAGTAGATTCTAACCCCAAGTGTACAACCATAAAACGTTGACACATACCTTTACTGGATAAAACTTGAACACCCGTACACATATATACAGAAAGAAAAAAACATGACTGCCATGGATGGACTGTAAGATTGGGAATGCAGTTCAATGGTTTCTGTCCACAGGATTCACTGAGATGATCCTTTTGGCTCTGAAGGACGTGTTGATCCTTGATCTTCCTTCTTCAGGGATATTCCCTTAACTTGCAGGAGGTACAGGGAGACTGATGCAGGTTCATAAAGGTCTCCGATGTTTTTGTTAAAAGTCACAGCTTACAGTTATTGGCAAGGGGAAATAAACTGGCTATCTGGAAGTTTGAGATGTTTTCTGTGCTACAGTGTAAGACCAGTTTGTTTTTCTTTCTGAAGGTCTGATTGGCTCTGACCTGAACTTCCAGTGAATGGGAGACCAACCACATTTGTTGGCCATTGTTAGTCATTGATAATTGGTCATTTCATAAACTAATCAACTACTTGTTGCTGGCCAAATTTCCATGTGTATCCAACCCCCTTGGCTCCAGCTCAACTCTAAAAAGGCATTCCCTACTGCTTGAACAAACAGCAGTGAAAACAGCACTTACAATATGCATCATTGTTTTTAGAAGTGCAGCAATCCTTCAATAATCCTTGGCTTTTAAACCAATCCTTTCCCTAATTGTGTCACACTCAAAAATACAGAAAAATAAAAATATGGCCTTCACACATTTAAGAAAAATCAAAAGGAGATATTAACAGAATCTTTGGAAAGATTATTTGAATTTATGATGTATACATAAAAGGGAAGAATGTGCAGAATTGGAGGTAGGTTAGAGAATTGGAAATGAGTAAATAGTTTAAATGAATAAGCTGGAGTTGATACAGGTATCAAGGATTAGATAACATTCTGTTATTTCATTTCTGTCTGAGGGTTAGAGCACTGACCTTGTAAACCAGGGGTCCAGGGTCTGATTCTCAGAGGGGCCTTTCATATCTCTGCTGCCTTCGATATCAAAACAAATAAATGTTTAAAGGGCTGTTGCGGTGCAATGGTAGTGTCCCTGTTTCTGAGCCAGGATACCCAGGTTCAAGCCTGGGTTATATAATCTCTAAAGAGCTTGATTAAAACTATCGAGTGTCACTTTTTAGACTTTTGTGGCAGAATGCTAGTGTCCCTGCTTCTGAACTAGAAAGCCTGGGTTCGTGCTCCAGACCTAATACCACCTCTGAAAATGTTGGTGCGAAAATATCTAATGTCACATTTATAGCTCGATAGATTGAAAAGTAGCGTATTTGATTCAAGTTAATCTTGTTATGTTGTCACAGCACTAGTTTTGACCTTTATAATAAACACGTTGTTTGGATCTTATGAAAAATGATATTTCTTATTTGATAGGATAGCATTCCTGAATTGCATGAAAGCTTTCTAGTTAACATTAGCAGTGTCAAAGTGGCTGATACTGGACCTGGAAGACAACCCAGTTTGAAACTGGGTTCAGGAATGGAATTCGCAGAAATAACAATTGAAGAGAATGATAACCCCAGAGGAATCGTCCAGTTCAATGTGACAAGGGTAGGATTCTTCATTTGATATGGAGATAAAGTGTACTTTTTTTATTGAAATACTGCAATTAAAGTATTTGAACCTTATTCTCGAATTATATGCTGTTATTATTGTCATAGAATGGTCATATTTGGGACCAATTTTTTTTTTGTCTGTTACATTGATCTGCAGGCATTCCATCTGAAATAAACAGAGGGTTAAATATAATAGACTCTGAAACTAAAGACAGAGAGTACAGTGCATGTCCATTGACTGTGTCTTAAGAAAGAAGACAACATTTTGCAGCCTACTATTTAAATGTCTTCTGTATTCAGTTAGTGCTAACCACATTGTTGATTGGTTGGATATTTCAGTAGGAGGAGATATTGGATTGCAAGCATCAGCTAAAATTTGCCTATAGTTCTTTCAAGGAAGTAAATGCAGCAAGTGAATCTGACCTCTGAAGCAAAATATAATGGCACAACCCAGGGTCTTGTGGCACAGTGATAGTGTCCCTACCTTGACTGGAATGTCCAGGTTCAAGTCCACTTGCCTGTGGTAAGAAAATCCTCAGCATGTTGAGGACATTCAGGTACACCTCTCATGGGGTGCCTGGCTAAATCTCATAGGCTCGTAAACTGCACTATGGAGCAGGCTCCCCACCACCTCTTCTCTGGATCCAGGGCCTATACTGAAATCTTGTGGGAGGGAGAGAAAGGAGAAGACCTATTGAGGACACTTTAATGGCACAGGTGATATATGGAGGCTTATGATTGTATAAATTTAATTGTTTTGGCCCTATATCTGTTTGCTTGAGTCTTTGTGTAGCCCTGAATATAACAATGGTAGAATGGTGTCTAGCCTCCTGTCCAAACAGGATGTACCATGGATCAATGTTTGTACTGAGAGCTGCTTGTAGCATAGGGAAGATGATGAGTGAGGCATATATAGGACATTGGACTTTGCAGACACCATTGCCCCTCCTCTTACAAGATCTCCATTCTTTCGTTAGCCTCTTGTGTCCCAAAGTGTTGGCGTGAAGGAGGTGGTCAGCGATGCCTGAGGCAGGGAGCGGTGCAGAATATAAGGAGCAAATGTATTAGAAAGCCTGCATGTCAGTGACCTGTATAATGCATGTGTATAATGCTGTTTCCTTTCAAAGAGCCTCACATTGGTGAGTCCTGCAGCTCTCCTCCTCACAAGTTGTGACACTTAGCCCACCCATTCCAAGTAAGGTCACAGCCATTTGTTTTCTCATTATGTACTTTTGGATGTAGCAAAATGGAAGGTGATAGTGAACACCCTTTGGCCTGTGACATCCAGCCTTGTCCTCCACTTGTTGCTCAGGCCTCTAACATCCATGATCTTCCATAAACCCCAAGGATTTTGTACTTCCTTAGACCTCACCCAACCTGTCGATATGAGTCCTCACCAACCACTTTTCTGACCCCCACCACCCCCCACCCCCCCACCCCCCCCCCTCCCTGCCCACGGCCTCACTGCCCCTGACATATGAGGTGACCATGCCAAAGGTGTGATCATTCACTGTCTCCACCACCAAGTTGAAGCCAGGGTGCTCCTAACCATGAACAAAATCCCCTCCTCAATGACTCCCTTAGCATCTATGCTTTACTGTACAGTTTATACCCTCCTTATAACTGCAGTTGCTCCCTTTCCCAATAATTACCATCCCCTTTCACTCCAGCCTGTATCCCCCAATACAAACAAATAGGCTCTTGAGTCTCCTTCCCATGGCTGTGGTTACCCTTGTTGTTGTCCAACCTCTCCCCTGGTTTCTGTGGACAGACCTGACCAACCACTGTCGCCTGCCCCTTTGAACGATATGGCCAGACAACCCAGAATGAGAAGTGATGAGACCCCTGTCTAATACCAGTACATCTCCTTGACCACATCAGCCCTACACCCAACTCTGGTTACTATGGAGCCACAGGACTAACTGTGACCAACTCAATGGACTCCCTGCCTGAAAACACCCTGACCAGACACTTGACAATGTTCAGACTCGAAACACCCTGAGCAGACACTTGACAATGTTCAGACCCTCTGTCTGTTATCAGAGGCTGCCCTTGACTTACAATGCTGTGATGACCCATATCCTCTGCCCCCATCCCCACCCAACCATCTGACTTTCCAAAAAGAGTTAGATAGAATCTTGCTAAGCAAGGTGGTGAAAAGTGGGCAGAAATGTGGAGCAATCAGATTGGCTAAGAGCAGGCTTGAGCGACTGAGTGGCCTACTTGTCATATTTTGAAAGCTCATATAAAATCAAGTTAACATGCTCAGCATAGTTCTTCAAGGAGGTACCTGGTATGGTGATGGGAATGGTAGAAATGAAAGGTTCAACAGATACTGCACAGAAATTACTGGATAAGTATGAAATGGAGGGAAAGGTTAACAACTGAAGAGAAAGCTGGCTAGAAGTGTGGTAATTGAACAGAAGTTACAGACATTTCTGCATGTGGAAGAAAGTCACTGTACTTTACAATGTTTGATTCTGGGTCTGTTCCTGTTCACTATGCCCATCAATGGGGAAGGATGTAAGGAGAGAGGGAATGGTTTTCAAACTTGCAATTTTTTTACCATTAATGGTAGCATTGTAGAAAAATGAAAGGACTAAAGAAAGTTGCAAGCAGAGGGTGGAACTCTGTCAGTGAATGTGAGTTAGCATCAAAAAACAGTCATATATTTTGAATGGGGATAATTAGGTGATTTAAAACAAAACTGTGGAATGTTGGTGTTGCTGGCTAGCATTTATTGCCTTTCCCTAGTTGCCCTTAAGAAGATGGTGATGAACTGCCATCTTGAACTACTCCATGTCATAGTCATAGAGATGTACAGGTGGGAAACAGACCCTTCGATCTAACTTGTCCATGCTGAGCAGATGTCATAAATTAATCTAGTCCCATTTACCAGCATTTGATATCCCTCTAAACCCTTCCTATTCATATACCCATCCAGATGCCTTCTGAATGATGTGATTGTACCAGCCTCCACCACCACCTCTGGCGGCTCATTCCACACACACACTACCCTGTGCGTGAAAATTTTGCTCCTTACATCTGTGCAATTCCAAATTTTGACCCAGTGACACTGAAGAAATGGCAATATATTTCCAATTAGGATGGTGAGTGGCTTGGAGAGGAACTTGGTATCGGTGATGTTCCTGCGTATCTGCTGCCCTTGCCCTTCTAGATGGAAGCGGATGTGGGTTTGGAAGATGCCTTCTCAGGAGCATTGGTGAATTTCTGCATTGCATTCCCATCACCTCTGGACCTGGAAGATTCTGCTTGCAGATTCTAATCTTCCAGTATTATCGGTGTTTTTGCTGATATTTAAAATCCAGGATTGAGGACATCTAACAGTTTTATACCCTCAACTATTCTTGGAAACAAAGAATAATGTCAGAAAGAAATGGCATAAGAATATTGCAAAGTCGCAAGACAGGAACCAATGAAAATAATTTGAGCAGTTGAAGAAAGTTCTTCTGACACATGCTGATAGAGCAGTGTAGGCAGGCAATATATAATCTTTGGTATGGATAGGAGCATTGCAGTACTCTATAAAGAGAAAAGAATGTTGAATAGTGGAACATTTGGCAACTTTCTGGGCTGGCTTCAAGCAGCTTGAGGGTTGTTTTTTGTAAATCCAGCGCTGCGTTTGAGGCTAGCAGTGAAGTAGGATGAGAGTTAGTGTTGGAACCTTTTGCTAAATTCAAAATTGGGAAGGCAGCTTTATTTAGCCCTGGCTTTTGGCTCTCACAGACAGCACTATGACAATAATGGTGTGCTCTGAGACCAAAATTAAAACAAGGGACTCTATGCCATTTCCATTTACACTTGGGAAATTAGATCCCAGACTCCACTTAAATGAACGCATATAAGGACCCTGATGCAATTTAAAACCACAGCCAAATAACACTCAGACTATCCATGCAGAAATGTATAAACTTATTGGAGACCACTTCAGTTGTTGAAGATGGGTGCTCTTTTTTCAAGAATGTGAAGAGGCCAGGAAAAGTACTCTTGCTGTTCCTGGGTCCCCAGAAACATCTGACAACCCAAACAGTTTAAAGATTTTTCAGGTAGTGATGTAGAAGTTTGTGACATCATAAAATCCATTTCGATAAACGTTGACAATTCTGGGGTATTGTTCATAAGTCTGTGACACTAAGATATACCTCAATAGTTTGGCTTGACACCAAACAAAATTTGAAATTTTACAGCATATACTATGTGTTCCCACATAAGATGGTGGGTTAATGCAAAAAGCTTTACTAATTCTATGTAGTTTTTAGCATGTGATGGTGAAATTTAATTAGATAATGTTGATTTCTGTTAAATCTGCAGGATGAAACTGGTGCAGTTGTTGCTTATGAGGTGGCCCCTCCAAGAAATCTCCTCCAGTTAATAGTGATCAGAAGCTCTGGTACATTTGGAGAGATAAGTGTAGCTTGGGAAGCACGGCCTGGAAGTGCCAATTTCTCAGATTTCACACCATCTTATGGAAGCCTTACCTTCCCTGATGGAAGGGTAAGTTATTTTAATTTACATGGTTTACAAAGAAATCACATCACAGAAGGAGGTTGTTTAGTCTAACCTATCCAATTTCATGTTTATCCTTCACACAAACAACCATCCTAACCCCATGGCCTGCTGGAATATGCCTTTCTCTCTTCTTTCTTCATCCGTCTGTTTAACCTATTTTGCTGAAGCATTCTGATGAGAGTAGGATTCAGTTTTGCTGGGATCTGAAAATAGATAATAATGAGTTGGTACACCCAACCTGATATAAAACAGTTGTGGCATACAAAAGATGGTTGATCCATGATGAGCTATTTTCTGACTACTGATATTGAATATTTTTGCTGTTGTAATCCTGCTTCAGGCACTATTTTTCAGGCTGCACTCTACAGCCTGTCAACACTGCAAGAAAACAATAGCCTTCAGCCCTCTGTACTAAATTTCTTCAGACTTTACATTTATTTTCCTTCCCAATAGGTAGTATCCCATAGTATTTATGCAGCAGTATAATTGTTCTTTTATTTCTTAACTATAACCAAATAGATTCTGTCCTTTATCTTTCAAAGACCTTCTCTCCTTCAAGCATTGTAATACTTTCCTGAATCAATACTGCAGTCTTCCTTTTTTCTTTCCTATCGTACGTAGATAGAGTTATAGAGTCATAGAGATGTACTGCACGGAAACAGACCCTTCAGACCAACTCGTCCATGCCGACCAGATATCCTAACCCAATCTAGTCCCATCTGTCAGCACCCGGCCCATATCCCTTCAAACCCGTCCTCATGCCTTTTAAATGTTGCAAAAAGTGCCTCCACCACTTCTTTTGGCAGCTCATTCCATACACGTACCACCCTCTGCATGAAAAGGTTTCCTCTTAGCTCCCTTTTATGTCTTTCCCCTCTTATCCTAAACCTATGCCCTCTAGTTTTGGACTCCACCACCCCAGGGAAGAGACTTTGTCTATTTATCCTATCCATGCCCCTCATGATTTTATAAACCTCCATAAGGACACCCGTCAGCCTCTGGCGTTGCAGGGAAAACAGTCCCAGCCTAGTCAACCTCTCCCTATAGCTCAATTCCTCCGACCTTGGGAACATCCTTGTAAATCTTTTCTGAACCCAGCTCCTTCATCAGATGATTGTGGAGTACCACCTGATGAAGGACCACAACCACCTGATGAAGGAGTAGCGCACCGAAAATTAAACCTGTTGGAAGATAACCTGGTGTTGTTTGATTTTTAGCTTTGTACACCCCAGTCCAACACTGGCATCTCTAAATCATTTTCTGAACGCTTTCAAGTTTCACAACATCTTCCAACAGGAAGGAGACCAGAGTTGCACGCAATATTCCAAAAATAGCCGGAACAATGTCCTGTACAACCGCAACATGACCTCCCAACTCCTGTACTCAATACTCTGACCAATAAAGGAAAGCATACCAAACGCCTTCTTCATTCTCTTATCTCCTGTGACTCCACTTTCAAGGAGCTATGAACCCGCAATCCAAGGTCTCTTTGTTCAGCAACACTCCCTAGGACCTTACCATTACGTGTATAAGTCCTGCTAAGATTTCCTTTCCCAAAATGCAACTCCTCACATTTATCTAAATTAAACTCTATCTGCCACTTCTCAGCCCATTGGCCCACCTGATCAAGATCCCATTGTAATCTGAGGTAACCTTTTTTGCTGTCCACTACACCTCCAATTTTGGTGTCATCTGCAAACTTATCAACTTTTCCTCTTATGCTCACATTCAAATCATTTACACAAATGATGAAAAGTAGTGGACCCAGCACTGATCCTTGTGGCGCTCCACTGGTCACAGGCTCCAGTCTGAAAAACAATCCTCCATCTTGCTAACCAGTTTCCCATGGGGAACCTTGTCAAACCATATGTCCAGCCCACAGCCCTGTGTGTTTTTGAGCCAGGTCTCCTTCATCAGCATAAAATCATACTTGTCTCTACTATCTGTACCTGCGTTTTGCTTTATTCATTTGTGGGATGTCAGTGCTGCTGGCAGGCGAGCATTTATTACCCATCCTAAGCTGTCCTTGAGAAGGTGGTAGTGAGCTGCCTTCTTGAACCACTGGACCCCCCATGTGCTGCTCTGTGTTCCTATACATAGATTGTAAATTGAATTTAGACCTTATTGCATTCCTCCTTAGCTTTATTCTAACTAATGAAATAGTATTTTCTTTGTTAGTGCTGTCTCTCCTAGTTTCTTGCTTCTACTGTCTAATGTAATCTCAAGGCTCTCATTCCTTGACAAATTTCTTTAAACCTTCTGCAACAGAACTAACAAAGCAGTTTATGATGTTATCCTTACATGTATTCTGACAAAAATGATTTTCTGGTCATAAGCTTTACTAACTTCAAATTCACAAAATGTAAACTCTGAGAATGTCGCATAATTTCATTATCCCATTTTTTGTAGTCTTCTACTGTCCTAGAGATCATTATAGTGGATGATAACTTGACAGAATTTCTGGAGATGTTCACTGTTAGCCTGACCCAAGTGACAGGAGGTGCCAAAATGGGAGACGATATTATAGTTACCATCAACATTCCAAACAATGATTCACCTGTTGGTGTGTTTCAGTTTGGGGAACAATCTGTGAGTAACCTTTTCCCTTTTTCTCAATCTTTCTTATGTCTCAAATTCAGTAGTTACATGTTTTTAAAGAATCTGAGAAAGGATGGTCATCTTCAAAGTTAAGAAAAAGGTTTATTTGCTTGCATGTCAAATATCTCAATATCACAATTACATTGATTTGGGATGGAAGGAGGGGAGTGAAATTAATTTCGAGTGGTAGAGCAAAATAAACTGAAGTCAGACCTTTTTACACACAATGTCCTAAAGCTCTTTTCTTTCAAGTCAATGGGGTGACGTGGTGGCTCAGTGGTTGGCACTGCTGCCTCATTGTACCAGGGTCCCAGGTTCAATTCCAACCTTAAGGTGACTCTCTGTGTGGAGTTTGCACATTCTCCCCATGTTTGTGTGGGTTTCCTCCCACAGTCCAAAAACATGCAGGTTAGGTGAATTGGCCATGCTAAATTGCCTAATAGTGTTAGGTGCATCATTCAGAGGGAAAATGGGTCTGGTTGGGTTACCCTTTGGAGGGTCAGTGTGGACTGGTTGAGCCGAAGGGCCTGTTTTCATGCTGTAGGGAATCTAGTCTCAATCCAACTGAGTTTAAAATAGGCTAATAATATGTTACAAAAACTGATAAAAACCATGGATGCTGTAAATAAAGAATAATATTTTTACATGTGCTTTGGATGAATGTGCAAAACAGCTTTTAAACAAACATAGTCAAATATTGTGCATGATTTTAATAAAATCGAAATAATTACAAACAAATAAAGTTTTAGCAAGTTTGGAAAGATTTCCTGAAGCAGTTAGCTCATTAACAAAATAGCTTTTGAGAATGTTGCTGTAATCTGCAGTAATTTAAAAAAAAATGTCAATAAGAATGACTGGATTCTTTGGTGGTTATTTTGATATCTGCCCATTTGAGTTGGGGTGATACTACTGTGGCTATTTTCTGACGGCCCAGTGGGGTTAAGACTTACTTATCTTCCTGCTCCTCTGAGGGGAAACTCACCAAAAATCACATTCTGGGAGCTGCTGGTCACTATCACTGGTAACTGTGGCTAATGGCAGGACTGCATTATGATGGAGGTAGTGGATAAACAATGGAACAGAGATCAGCCCTGATCTTACTGAATGGCACAGAAGTCCTGAGGTGCTGAATGGTCTACTTCTTCTCTGAAATTGTATGTCTGCATGAGCTACAGGAACAATATGAGGAGCAGGTTCATTGAGGCCACATTGACTTGGTGGATGCTGGTGCAGGGTTTGATTTGATGTTTGCAGGTGGGGATCTCACTCAAGCTGTCTTTATTCCCACTGCATGGGAGCTTCTCTTGGACAAGGAGAGAGCCTTCCCATCGCCAGATCCAAGGCATACCCTTGGCTATTTCTTCTGCGAGGCCTGGTGACATTAGAAAAGCACAGCAATTCAGGCAGCATCCGAGGAACAGGAAAATCGACGTTTCGGGCAAAACCCTTCATCAGGAATACAGGCAGAGTGCCTAAAGGATGGAGAGGGCTCCACCCTTCAGGCACTCTGCCTGTATTCCTGATGAAGGACTTTTGCCTGAAACATCGACTTTCCTGTGCCTCGGATGCTGCCTGAACTGCTGTGCTTTTCCAGCACCAGCCTAATCCAGAATCTGGTTTCCAGCACCTGCAGTCATTGTTTTTACCTGGTAACATGAGAACCCAAAGGTAACAGGATGAGGCCCTTAACTGGCTGCTTTGAAGCCTCAATTGGCCACGGGTCAGGAGATCTGCCCTCTACCTTCCTGTCTTTAACTTCATTGGAGGAAGTTATTGCCACTCTGCACTTCTGACTACAGCCTTCCTACAAACTCACCTTCTAGTGTGGGGAGGGGGCATTAAGGTCCACCAGTATAACCAGAATGCCCCAGTTTTACTGAATTGAATTAAATTTATTGTAACATGTACCGAGGCACAGTGAAAAGCTTTGTCTTGTAAGCAGTACAGGCAGATCACAAAGTTAAATAACATAAATAAGTAAATAATAGGTAAACAGTGCAAAAACAAAAACACAGGTACAGGTGAATATTAAGAGTTTCTGAGTCCATTCAGATTTCTAACAAAGTAGGGTAGAAACTGTTTCAAAACTGGCTGGTGTTTGTGTTCAGGCTTCAGTACCTTCTCCCTGATGGTAGAGGTTGTAGAAAAGCATTGCCAGGGTGAGGTGGATCTTTGAGAATGCTGGCGGCCTTTCCTTGACAGCGGGCCTGATAGATGGATTCTATAGATGGGAGGTTGGCCTTTGTGATTTTCCGGGCCGAGTTCACCACTCTCTGTAACCATCTCCGATCTTGAATGGTCCAGTTGCTGTACCAGGTAGTAATACACCCAGACAGAATGCTCTCAATGGTGCACCTATAAAAGTTGGCAAGGGTATTCGCCGTCATGCCAAATTTTCTCAGCTTCCTGAGGAAGAAGAGATGTTATTGGGCCTTTGTAACCAGTGTGTCCACATGAAGAGTCCAAGAAAGCTTGTTGTGGATGACCACTCCCAGGGGCTTGACACTCTCCACTTATTCCACCTCTGTGCTGTTAATGTGTAGGGGGGCTTGAGTAATATCCCGCCGAAAGTCAGTAATGAGTTCCTTGGTTTTGCCAGCATTGAGAGCTAGGTTGTTCTCAGTGCATCATTTTTCCAGGTCTTCCACCTCCCGTCTGTAGCCTATTTTGTTGCCATCTAAGATTCGACTGACTATGGTGGTGTCATCAGTGAACATGTAAATGGCATTAGTCTGGTATTTGGCAATGCAGTCCTGAGTATGCAATGAGTATAGTAGGGGCTGAGTATGCACGCCTTGGGGGCTCTAGTGTTGACTGTTAGTGAGGATGACTGATTGTGGCCTGTGGGTCAGGAAACTTAGGATATAGTTGCAGAGAGTGGGGCCTCATCTGAGATCACTAAGTTTAATAATCAGTCTCAAGGGGATAATAGTGTTGAAGGCTGAACTGTAGTCAATGAGGAGGGTTCTTCTGTAGCTGTTCTTGGTGTCAAAAGTTCTCGGGAGGAGTGAAGGGCAAGTGATATGGCATCTGACATGGATCTGTTGGTCCGATAGGCAAATTGAAGTGGGTTAAGAGCAGTGGGAAGGCTGGCATTGATTAATCCCATGATCAGCCTTTCAAAGCCACTTCATGACCACCGAAGTTAGGGCCGCTGGGCGGTAGTCATTGAGACATGCTGCATGAGAATTCTTAGGCGCAGGGATAATGTTGGCCCTCTTGAAACAGGCAGGGACAGTGGCCTGTTGCAGGGAGAGATTGAAGATGCCTGAGAAGACCCCTGCCAGTTGATCTGCTCATGCTCTGAGTGCACGGCCTGGTACTCCATCTGGTCCCATCGCTTTCCTTGGATTCACATGAACGAAAACTGATCTGACCTCTGATGCTGTGACTGTTGGCATAGGTTCGTTAGGATTTGTCGGAATAGGTGTTACCTCTTTGCCGAAATTCTGCTCAAAGCGAGCATAGAAGGCATTGAGACGATCTGGGAGGGATGTATCATCATCTACTATCTTGCACGTCTCTTTTTAGAACCTGTGATGTCACTACTGAATAGATAGCCTCTCTCATGGTGATAATTGTGGGAACTACTTTGTTTGAAATTGCCTTTCACCACCGTAGAATAGAATTGAATCTTTCATAAAGTAAAATCTCTTCCTTTCCAGTGTTATTTCAATGGAGAAAAGCTACAGAAAGTTGCACCACGAACAGTCTTGGCGTAATTTGTGCATCAAGCACAGAAAATTAGCACACAAGTGTAGCAGGTAATCAGGAAGGCAAATGGAATGTTGACCCTTATTTCAACTGGTTTGGAGTATAACAGGGAAGTCTTAGTGCAACTCAATAAGATGCTGATGAGATCACATCTGGAGTTCCATGAGCAGTTTTGTTTGCTTTATTTAAGGAAAGATATTATTTTGTTGGAGGTAGTTCAGAGAATGTTCATTAGGATGATCCCTGTTACAGGGGCGCTGTCTTATGAACAAAGGTTAAACATTTTGGGACTTTATCCATTGAAGTTTAGAAGAATGAGTGGTGATCTCACTGGAACATGTGGGATTTTTAAGGGGCCTGACAGATTAAATGCCGAAAGTATGTGTTCCCCTCATGGGAGAGTGTAGGACCAGAGTGCATAGTCTCAGAATAAAAGGGTGCCAGTTTAAGACTGAGGTGAGGAAGAATTCCGACTCTGAGTTGAAAGTTTTTGGAACTCAGTGTCACAGAAAGCTGTTGAGCATTGTCATTGTGAGTATTTAAGAATGAAATAGATTTTGATCAGTAGGGAATCAAAGGTTATGGGAGAAAGGCAGGAAGGTTGGATCAGCCATGATCCTACTGAACGGTGGAACAGGCACAGAGGGCTGAACAGATGAATCCTGTTGCTTTTTCTTACGGTCTTCTGTAAAGACAAGGGTCATTAGTAATTTAAATAATCTAAAATTTCAAGTTTGTTTCATTGAATGTTAATCTCTACCATATCACTTTCCTATGTTGATGTTGGCAGCAAATCAGGTATCTTGCTTGTAAATGTGAAAGTAAACACACTTTTTTGGGAAGAAAACTCTGGTGCACAAGTGGTAGTGATTAATGAAGTTCTAGGAGTTCAAAAGCCCAAGTTGAGAAAGAGGAGATTCCTAATAGTTGCTGGCAGTTTAATAGTACAGAAAGTATGGGAAAGAAAAACATAGAGGTACAGCCTGGGAATATCGTTCAGGCATTGAAGCATATCATCAAATGAAATAAGGCTTTAGATTGCACATAACCATATCTTGCATGCAACTGTTTGATGTCAACCGTATATTTGCAGTGTCAGCATTTCACTTCTAAACTTTGTCTTTTATATACATCTAGAAAGTATAAAACTTAACTGCTGCAATATTTATTTTTTATGAGTCTCAGTATAAACCTTCTTTCTCTGACTGCATTGACCTTTCCTGTTATTTACGTTGCTTATGATTAACATCAGAAAATAGATACAATAATTGCTTGTATTTGTGCAGATCGTCTAGCTCATTCCTATTTGATATTGGAGTCTCATGAAAGTAAAAAATTACTTCTCAAGTCATTCCAGCGATTTTGACTCCAACATTGTCTCCAAAATTTAATTCCACATTTTGGCCTCTCTGTATTGTGAAAGAAAATATAATTCTTATTCTTCTCCTTTGACCTATCCCATTTTATTTGAAATGACCATGATGCAGATTAATTTTCCTTCTCTACTACATTCTGTCAGTGACCCATTCCTCCTCCAATCTTGCACTTAAATTTCTCACCATTCTATCCTTGTGTCTGACCTTGGGACTTTCTCTGTTTCTTCTTCGCAGTAGTATCTCATCACTTGCCTCACTATGTTTCCTCTCTGCAGCAGATAACCATATGATTTGACCTTCTCAGTCATTTTCTCCAAAGGTCCCATAGTCTTTACCAACTCCCGATTTACTGGTTCTAGATTTTGTTCTTTCTGTTGCTTCCTTTTAAGATTGAAATTCTCAAATCTGTCCTAGTCCTGGCCTTGTTTTATAATTTAGTCCTGTAGGATGAGTCTTCAGTTCATTCATGTTCTCTGCAATATTTCCAGGGATTGCCTTGAATTCTTCTTATCCCTGACGACCAAAGATGGATAAGGCACTCTAGATGTTGTCTGGCAACAGCCTTGTATGATTGCTCCCATCTTACACTATGGGGTTGAACATTGCTGTTTTGCAATTATTGGTCATGTTATTCACCCAATCTGCTGAAAACCTCTTATCTTCCCCCTTTGTTACTTCTGCACCAGTCAGGGGCTACTTGTATGGAATGTCTGAATCATAGATGAATATAAATATTTACAAATTGTGCAGTTTGATATAAAGGTGTTTCAGTGATGGAAACATTAGCTGTGGTTATTGTACAATGAAGCATTCCTGTGTTCTTTTAGATTCGTGTTGGGGAGCCACAATCTGCTGATGATCCTGCTGGACAGGTGTCCTTCACAGTTGGTCGTGATGGCGGTCATGGTCCAGTCCAGATTGTTTGGCAGGTGGATGACTCTGCAGTTGATGACCTTGGTCCCCTTGCTGGAACATTATCATTCAATCAGGTACTGTATAAAGGACATGCACAATAATAGATACCAACTAACAGAATCTACTATCAGGACTTGACCAAACTGTAAGGAAACTGAACATTACCTTATAATAGACTTCACTTAGCCAATTTGTGCAGCACTTTATATACTTAAATTTTACATTAATTATATTTACTTCAACCAGGCTAAGAAAGAGAATTACAACTCTCTTTAAACTTTAATAGCCACAAAAATTATGGGAAGGTGAATGAAAGAATGGGGAATGACTATGGATCATCAGACTACACTGGGATTGTGAATGCAGGACAACAACTCCTTATCCTCTTGGCTCCATGGTAAAATAAGTTTAAAAAGAAGAATCTACAATTCTCTTCTTTCAGTGACTTCCATTAATACTTTATGGGTCTACTGGTTAGACCTCGAAAGAAGCTGGAAAAATGGAATTGCCAGAGCTGTAACCAATTTAGCAGCTGTTGAACAGATTTGAAGCCAAGACATGTACTTAATATGAAAAGTGTGTGTTGGTCTTCTGGAGAGCGAGACAATAGGGAGTTAATAGTAGATTAAAAAGGTAATGCCAGATAAAATGAACAAATACTTTGCTTCTGACTTCACTATAGAAAACACAAAAAATGTTGCAGGAGCAACTGTACACTTGGAGGTGGAAGGAGAGAACTGAGTAGCAAAATTGGAATCAACAGGGAATTGGTATAAAAACTAATGGAACTGTGGACTGACAGGTTTCCAGCCCCAGATGAATTTCATCCTAAGCTCTCAAAAGGTTGATGTGTTGGTTTTAATTTTGCAAACTTTTCTTGACTCTGAAATGGTTTCATACCACTGAAAAGTCCAAAACTGAACTCCTCTGTTCCAGAAGGAAGGGAGGCAGAAAGAGGAACTTATGGGCTAGTTAATTTCACAGAATCATAAAATCTTATGATATTATAAGGAGGCTGTTTAGCACATTGTGTCTGCACTGGGTCTCGGAGTTGTTTAACATAGTGCAATCTTCTCCCTTTAATCCTGCACATTTTTTCTATTTAAATAATCATCCAACACCCTTTTGAATTCCTCAACTGAACTTGCCTCCACCATATTTTCAGGCAATGCATTCCATTCCCTCACTAGTTCTCACCCTACATTTGCTTCTTTTGCAAAACCTTTTAAAACTGTGCCTTTCAGTCTGCATTCTGTTTGTGTCGGGGCACTTTCTCCCCTCTGTCTGGATCAGGTCAGAATCAATCATTAAAACAATTACAACAGCATATTTAGAAAAATCCAACATAAATGGGATGAGGCAGCATGGTCTGGAGAAAGGGAAACCACTGTAATCAATTTATTATAGTTGTTTCAAGCTGTATTAGGGAGGGGCATCTAGATGTACAATTACATTTCCAGAAAGCTCTGGATAAAGTGTCACATCAAAGATTATTGCAGAATCTAAGAACTTATGGTGTATGTGTAACTTATTAACATGATGGCTGGCAGAAAACAGAACAGATGAATCATTGGGTCTTTGTCCGATTAGCAGGATGTGATAAGTAAAGTGCAGGGGTCTGAGCTGGGGCCTCAGCATTTTACAATTTACATTGATGACTTGGAGGATGAGAGCGAAGGCTTGATAGCTAAAATCACAGGTGGCACCAAAGTAAGTAGAAACCTATATTATGAAGTAAACATCAGGAAGTTACAGATGGATAACGATGGATTGAGTGAATGAGCAAAAAACTGTCAGTTTACCCCACCTCAGTCCACTCCCCTCCTGTCTTTTTACAAGCTGCCTTAATCTTACATTTTCTATTTGAATCTTTTACTGTGTTCAGGCTTAATAACATCCCTCACTCATATTTAGCTCATCTATCTGATCTATTGCCTTTTGCTTAACTAAATCTAACCGATACCTTTGCCCCTGTAGAGATCCAAATATATTGTTTGAATAACAAGTTGAGTAGGAATGTTATGACATTCATGCCCTATTTTTTGTTTATATCCTCCCTGTCCCAGTAATGAGTCAGTAATTAATAACTCTTCTTTTTATTTTTGACCTCCTCGGTCTGTCTACAGAGTTTCTTGTTTATTTCTCTTCTGTAGCTGGGACATCTATTGTGCAAGTCCCACCTTCAGGATCTTCCATTTAAAAATCTCTTCTATATTTCTGATCTATTACCAAATTGTTTCTGTAGCTTTTCTGCCAAAGTTTGGAAAATGAAGAAGAGAAGCTATATGAAAATGTACTGCCATCATAGATTGCTGGATACTTGGCTCCTTGGAAAAGAAGCAAGAGAACATGGTTGTAGTACATGTTTATCTACTGACAGTATGTTTTGGACAATACTCTTTAGATGTCTGTGGGCATAAGCCATTGGTTGTCTACAATAGTGAAGTAGGTCACCTGTTGGCAAGCCTTTGCAAGGCTGCCATTTACAGTGGAGATATCTGATCTGATTAATCTTCTTTCACTCCTAATGAAGTGTGCTGTCGAGGGCTTCCCAAATTGTGAGAAGTCTCCAGACAAGAATTTGGGATCATGAGCTTCAAAGCAACAGTGGTTACCATAGAACTTGGACTGTTTTCTGATTGCTGTGACATCTTTTTAAATCCTTGAGTTTTCTCCTCTCTGTGGTTATGGCCTGATAGACTGCTTTCTGAGGCCCAGCTGCAGTTGGTGAAAAGGATCAACCTGTGAAAAGTTAGATGGTTATTTGGTTTTGAAGAAACACTGGCCTATCTTCAACTCCCCCAGTGCTCAAACGCCTGTTCACTCCCCTTTCCCTTCTCAATAACTGAAGCCTTTCCATCATCCACCTCTGGTTCCTTGTCTCTGCACAACTGCACTCATCTGGCCCAAATAGGGCCACATGAAATCCAGGACCTTAAAATAGAGTCTCAATTTGGAAAGCACTTGTGTAGTCCTTGCTTGGAGTTTTACTAGGGAGGTACAGCTGAACTCTGTAGTTATAAGAACACTGGCTTTTAATTTTGTGCTTTTGAGTGCTGAAATGAGAGAGAACTATTTCAAAACTAACATTTGAAAGGGTGGCTATAAGTTTAAAAAACACAAGTAATCTGTCACCCACGGCAAGCCTCAACAACTGATTGAACAAACAGAAATTGAAGTTTGAGTTGCAGACAAGTTAGAGCCAAGGGTTATATGAATGCTACTTTCACTGACAATAAGAAGTTTGTTGGTCTCTATGGACTAGTGACCAATCATTCACAAGTGAGACCTTTTTGCCTACAATGACTGTGATCGGTTCTCAGATAATTGAACTGCTTAGAGCTGGGAGTACCTTACAGACTGAGAGAGAGGCGTTCATTTCTCCCGCAGCTTGGGAGTGGTCTCTCTTTTCTCTGCAGTCAAAACTCTCCATAAACGTGGAGAAAACCAGTTTATTTTCCCTGCAACAGTTGCTGTAAGCTGTAACTTGTCACTGATAAGCCAGAGACTTATAAAGTACCTGGGACTGGTACTACTGAACTGTGTCTTTCTCGTTCTTCCCCTCAGTCCATCATTTATTTTACCATATTTATCTGTGTGTAAGGGAAAGTTTATAAGAGGATTAGAGTTTTAATTAGTATTACAGACATTTTTAATAGCCTGTTCAGGAACATTCTGATGTACCTCTGGAACAGGTGGGACTTAAACCCAGATCCTCTGTCCCTGAGGTAAGGACACTATCGCTGTACTACAACAACCATCATTGGTAGTTTCATATGCTGATGATTTATAACTCTTTATCTGCAGCCGGAGTCTAATTACTTATAATAAATAGTAATTTTTGTTCAGTGCAGAAACTTAGTCCATGATTTCTATTAATCTAGGTGTGAAAGTTAAGTGAATCATGGAAACTTGTGTACTTTGAAAAATCTTAAACACTTTTTGCCGACCCTAGGTAGCAGTGCTCGGTTTACAGAGTGCAACCCCAGTAACACATTTAATGTACACCATTACATATTTCACCAAGTTCAAACTAGGAACATGGAAAATTTTAACTCTGTGTGAATGGAACTGTTGTTTTGCTCCAAAGATTACTAATTTGTTGCACTTTTCTTGTATTAGACTGAGACCAAAAAAACACTTAATTTACGCATTTATCCAGATACTCTTCTGGAGGGAGAAGAGCGGTATGTGATTCGGCTCGTATCTGCCACTAATGGTGCAGAAATATCCCCTATGTTTGGTAAGTCTGTTTCTTATGGCAATGTAATAGTTTTAACAAAAATTCTAAGACAAAATAGAAAATCAAAAGTAATGAACTGGAAATGATAGGGAATCAACTCCCTCTCTGTCTCAGTCTCACTGTCTGTCTGTCTTTCTCTCTCTTCAAAGTTTGGGAGAAGATTTGTAGCTCGGGTGCTCGTTGTTGTGGTTCTGTTCGCTGAGCTGGGAATTTGTCTTGCAAACGTTTCGTCCCCTGTCTAGGTGACATCCTCAGTGCTTGGGAGCCTCCTGTGAAGTGCTTCTGTGCTGTTTCTTCCGGCATTCATAGTGGCCTGTCTCTACCGCTTCTGGTTGTCAGTTCGAGCTGTCCGCTGTAGTGGCCGGTATATTGGGTCCAGGTCGATGTGTTTGTTGATAGAGTTTGTCTCTATCTCTCTCTCTGTGTCTCTGTTTGCCAGTCTGTATCTCTGTCTCTCTCTCTCTCTCTCTCTCTTTCTTTCTCTCTGTCCCTCCCCCTCCCTCCCCCTCCCTCTATCCCCCCTCCCCACCCTCAAACCCCTGAGCCTCCTCAAGCTGCTGGATGATTTCATCGGCTGGCAGCTCCTGCAGTCCCTGTTGCACCAGTCTTCTGTGTTGGCTGATGTCAGGACAACAGGCAGGCCTATGAAGACACAATGTGCACTCAAGGAAGGCAAATCCAGGCACTTTGGATAGGGAATGGATTTCAGTTCCATGGGTAAGGGCGCGAGATGGGTGACCAAATTGGGTTTGATTCTACGAGACGGTATAAAGGAAGGGTGCCCCTGATTGGCAAGCTGTATATTAGGTGCTCCCTTGCAAAATGCATCCAGCAAGGTCATGTGATATCCAATGGCTTCTTATGGGCTTTAAATTTCTAAAACAAAATTTCCTCTGTTATTCATTTGACGAGATAGAAAGACTGTTTCTCCCACAGAAAGTGCCACCATCATCATTTTGGGTGACAGTGCATCATCTGGGATGATTGCTATAGCTGAATCAACCAAGCAGATCCTAATTGGAGAGCCAGTGGGCAGCTACAATGGGACTGGGTTCATAACGTAAGTGTCATTTATTTATAAAATCATTGTTGCAAAGACCATTAAGATTAACAGGTAAATTAATTCATCCTTATTTTTATGAAGTAAAGGTTGAATGTCCTTAAGATGGCTGTTATGTATCTTTTTGACAGTCTTCAAGTGCAGTTCCTGAAGGTGCTGAAAAAGTACAGCCAGTCAGGCAGCATCCAAGGAGCAGGAGAATTTACTGTCCTGCTCCTCGGACACGGCCTGACCGGCTGTGCTTTTCGGCTGTGATCTCCAGCACCTGCAGTCCTCACTTTCCTCCAGTTCCTGAAGGGGCAGTTTACAGTGTTTTTTTGATGATGGGTCTGTCTTACTGGAGCTATCTGATGTAATTGGGGCAGCTATTCACAAGTGTATATCCCCACATCTTCAAGTTATTCCTCCTTGGCAAAAAATGCATTGAAACAAATTTAGATTTTATTGTGCAAATAGAAGTGATCGCAGCACGAACACTTACTTGTTCCAAAACAATCTTCCTTTGCTAAGAGGAGGAATACTGAAGGAAAATATAATACCATATACATGCCCATCTACCATTTTTGCAATACAAATACGATGATTTACTGGTTTAAAGGGACAACATCATCTTTCTATATTCTTCATAATATTTCTATTACCAGATTCAAACAAGGTGATTTTGTGTCATATAATATTTAATACCTTTTATTCCCTCCTACAGATTAGTACGTGGTCCAGCAAATTTTGGTGACGTTATAGTTAACTGGATTATAATTCCAGGAAATCTGAATGAATTTGTTGAAACAAGTGGAACCCTTTTAATGCGTGACAAGCAGTCGTCGGCCACCATTTTGATTCAGGTGAGAGGATTTGAATACATTTTGGAATAATTCACATCAAGACGTTTCAATTGTTAGTTGATCAGGAATAAGCTGTGTGTTGTTGGCCTGTCAGTAAAACTGCCACAGTTGTCCTCAGCACTCTTTATTAAAGCATGTTTGGGATGGGGCTCAGGAATGATCGGGATTGCAACTTCTGTTCATTATTACAAGAACATGAGGTACTTTGATAAGTTTCCATTATAGCACAATAGTTACTAGGTAAAATAATTATTGTTACCTCTTGATCAGATGGGCCAAGGGGCTGAGAAGTGGCAGATGGAGCTTAATTTAGATAAATGTGAAGTGCTGCATTTTGGGAAAGCAAATCTTAGCAGGACTTATGCACTTAATGGTAAGGTCCTAGGGAGTGTTGCTGAACAAAGAGAACTTGGAGTCCAGGTTCATAGCTCCTTGAAAGTGGAGTCGCAGGTAGATAGGAGAGTGAAGAAGGTGTTTGGTATGCTTTCCTATATTGGTCAGAATATCGAGTAAAGGAGTTGGGAGGTCATGTTGAGGCTGTACAGGACATTGGTTAGGCCACTATTGGAATATTGCATGCAATTCTAGTCTCCTTCCTATCAGAAATATGTTGTGAAACTTGAAAGTGTTCAGAAAAGATTTACAAGGATGTTGCCAGGGTTGGAGGAATTGAGCTATCAGGAGAGTTTGAATAGGTGGGACTGTTTTCCCTGGAGCATCGGAGGTTGAGGCGTGACCTTATAGAGGTTTATAAAATCATGAGGGGCATGGATAGGATAAATAGACAAGGTATTTTCCTTGGGGTGGGGGAGTCCAGAACTAGAGCGCATAGGTTTAGGGTGAGAGGGGAAAGATATAAAAGAGGCCTAAGGGGCAACTTTTTCACACAGAGGGCGGTACGTGTATGGCCAGAGGAAGTGGTGGCGGCTGGTACAATTGGAACATTTAAAAGGCATCTGAGTGGGTATATGAATAGGAAGGGTTTGGAGGGATATGAGCCGGGTGCTGGCAGGTGGGACTAGATTGAGTTGGGATATCTGGTCGGCATGGACGAGTTGGACTGAAGGGTCTATTT
Organism: Chiloscyllium punctatum; assembly: GCF_047496795.1. Classification (NCBI taxonomy): domain Eukaryota; kingdom Metazoa; phylum Chordata; class Chondrichthyes; order Orectolobiformes; family Hemiscylliidae; genus Chiloscyllium; species Chiloscyllium punctatum. The sequence goes on from NC_092740.1 coordinate 56,686,962, forward strand.
CTGTGCTGTACATCCCTATGACTCTAAAGCTTAATATCACAAGTTATCAGCCTGTCAAATACAATATATTGTATTAATGTAGGTTCACTAATGTTCTTTAGGGAAGGAAACTGCCACCTTTATTCGGTCTTGTCTACATGTAACTGCAGACCCACAGCAATGTAGTTGACTCTTAAACTGCTGCCTAGGCAATTAGGGATGGGCAATAAGTACTGGCCCAGCCAGCAACGCCCTCATCCTATGAATGAATAAAAAGACATATCCGGATACAGATATTTTTGTTTTATATGTATAAAACGCTGGATGCAGTCAGCGCATCATTCACTGTTCTAAATGGTGGAATGCATCAATGCTTCAGAACTAGTTAATACTGAAGCTTAAAATAACAAGAACTATATTAGAGGAACGGACAGGTTTAAATAAACAAGTGAAAATATCAAATGCCCTGTAAAATGTTTAAATGGAAAATTAAAACTACATATTAGCTGGAACAATATTAACATAAATATAAATCAATAGCAAGAGTGATCAGAGGAATTAAAGACATTTATGAGACACAGAAGAAATTGTGCATACATATATTCAAGAATAAATTACTTATGAACCTTTAATGGCTTGAAGTAATATTAGCATGAAGCAAAACTAGGTACAATGTGGGAAATCACAAAAACTTAAAAGTTGGGGTGGGAGTGGGAGCAGGCAGGGTTGAGGTCAGGCGAGGGGGTGGAGTTGGGGTTGGGGGGTTGGGGTTGCAGGGTGGGGGCGGGCAGGGGGTGGTGTTGGACGGGGTTGGAAACTCCGAGCCCCAGAGGAAATCAATTAACTGAATACTCAATTGTCCGAACGAAATAGTGCTCATCCATCTTGTTTGGATAATCGAGGTTCCTCTGTATATAGATCCCTCAAATTTGCCACCCAGGTTGTTAGGGTAGTTAAGAAGGCATACGGTGTGTTAGCTCTTACGGTAGAGGGATCAAGTTTCAGAACCATGAGGTCATGCTGCAGCTGTACAAATCTCTGGTATAGCCGCACTTGGAGTATTGCATACAGTTCTGTATTGCATACAGCATTATAGGAAGGATGTGGAAGCTTTGGAAAGAGTTCAGAGGAGATTTACTAGGATGTTGCCTGGTATGGAGGGAAGGTCTTGCGAGGAAAGGTTGAAGGACTTGAGGCTGTTTTCATTAGACAGAAGAAGATTGAGAGGTTACTTAATTGAGACATAGAGGATAATCAGAGGGTTATATCGGATGGACAGTGAGAGCCTTTTTTCTCGGATGGTGATGGTTAGCACAAGGGGACATAGCTTTAAATTGAGGGGCGATAGATATAGGACAGATATCTAAGGTAGTTTCTTTACTCAGAGTAGTAGTGGCATGGAAGACACTGCCTGCAACAGTTGTAGACTTGCCAGCTTTACGGGCATTTAAACGATCATTGGACAGACATTTGATGAGAATGAAATACTGTAGGTTAGATGGGCTTCAGATTTGTTTCACAGGGTGATGCAACATCAAGGGCCGAAGAGCTTGTACTTCACTGTAATGTTCTATGTTCTATGTGTTGTGGCATCGAGAGCTGTCCACAATACTCCAGCTAAGTGTCTTGTGTAAATTCAGCACAACCTCCTTGCTGTTATATTCTCTGCCCATATTAATTAAAACCCCTGAATGCTGTTAACTGCTTTCTCCATCTTTACTTCTACCTTCAATTTTTTAATACACTATACTGTCAAGTCCCTCTGCTCCTGCATTCCCTTAGTACTGTAGTTCTATTTTATATTCTGGATTAGTGGTGCTGGAAGAGCACAGCAGTTCAGGCAGCATCCAAGTAGCTTTGAAATCAACGTTTCGGGCAAAAGTTACCTCTATTTTATATTGTCCATTCACATTCTACATTCCAAAGTGAATTCATTCCTTTTGAAATCCCTCTTAATTTGAGATATGTTCCACTTCTGGAATAAGATCCAGACATGAAATATTAATTCATCTCTTCTCTCTATAGAAACCAGTGACCTATTGTGCGTTTTTAGCATATTTTCCTTCATTTGTCAAAGGATTTTTTGGTCCCTCCAGTTTATTGCAATTTGAATATATTTAAAATTTGTATTTGCTCAGATGTTTGGTTTGTAACTGTAAAACTACGTTTGCTGTTCAGGCAGTGGATGATGATATTCCTGAAGAGAAACAATATTATCAACTGCAGTTAACTGGTGTCAGTGGTGGTGCTATGATTAACGACGCATCTAACTCTGCTAACATCACGATGGCGGCCAGCGATTTTCCATATGGTCAGTTTGCATTCTTGAATGAACATCTCAAAACCTTTGAGAATGGAGAACAGGTGACAAAATTCTTAAATATATTTATAATATATTAAAGTAAATGGCATTTGCTATCTTGAATCAGCTCAGAATAATATTTTGCAGAAGGTCATAATTTATGTATCTGACTAGTCAGTGATTTAAGACTTATTAGCCATATGGAAAGGGATGGTATGGACTAATTTATGAAGAACACAAAGGTTAAAAAGGAACCAGAACCAAGAAAATTAAGGAAAGGATGCGAAGATAGTGTTGTAAAAATATTTAATAGATTTCATTACTTTCAGGAAACAAAAATGCTGCTTGTTTTTGGATTAGTTGGTTGTCCCAGTAGCATCAGTTTCATTGATTTTAATCGCCCATTTTAGTAACAAGTTTCTTCTGCGATGCCTTCACTCCTATTCCCACAAATTCTGTAATTCCCCAACTTTTCTGTCTAACCACAATATTACCGGATATTATTAACTGTTCCTGCTTCTCGGGTACTGTGCCTTTCCTCTTCAAATGTGATTTCAACACTCCTTCAAAAAAACTTCCCCCTTTTACTCTCAGTACTTGCAAGCAATCGTGTCATCTCCAATTTCCCTTTCTTCTTCGAAGTCCTTGAATGCTTTGTCACGTTGATGAGTTTTACTGAGAAGGCCATTTTTTTTCCCAATAGCTTAAATAGCCCCCCACCCTCTGTTCACTTGGTCAATGCCTTGAAGAGATCAATTAAGGTAATATATAGTAGTGTCCTTTCTTTTGTGGCATTTCTCTTGCAGCTGCTAGACTGAGATGATCATGTCAAACATATGTGGTCGAGTTCTGAAACCACACTGGGATTGGGACAAATCTGCAGTCTGAAAGGAGAAACATGAGTGAATATATTGGTGATGAAGTTCAGCCAGAGGAGGCCACAATGGTTGCTGCATATGCTGTGATCACCGTTATCCTTAAATCTCCTCTATCCAGCATTGATACACAAGTTCATGCAGATGCCTCAGAGGTGCTGGGTTCTTGTACTTGATGTGTTCAGGCATCATAGCATCAATACTGAAGCTTTGCCCATAGCAAGTGAGGCAACAGCTTTGCTAAACTCCTCGTTTGTGTTCAAAAGAGCCCACATGATTTCCATTCCATTGAACCCCCAAATAGGGACAGTTGACTCAGTTTCCTTTGGGAGAAAGTGAGGACTGTAGATGCTGGAGAGTCAGAGTTGAAAAGTGTGGCGCTATAAAAAGCACAGCAGGTCAGGCAGGTTTCAAAGGTGTCTGGCGCTCCACTGCGACCATGTTTTCCCTGGAGCGCTACTCACAAGCTTTGTTGAGATCTGTCTGATCAAAGAGAAGTAGGCAGGGAATGCTTGTGACTTTATTATTATAGTGGATATCCTGATGGTGCAGAATGCTAGCAGCAACACACTTTGTAAGCCTGACATTTAACTGCAAAGCTGTATCACAGTCAATGCATTTCTACTTCTTGAAGTTTGATGGGTGTGCGGCTGTGTTTAGCATATCATGCAGGTATCCTGTCAAGAGAGCATAATGTCTTCATTGTGTGCCAAACCACTGTTCCCTCAGTACTTCAGTCATCAAATCAAAACAGAGGGTGGCTGCTGGACAGCAAAGGTTTGGCTCATGCATAACTGGATGATCGGAGAAAGGTGAATGTTATTCCTCCATTCAAGAAAGGGAATAGGGAAATCCCTGGGAATTGGAGACCAATCAGTCTTATGTCTGTGGTAAGCAAGGTACTGGAAAGGATTCTGAGAAATAGGATTTATGACTATTAGTCAAACTATGTTTTTTCCAAAAGGTAATCAGCATGGCTTTGTGAGGGGCAGATCATGCCTCACAAGCCTTATTGAGTTCTTTGAGGATGCGACGAGACAAATTAATGAAGGTCGAGCAGTGGATTTGGTGTATATGGATTTCACTAAGGCATTTGATAAGGTTCCCCATGGTTGGCTCATTCAGAAATTTAGAAGTTATGGGATATAAGGAAATTTGACTGTCTGGAAACAGAATTAGCTGGCCAAAAGAAGACGGTGAGTGATAGTGGATGGAAAGTATTCCGCCCGGAGGTCAATAACCAGTGGTGTCCCTCAGGGCTCTGACCTTGGACCTTTGCTCTTATAGTTTTTATCAATGACTTGCAAGAAGAAATGGAAGGGTCGGTTAGTAAGTTTGCTGATGACACAAAGGTCGGTGGTGTTGTAAATAGTGTTGAGGGCTGTTGCAGGCTGTAACAACGCTGCTCGTTGGATGCTGCCTGAACTGCTGTGCTCTTCCAGCACCACTAATCCAGTGTAACAAGACATTGACAGCATGCAGAGCTGGACTGAGAAGTGGCAGATGGTGTTTAACCTGGTTAAATGCGAAGTGATTCATTTTGGAAAACCAAATTTGTATGCTGAATACAGGTTAAAGACACGATTCCTAGCAGTGTGGAGGAACAGCAGGATCGTGGGGTCCAGATACAAAGATCCCTCAAAATTACCACCCAAATTGATAGGGTTGTTAAGAAGGTGTATGGTGTTTTGGCTTTCATTAATGGGGCATTAGTTAAAGAGCTGTGAGGTTTTGCTGCAGGTCGATAAAACCCTGATTAGACCATAGTTGGAATATTGTGCCCAGTTCTGGTTATCTCATTTTGGGAAAGATGTAGATGCTTTAGAGAGGGTGCAGAGGAGATTTACCAGGATGTTACCTGGATTGGAGGGCTTGTATTATGAATTGAGCTTGGGCTTTTCACAATGGAGAGAAGAAGGAAGAGAGGTGACTTGATAATGGTGTACAAAGTAATGAGAGGCGTAGATAAAGTAGATAGTCAGAGAGCGACTGCTGGACAAGAACATGGACGGCAGTAAATTAAGGGGTGTGTAGGTTAGTTTGATCTTAGATTAAACATCATTGTGGGCTGAAGGGCCTGTACTGTCCTGTATTGTTATGTTCTATAACCAACCCACCAAACTAGCATGCATATAATGAGAACTGTGCTGCCATACAAAACATAATTGAAAAGACCACAGCATTGTTTAAGCCAAGGTTCTACAGCTTGAACCACTCTAGATGAGCCCTGCAACACGCATCAATGTTCTCACAAAATCATGGCCTGCAATTTTTGGCAGTAATTCAAATTTTACTGCAATCATTGTATATAATAGGCCCTTTGTTCATTAATTATGCCATAAACGAGTTGTGTAATGTACTTAAAGAATAATCTTGCAAAATGGAAACCAAGACTTTGTTGAGATGTTCACAGTACTTTGAATGTCAGCACACTGAAGAATCTGATTGTACTCTCCATCTTGCAAAGAGAACCTGAACAAACAACTTAGGCATTTTGAACAAGTGTGATGTATTATCCAAGAGATCTATATTGATATGAAATTTAAGAACCAGAGTAGGTGGAAGTGGATGATACGTTTGTTGTGGAGACTTGTTGAGGTTACAAGCTTTATCTAACCTTGTGATCTTATTCAGATAAACGTTTGCATTTGGTTAAATTTGAGATCTTTATAGTTAGATGTAGTGATTGGAACCAGGTGGCTCTTATTGACTCTGAGATCCTCAATTGGGGTTGTTAACCTGGCCCACCAGGGGGCCCTAGCTGACGGAAATAAACAGAAGATTCAGAGAGTCTCCTGCGTTCAGGGCTGACTCTGAGCTGCTTGGCGGCAGACAATATACTATGCGCATGTAACTAAAGGGTGATGAGATATCAGCCTCTGTGTAGTTATTCTGTTAAGTTTAAAATATTTTGTTAAGTAAACAGGAAACATTAGTTAACAATAATGCTTCAAGTCTAATGAAATAATGCCATCTATATTTAGATCTGTTATGTTTTTGAAGAGAAACCTGACTGGTGATAAAATATCTCATAAACTTAATCTTACCTGATTTCTAAAAATAAATGTTATTGTCAAAAATTAATGGCAACAAAATCTTTGAAAAAAGAAGTCCCCCATTATATTCCCTGATATATTTCCATTACCTATTATGTATTTGCAATATGCTGTTTAGGTGCATTTAATTTAACAATATGCAGCATAACAATCGTCAGATAAACATCTATTTAGCCAATAGTAAAGTGCCTGCTACTTCTGTCTTTCACAGTTTTTTTTGTGTTCAGCATTCGATAGGTGCTGCTAATGAACTATAGCTGCACAAAGGTTTCAAACTTGTATTTGTTGATGAAGTAGTAATTAGTATCTTAACTTATAATTTTTAAAGTAGTAACATGCAAGTAGAAATCTCTTCTTTGCAAACTTTAACACCGGATTTTTATTACATTGTGAAAGAAATTAATCTTTTTACGAAATGATAACCTTTATAATTTCCCATTTTTTTGCCAGACGAATGTTACAATTGTACGATATCATGGTAGTTTAGGCAGCATTCACTTGTGGTATCAGGCAGACAATGGAACGGCACTACATGGCTTGGATTTCATCTTTAAGTCTGAGCAATTGGTTTTTGAACCAGGAGAACAGACAAAATGGATCTCATTTAATATTCTTGATGACAATATTCCTGAAGGACCTGAACACTTCTTCATAAATATTCTTAAAGTAGAGCTTCAGTCAGACAGGTAAGTAATCATGTGACAATATGGCACTATTTTAAAATTGAGAGATTGCCTTTTAATATCCATCGAATATATCAGGGGAATGTTGGAATTCTATCACCACTTACAAGTTTTGGGGAAATAGCATTTTAAGCCATCAAACTTCAGTGAATTTATACATTAATAGCATACATCTGGCAGCTCTTGCAATCATACTTACTGTATTGAATCAATGTAAATGATTTTCATCTAAGATATGATTTTTTTTTTCATTTCCAGAGCAGTCAAAATACCATTTCAGGACTCTATTGTATTTGCCTTTCAATTAAACCAAAAGGATTCAGTTGCTTGTTCTTACAGAAAGCTAAGGGAGCAGGTTGTAGAGTTTTGCTTTAGCACTAACTTTCACAGCTTCCAGTAGATGGATTAATTTGTCTTCAATTTTTGGACTTTGTAAGATTTCATGTTACCTGCTTATAACGAATGTTCATGCCAAGCAGAAGCTTGATTCTTTGAAAGCAATCATTCAAAAGGCTAAGGTTAGAGATGAAAAGTGTGAGGCTCTTGAGACAGAATTGCACTAGACCAATTGTTAGACCATGAATGAGCAGTGATTACAGTGATATACAAATGCTAATTCCACCTTTCAGGAGTGTCTTGTTGCCATTTTAAAGGCAACAGCATTCATGCACAATTAGTTTATTTAAAAAGAAGCTAAAAGAAAACTATAGTTGTATTGTTGGTTGCAGGATATCCACCTTCACCTTCATTCAGGGCAAGAATCATGTAAAGGCAAATTTTGAAAGCTTCGTTCACCTCATTGCATGAAGAAATAAGTTATTCACAATGCTTAAGGCTTTTCTTTGAATTCTTAATGTAGTGGACTGTGTCCATATAGAAGAACATACTTTTTGAAAGACAGATCCCAGAAAGAGTTGAACTAATTCTGAGTTGAAATTTTTTGTTCTCTTCTAGAATATTTCCATGACATGGCTTTAGAGTTGTTTTTGATCCAACTTCAGTTCCTTCCCTGCCCAGAGACTTCCTCCACTGATTTCCTAGCTTAGCTGTTGAACACAGGATCAACCAGTAGTGTTTCTACAGAATTGATTGCATGAATTACTATGGAACCTCTTTCAGTGTAATAATTGATTCTGAGAACTGTCACTATTTTAAAATCTAAAGTCCGTCCAGACATTGCGTCCACAACCTCAAGAATATCCAAGCATAAGAAGTCAGAGCAGAAAAAGGAACTCTCTCCCTCAATCCCTCCCTCACTCATTGGCTCAGTCCCATCTGCCCATCCAAATGGGCGTGCTGACAACAGGCTAAACAGGTTCAGGAAATGGTTTTCTTGAGACAAAATCCAGGGATTTATGGTAGAGAGGTATTGGATAACTGACAGAGTTGCAATCCAGTTTGGGAGGAACAGAGTGTGAGTGTCATTGGATGCCCCTGATATGCAGAGGGTAACCCCCGACTAAAATGCCTGCCCCCACTTTCTTTCCACCTATGCAGAGAGGGCAACAAAATCCTTTCAGAAACATTCTTTGCATTCTGGCTGCCTGCTTTCACCCAGTGTTTTATATCAGTAGAGACAGAATGTAAACCTGTGAGTTTGAATAAGGTAATGAATCCTAAGGGTCACTCTCAATTGCAAAAACAATACTAGATTTTGTAAATAAAGTTGTAATTTCATCCAGGCATGGGCAAGATTCAATATTTTCTAATCAACCTGTTCAGAGATGTGATTACACATTACTGTAAAGGTGGTACTTGAACCAGACCTCCTGGCTCAGTGGTCAGGGCATTTGGGTAGGATTAAATGAGCTCAGTGGCTTAGTTAATTAAGAAACTAGTCTAATAATTAACTGGTTTAATACAATCCTGGAAGTGTTGGGGAGTTCACATATCTAAAGCTCATTACTACAAATGTGAAAGATTAGAGTGCAGTTTGTCATGGAAGACTGCAAACCTGAGAGATTGCTAGTAGGGAATTTGTTTACGAGTGGAGGGAGGCGGTCTTTTCTTTTTCTAATGTATTCAGGCTTCAGGAAAGCAGTAAAGTATTAAAAAAACTGCACGAGATGCTACAGAGAGGCAGTGGCAGTTCAAATGTCCAAATCCCCTCATCCCAAAACGCGATCAAATTAAATAAAAGGAAGCATCGTAGAGAAACAAGTACAGCATTTAAAAGACATTTGGATGGGTATATGAATAGGAAGGGTTTAGAGGGAAGTGGGCCAAATGCTGGCAAATGGGACTAGATTAATTTAGCATTTCTGGTCAGCATGGATGAGTTGGAATGAAGGGTCTGTTCCCGTGCTGTACATCTCTATAACTAAACAGGCAAGTTGATTGTTGAGTCTTTGCTCATTTGCATTGTCTTTTAAAGCTAAAAGATATATTAGTAATTGTAAGGTTTCACTGGGATTAATAATGTTTGAATTTACAAACAATTAATTAGGACATAATAAAATGGCAGGGCAGGTAACATGTTGTGACTGCAGGATTTGGGAACTCTTGGATGCTAATGTGTATTCTCAACTCAGAGTTTTGAGCTGGAGGATGAGTTACAGACAATGATATAGCAGGAAGTAGGACAATGCCCTGGATTTTTTATTCCAGGAGATGATCGCAACTGTTTGGATACAATCTTCTCTTTATGACTCTATGACTATTTGATCAGTGATCAGGGTTAGGCGGGTTGTAAATGACATTGGTATGGCAACTCAGGAGGTGAAGGAGCCTTAACCTTTGCAATTATCTGCCAGTTTTGAAGTAGTTTCCATTTGCTCAGATGAAAGTGAAGGCTGAAGGATTGATGAGCAAATTGACCATGGACACCATGGGACAAGAGGCCATTCACATGTGAGTAGCTGAGAAGGGAATGTAGTGGTAGGGAACAGGATTGATAGTGTTCTCTGCAGCAAAGATTGAGAGCCCTCAAGCTGCATGGAACAGGAAGGATCGAGTTGTCGTTTAGAAATATCAATCTCACAGGCAAGACATGGAAAGAGTTTCTACATAGACAGTAACGATGTAAGCACCACATTAAATGCAGAAAATACTAAAATGGGGGTAAAAGGCATCAAAGCTGGGAAAATCTAATTCAAGAATCAGACTAGGTAAGATAAGTGAATTAATATGGGAAATTAGTATACAGATCTTGACCTTAAAGGACTGAGGGTACAGATCCAAGTACAAGTTAACAGATACAGCTTGAGGTTACAAAAATACTAAAAAGACATAGCTGAAGGTTCTGTATTTAGCACAAAATGAAATGAACCGATAAACGTAAAACAATAAAGGAATCATAATCTAATTGCCATTACAGAGGCATTGCTGTAGGAAGACTTGGATAATGACTTGAATATTGAAGAGTCCATGTCATTCAGGAAGGACAGAATACTTGGAAAGGATGGAAGGGTGGGTATTAATTAAACTTGGAATTAGCACAATAAGAGGGATGATCTATATTTGGCAAACCAGGATGCAGAGGCAGTTTGGGTAAAAATGAAAACAACAAAGGCCCAAGGTTAGTTGTAGGAGTGAAATGTAGACTCCTAACAGTAACCACACAATAATCTGAAGTATATAGGAAGAAACAATGAGAGTTTGACAGAAATGATAATTATGTGGAATTTTAAACTTCACAGACTGGAAAATCTAGATGGACCAAGGTAGCCCTACAACGGGAGTTCATAAAATGTTTTTGATATAGTTTCTTTGAATAGCCAACCAGAAAGAAGGCCATACTAGATCTTGATATTGTGTAACAAGTTGAGATTAATTTATGACCTCATAGTGAACATGCCTCTGGATTGCAATTATAACAATTAAAGTTTACATTCAGTTGCGAGAGAAAGAAATGGATCGAAGGCTACTATATTAACCTTAGATAAGGGTAATTATGAGGTCACAAAAGCAGAGCTAGATAAAGTGAATTGGCAAATTAGGTTAAAGGATAGGCAAGTAGATTTGCAATGTGAGGCATTAAAAATGATATTTCTGAATAAACAGTAGATCTTTTCCAATGAGAAATAGAAATCCAAGGGGATGACCCACCTTCCGTGGTTAACCAAAGCAGTTATAGGTAGAATCAAACTTAAATTAAAGCATATAATTCTGTGAGGATGGCTGACAGGTCGGAATATTGGATGGAATATAAAAGCTAACAAGATTCACTAAAAGATTGCAAAGGAGGGGAGAATATCAGACTTTGAGAGAATAGGAAGTGTTTCAATGGACATTCATGAAGGAAAAGTTAACAGAGTGAACATTGGTCCCATAGAGACTGGGGAATTAGTGGAAAGTAAGAAGATGGCAGATGAATTAGACAGGTTTTGTCCATTGATTTTCACCATGCAAGTAACATCACAGAAATAACTGTAAATCAGGATATCTAATGAAGGAAGGAACTCCAGAAATAAACAATCATTGGGGAAGTGGTACTGAAGAGGGAAAGAGCCAGAAAGCAAGGCCAGTTAACTTAACATCTGCCATAGGGAAGAATTTTCAAGCTATTCTTAAAAAATGTTATAGCAGTATAATTAAAAAAAACACAAGGTAATGAGGCAGAGTCAGCATGATTCTCTAAAAGGAAAGTTGTGTTTAATTAATTTAATGGAGTTCTTTGAGGAAGTAAGATATGATGGTGAACAAGTGGATGTAGTTCAGTTGGGATTTCCAGAATGAATGGTGATCCATTTCCTAATGTTTCAAATCAAAGATTACTGCAGAAAAGTAAAGGTCATGGTATAGGGGTAAAATATTGGCGTGGATATGAATCAGTTAGCTAACAGGAAGCAGAGAGTGGGCATAAATGGATTTGATGAGATGTAATGAGTGATGTGCCACAGAGGTCAGTTTCTGTATATGACTTGGACAAAGGCTGATGACATAAAGATAGTTGGCTAAATACATTGTAAAGATGACTCTGGATACTCCAAAAGGATACAGGTCATGTAAGTGAGTAGGCAAAGATCTGGAAAATGGAGTATGATGTTCATTTTGTTAAGGACAATAAAAAATAAAGCATTTTATTGAAGTGGTGAGAGATTGCAGAACTCTAAGATGCAAAGGGTCTGGGTGTACTAATGCACAAGATTAGTATGCATGTACAGTGATTAATTAAGAATGCTAATCAAATGTTATTTGTGATTGCCAGAGCAATTGAATACAAAAATTAAGAGGTTAGTCTTCAGTGATACAGAACATTCACCAGACCACACCTGGAATGTTGAGTGTGGAATTAGTTTATAAATGCATTAGAAATAGTTCATAAAAATTATATGGACTACTGCCTTATGAAAATCTCTTCCAAGAATAAGTTGAATAGGCTAGACTTGAATGTATTGGAGTTTAGGAAAGTAAAATGTCACTTGCTGAGTATGTGTGGAAAGCATGTTTCTTCTTGTGGGAGAATCTAAAACTAAGGTTCACTGTTTAAAGATATGGATCATCAATTTAGTACACAGTTGAGGAGACTTTTTTTCCCTGAAGATCAGGAGTGTTGACAATTCTTCCTGAAAAGGTGGCAGAAGCAAAAGCAAACATAGATAGAAGGTGAGTGATCAGATCAACCATGATCTTGTTAAATACAGAATAGGTTTGAAAAGCTGAGTGGCCAACTTCTGCTCCTAATTCTGATACTCATGAGGAAGCATTTAATTACTGATTAATTGAACAGTTAAGATTATCAATATACCCAAGCACTAATGGACAATTTTAAATTGCGAAATGCTTCAAAGGTGGGTGGAAAGGAGGTGAGCAGTGTAGCTGACATATGTCCCATCCTCCTAAAAACATGCCTGGATGTGGGAGATTAAATACAGTCCCCTGAGAGACCAAACATCTGTCTATTTTAGCCTTAAGTGCATTCAAAAATGAAGTATGTATAACCCTCTGAAGAGAATTTCAATGACTCAATGGTTTGAGTGAAGTACTTTTTGTTAATCACAGTCCTAAATGATCAGCTCTCACTCCTGGAACTGTGGCCCAGTGGTTTTTATGATCTGTGGAAGGTTTCAGAGTTAGAATCCGTGAGAATTTTTTTTTCCTTGTGGTTAATTGCTTCACAATTACAAAATTTTTGACAATGTGGCTTCAGTCTGTGCAGTTAAGGGCATATTTTATGATTGTAGTGGGAATCTACGATCTGTTGATTGAGGAATTACACATAGTCTTCATCTCCATTTCGTCATTGTCTACAAGCCGTTATAATATAGTACCTGCACAAAAATTTGATTGCAGAAAATAAATGCATTCACCCTTTCTCTGACAAAGTCGTGACTGAAGGAATATTTGTTACCTTTTAATGTGTTATTCAAGTAATTATTTTTCTTGTCAAGTGAGTCAATTTAACTTCAGTGGCAAGAATACAAGTTTATTCAGAATGTTTTGTCAATCAGTCTCAAACTGAATGCTTTATGGTATGCAATTGTAATTGACCTGAGGATTATGTTAATGAATGAGCATTGTACATAGGTGGAGCAAAGCAAATGTTGGCTACACATTTGTCAATGCATGCTGAATTTGTCTCAGTTCATATAATTATCCCTCATTTTGCAAAAGAATGTTGAGTTATACAGTAATTCTCTGTCCTTAAGTTTGTGACTTCCAGGCACTTTTTATTCATGGAAACACTAGAACACTCAGAAACATTCTCTGTTTTTCCATGATGTATGGCTGGAATGAGTTCATAATCACTAATCAGAAAGAACTCACTTCCTTTCACCAAAATAAACCTGCTACCTTTTAGACTTCAAAATGCCAGGTTTTGTAAAAGTAGAGTTGGAACCGATCTTTATACCTTATAATGAAAATTTATGTACAAGAGATACCAACAGGCAAATCTTAACTTAGGAACCACAGTTTCAGTCTGCTTCTATTTGTGGAGATTCAAATTAATCCTGAAATAATGTCCACCACCTGAATATAATTAAATACTTAGCTTACCATTAACACCTTCATCCTCACTTAATATGTATGTCTTAATGCAGGTTAAATATTTTGGACAATCGCAGATCTCAGGTACTACCATCCACTCACTATTGGGGGGATTTCAGAAGGTCGTTCTGCTGGTTGGTGAAGCCCACCAGTGACAGCACAGACCAGTTAAAGTTAACTCTTTTATTTCTCGAAGGCAAAACTTTTATAGTTGCATCCTGTCTTGCTAATATTTGTTGGTGAAGCCAAGCAATTGTGTTATACGACCAACAAAAAACTCATCAAATATTGATTAAAGCAGTGGATTGCACTCTCAAAGTCACTATTTATACACTATTTATACATGATTAGACTTCACCATTGATCATTTTTTGTCATTAGATTTTTATGCATTTATTACACTGCTAAGAATAATAGACATCTAGAAAAGTAAGTTTCTAATTTCAAGACATATTTCTGATTCAGTTAACAAACCTTTCTTATCTAATAAACTGAGGTTCATATTGATGTTTGCATTATAATGAATCATGAGTACACTTTTTTAGCAGTAATCCCTGAACAGCATTTAAAAGCTGGATTTTATACTTTTTCCTTCCTGGCAGCATGAAATTAGGCAACTTTGTGGGGAAGCCTGCTCCAAATTTAACCCCGTGATTTAACAGGACCCGCCCCAAACTGCCCTATCAATCTTCACAGTGCCCACCAGTGGGAGCTCCTTTAGCTGAATATCCATGCTGCATTCCTCTTCAGGACTGCAAACAGTCTCAGCAGTACCCACCACTTCCAGTATTGCTGCTGTGACAGAAGAGCATCTGGTCGACTGCACTACTTCTCTAAAGGGACAGAACTCCTCCCTGAAACCAATTAATACTCAAGGCTGTTTAATGATTGTAGGGCAAGCCCAAAGCTGTTCTTTCACTCCTTGGTCCAAGAATGCACCACGATCTCTTTCCTGATTAGTGCCATTTATATAGCTTATTACCACATAGCATCGACAAAAGACCATAACATCTACAAATATATCAACTGATTTCAGCTGAGCATGTCATTGTTGATCAGTTTCATAGAATCCCTACAGTGTGGAAACAGGCCTTAAAGTCAACAAGTCCACAATGACCCTGGAAGAGTAACCCACCCAGACCCATTCCTCCTACCCTATATTTCCCGCTGACTAATGCACCTGACCTACATATCCCTGAACACTTTGGGCAATTTAACCAATTCACCTAAACTGCACATCTTTGGACTATGGGAGGAAACCGGAGCACTTGGAAGAAATCCACACAGACGTGGGGAGGATGTGCAAACACCACACACAGACAGTCACTTGAGACTGGAATCACATTTGAGTCCGTGGCGCTGTGAGGCAGCAGTGCTAACCACTGAACCACCACGTCGCCCACACATTGTCAAAATAACCTATCAGTTGAGTGTAGTTCTAGCATCCTGAAAACAATATCTGAATGATAAAATCATGCGCATTTGGCTAGTTTAGTTTCAGACTCCTTTTGAAATGTAGTCGTCCACCCATTCCCCCCAAAAATCAGAACTTTAAATTAAACAAAATGCTGTAAATTCAGGATGCAATATTGCATTTTTAAAAACTTTTAATTAAAAGCCCAATTCGGAAGACTCTAAACTACAAAATATTGGGGAAGACTTTAATTCCACTTGCCTGTCCAAAACCAGGCAAGTTATAATTGCCAAGTCACTTCCCTGTTTCAAACTGGACATAAACAGTGTGCTTCTAATTTTTGATTATGGGGCTTTTGTTATGCTTAGAGTCATGGAGATGTACAGCACAGAAAAAGGCCCTTCAGCTCATCAGTCACCGAAATACTCTAATTTAATTTTCTAGGACTTGGCCCATGGCCTTATTTAGATGAAGAGCTTTTACCTGAAAGGTCAATTTTCCTGCTCCTCGGATGCTGCCTGACCTGCTGTGCTTTTCCAGCACCACACTCTTGACTCTAATCTCCAGCATCTGCAGTACCTACCTCTGCCATGGCCTTATTTGCCGTGACATTGCAAGTGTAAACCTAGATACTTCTTAAAAACTGTGACTTTCTGCTATTACCACTCTTACAGGTATTGATTCCAGATTCTCACTCTCCTCTAGGTGAAAAACTTTTTTTTTAATACATCCTCTAAATCATCTGCCCCTTACCTTAAATCTATGCTTCTTGGTTATGATCCCTCTATCAAGGGAAAAAGTTCTTCCTGTCCACCTTACCTATGCCCCTCATCATTTTATACATCTCAATCATGACCCTCTCAATCTCCTCTACTCTAAAGAAAACAACCCCAGTCTGTCCAACATCTCTTTATAATTCAAACTCCAGAAACCCCAGCAACATTCTGGTAAATCTCCTCTGCACCATCTCCAATGCTGCAATTCCCTTTGCTGTCAAAACAGGCTAAATTAACTGGTAGCATCTGTGCATTTTAAGCTGGTTTATTAAAAGGAAAAGATTGCATAAACTTGGCGTCTCTCTTAATGTCAGGATGCCCCAAAGCATTTTACAGAGAATGAAGTATTTTTGAGGTCTGGTCACTTTTGTAATGGAAGTAACATAACAAGCAATTTGTATGCAGCAAGCTTTCTCGAACAACAATATGAAATGCTCCCAGATAAACTACTGATGAAAATATTCTAAAATGGCTAAAAATAAATGGTGGAACTGAAAAAAAGATAAATAAACATGAAAAAAAAATTAAATGTTTTAAAAATGCAAACATTGCTTCTGTTAGATTTTTAGTTCTAGTTCTTTCTCATTTTCCAATCTCCTTCTGTACTACCTTTTAATACTTCGTCTCTATTTTTACTGTCAAATTGAACATACAACCTATCTATTTGAAACTTCTTCATGTCACAAATGTTAAAATACATTACTTGTTACATTTCTTCCCACTGGCACACACCTTCCAAATGGCCTTTAGCTCAAAGCTAGCTCTGAAGTCTATTTTTACAGCTAATTCAGTTCCTCAGTTTTAAGCATGACATATAAGAATTAATCACACCAGAAAAAGAGCTGTCACTGTTTAAGCCTTAAGATTACTAGTCCAGCTGCATCATACTACACAGAAGGAAGCCATTCAACCCACAGTGATTGAACCAGCTCTTTGAAAGAGCACTCCAACTACCCTTGCTCTGCTGCTCTCTCCTCATCGAACTGCAATTTCACTTTATCAGTTATATACAGAGGAACCTCGATTATCCGACATTTGATTATCCAAATTTCGGATAATGCAGACAAGATTGCAAGGTCCCGATGCTTGGCTAAATTGTGTTATCCAGCATTCAGTTATTCAAACATTCAATTATCCAAACAAAATACTCCCCGCAAGTGTCGTTCGGATAATTGGGGTTCCTCTGTGTATACCTTCTTTTGAAAGTTACTATTCTGTTTTCAGATACTGTATTCGTGATCATCATAACTCACTCAGGATGAAGAGAAAATTATCTGTTTTTTTGCTTACATCTGGCTCATAATAAATTGCAATTGATTACCCTTCTATGTTTCACCAGTTTTCATGATTTCACTGTTGGAGATCATGGCCTAAAACCAGATCAACCTCCTGCATTGGGTAACATCACATCCATTAGGATAATAATACAAGCAAACGATAATGCAGAAGGTATTATAGAGATCGAGCCACAATTCATTCATATAGAAGGTAAGCATCCCCTCCCCTCAATTCCTCAACATGATGTATGAATGACAGTGAATGTGTATAAGCTCAGATTCTGCAAATTTCCAACAAAGCTATGTTGATGGAGATTTTAACTCCAAGAATTGGGGATACAATTTTACCACAAGCCACCTTAAACAGGGGACACTATGTTTTATGTTATAAAATGTGTAATAAAATTTGAGGTGGAGAATTAATAGTGATTTAATCAGTTGAAGCTGATTTATAAAGCACTGTTGACAATAACAATATATAGTAAAATACTATGTAATTAATTTTTCATTATAGTCACTGTACATATTTGATTCTGTATTGGATACTCACAACATAGAGAAGTATTTAATTTATTAAGTGAGTTATATTATCTAACATGGAGAATATGAATGTAACAGAAAAAAAGGAAAAAACGGTTTTTGAATTTAATGACAACATACAGTTGGATTATATTGTTAATTCCATCTTACTGCATGAGCACACCTATATCACAAATCTTTGAGGTACTAGTGAAGATTAGATAAAGTGATTGCATAGCATTTAATTATCTGACCAAAATAAGGAGTAACCATTATCAATCCTGTATTTGATTGTGCAGTTGAGGAGGACGTTGGGATACTTGGAATTCCTTTGATAAGAAAGTGGGGGACACATGGATTTGTCACAGCAGAGTTTGCTTCTCGAGCTATCACAGCAACTCCCAATGGAGTTGATTATAGTCTACCTAATGGTACAGTCACATTCTACCATGGACAAAAGCAGGCCTTTATCAATGTAACCATTATTGATGACATAGAAAGGTAAGAAAAATACTTGCTTAAGTATTAAAAGGTTAGTGTTTGAAACTGGCCATCAGACTAACTAACAGTTAAACTGACTCCTTTGAAATGTCCATCAAAATCATATAGCAGATTGTGTCAAACAGTAAGACCATAACATTGAAATAATATTGCAGGGAAAACATATGAGTAATACTGCTCAGTGTATACCCTATTCTCGGTTTAGGCAGAAAATACCATGGTAGACATGTTACCGTAGCATTACTATTCAACAAAACAGGTTAGATTTTACACCCTTCCAGGAATGGAATGGTCGCTGGCAGCTCTTAAGGTGATGGCATTCCCTCAGTGCTGCGTAGAAATGTCAGCCTAGGTTTATAGGTTTTAATTCTAGAAACACAATCTCTGACTGAGAATCAAGAGTAAACACTGATCTAATTGATACTTAAATGGAAGGAGTATTTTACAAACATTCCTTCAAGATTAAGTGTCCAAAGCATCATGATTGCCTGCTATTTTATACTTAATGCTGATAAAATACTATTGGAAACTGCCTAGACCACTCGGTAACACGAGCAAATTAAAATTAAAGATGGTCAATAAATCTAAACCTTGCAGATTCTGGTTCTTTTTAAAGCTAATGGGACAGCAATTCATTTTTTTCCTCAGATTTCGTAATAGATACATAAACTCATAAAAGTATAGGAGTTGGGAGGTCATGTTGCAGCTGTACAGGACACTGGTTAGGCCACCTTTAGAAACTGTATTCCCTTCTGGTCTCTCTCCTACATGAAGCATGTTGGAAAAATTGAAAGGATGCAGAAGAAATTTAACGCTGTTGCCAGGGTTGGAGGATTTGAGTGATAAATGGAAGGAGTGTTTTACAAACAATCCTTCAAAATTAAGTGGTCCAAAGCATCATGATTATAGCATGGAAACAGACGCTTCGGTCCAACTGGTCCATGATGACCAGATATCCTAAACTAATCTAGTCCCATTTGTGAGTACTTGGCCCATATCCCTCTAAACATTTCCTATTCATATACCCATCCAGATGCCTTTTCAATGTTGTAATTGTACCAACCTCCGCCACTTCCTCTCGCAGCTCATTCCATACATGCATCACCCTCTGCATGAAAAATTTGCCGCTTAGATCCCTTTTTAAATCCTTCACCACTCACCTTAAACCTATGCCCTCTAGTTTTGCACTTATCCACCCCTTGGCTCTTCACCTTATCCATGCCCCTCATGATTTTATAAACTTCTGTAACGTCACTCCCCAGATTCCAGACTACAGGGAAAACAGCCACAGTCTATTCAACCTCTCCCTCGCGCTCAAATCCTCCAATCTTGGCAATAGCGATGTAAATTTCTTCTGCATCCTTTCAAGTTTTCCAACATGCTTCATGTAGGAGAGAGACCAGAAGTGAATGCAATATTCCAACAGTGGCCTAACCAGTGTTTTGTACAGCTGCAACATGATCTCCCAACTCCTTTACTTAATGCTCTGACCAATAAAGGCAAGCATACAAAATGCCTCCTTCACTATCATGTCTAACTGGGACTTCACTGTTAAGAAGCTATGAACCTGTAGTCCAAGGTCCAAGTTCAGCAATGTTCCACGGGACCTTACCACTAAGTGCATAAGTCCTGTCCTGATTTGCCTTTCCAAAATGCAGCACCTCACACTTATCTAAACTAAACTCCATCTGCCAGTCCTCTGTCCATTGGTCCATCTGATCAAGATCCTATTGTACTCTGAGGTAACCCTCTTCACTGTCCATTCCACCTCAACTTTTGGTATCATCTGCAAACTTACTAACTATACCTCCTCTATTCATATCCAAATCATTTACATACATGACAAAAAGAAGTGGACCCAGCATCAATCCTTGTGCCACACCACTGGTCACAGGCCTCCAGTCTGAAAAGTAGCCCTCCACCACTAGTCTCTGTCTTCTACCTTCCTGCCAATTCTGTATCCAAATGGATAGTTCTGTGTATTCCATGAGATGTAACCTTGCTAACCAGTCTACCATGAGAAACCTTGTTGAATGCCTTACTGAAGTTCATATAGATCACGTCCACTGCTCTACCTCCATCAGTCTTCTTTGTTGTTTCATCAGAAAACTCAAGTTAGTGAGACATGATTTCCCAGGCACAACGCCATGTTGACTATCCCTAATCAGTCCCTTACTTTCCAAAGTCATGTAAATCCTGTCCCTCAGGATTCCCTCCAACAACTTGCTCACCACCGATGCCAGTCTCACTGGTCTATAGTTGCCTGGCGTTTCCATACAACCTTTCTTAAATAGTGGCACCACATTAGCCAACCTCCAATCTTCCGGCACCTCACTTGTGACGATTGATGGTACAAATCTCTCAGCAGGGGTTCGAGAAATTCACTTCTCTAGTTTCCCAAAGTACCCTAGAGTACATCTGATAAGGTCCCAGGAATTTATCCACCTTTGTGTTTTAAGACATTCAGCACCACCACCTCTGAAATATGAACATTTTTCAAGATGTCACTATTTATTTCCCCAAGTTTTCTATCTTCCATATCCTTTTCCACAGTAAATACTGACACAAAATACTCATTTAGTATCTCACCCCATCTCCTGCATTCCACATATAGATGACCTTGCTGATCTTTTCTGTTGGTTCATCTTTATGTTCATTGACAACATTTCTTGTACAGTTTGAAACTTGATCAAACGTTGAAATTATTTGCCTGCAGTGAGCTTGAAGAGGAATTTGAGATTCAATTGATGGCAGTAACAGGAGGTGCAGTGCTTGGAACACAACTCACCACAAGAATAACCATTCGTAAAAGTGACGCAATTGGTGGGACCATTCGGTTCCTCAACCTAACCCATCTGGTCATCCCTAATCCCAATGTAACAGAGACATTAACACTGCTGCTGGAAAGGACTGGAGGATTTTCTGGGGATGTGCAAGTAGGTTTGAGCTTATCCCAGTCTAAGAGTTTGTATATTCTTGATGAATGATTAATTACTGTGTTTCATTTCATTCACGAATCTTAGCCATGACACCCTTTGATTGAATTGTCATGTTCCCATGGCAACCAGTGATGGACAATAAACATGACTTTACTAGTGTCACCATTTCCTCAGAATATCTGCATTAAAATCCTTGATTTCTGACTTGCAGTAGGATTAAATGATGTCACTCCAGAAATGCTAATTAAGAGGGAGGTGCAAGATGAGAAATGGAGTTTTCTAATCCCTAACGTGGCAATGGTGAGAAAATTGGAAAATATGACAAGAATGAAAAAATATGATTCTGAAAAGAGAAATGTCCTTTACTTTCATTCAAGTCTTAAGTAAAGACATCAGAATCTTGCCATTAAAGGGTGGCTACCTTACCTCCATCAATGTGCTGCTCATTAAACCTTTACTTGTGTTAGTTATGCATCACTTCCTATTGTCCTCTCCACCACAGAGAAATTAATTCTCAACATGAAAATCAGGGTGAAAAATTACTAGCTGCAGCTTGCCAAATGATTGTCTTGACCGTCATGTAATTACTTCTTAAGAACAATGTACCTGCATTTTCAATCATGGGACATGGGCATAACTAGCTGGGCCAGCATTTGTTGTCCATCCCTGGTGGCGATGAGCTGCCTGTTGGACCACTACAGACCGTTTAGTATATTTACTACCACAGTGATTTTAAAGGAGAGAATTCCAGGATTTTAACTATGACACTCCACAGCTCCCAGGCCATTTTAGACATCAAGTGAACCCTTTCATACTTTACTATAAAGCTCAGAAACGCCTACAATTTACATACTTTTCCTATGTAGCTTTGTGCACGGGCAGAAACACAATTCGTGTGTCTACATGGGATATTTTTGCCCTGACATAAGATGCATGTACATCTTATGGTTGTTAGCTTGCTTTCTTCTTGCTCACTTTACCTCTTACTTGGAGATATTTCTCTTATTTTACCTACTTCTCGTCGCTTTCTTAACAAACACTCAATGACTTACAGGCCACCAGCCTTCGTATGGCTTACATTGCTTTCTTAATGCACAAGATCTTTCAAGGTCAGTTACAGTCTCTGTGGATTATGCTCTATTTAGTTTAGAGGGAGAGACAGGCAGCTTATGACAGTGGGGAACATTGAACATCTATCTATTAGTCAGGTGGAGGGTTGCACAGTCCTCAACATGGCACCATACTCTGTTGATGTCCAATGTACAGCATGTGCTGGTGGTTTATGCAGCATACAAATGTCATTTGGTTGAAACATATTGAGTGCGTATAAGTTAAAGGGAGCAGTTGGTCGGGGGGTGCTGTCAATGAAGGAACTGGTCCTACTTCACTCAAAAGAGTTTGTCACAGTCAGTCAGGCACCTAGTCCCACTAGAGTTTGGGTTTGGGCCATGGTGAGTCCTATAAGTCATGTGCAAACAATTTGGGGATTACAAGTGGATCAATTGGGTTACTAATGAGACATCGGTCTGGGGGCTGGGTCAGTATTTCCCACAGTGAGAAAAATGAAGAGATTTAATTGTAATGGAAGTGGATGCAAGATGGTGACGTGTCATCATTGAGTCAGTAGGAAGTGCAGAAGGCAGGAAAGGTTAAAGACTGCACGTTGGATAGGACCTGCTGACTGGACATGAAGAATGTAGTTGTCATCCCTGAGCCTTGTTGATCCATTAATACTGTGATTGAGTTAGAGTGCTGGCCCTCTGTGTGTGTGGTAGCAAAGAGCAAGTGATGGCACTTCGCTTGTGCTGCACCAAAGGTCATTGACATTCTTACTGCATTGTTGGCTGTTCCTTTTCACTCCTTTTCACTCAGGGCAACAAACTGACCAGGCTGCTATCTGTCCAGACTGGCTGGGTCTGATGATAGGCAAAAGTGAGGGCTGCAGATGCTGGAAATCAGAGCCGAGATTAGAGTGGTGCTGGAAAAGCACAGCAGGTCAGGCATCATCCGAGGAATATGAAAATTGACAATTCGGGCAAAAGCCCTTCATCAGGAATGAGGCTGGAAGCCTCCGGGATGGAGAGATAAATAGGAGGTGGTGGGGCTAGGGAGAAGTTAGCTGAGAGTACTATAGGTGGATGAAGGTGACAGGTCAGAGAGGAGGGTGGATGAAGGGCTTTTGCCGGAAATGTCGATTTTCCTGCTCCTCGAATGCTGCCTGACCTGCTGTGCTTTTCCAGCACCACTCTAATCTGGGTCTAATGATATGTGCTTCTTTGATGGTTTGCAGAGCAATGTAATGCCATACACTCCACACCATTGACCAGTTCCTCCAGGTTCCTGTCAGTGAAGCAGAGGCAGTTTGCTTTTCTTCTGGGCCGTATGTTCAGTGATAAAGGTGAGCACTGCAGTTTATGGACCAGTTTCTGGCTTGTAGCGTCTGGAGTGGTGACAAGCTGGTGTTAAATATGATACCAAAGACATGTACATCAGAAGGTGAAACCAGTTCTGAGCACATCTACCTCACTGGCCTCATGACTCACTGAGAACGGGCCCCAAGAGCTTGGTTGTATCATTGAGGAGAATAGTAGAAGAATACAAGACAAGCTTCACACTGGGACACTGCAGTCAGACACCACGAAGCGCATTAGACAATGCACTTCAACCCAAGGTGTTGCTTTGTTTTTGAGGGATTTGAGGGGAAAGGGGAAGCAGCTGGGAGGCAAGGACTCCATGACAGCTGGGCTTCACAGTAAAATTTCCACAACTGAAGATAAGACTGGCATCACAACTGGCATTGTGATTCTCAGACCAACTTTAAATGAAACATTGAGATGTCAGAAATTCCAATGTATAGAGGACTCCAGTTGGTAGAATGGCAGATAATACAATGTTTGCTGCACCTTAAACAATTAATTATGAAACCAATGTACAATCTTTACTCTGTACACTGTCTTGATTTAACAGCATTTCTGGTCAACTCACAATAGTAGGTAACAGAACCATGGCAAAATTTCATAGGGTATGCACTTGTTTGATACCAAACTTTTCACTATTTCTGTAAACTATAGACATTGAGAGATGTGATTCAGGTCTTTTAATACAATTAGGGAGTTGAATTCTGAGAGTTGAATTGGGTAATAGAGTTAGGGTGACTGGGTAATACAAGTAATCAGAAATATCTCTTGTTACTGACCTCTGAAACAGATGTCCAAAGTGTGCAGTGATTGTGCATTCCCTTAATTTTCCAGTATAATGTTGGATAAGTTCCTGAGATCTTCAGCTTACTGGGATTTCAGCCTTGTAGCAGAAACTCTGACAATAACAGTAAATGTTACCAAAACTTCAGCTGGTCAAAGATACAGATGCATTGGAGAGAAACTGGGGCATTGTGGATGGTAAGAGTAGTGGGAACAGTTAGATGATGTTGATTTATGAGAGAGAGATATATGATTGCTCAAGATGATGAATGACTAGTTGGAAACTCAATATTGAAGAAACAAGAGGTCGCCAGGTCAGAGGGCTGTTGTGTAGATAATCGTTATTCTCCTTAAGATGTACTTTAATTGAGGTTTTTAAGATAATTTTAAGAGTTGATTGGATATAAAATTGTCCCCTTTGCTGGGGAAGTCCAGAACAAGATTGGAACGTAAAGCCAATCCAAAGTTGTTTTATTGTGCATTTCTTCACAAATTACAATAAAAATCCAGAACTTCCTCAATCAAAAAATTGTTGGAGTGTTAGACCAATGGTGCACACAAAATGGAGATGGCTAGATTTTTGTTAATGGTTTATATGAGTGATGATGTTGAATGAAGTTAATGGTAGAGAATTCAAATGAAATGAGGAGTATAAACATTTTTTCAAACCATCATGGGGGATAAGGCATCTTTTGTGCAATGAAAAGAGACTCAATCCACAATGTTTTTAATAAGTTAGTTGTTTATTTCTGCACATAAATCCAAAATGAATTAGTCTAATCAAAAGGGTACCTTTATGAAACAGTAGCCATTTATTACTTTATGTGACTGGTGAGAGGTCTCATGCTTTCTTGGAAATTTGACAACATTATGCATGTTGTTTTTGATCATTACATCAAAGTAATAGTATAAAAAGTATATAGAAGTATACAAAAGATTCAGAGCTATGCTTCCAACAGATGAGGTCCATCTTCCTGCCACCTGTTCATCTGAACAATAAATGCAAGCGGTCAGAATGTCAAATCATATTCCTGTTAAACTACCCTCCTCCTGAAGTAATGGATAGTTCTGTGATACTAGGAACTTACCATATCATTTCTTTTCTTAGATAATTTGGAACATTCTGGGTCCAAACTCAGAAGCAATCTTGCCATCATCCAACACAGACATAAGTGACCCCATCAATGGAACATTCTATTTTAGAGATGGCGAGACTGGAAATAGAGTCATTGACTTAAGTGTCTTGCCCCATGAAGAAATTGAAATGCAAGAGACCTTCATTATCCAACTTATCCTGGACTTTGGTGAAGCAGAAATTGACCATAAGGCTGGAAAAGTGTTTTTAACGGTATGTGACTGAGATAAATAATGCTGTTTCAATTGTGGTTTGCATCCAAAATCCTATTTAATTAGCTGTTCTTTTAAATATGCATTGCACTTAATATGATAAAGTCATGCATTATTTGTGTGCTAATAACCGATAAATCATTCATTGAAATAGAGTTTTTGAATAATGTGGTCCCTTCCATTAAATCCTGGGGGCATATGTTTGTGGCATTGTTCTTTCAATCAAATCTTTACTAAAAATGTATTATTCAGAAGCTTCATCTTTTAAAATTATTGTTGTTATCCTGAAACTATAACCCTAAGCAATATATTTTTGGACACGTTTTATTCCTTCCCCACTGTTCTCCATTTCGGATATCCAAGGTGTATGTATCATCATGGGGAAGAACAATGAACTTCCCAGATACAATCATGATGTGATCGTGGCTGAGAGATAACACCACCTCTAATGCCTTTTCCTCAGTTTCTGTAAGCACAAAACAGGTCTTCAGCACAGCTGGATGTTTGAGCTTCACAAAATTAGGGCTTGAAGCCACAGTCTGTGATATTTTGACAGTGATATTTTTGGTGCTGTCAAAATGCTGCACCTAATGGGCTGCCACCTTGAAATAGCAAAAGTGAAATGATGAACAGAATTTTGTAATACGCAAACTGTATTTAAATTTGTTTTCATACAGTGTGATGGTTTTGCTTTGGACTTGGATGTGAAATATTCCTGCATTTCTGAAATGAGAAAGACTTTGCAATGAACAAAACTACTTTTCTAGAAAGACCATCAATAATACTTTAAATTTCAACAATTATGATCCTTAGGTACAAAAAGTTGGAAATCCTAATGGAATAGTTCAGTTCACTGAGGAGTCATTGGACATGAAAACTTACCTGGAGCCATCTAGTCATGAAGAACTATTAAATATTGCATTCTTTATTACAAGGACAAAAGGAAAAATTGGGAATGTGAAGGTAATGTTAACATGCAGCATTATTTGTATTTTTGATTTATTCTAATACTTTCTCATTACATCTGGAAATTCTTTTGCAATTCTATTTTATACAATGCCACATGTAAACAGCTTGATTCAGTGAAAATTTAGGTTTTAGGTGATTGCTGGCCTTAGTTACTTGGACTCACTTCAGGGAAAATACCTGACTGTTTTCTCACTGTTCTGAATGAAGTTTTGAATTAGTCATAGCGATGTACAGCATGGAAACAGACCCTTCGGTCCATGCTGACCAGATATCCCAACCCAAACTAGTCTCACCTGCCAGCACCCGGCCCATATCCCTCCAAACCCTTCCTATTCATATATACATCCAGATGCCTTTTAAATGTTACAATTGTACTAGCCTCCACACTTCATCTGGCAGCTCATTCCCTACATACTACCCTTTATGTGAAAAAGTTGCCCATTAGGTCCCTTTTATATCTTTCCCCTCTCATCCTAAACCTATGCCCTCTTGTTCTGGACTCCCCCACCCTGGGGAAAAGACTGTCTATTTATCCTATCCATGCCCCTCATGATTTTATAAACTTTTATAAGGTCACCCCTCAGCCTCTGATGCTCCAGTGAAAACAGCCCCAACCTCTTCACCCTCTCCTGACAGCTCAAATCCTCCAATCCTGGCAACATCCTTGTAAATCTTTTCTGAACCCTTTCAAGCCTCACAACATCCTTCCAGTAGGAAGGAGATGAGAATTGCATGACTATTCCAAAAGTGGCCTAACCAATATCCTGTATAGCTGCAACATGACCTCCCAACTCCTGTACTCAATACTCTGACCAATAAAGGAAAGCATACCAAATGCCGCCTTCACTATTCTATCTACCTGTGACTCTACTTTCAAGGAGCAATGAATCTGCACTCCAAGGTCTGTTTGTTCAGCAACACTCCCTCGGTAAATTGCTCATAATGTTAGGTGGATTAGCCAGAGGGAAATGGGTCTGGGTGGGTTACTCTTCGGAGGGTCGGTGTGGACTGGTTGGGCTGAAGGGCCTGTTTCCACACTGTAGGGAATCTAACCTACTAAATAACAATTGTTCCAATATATTAACAACCCATAAACACACCCTTGGCAAAGGCAAATTCAGTAAAATAGATTGTCTCATTTGGAATTCTAGCAGCAGGAAGAGAACCCCAGCTTTTAGCTGTAACAGAGGGAGGAATAAAAGGTTCCACATCCAGCCTCAAGATTCCAGCAACGGCTGAAGGTTAAACTAAAATTGTGGTTCTGTGGGATCTTGAGCCCACCCCTTTATGCTGCCTCTGTTGCTCCAACGTTTTAAAAACAACAAAGCTAGCTGGACTAAGAGCAGATAGCTCAGCTCAGTTTCAAGTTTACAACATTTGCTTTCAAAATAAAAATGAGAGAACAAATCCTTCTTTAAGCATATCTCATCATGTTAAAGAATGGACCTGCAACGACAATAGCGCAGCAACAGCAAATGACAGAGTCTGACAATACCCAGAGAAGGAAGATGTTCCAATTGAACAGTCAATAGTAATATCTATGAATAGCAAAAAGAAAGCAGCATAATTTAAGAACTATTATGTCATGCATCTGCAGAGAGAGAGTGCAGGAAAACAAATTACAAATGCATAAGACAGTTTTGCGCTTGATGAATAAGTTGGCTAACTCAAAATATAAATAACAAGATCATTTTTTTGTGTTGTGTGACAAGGGGAATGTTTATGATGAAGTGCACCATTATACCAATGAGCCTCCTGCTTTGCAGTAGTTCTATGATTTGCTATCATGAAGCGTGGACTAGGGGAGTCCATCTTGCGGCCAGCTTTGGTAAAGTCTCAATACAGGGCAGACTGTGTCTTGAGATCTTGTAACAATACTCTCACCAAAACAAAACAAACCCAGTTTTTAAATTTTCAGCTGACTAGTTTTCACCATTTTTTGTCAGGGTGGGAATGTTCTAATTTCCACTCTGAAGAAGCTAAATGGTTAGTCTAATATAACTTCTCTTGTTAATCATTATTTGATTACTTCTTATTAAATCATATTAATCAGTTTGTGTGTTGTCAAATCATTTTTCAACTTCATAGCCTCCTGAATTGGACGGAGTACTTGAGGACTATGTGGCATTTATAATTACATCTAAACAAAGAAAATAGACTACCATGAAATCCTCAAATATTACATAACCATGAAGTTTATGTCTTCAAATGTTAAAGCATTTTATAGTATATATTTCTAATCAGTCTTTTCAGAGATGGTATTACAAAGCTCTGGAACAGATGGAAAATGAACCAGGGCCTCCTGGCTCAAAGGTAGGATCACGACCTCTGCAGGTGGAGCCCCTAAGCATTTTATTGTATACTTCCAATGTTTGGTAAACTAAGGAGCAACTGACTAGATTATGTTATCAGGAACAGAACTAGACCTTCCTTCAGTGCAGAGGAGAAGTTTGAAATACCTGACCTAATTTCTGTGTCTACTATTTTTCATGTGCTCTCCATAAGAATGTGGGTTGTGAACTCTCACTCAATAGTGGTGGTGCTAATAGCTCATATAATTTCAGAACACACAATATTCAGAGGGTTGCTGGCTTCAGAATGTGACATGCTTCATATCCGGTCAAAAGGGTTGTGAAATTTGAAGGAAATATGTACTGGAGTTAAGAACTTTTTGTTGGGTATATTTAAAAGATATGTTGCTAATTTGGCATATTATTGTAGTGATTGCAATGACGTCAGCCAGATGGATCTCATAGAATATGAGTTCCTTGATTGGGATTGTTAGTGTGGTCCAGTCAAGAAGCCCTGGCTAACAGATAAACAGAGGAATGTCAGACATTCTGAAAGCCGGCTCTGAGGGAGCTGGATCAGTGTCAAGGGCTGTCCAAGTGTAAGTAAAATGTGACTTGTTGATGCGAGACTGGCCTCTGAGGAGTTAATTCAGTCATGATTAGTTACTTTATGATAATTTAAGTATGATTTCCTTGTGGTGTGTCATGGTAGAGCTTTGTTCTTAAAAGATGTGACTATTAAATTGATCAGCATTTGAATTGGTCAGGTGCATGAGCATGGTTGAAGGGCTTTTTGTCATTCACCTTTTAAGGTATCAGTTGGACCCTGCACTTCAGGCTTCAATTCGATTGACAGTTTAACCACCTTTCAGCTATTTGAAGCCGTCAGCATATGTTTAGTACTTGAAAGGTTACTATTTATCCAGTTCTGGAAATTTTGTTTACACAGTTTTATTTTCAAATTTAATTTAGGAAGATCTCCTCAATTTTCCCTAAAATAGTTCTATAACATCTATTTACTGATTGATATTTATGAAATCCAATTAATTCTTTCAATATTTAACCAGTTTTTGGAATCAAACCAGGAATTTTTTTAAACTGAAGATGTTTAGATGCAACACTTTTTTTGCGATATGTATGTTACTTTTAATTCAAATTAGTAATTGTCATTTCTTCTCTTTTGTGCTTAAGGTACATTGGTTGCTTCAGAGTGATTCTGATATGACAGGAGACTTTCTTGTGATCAATGGCACAGTCACTATCCTGGATTCACAGCTGAATGCAGAAATAAATGTTCAGCTGTTAGCTGATGACGTTCCGGAGTTAGATGAAGTTTATATAATGAGGCTAACTTCTGTAGAAGGTGGAGCTGATTTGAATGAGGGAAAAGACAATTCAAGATTTCTGGTTCCTGCAAATGATGACCCTTATGGCTTGTTTGCTGTCTACTCAGAAGGGCAAACTGTGATTGTTGAAAGTGACTTGAGTCGCTATTTTCAGATTAACATTACAAGACATGGTGGAACATTTCAAGATGTGATTGTGGAATATAAGCTCATCTTTCATGGACAAGATGGATTTTTGGGGAGTGTAGTGGTCGAAGATGGTGCTGGATTTGCTGTTGCCAGAGTGCCAATCTCAAATCAGGTGAGTGGGACAGCTTAAATTGAGTCAAGTTCTTCAGGTGAACAAAACCATCTGTGCTTAAGCATTGGTGAGGAAACCCATGCAGCTGCTTTACTGATTTAGGTGAACTTGAACTAGTCATAAGGATAAACAACTATGCAAACATTTTCGCTTTCATTTCCTGCTATCATGCTGAAGAAGCATGTAGGAATAGCAAGTGTTGAACCTTGCTTTATGTTTCCATCTGATTAAAAGGTCCACATGAGCAAGATTGTAAACAATGGAAATGGTAAAGCACATACTTTTGTTATACAGATATGATGGAAATTTTGGAGTTATACAAGTAAGTGACAAAGTGATATATAAGTGTTTCTCAATCTATAACAGTCGCTGACTTATTTCTCTACTTTCAATGGTTTGGTTGTTCTGGAGAAGCAATGTCACAGAAACATCTGCCTTGGGTTACCAATATGAATCCAAACATCCCACATTTTCCACTTAATCTGTACTGGGATGAATTGTGGGGAGGAAATCCTTACCCATTTCCTTACCTTTGTTTTAAATTGCCTCCCTGACACCTTCCATGCTTTGTTAACATTTTTAACTACATTTTGATGTCACTGATATAATTTTAAGAGTGGATGTTGGAGCAGAAATTGGATGTGAACTAACTAACTACACAAAGGAAATAGAGTCAGGAGAGATGGCAGAACATTGGTTTACAGTCGGGAGGGAGATACCGAAGGAATCCACAACATTGACTCTGGATGCCATGAAGTATCATGGCAACAGGTCAAACATGGGCAAGATAACCTGCTGAATACCACATAAGCTCCACTTTGGCACTCCTCCCCAGATAAATAATTGAGCATGCTGCTGGTTAGACTATAATTTATTGCCCATGTCATGATTCTCAGCTGGTGTTATTTGAGCAAGTCAGATTTAACACTGAAAGGGCGCATGATAAATCATGTTTGTTTTGCTTTGCTTTAACAAAGTGGCCTCTTGCTGAACCAAATACCCACAATTTTGCAGTGTGTTTTAACAATTAAACAAAGTTTTAGTAACAAAAGAAGTAAAAATAAACCATCTGTTTGTAATATAAACCAATTTTCTTTTAGTCTTTGCTGAGATTCAGCCATCACTGGCTAGGCCAGCATTTATTGTCCATCTCTAATTGCCCAGAGGGCAGTTTAGGGCTAACCAACTTGCTGTCATCTGGAGTCAGATGTAGGCCAAATCAGGTAAGGATGAAGTTTCCCTTGCCATGGTCAACGTTAAGTTTTTAATTCCAGATTTTTATCAAATTCAAATTCCACTATCTATCATGGGGAGATCTGAACATTACCTGGGTCACTGGGTTGATAGTGAAGTGATAATACCAGCACCTTCACAGTATAATCCCAATACACTCCTTTGTACATTGGAAGGAAAAACAACAACTTTTATACCGTACTCAAAATACACTCTGGTACACTACCCAAAACAAACTTTGTCTAGTCCCAGAAAGACCACTTGTACAGGACTGCTGACACCTCAGTAGATGTAAGTCACCTATGAATCTAACATAACTAGAATTGCAGATAGTTTCTTCTTGGAGCTGTTACATGCTTGAACTTAAACAAACCCATCTTTTAAATAATCTTTTCAGGGTTTCTGGGACTAACACTAACTCTTTGCTCTGAAGTAAGCAAGTTCATTATAATTCCTTCCTTATCAGAAGCAATGCATTGTACAGACATTTTCAACCAAGGACCTCACAGCTCTGCCCAAAATCAAACTAAAACGAAAAGAAAAATGCCATCTCCAAGCTATGGCTGTTTCAAATAAGCTTAAAAAAACAGTTCCAAAAATCTCTCACCATTCAGGGTCTATGAAATCTACTGTAAACAAAAATCTTAGTGATGAATAAAAGCCCATTAACTCTAAAGCAAGCTCTCAACAGTTGCCTTTTTTAAAAAAAAGGTCAGTGTGGCTACAGAAATACAACCAAGTTAATTATTAACTTCATCACACAGAAAACATGCTCCTCACTCAAGAATGAAAACCCCAAACTTGGAATAGATTATTTAAATAAATATTATATATAAATCTCATAGTTTACATCATACCCATCTCTGGTTGTCATTGAGAATGTGGTGGTGAGCTACCTTCTTCTACTGCTACAGTCCATCATAGATTCACCCACAACGGCTTAAAGGAGTTTGACCCACTAACACTGAATGAATGGTAATATATTTATAAATTAGAACAGCAAGTGACTTGGAGGGAATATGCAGGTCATAGTGTTCCCATGTATCTATTTCCGTTCGCTATCTAGATGGTAGTGGTTGTGGGTTTTGTAGGTGCTGTAGATGGTACACACTGCTGCTTCTGATTGTGGATGTGGTGCCAATCAAGCATGTGACTTTGTCCTGGATGGCACCAAACTTCTTGCACGTTGTTAGAGGTGCACCCATCCAGGCAATTGAGAAGTTTCTGTCATACTCCTGATTTGTGCCTTGTAAATGGTGGACAGTCTTTGAGGAATCTAAAGGTGAGTTAGTCACTACAGGACTTTTGGCTTTTGACCCATTCTTGTAGCCACAGTATATAATTGGCTCATCTAGTTCAGCTTCTGGTCAATGATAATATCCAGAATTGTGGGGGAATCAGCAGTGGCGATGCAACTGAATGTCAAGAGGCAATGGTTAGATTCTCTCTTTTCAGGGATAGTCATTGGCTGGGACTTGTGTCGCATGAATGTGACTTGTAACTTGTCAGCTTAAACAAAAATGTTGTCCAGATCTTGCTGCGTTTGAGTATGAGTTGCTTCACTATCTGGGGAATTATGAATGGTGCAATCATCAGGGAACATTCTCATTTCTGATCTTAAGATGGAGAGAAGATCACTAAAGCAGCTGAAGATGACTGGGCCTAGGACACTACCCTGAGGAACATCTGCAGAGATGTTCTGGAAGGCAAAAACAATGACTGCAGATGCTGAAAATCAAATACTGGATTAGTGGTGCTGGAAGAGCACAGCAGTTCAGGCAGCATCCAACGAGCAGCGAAATCAACGTTTCGGGCAAAGCCCTTCATCAGGAATAAAGGCAGTGAGCCTGCAGCATGGAGAGATAAGCTAGAGGAGGGTGGGGGTGGGGAGAGAGTAGAGAAGAGGGTGGAGTGGAGTGGATAGGTGGAAAAGAAGATAGGCAGGTCAGACAAGTCAAGGAGACAGTAAGTGAGCTGGAAGTTTGAAACTAGGATGAGGTGGGGGAAGGGGAAATGAGGAAGCTGTTGAAGTCCACATTGATGCCCTGGGGTTGAAGTGTTCCGAGGCGGAAGATGAGGCGTTCTTCCTCCAGGCGTCTGGTGGTGAGGGAGCGGCAGTGAAGGAGGCCCAGGACCTCCATGTCCTCGG
Organism: Chiloscyllium punctatum; assembly: GCF_047496795.1. Classification (NCBI taxonomy): domain Eukaryota; kingdom Metazoa; phylum Chordata; class Chondrichthyes; order Orectolobiformes; family Hemiscylliidae; genus Chiloscyllium; species Chiloscyllium punctatum. The sequence goes on from NC_092740.1 coordinate 56,721,049, forward strand.
CAGAGTGGGAGGGGGAGTTGAAATGTTGGGCCACGGGGCGGTTTGGTTGATTGGTGCGGGTGTCTCGGAGATGTTCCCTAAAGCGCTCTGCTAGGAGGCACCCAGTCTCCCCAATGTAGAGGAGACCACATCGGGAGCAACGGATACAATAAATGATATTGGTGGATGTGCAGGTGAAACTTTGATGGATGTGGAAGGCTCCTTTAGGGCCTTGGATAGAGGTGAGGGAGGAGGTTTGGGCACAGGTTTTACAGTTCCTGCGGTGGCAGGGGAAAGTGCCAGAATGGGAGGGTGGGTCGTAGGGGGGTGTGGACCTGACCAGGTAGTCACGGAGGGAACGGTCTTTGCGGAAGGCGGAAAGGGGTGGGGAGGGAAATTGCAAAGGACCCACTCTGTACTACATCCTCAGGAGAATTCATACTCTCAACAAACAGTATTTCAATTCCATCTCAAACATCAAAAACTGTAAGTACAACAAACTTTTATCCACCCACCTCCATAACCAGCGCTCCTCAAACATTCCAGAAGATTCCCCTGCCCTCGGAAACGCCATTAGCCATGCGGCTGACGCAGCTACCACCCCCATGCTGAGTGATGATGTCACTTCCGCCCACATCATGGCCACTCCCACAGCCACTTCCGGCCCTCACATCATCGCTGATGCCACACGCTCAGTGACTCCCGCCACCCCTACTGCCATGATCACCACCACTTCCACCCCCACCAGCGCCACTCACCTGCATTCTGCTGACATGCCCCCCACAGACCCCACTGTCACTATCCCCACACCCCAGAACCCCAAGGGCAACATTACCCCAGCTCATGCCTCCACCCCCATTCCCCCCACCATCACACCCACTCCAGGTACTGGCTCCGACCCCACTCCCAGCTCCACACCCACACCAGATCCCAGCTCCCGGCCCTGCCGAGTTTTCACCATCCCTCCAGACCTCCCACTCACTGAGGACGAACGATCAGTCCTCAGCAAAGGACTCACCTTCATCCCCCTCCGTCCACGCATCAATGAATTTAATACACGACGTGACATCGAACAATTCTTCCGTCGCCTCCGCCTCCGAGCTTACTTTCACAATCAGGGCTCCCGCCCACCTTCCGAGGACCCCTTTGCCCACCTCCAACACACTGCATCCACCTGGACTTCCCGCGCTGGCCTATTACCTGCCCTCGACCTCTTCATTTCCAACTGCCGCCGGGACATTAACCGCCTCAACCTGTCTACCCCCTTCCCCACTCCAACCTCTCACCCTCACAACGCGCAGCCCTCCAATCCCTCTGCTCCAATCCCAACCTCACCATCAAGCCAGCGGATAAAGGGGGCGCCGTGGTAGTCAGGCGCACTGACCTCTACACCGCTGAAGCCAAACGCCAACTCGAGGACACCTCTTCCTACTGCTCCCTCGACCATGACCCCACCCCCCATCACCAAACCATCATCTCCCAGACCATACAGAACCTCATCACCTCAGGAGATCTCCCACCCACAGCTTCCAACCTCATAGTCCGGGAACCCCGCACTGCCCGGTTCTACCTCCTTCCCAAGATCCACAAGCCTGACCACCCTGGCCGACCCATTGTCTCAGCATGCTCCTGCCCCACTGAACTCATCTCTACCTACCTTGACACTGTCCTATCCCCCCTAGTCCAGGAACTCCCCACATACGTTCGAGACACCACCCACGCCCTCCACCTCCTCCAAGACTTCCGTTTCCCCGGCCCCCAACGCCTTATCTTCACCATGGATATCCAATCCCTCTACACCTCCATTCGCCATGACCAGGGCCTCCAAGCCCTCCATTTTTTCCTCTCCAAACGTCCCCAACAGTACCCTTCCACTGACACTCTCATTCGTTTGGCCGAACTGGTCCTCACCCTTAACAATTTCTCCTTTGAATCCTCCCACTTCCTCCAGACCAAAGGCGTAGCCATGGGCACACGTATGGGCCCCAGCTATGCCTGTCTCTTTGTTGGCTATGTAGAACAGTTGATCTTCCGTAATTACACCGGCACCACTCCCCACCTCTTCCTCCGCTACATTGATGACTGCATTGGCGCCACCTCGTGCTCCCGCGAGGAGGTTGAGCAATTCATCAACTTCACCAACACATTCCACCCTGACCTTAAATTTACCTGGACTATCTCTGACACCTCGCTCCCCTTCCTGGACCTCTCCATCTCCATTAGTGACGACCGACTTGACACTGACATTTTTTACAAACCCACTGACTCCCTTAGCTACCTGGATTACACCTCTTCCCACCCTATCTCTTGCAAAAATGCCATCCCGTATTCCCAATTTCTCCGCCTCCGCCGTATCTGCTCCCAGGAGGACCAGTTCCACCATAGGACACACCAGATGGCCTCCTTCTTTAGAGACCGCAATTTCCCTTCCCATGTGGTTAAAGATGCCCTCCAACGCATCTCGTCCACATCCTGCACCTCCGCCCTCAGACCCCACCCCTCCAACCGTAACAAGGACAGAACGCCCCTGGTGCTCACCTTCCACCCTACAAACCTTCGCATCAACCAAATCATCCACCGACATTTCCGCCACCTCCAAAAAGACCCCACCACCAGGGATATATTTCCCTCCCCACCCCTTTCCGCCTTCCGCAAAGACCGTTCCCTCCGTGACTACCTGGTCAGGTCCACACCCCCCTATGACCCACCCTCCCATTCTGGCACTTTCCCCTGCCACCGCAGGAACTGTAAAACCTGTGCCCACACCTCCTCCCTCACCTCTATCCAAGGCCCTAAAGGAGCCTTCCACATCCATCAAAGTTTCACCTGCACATCCACCAATATCATTTATTGTATCCGTTGCTCCCGATGTGGTCTCCTCTACATTGGGGAGACTGGGCGCCTCCTAGCAGAGCGCTTTAGGGAACATCTCCGAGACACCCGCACCAATCAACCAAACCGCCCCGTGGCCCAACATTTCAACTCCCCCTCCCACTCTGCCGAGGACATGGAGGTCCTGGGCCTCCTTCACCGCCGCTCCCTCACCACCAGACGCCTGGAGGAAGAACGCCTCATCTTCCGCCTCGGAACACTTCAACCCCAGGGCATCAATGTGGACTTCAACAGCTTCCTCATTTCCCCTTCCCCCACCTCATCCTAGTTTCAAACTTCCAGCTCACTTACTGTCTCCTTGACTTGTCCGACCTGCCTATCTTCTTTTCCACCTATCCACTCCACCCTCTTCTCTTTGACCTATCACCTTCATCTCCTCCCCCACTCACCCATTGTACTCTATGCTACTCTCTCCCCACCCCCACCCTCCTCTAGCTTATCTCTCCATGCTGCAGGCTCACTGCCTTTATTCCTGATGAAGGGCTTTTGCCCGAAACGTTGATTTCGCTGCTCGTTGGATGCTGCCTGAACTGCTGTGCTCTTCCAGCACCACGAATCCAGAGATGTTCTGGAGCTGAGCTGACTATTGTCCAACAACCAAAAGCATCTTCCTTTGTGCCAAATATGACTCCAACCAGTGGAAATTGTTTTCACCCCCACCCTTTCCCCAATCCTCATTGACTCCAGTTTTGCTAGGGCTCCTTGATGCCACATATGGTCAAATGCAGCCTTGCTGTCAATGGTAGTCATCATCCGCCCATTTCAGGAATTCAGCTCTTTTATTAGATTAGATTACTTACAGTGTGGAAACAGGCCCCTCGGCCCAACAAGTCCACACCAACCCTCCGAAGAACAATCCACCCAGACCCATACGTTTATCCTTTCCCCTCACACTACGGGCAATTTAGCATGGCCAATTCACCTAGGAATTTTTGGACGGTGGGAGGAAACCGGAGCACCCAGAGGAAACCCACGCAGACACAGGGAGAATGTGCAAACTCCACACAGACAGTTGCCTGAGGCAAGAATTGAACCTGGGTCTCTGGCACTGTGAGGCAACAGTGCTAACCACCGTGCCGCCCATTTTGTTCAGATTTGAAGTAAGGCTGTAATAAAGTCAGGTCCTGAATGCCTCTAGTAGATTCAGAATTGAGCCTCAGTGACCAGTTTATTGCAAAACAAATGCTGCTGGATAGTATTGTTGATGGCCCCATTCATCACTCTTTTGATGTTTGAGAGTAGATTGATGGGATGATAATTAGCCAGGTTGGTTTTGCCCTGCTTTTTGTACACAGGACATCTCTGGACAATTTTCCACATTTTCAGGTGGATGCCAGTGTTGTAGCTGTACCTTACATCTGGCAAAACACAAGAAGTAATTCATAGATAACAAACTGTTAAAAGAAGCAAGACTGTAGCAGTTTACTCTTTATTTCAGAACAAATGTGAGATTTTGGTAGGAATCCAGGTCATGTCAGTTGGTGCTTCCACAGCAGCAAGACGAGTTGAATCTTTGTCCAAAGATGGGTCTCAACAACTATGGCAGGACCTGAAGGACCTGCTTCTTGCTGCAGTTTGGTGAATGCGTTGAAGCGACCGATACAATCCAGCTGATTGTCTTTGTGAAGATACTTTTTAAGGACATAGCCAACAAGGATTCTTGACTGTTTTGCCCCTTAAAGGATGAGGTTATCTACAACAAATTCAAAAGTGTATGGACTTGGAAATAATATTCAAATCAAGAAACTGGTTCCGTTGCAACTGATTGTGCACCAGTGATGCTTGGTACAAATACAGGCTTTGTGACATTTCGCTGAAATGATCCTGGTTTCCCATCTTTTGTCAATTACCACTGTGTAATCCACCAGCAAGCTTTAATGAATCATGTTGAGTTATGGATTTTTCTTATGCAACAGAAGTTATTGCTAAAATCGTAAACTTGATTTGAGCAAGAGCTCTTCACTGTTACCTCTTTAAATTCTTACTTGTTGAACTTGATGCTGCTATGGTTAGCCATGCTGGTCAAGTTGAGGGAAGGTCATGTGACAATGTTTTGATCTTATGCCTGAAATCTTTTCTCAAATCATGGAATGAAGGGAACATTAGCATGCAATGTTGTGAAGAAAATCCTAGCAAAACATCAAAGACAAAGAAAATTGGTTCCATAGAGAAAACTGCAGAAGTTAGCAGAAGAATTCAACAGATTATTTCAGAAATTAGATGTGATGGAACAAATTGTAACATTTATCTCCAGTCCATTCCTTCAAGTAGGCATTGGCGGATTGACTACTAAATTCCATCAGGTGTTTGATTAATTAAGCTATGGGGTTAATATGGAGATAAATACTATACAAAATTGAACTGAAAATCAGATCAATGGACAGGGATTTTGGGGACTTGTGATCGGAGAAAAACACCCATTCCCACCATCCTGTGTTTTTAAAGTGAAAGCTTACTTTGATCCCACATACCTCAGAAAGATGATATTCTCCCAATGAAGACAATTATGTGCAAGTGTAGCACTCACCTCACAGCTGATGGTCAGTATACAACTAGCAGTCGCAAAGTATAACCCGAGACTTCAGGGCACTATCAGATCGTATGTAATCGCAAGTGTCATACTGAGACTTAGTGAGTAGAGAAAAAAAATGTAAATAATTATATACTTAGTTTTAAATTTATATGGTTCTAAAAATAAACTGTTTGTTCTATGTTTTCTTAGTGGCGAATCCTGGGTTGCACGTAAGTTCAAAAAGTGATCTTAGTGTGTTTATAAAGGTCGGAGACCACTAATCTAGAAGGGCAAGCCACCACCTGCAAGTTCCACTCCAAGCCACTCACCATCCTGACTTGGAAACTTAGCATCATTCCTTCAGTGTCATTGGGTCAAAGTCCTGTAATTCCCTCCCTAACGACATTGCACTTACACTAAGTGGCCTGCAGCAGTTCAAGCATGCAGCTCACCACCACTTGCTCAAGGGCAAATGGGAATAGCAAAAAATGCTGGCTCAGCAAACGGTAGCCGCATTGCATGAAAAATAATTTTGCAGTGCTGCATTGAAACATCCTGCAGCTTGACTCACATGTATGACTGCTGTGGTAAGACAGGGGAGTATTATTGATTAATGTCTGTCTACTTTGACATTCTAGACATTCCTTGGACTGGATTTTAATCCTTCTGTTGAATTAATAAATGTGAGTGTTTTGAGTGAAAGTCCTTCCATTCCTCCACGACTGTTCACTGGGAATAACTCTGCCATTATATTTGTTCCAGAAGAAGCAGCAAATTCTGAGGTAACTTTCTTTTAACATCTATAATTTTGGATTGAAAATCTTACTGTTTATTTGATCTTCCAACAACAAGGTATATCAGATGACATTCATAATGTTTTAATTAATTTTCTATCTTGAATTAAGTAGAGCAACAGTGGCTTTGGGATACTTAAGTTATTTCACTGGAGGAAATTTGTGGAAGTCTCTTGTATTACTGGTTGTTCAGCAAATTTATTGATGTGATTATATTAAACTTATTAAGCATTCAATATCTGATTTATAGTTCATGATGTACGAGTAACTAAGTTGGATTTCAGCAGGATAATGTGTTGCATATTTATGGTATTCAATGCCTTTTTAATGAGCAAACTAACACTTGTTCCAGTCTGTATTGGAGCCAGTATATTTTAAGAAAACCTGGATTGATGATCTGTACTTAGATCAGTACTTAGAGCTAATGTTACGCAGACAGTGTGAGGCCCAAAATTTCAATTTAAAGTTGAAACTGTGCCCCTGTGTTGGGGTGCATGTTTCAATGTGTTATTGATTTCACTTTGGTTCTTGCCTATTTCTTCCCCAAAATGTGGGCAACTGCACTTAGAAATCTGTATCCTGATATTCTGTGGTACAGATCATGTAATTTACTTGCTGCATTTTGAACTGTAAATCTACGTCCTGAAGACAAAGTGATAGTGTGCTCTGTTATTTAAGCCGACTCATGTCGTTGTTGTGGTAGATTTCTAGGCTCTACATTGCTCAGGCAGCCACTGTTATGTGTTGTTTGGGTTCATTTTATGACATAGTATATTGCTGCCAGTAAAAAAAACTCATTCAGTTTGTCACTAAAGCATTGGAGAGGAGCAGTTAATTGGTTAGAGGTTACGTTATCACTTTGTTGATTCTAAAACCTTGTGTTTTTTCCTTTGCTCTATATATTGCAGAACTTTAATACTTGTCTGTGCAGTGTGAGTGAAAAAAAAGCTTACCTATTCATCATAGTATTGTGAACTTTAATTTACATATTCTAGTTTTGTCACCAGAGTTCAATCATTTTCCTTTTGCTCCAGCAGGCATAATTACAGAATATATACAATTTGAGTCACACAATGGCTTGTGCTAAATCCAAACATAACATTTACTGTTTTAAGGAATAACACATTGAGTTTAATTTCAACTTCCAATATGTTTCAAAAGGAGCCAGTAAATCTTATTCTGCTCATGTTAGATTGAGGCCACTGCAATTTTAAAACTGAATTTTATTAACATGTCATGAGCGCAAAACATGGGTAGACCTCCCCCCCACCCGCCACACACACAGAGAGGAAAATCAGAAATTCTTGGCCATGTTATACAACATTCAGTGCCAGTGAGATGCCAGGTATGTAGGCTGTACATCCCAACAACTGGCAGACCGTAACAAACAGCATGTCTTCTTGAACTTTGCAGTGGTTAGTATACTGATTATGTTCAACCCGCTAGTGCATGTAAGCCACAGATCACAATGTTCAATATTAGATGTAATCCTACTATTGGATAACATTTACTAAAGCATCTAGACTGTGCTAAGATTTATACTGGAAACCAATTTAAGATAGTCAGTTAGGCTTGCTGTGTAATGCATTTGCATGTACTCAAGACTCCCCATATTAACACCCATGACCTTGATTTGTGTATGAGAAAGGAATCATTCATACATTGCAACATTTTCTTTAGGAAAAGGGTCATGCACTCTGCCTATTATTGCTGGACTCCCATGATAACACTTTGGCCAATCAGAATCTGACTGTCTGTCTAACAACTGTATCAGACAACAGTTGACTATTCGCAAAGCAATTCACAAGCTCAACCAATCTGTCCTTGCAAGTTTTAAGACACCATGTCCATTTGTTATTGGACAATATTTACTAAAATTCATACTGTGCTAAGATTTGCATTGTAAACCTGGTTAAGATTATCAGTCAGGCTTGCTGTGTGAGGTGCTACAAGTGCTTGAAGGTACATATATTAACACACAGGGCTCTGATCATGTCAGCAAAAGAAATTTATACAAAGATTTTTTTTTGATGGCAGAGGTGTCATAGAGACTGTCAATTTCTGCTGTACTCCCACTGACCATTGCATAACAGGGAACTATTCCTGCTTCATTTCCTTGCCAATGATGGCCCAGTCAATCAGTACCACCCTTCTTATATTTTATAAATTGATGTTCCTTTTCCAAATCAGACTTCTTATGTCTTTCTCCTGATGAGTGCAAGACAAAAAGCTTTGACTTATATCTCCTCTTAGCAATATGTACATCCTCTACCATGAAGCATTTCTCATGAAATGTTGTCAGGCATTTCAGAGGAGCACCATAAAACAATTTACAATGCAGAACCATGTGAGGAGATACCAGGCAGAATTTAATGCTTTCCCAGTAATGATTTTGGAAGTGTGGTGGTATTTAATTGGGCAGGAGTATATTGCCTGGGCAGCCTGTTGCCCACCTGCCTGTGACCCAGTTAATTCTGGGATGGAGGATTTAGAGTCAGACTTTTTGTCACATGGCAGTTGAGACTCTTGAGTAATCCTTGTACCAATGCTATTGGTATTCAGCCTGGAATGGCTGGGAAATTCAGTACCGAGGCACTAGGATTGTAAAACCTTTCATGTTTGCATGTGGACTTCTGGGATGTCTCTTGTCCAAAGGCCTGATTAAGAGATCTTGCCTCATCATGTTAATGATAGTCTAATATATAATTACTCATCAGGGGATGATTAACTCCCTGGGTTGGTTTATTAGCCATAAGTTATGAAGCTGACATTTATTTTAAAAAAAGGAACAGATATTTTGGCAATGAGCTGATTTCTATATTACAGCTTAAAGATCTATAGGCTAACTGGCAGATAGCTATCAGTTGTATAGTGCATAGAGTCCTTAAAGGTTAACTCTATGAAAGACAAGATGAACATATGAAAGCATTCAGAAAAAGTCAGAGGTCCAGCTGGAAGCTACCTCACTGCCCTTATTGCCATCTCACTCCCTGTATTCCTGTGATCTCGGCACTCCCAACCTCTCCATGCCCTTGGTGACCAGAAGCCTACCCATAGGAGTGACTAGTGCTGCCTGTGGAGAATGTGTGTCAATCTTTGGCCATCAAATCTTCGGTTGTGAGATTGGCAATACCCCCCCCCACCTTCTTCCCAACCAGTCCCCAGGATCTTTAATTCTGTGGACCTGAGAGGCACTTAATAATAGCAGGTCTCCTCAAAGGAGGCCATATTGATATCTCATCAGCGCTCCAGCCAGTAGGTGAGAGCTCTATCACTGGGGTTAAATACTGTCGACTAGGTTATATGACTTGGTCAAAAAGTTAGCTTTTAAGGAGTGTTTTAAAAAAGGGTGTTTCAGAGTTTGGGATCTTTTGCTCCTGATTGTCAGTTGGTGAAGGATGAAACCAGATTCAATTTTGTTCAGCATACATTTATCCAGAGTGAAACATTGCAATTAAAAGCCTCTGACCTCAACCACACACCACTGTATACATGCAGAAGTAACCAGATAATCATTGCCTTCCAGTTGGACATAGTTAACCACAATTAGCGTACAATTAATGTAGACTGTATTTGATTGAAGGCACAGTAGCCAGAAATAGAATGAATGAATAAATAAATAAGAGGAAGATAGTAAAAGAAATTGAACTGGGGCTGAAATTAGACGATCACAGATATCTTGGAGGGTTGTAGGTCTGGAGGAGATAGGGAGGAATGAGGTTATTGAAAGATTTGAAAATCAGTGTAGATTAACAAGCACAAAGGAAACATAAACTGTTGCCAGTTTAAAAACTGAACAGCAGAGCTTTGGAATACCTTATGTATGTAGAACGGATAATATTCTGTTCTAAGTAAATGAAGATATTGTCTTGAAGTTTGTTTAGAGAATTCAATTTTTAACCAAATCATTCAGTTATTTATAACCTTCATTCATCTGTAACTAACCCATTTTGAATGCAGATTTACAAGAACAGGATTCCTCACTACATTTACAGATTAAGTCTTAATAACTGTGGGTGACCAGCAGAAGTTCAATGCAACCGTTAAGTCTAGAAGTAATGAGTTTTTAGGCAGGAGTTGAGCTGTGAAACTTGAAAGGATTCAGAAAAGATTTACAAGGAGATTGCCAGGATTAGAGGATTTGAGCAATAGGGAGAGGCTGAACAGGCTGGGGCTGTTTTCCGTGGAGCAGTGGAGGCTGAGAGGTGACCTTATAGAGGTTTACAAAATTGAGGGGCATGGATAGGATAAATAGACAAAGTCTTTTCCCTGGGGTCGGGGAGTCCAGAACTAGAGAGCATAGGTTTAGGGGAAAGATATAAAAGAGATCTACGGGCAACTTTTTCACGCAGAGGGTGATACGGGTATGGAATAAGCTGCCAGAGTAAGTGCTGGAGGCTAGTATAATTGCAGCACTTAAGAGGCATTTGGATGGGTATATGAATAGAAGGGTTTGGAGGGATATGGGCGGGGTGCTGGTAGGTGGGACTATATTGGGTTGGGATATCTGATCAGCATGGACAGGTTGGACTGAAGGGTCTGTTTCTATGTTGTACATCTCTATGACTCTATGACTAAGATGTTAACAGCCAATCTCACAGATGGCATGAGATTAGAAGCTCATCTCCAAATCCGATATGGCTTCAAGTGGATCAGTTAAATCTCCGTGTTGCCAGGGAGAGGGATGCAGTGGATGCTTTGGGATGGAGCTTAGAGTTAGGGCAGTAAAAAATAGTTTCAATCTTTCCAACATTTAACTAGATAAAATGTGTACTGGTTTTCTACAAGACACCAGAGAAACTGTGATAATTTAAAAACAGCGGAGTAGTTGAGAGAAGTAATGGTGAGGCAGAGATGGGTGTTATCAACTGACATATGAAAATAATGTTGTGTCTTCAGATCTAACTGAACGGCAACTTTTTATAAAAGTGGTAATGCAGTTGGAGCAAAAAGAAAAGCCATTGCAAGACATTCTCTGACTGTAATATAATACATAAAAATTGAACAAGGCAAGGGCAGTCCAACCTGACAGATAAAATGGAAAGACATTAAATGAGGATGGGATGGCCAGTCGTATCAAAGGCTGTAGGAGCTCAATAGAAAGGAAGAAAAGTTTATCTTTTTTGCAGTCAACTTGCATGCTATCTGTGATTTGCTAAGAAACGGATTGGTGCAGTGGTGGGAGCAGAAACCTGATCGGAGGGATTTGGGTGTGGACAACCATTTGCAATATCAGCTAACATTGTACCAAGAGGAGAAATTGAGAAGTTTTGTTGGAATTGAATGAAGAAGCAGGACGTCATTTTGTAGTAAAACAGCTCAGAGTAGGCATGGAGTGAGACAGGAATGTATGATGTAGACTGAGATTTATACACATACATAATATAATTTATTTTAAATTGGATGTAAATTAATGACATGGGTTTTTCTTTCTAAAGAGTTAATGATTAATGTGTAGGTATTTCTGTAGTCGTGATTTATTTTGAAACAGCTTGATGGAGTGGATTGGGTATGAAGGTTTCTGTCAAACAATTTTGGATTTTTTTAAGCTAAGGAAAAACATCTATAGCTTGAAAATAAAGTTTTTTTTAAACTTTAGTTTCAGTTTGAAGCAGTACAGCAGGAAAATGGTACCTTATAGTAAGAAATTTAGCATAAAATTCAGGCCAGAATTGTTTAAATGAAACCCTGACAAGATTATTTGAAACTGAAAGGCCAACAGACTTCCTAAGCTGGGAGTTGAAATCACACTTAAGTTAAATTTATCAACGTATTAGAGAAAGGGACTCTTCTCTGGTGTGAGTACAGTAGAAGTGATGGTTTTTGCAGCTGTGAATTCATATTTTTGGGATTACAGAGGAACCTCGATTATCTGAAGGACACGGGGGGTGGGGGGGGGGGGGGGGGGTGAGGGGAGCGAATAACATAGTTAGCCACATATCAGGACCTTGCAATCTTGTTCAGATGGTCTGAAGTTCGGTTAATCAAATGCTGGATAATAGAGGTTTCTCTGTAATGGTATTAGATCTCATAATGTGTGCTTCAAAACCTCTAAATTGATCAAATGTATAAATAGTTTGGATGGATTTATTTTACCTTCATTTCTGTTATGAGATAATCTGTTGTATTGTTAAAATCAAATCTACAAAATCAAGAACATAAGTTTCAGTGAGGCAGCAATCTCATTAAAACCAAAACAAAACCAAATATGATTTATCAATCCAGATTTCAGTCTGGAATCTGACTTGCACAGTAATAACATCAGGTGGGAACATAACCAGTGAAACTAAGTTGTGAATTCAAGGCTGGGGAAGTGGAGCAGAATGGAAGTTTGCCTCATGGAGTAGTGGAAGGGAGAGCATGGCCGAGTCAGCTGATGAAGTAACCTTGATTTTACAAATATGTTGATAAGATCTTCACACTTTTCTTATTGGGAGGTGAGGGTAGAGGGGATTAAGAATAAGGTTGCATTAGACAGAAGAAGGTGGATGTAATATTTGATTTAGCAAGATGATACAAAATTAGTGGACAGTGAAGAAGGTTACCTTAATGTATATGGGACCATATGGGCTGAGGAGTGGCACATGGAATTTAATTTTGATAAATGTGAGGTGCTGCATTTTGGTATTGCAAATCAGGGCGGGACTTATACGTGTGTTGACGAACAAAGAGACCTTGGGGTGCAGGTTCATAATTCGCTGAAAGTGGAGTCACAGGTAAACAGGCTGCACTTGTCTCTATTGATCAGTGCGTTGAGTATAGGAGTTGGAACGTCATGATGCGGCTGTAGAGGATGTTGGTTGGACCACTTTTGGAATATTGCTGGTCCCTCTGCTTTCCCCCAGGAAAGATGTTGTGAAACCTGAGAGCATACAGAAAGGACTTGCAAGGATGTTGCCAGGGTTGGAGGATTTGAGCCACAGGAAGAGACTGAATAGGCAGAGGCTGTTTTCCCTGGAGCAACAGACACTGAGGGGTGACCTTACAGAAGTTTATAAAATCATGAGGGGCATGGATAGGATGAAAAGTCAAGGCCTTTTTCCAAGCGTAGGAGAGTCCAAAGCTAGAGGATATAGGTTTAAGGTCAGAGGGGAAAGATTTAAAAGGGATCTAAGGGGTAACTTGTTAATGCAGAATGTGGTGCATTTACAGAATGAGCTGCCAGAGGGAGCCTGAGAGAATTACAACATTTAAAAGGTATCTGGATGGGTAAGTGAATAGGAAGGGTTTAGAGGGCTATGAGCCAAATTCTGGCAAATGGGACTAGAATAATGTAGAGCATGGACGAGTGGACTGATGGGTCTGTTTCCATGCTGTAAATCTCTATGGCTCCGTGGTACAGTGAAAAGCAGCTGTAGCAACTGAGAGCAAGATGTGACATTGATCTTGGAGTTCAGCCAGATTTGGCAGTGGCTGATTAAACCACTTGTCTACTATGTCCATTTAATTCTACATCCATTGGACTAAAAGGGATGGAGATGTGAGCCAGACCAGGTGAACAGCTAGGGTAAGAGAATACTGTTGTTTCTATAACTGGTCATGAAACGTGGGATGAATATGAGATTTAATAAATCAGTAGCGACAGAAATAATATGGTTATTGAAGGAGCTCATGCTAGACAGTTGGGATTTTGAAAATGCAGTTGTAAATGAACTGGGGGAGTGGTTTTTCAAGGGACAGAAACAGAAGGATTTATTGTGGGATGTGAAAGGGGATGTGGGTGATGTGTGACTCAAGGAAGTGATCAGATGTAATCTTAACTGTGATTGATAGGATGGGATTGAGAGGGTAGAATATCCTAAAGGTTGCATTTATGGTTTTAATACTGAAAATTCATTGGAAACTTTGGTAATTCTACATTTAAAAACAATTAAAGCTAGACTTGCAATTTATTGGGATGAAAGTCTGGGTTTTTATTTAAAGATTTCTGGAGCTCTTACTGAAGAACTAGATTATCCGTTCAAGAACTACACAAGTGGCCACACTATCATCTACTGTATAATTTAACTCTGGCATATCACACTCTGCAGTGGGACTTTCAATTGATTTGTGAATTGAAAGTGAACTCAAATAGCAAAAACTTTTACCTACGATAACAAAAGAGTACCTTTTATTTTTCTGTTCAGAATGCAATTGTAAGTAATTGACATCCCCTTTTGATGTTGTTTGTATTTAATTCCTTAAAATCTTAGTAGTTTTGCAGTTGTCAAAAGTTACCATGTTTGTTGAATGTTATTACTCTTTTTAGGTTGGCTTTGAATCTTTGGTTCTTGAAGTATCAGATGTTCCTACTGGTGCCTGTAGTGCCACCGTGTCACGGAATGGTGTCTATGGAATTGTGGTTGTTGAGTGGAACAGTGGCTATCCTCATGGGATGACTCCTGCTGGATTCACACCTGGTCATATCAAACCTGCATTTGGTAAGTGCCATTGATAAAAGTTCATTGTGTTTAACTGAGAGATGTGTGACTAGTGAACAGAGCATGACTTTACCCTTCTCACACTTCTGACTCATGGAGCAGAAATTTCAGAGTTTAAGGCCTGGTACCTGTAGTGGCTCAGAAACTGAAGCTGTGTGTAGGAACACGGGAACATAATCACAGGAGTTGGCCATTCAGCCTGTTGTCTGCACCACCATTGAATACAGTCATGACTGATCGAGCACTTCAATAGCTTTAACCTACACTTCTCCCAAACCTACGCTTCACACAATTGATCATCAGAAATCTATTAACCTCTACTTTAAATGTACTCAAAGGCTAAGCTTTCACGGCTCTCTGGGGTAGAGAATTCCCAAGATCAATAACCCTATGAGAAAAAAAATTCTTCTCATCTCAGTCCTCAGTGGCATCCCCCTTACGTTTAAATTGTGCCCCTTGATTTCCGACTCTCCAGCCAGGGAATACATCTTACCTGCATCTACTCTGTCCTTTTTTAAAGAATTTTATAGTTTTCAACAAGGTCATCTTTCATTCTTGGAAACTGTAAAGAATGCAGCCCACTTGAACCAATCTCTCTTCAAATGATGGCCCTTCCATTTCAAGAACAAATCTGGGGAACTTTTGTTGCACTCCCTCTCTGGCAATAATATCTCTCCTGAGCTATGGAGAGTGTTTGCTGAACTGTCAAGAGAGGGCAGGATTAAGTATGCAGTATGCCAGTGAGGACTCTATTTAAAAACAGATCTTGGCAAGGGTATGACTGTTTGCAGGAAGTCCTGCCTGTGTAACATTCGGAAAGGTGGACAATGAATGGAGGATCTCAGAAAGCTGTCGACCCTGGATTTGAGACCTTGTCCTGGAGGATATGATGGAGGATGTGCTGTGAGACAGGAGTGCAGTCATTTTCACTGAGTATGGAATGAAGAGGGAAGCATGACAATGCCAGTGTGGTTGGAAAGAGCAGTGCGCAGTTCAGGAATTGGATATACAGGAAAAAGTTTAATAACCTAGTTTGGTTCAGCAATGTCTTACTACTTTCAAGTGGTGTCCATCTCCGTCTGATTTCCCTTGTGTTCTCCTGCACTACCTTCCTCCCTTTTCCACAGGCTTGTTTCTCCCCAGTCACCATCAAATCTCCATCTCTGAGGATACTATTTAGACATGCCTTATTGCCTTCTTACACTTATCTCTTACTGTCACCCTCTTTAACTGTTATCATTTCATTCTCTTCATCCATTTCATTTCTCAGTTGTTTCCCATATTACAATGGTGATGACACTTTGAAAACACTTCATTAGCTGTAGACGTGTTGTAACAAGCACTATTTGAATGCAAGTCTTAATATTTCCATAACTCCCTGCCTTAGAGAGGTCATCAATCCAGGGAGTAGCATGGAATCAGGATGAATTTTCCACTGTCACCATCTGTCTTCATTGGAGGAGGAGATCCTGGAGCTTGTCAGGTTGGTGCGCACACACATACATCATTGATGCAAAATCGGTGTGTGGCCCACAATAACTGTCACTTAACACTGACCAGTTGCTTACACTGCATTGATATCATGGCACGCTGAACCATCACAATATGAACAATCCTGAGTTTATAATCTTCAGCACTAACTCACATCTTTGATCTCCCATAGGACCTCCTGAGTAATGAAGGAAATAATCAGGGAGTAGTCTTAGGAAAGCTCAGGGGAGAGCAAATATTCTGAGAATGGATTCTCACATGTCTCATTCATACACTGCACATGTGCAGATACATACCTCAGTAGGCCCTGTATTAGAAACAACTCAGCTTTCAAATGATGTTATTCCTATCACATCTGAGCAAGAGCTGATGCTGGTGAAGAGTCATTTCTGGAGAACTTCCTCCAGACTGTGCAGAACGCCCAAACTCTGTACAGATGGACATAGCAATTGAATCTCAGCGAACATGTATGATAAAGGAACTTCTGGAATTGTAGCATGCAATATGTGTGCATTCAAGAGGCAATCCACACCCTTGGGGAGAGATTGGAGGAGTCCATCTCTATTATTCTTGCTATGACCACAGGCATTTGCTCTGATATCCAGCTCTGTAGAAAGAGTAATCACTTGCATGGAACATCACACATGGCAGACCACTGAGTGCAGACAAAATCAGGTCAATGGTCTGCATATCTGTTCTTTACACAAGATGGAGCAAAAATCTGACCTTGGTAGATCAGTGCTTCATTGATGTGTAGCCAAGTGTCTGCAGCTTTTGCCAACAGGGGAGTGCAAGTGAGCGTTGGAGGGGAATTGGAAAAAGAGCGAGTCTTTCCAAGGCTACCCACTTCTCATTCCTTCATTGCACTTCCCCTGCACAGGTCAGGGCTGTTTTCAAAAGGGCCCCCATGGAGTCCATAACCTAGATGACATCCACCATAGATACTGCTGTCCAAGAGCAAGAAAATATGCAGTCTGCTTCCAGCTCAGTTGATTCCATCATTTTGTTACTTATGCTAAACAATTGAGCAAAAATATCATGGGTGTATAGGGACACTCACTTAGATGTTTATAATGATTATTTTGCTGAATAAATTCCTTATTCTCATGGTCTGTATTGTGTTGCATTCCCAGTTGGTCAGTACAGTAGTCCTCTGGTAAGTGATCACTGTTTGAGGAGGAAGAGGTTAGAATATACTAATTGGCTGGCTGACTGACTGGAGGAATGTGATAGGTATGTTAGATCATTAGTTTAGTGAGGAGGTGAGGTGTGTAGACTTTCCAAAAGAACTCTCAAATGTGCACACACCAGCTGAATGCTGCATATTGAAAACTTAATTGTATATTAATTGTGTTTATTTTTATGGAATTTCTTGGCATGAACTGGTGATTCATTTGAACCCTTATGAACAGCCACAGATGGAACCTGTAGTTGTATAACTGTAAATTAATACAAAAAACATGAAGTGGAATCCTTTAACTGACATGCATGCAAGGGTCCCTCCAGATCTGAATTATACTTTGAGCAGCTCAAAAACTTGCACTGGTGGTGATATGGAATTATTTCTCCTTTGACTTAGTGGAAAAAGATCCCTCACAGGATTTAACAATGAGATCTTTCTTGGAGAGCCTTTGCCTCCCATGAGTCAAATGCTGGGGCTGTGAAGTGGCTTGGAAACCTGTTGGAAATGCAATTGAAGAAGTCGTGAAACCTTCTGGTGATCTGGTGCAGACATGCATGAAGACCTTACAGTGCTAATAAACTAGCACAACATTTAGGGCATGGAAGTTCTTGCAATTTGTGAAGTCTCCTGGCTGATCTGAAGGCACCTTGATTGTTACATCGTACAATCATTCACCCCACTGAGTTTGAGTAATCTCATCTGTGTTAAAGTTGCCGTGCTCATGGCCTTGGTAAACAAGATGTCGCTGACCTGGGTGATATATGGCAGGACACCAGGACATTCAGAAGATATCTCTAGTAGATGTTGGAAGGATCCAGAGGTAAAGAAATTGAGGGATTGGAAACCATGTTGATCACTGAGTTTCAAGGAGGCTGCAGATGTCTGAAACAAACTGCCGTAAGAGGCTGAGCCTCCTGAGGCACTGTTGCTCGATCATCTTGCCTGTACACCTTGTGTCAATCATTGAATCTCTACTGTATGGAAGCAGGCCACTTGGCCCAACGAGTCCATGCCAACCATCCAAACAGCATCTCACCCGTTCCCTGCATTTTCCACAGCCAATCCACCTCACCTGCACATAAGATATAGGAACAGAAATTCAGCCATTCAGCCCATCAAGTCTGCTCCACCATTCAATCATGGCTGATATGTTTCTCAATCCCATTCTCCTGATTTCTCCCCATAACCCTTGATCCCCTTGATATTCATGAACATATCTAACTCAGCCTTAAATATACTTAATGACCTGGCCTCCACAGCCTTCTGTGGCAGTGAGTTCCATACACCCATCACTCTCTGACTGAAGACATTTTTCCTTATCCCTGTTCTAAAAGGTCTTCCCTTTACCCGAAGGCTATGCCCTCAGGTCCTAGTCTCTCCTACCAATGGAAACATTTTCCTAACATCCAATCTGTCCAGGCCATTAAGTATTCTGTATATTTCAATTAGATCCCACCTCATCCTTCTAAAGGAGTTTTTGGAGTATGGGAGGAAAACAGAGAACCTGGAGGAAACCCATGCAGACATGGGGAGAATGTGCAAACTCCACAAATTCATCTAAGGGTGGAATTGAACCTGAGTCCTTGGCGCTGTGAGGCAGCAATGCTAAACACTAAACCATCATACCACACCAGATTGAGAGCTTTGAGCTGGAGCCCTCTGCCCTGTGGAATATCACGCAGCTATGAAGAAGGCAGCTTTTGCTGGTGGCATGAGTACTCTAGGCCTGCTACCGTGGCTGTGACAGATCCAGTGGCTACTCCTCAGAGGTCCAGGCCACTGCTGCATACAGGACCCCCTTTGTAGCAGAGAAGGCTGACAGCAAGGAACTTGAAATGTTGGCGAGTATTCTCTGGGGCACTTTTAATAACAGGACTTTGCTATTGATTCTCAGAGCAGTGATTTTAAGCTGACAGAACTAATCCTATCAACACATGTTTTACACTGTGCTAGCCAGAAGCTGTTACACTCTACTAAACTAACCAATTTTCCATTGAGCACTCATCTCATGTAGGGAGTCTGGAGAACCAATGTGCTGGCTGTTAATGACAAAATGCGGTGTTCGCATCAAAATTAATTCCTAATTTGAATATTTTAATCAGTTTCTTGACCACTGCATGGGTATCCCATGCTCGTCTACAAACCTGCCCAGGTTAAATCCACAACTAGATCGGTTAATGTTGAATCCACACTGCATCCTGGGGATTTTTCACCATGCCCATATCCATGCCTACATCCTCCTGATCATTTAGAATTCTCTCATGTGTTGTCAAATAATCATGCTTCTCATTTTGAAAGAGATCCACAGAATCAATAACATGGAAAAATTAAATGATTTGTCCCATTTAAAAGAAACTGGCTGATCTGTGTCAAAAATCATGTTGTGGCGATGTCAGTGTTAAATTGGGGTGGACAAAGTCAGAAGTCGCACAACACCAGGTTAAAGTCCAACAGGTTTATTTGGAATCATAAGCTTTCAGAGCACTACTCCTTCATAGGTGAAGGAGCAGTGCACCTAGTGAAGGAGCTTCTCCGAAAGCTTGTGATTTTAAAATGAACCTATCGGACTTTAACCTGGTGCTGTGTGACTTCTGACTATGTCAAAAGTGTGAACTTAAAATTGTGAAATTATTAGGGATGCTCTCTGGACAGATGAACCGAGCTTGCTCCATAGCTGATCTCAGAATTTTTAAGTAGCCTTCAGTTGTCTAGACCAACATTAACATCTTTAATATGGAGGTTTTGAGTTTTGAACTATACATTTGGTGAAACAGATTCCTGTAAATTTTTTTTAGATGGGCATGCTGGTCTGGGATTAGAGTGCCAGAATTGTTGCAGTGCATGAGAAAGCCATTTGGCCTATTGCGTTTGCAGAGGAATTATGTTTTGACATTCCACAGACATGCTTGGGCCTCAGGCCTTTGATTCCTGAAATTGCTTTGCATGCATTTGTACAAGAAGGTTCAATATTTACACTATAAGTGTTTCAAAATGTCTCTTAAATTTCTGTAAAATTCATAGGATTACCCTCCTTTCATGAACTGAAAATTAGGTCAACAAAGGAACTGTAAAATGAGTGTGATTGATAACAGCTGAAGTCCCTATGGTAAAATATCAAGGCTAATGGGTTAAATGCAGCAATCCTTCACTCAAAGTCGACATGAATTAAAGACAGAAGTATTGGTGATCGTTTTCTGACTCAAACTGTCAGTTGCATGAGCTGCTGTATTTACTGGAATCTTAGTGTTTCTATCCTGATTTCAGTCTTAGAAACAATCACTAATTCTTTAACATTATTGATTTATACATGGAAACTGGTAATAGTTGATCCATATGTTACATCATTATTTTGTCTATCCTTTTCATAACATTGTTTTGAGTTAACTTTTATTTTACATAAGGTTCTGTTGTCCTTTCTCATCGTGAAAAAAGCAAGCGAGTGTTTCTTACTGTACCCACTACCAACTTTACGGGAGTAGAATCCTTCGCAGTACATCTGACTGCAGTGCATAGTCAATCTTCTGGTAAAGCTGAACTAAGGTAAAGTCAACCAATTGCATCGAAATTTTTCATTACCTGTAATTATACTTGTCCACAGCATTCTTGATGAATTTTTTTTAGCTATTGCTTGTCGCTACTTAGGAACTCCAGACAATTGTTGACTATAAGCCTAATGAGCAATGCTCTTTGGTATACTGTGAAATTTATTTGCTTCATAGTGTTACAATCTGCTTAGGGACTCTCAAACCAAAAGAATTAAACTGACTGTGGCCAACAAATTCTAAAAATTGCCAAATAAATCTTCATATTTTGTAACTTAAACATTACCATGAACTAGAATCAAAGTAAATTAAACATAAATTGATAGATAAACTGCAACTGATATGAGCCATACCTCTGAGAAATACCAGATGCAAGAAAGATACATCTCACTCACCTGGGCAGTCCACTCCACATGTGTGGCACCAATTTCAGGCACATATTGCTTCAAAACTTGAACACTCCTTGAGAAGTTATGCAGTACTTTTCATTCAAGGATTTAGCCAATACTCATATCTCAGTTCCTGTCAGTCTTGGTAAAGAAACTTGTGGAGGAGTAGGCCATCCAGCAGTTTGAGACTGCTCCACCATGCCATATGATCATGGCTAATTCTCTTATTCAATGCCATACTCCCGCTTTCTCCTCATATACCTTGAATACATTAAAAGTATTATCTAACTTTTGAATACATTCTGTGACTCAGCTTCTGCAGCCAACTGTGGTAGAGAATTAACAGATTCACTACCTTTTGAGTAAAGAAGGTTTTCCTCATCTCAGTTTTAACTGCTGTATGCTGTATCCTGAAACTGTGTCCTTTGTTCTAGACATCATCCCTGCTTCTCATCTGTTCAGCTCTATGAGAAATTTATGTTTCAATCGTAGCTTATTCATCTAATCTCCAATGACTACACATCCAGTCGAACAATTCTGTTCTCATAGGGAAGTTGGGCCATCTTCAGTATCAGTCAAGTGAACTTGCTCTGCACTCGCTCTATAGCAAGAATATCCTTTCTTAGACTAGTTCTTGATTACAAAGAGGATGAAAGATTATCAGGGATACGCAGGAATGTAGAGTTAAGGTTAAAATCAGATCAGCCATGATCTTATTACATGGTAGAGCAGGTTCGAAGGGCCAAGTGACCTAGTCTGATTCTATATTCGTACATATGTATGTTTGTAGAGAGACCAAAACTGCACAAAATATTGAGGTAACTTCTCACCAAAGCCCTGTATAACTTCAGTTTTGTAGAAACTGCTACCTCCACCCCTCCTACTCTGACTCCATTTGTAACATTTCACCACGTCTTGGCAACATTATAAGATGCAAGCCATAGTAAAACCAACTGAATGTGAACATTAATGTTTAAAGTCCAGTTTGCTTAGGTTTTTGAGTGTCCTAAGTTGTATGCAAATTAGTTTTTTTATTGCTAGCTAATTTGCTTCTTTTCACTATTCTCAAAACATTTTTCTCAGCCTTTTTTTTTGCATTTCTTTGTTTAAAATTTTGCTTTGCATTCCTCATATTGTTTTAAAGCCTGTTTTGGATTTTGTACAGTCAGGGTGCTGGACTTGCAAAATCTGAAAGTTTTATTTTGATTACTTTTTTCTGGTTAACTTGTGTCTCGAACAACGTTGCTGATTTGTCATCTGGCTTTCACTCTTGAAAGCTGTAAGCAGGAATCCAAGGTGACCTCCCTCGTGAAATCACTTTGTTTTTTTTTACTTTTCACACCTTTCTCAGCAACGCATTATCAATATTTTCTTCTCATTCCAGTTTGTGTGGGAGGTTACAAAGTGGGGTCTGTTGCTAAACATTATTGAGCTAAATTACCATCTACTATTACCAAGGATTCCCTTGTTTTAGAAATTTTATGGTCTTTCAGGTGAGACTTTAATGCCAAAGAACTGCTATTTTGAATTCATCCATATCTTGCCCATTAAGTCTGCTTCACATTCAATGTTAATAATCACACAACACCAGATTATAGTCCAACAGGTTTAATTGGAAGCACAATAGTTTTCAGAGTGTTGCTGCTTCAATACCTTCATCACCTGAAGAAGGAGTGGCACTCCGAAAACTAGTGTGCTTCCAATTAAACCTGTTGAACTATAACCTGGTGTTGTGTGATTTTTAACTTTGTACATCCCAGTCCAACACCGGCATCTCCAAATCATATCCACATTAATTGTTGACATGATTTTCCTCCCTTTTCTATATAATTCCTGTTTCTCTACCCGATTAAACATTCATCTCAGCCTTGAATATACTTAACAACTCAGTCTCTACAGCCATATTTAATAGAATACCACAGATTCCCCACCCTCTGCGAAAAAAAAATCATGTTAGTCTTAAATAGATGACCCCTTACTCTAAGTGTTATGCCTTCTTGCCCTCAGCTGTCTCAAAAAGGGGACGCAACATTTCCACATCTTCTCTGTCAAGCTCTATAAATATCTGATATGTTTTGATTAGGTCTTCTCTCATTCTTCAAAACGCCAATGATTACAGGACCATCTTATTCATTTCTTCTCATAAGAAAATCTCTCAATCCTAGGATCAATCCTTGCCTGGACCGTCTCCGATGCCGGTATATCTTTGCTTAGATGAGGGGACCAAAACTGATCATCATTTTCAGCTGTGGTCTGACTGGTGCCTTGTATAGGTTTTAGCAGTTCTACCTAACCTGATACTATGTTCCCTTTGAAATAATGGCCAACAGTCCAGTTGACTTCCTATTCCTGCCTCATTACATATTGTAATTACTATCTATGTTCTTATGTATGCACATACAAAGGGTGAACAATACTTATTGTTGTTTAATGTTTTTATAGGTCAGGATTCACTGTAGCTGAAATTGAGCCACTTGGAGTCTTCCAACTTGCCTCCAGTTCGAGGCAGGTCCGTGTAGAAGAAGATGCAGGCATAATTACTTTACGTATCCAGAGATTGTTCGGCTTCCAAGGCAATAAAACAAAACTGACATATTACACAACCGCAGGAAGTGCCAAACCTACTGAAGATTATGAGCACATCCAAAATGGAGAACTCATCTTTACTTCACATCAGATTGAAGCTTTCATTAAATTGTTTATCATCAATGATAATATTCCAGAAATGGATGAAGTTTTCTACCTAAATTTATCCAGCATTGAAGTTCTGGGTTTTGGGCCAAATAAAACAGCGTTAAACACTCACTTGAATCTAGGTTTTAGTGTGTCATCTATAACCATTATTGCCAATGATGCCACTAATGGAGTTCTAAGTATTGGACCCACGGTGATACACACTGTAGAGGACTCTGAGAATGCTACGGTGCGTGTAGTGCTCCTTAACATTCAAAGGACACTGGGATTTACTGGGATCATCAGTGTAAATGTTATAACTTTTGGAGAAAAAAAGGCTGCAGACGGTTTGCATGAAAGTCCTTTCCAAAACATCCAACAAAACTCCACTTTTTCCTGGGCCAGAGAAGGAGCAGATTTTGAAGATGAAACCTTGAATGTTACTTTATGGGATGAGCAAAGGGAGATCAGTGTACCCATCAGGATCTTCGATGATAATGAACCAGAGGGACAAGAGTTTTTTTATGTCTACCTAACAGATCCTCGTGGAGGGGCAAAAATTGTAGAAGGAGAAGATGAATATGGTTACATGGCTTTTATGCAAATCATTATCTCAGGTATCTGAAATATTATTTGTTGTGGCTTATGTTCAGTAAATATTACTGGCAATTATGTTACTTGCCACATTATAATATTCCCTAATTTCACTAAATTGCAGTTGTGCATATGATATCTGTTAAAATATACAGTAATATTTACAAAACCCATAGCCTCAATCCAGATGGATCTGAACAAGCCAGTGGCAAGATGTGTTAGAAACTCACCTGCTGCTTTAGAAATTGTGTCCAAGTTATTTTAAACCTTTGAGCTAAATTAACATTCCTCTGGTACACTCCTTGCTCGTTTTGTGCAGAAAGTATCTTCTGGGCACTAGAATATTGTGCTTTCATGAACTAATTTTGGTATTTGAGAAAGTGTGGAGAGTGGATTTACACAGGGTCTTTAGGATTAGGCAGTTTAAAAGAAATCTGGGATTAGAGACTGGAACAGGGAAGTTGAAGCCTATCAAGTATGTCTGAAGGAGCATTCCTACTTTGCATGTGCAAGAGATGATCTTATCAGCTTTGAACAAATAGCTGAACTGACCAAAAGCCTGCATTAAATGGCTGTTGACAGAATTTGGGTGCCTGAAGACAATGTAATTGACCAGACCACACCCCCTCACAATAGTTTAAGGAAGTAGACTAGACCCTAATGTTTTCTTATTTTAAAGGTAGATGTTCCAAATTGCTTGTTCATTAAGCAAAGCACAATTTATTTAAAAACTATAGTTAAAACACAAACAAGAAGAAGAGGAATTTAGAATAACTTACGAGTGGAAAACTTAACAGCGTAATATATACAGTACCTATTATTAATTAACTGTTCCAAAATGGTAGCATCCCATAAACACATGCCTTGGCAAATCAGACACAGATTCTTACATGCAGTTTCCCAATCCAGGAGGGAGCAGCATCAAGAGAGAATTCAGAGAAAATCAGTTAGGAATCATTTACTGAAGTGCATAATCCTTCTGGGATCCAAATAGCTTCTACTGCTACAGCTAAGAAAAACTAGAGAGCCTGATCAGCGCGAATGGGCCACTCCCATTCTATTGTTACATCTGTTTTTTAAAAAACCCTAAAGGCCTCTTAAATTATTGACTTAGGCCAGCTGCAGCAGACACATCGACACCTCTGCTTTCACAACCTCTCTTCAAAAAACCAAGGACAAAATAATCATTTTATAGTGACAGCATCATCATAACAGGGAAGTGACTTGGCAATTATAAATTGCCTGGTTTTGGTCAGGCAAGTAGAATTAATATCATCCCCAATATTGACTAGTTTTGAGTCTTCTGAATTGGGCTTATAATTAAAATTTTTGAAAAACAATATTGCATTCTGGATTTACAACATTTTGCTTGCGTTAACATTTCGATGTCTTTTTGGGAGAGAGTGAACTACTATATTTCAAAAGGAATCTGAAACTAAACTAGCCAAATGTACACGGTTTTATCATCCAAGTATTGTTTTCAGGATGCTAGAAATTTGCTCAGTTGATAGGTTATTTTGTCAATGTTGGGCAGTAAGGTGGCTGAGTGGTTAGCATCTGCTGCCTCACAGTGACAGAGACCCGCATTTGATTCCAGCCTCAGGCAACTATCTGTGTGGAGTTTGCACATTCTCCCTGAGCTGAGCCTGCGTGGGTTTCCACTGGGTGCTCTGGTTTCCTTCCACAATCCAAAGATGTGCAAGTTAACTGGATTGGCCATGCTAAATTCCCCATAGTGTTTAGGCATGGGCTCCGGCAAAGCTTATGGCAAGCTGGAATAGCAACATCCCATTTTCCGCTTGGAGACTCTGCAGCCCTCTCAATTCAATATAGAATTAAATAGTTTTAGGGCCTGCACTTCCCCATGTCCAAGCGCACTACCACACACACACCAGGCCTTGTTATCATATAATCTGCCTTTACACACTACCTATTGTTAGCCACTAACAGTCTCCATTAACAGCTATTCACCCTTCTACCTAGATCCATTATTGACTTCTTTGTCTGTCCAACTGTTCTTCTCTCTCTTTGGGATCTACCCTACCTATCGTTTACTCCTTATCCCCTCCCTCCACCCTATCTTCTGCATATAAACCAACATTTTCCTAGCTACCATCAGTTCTGAGGAAGGGTCACCGACCCGAAACGTTAACTTTGATTCCTGTTCACAGATGCTGCCAGACCTTCTGAGCTTTTCCAGCAACTTCTGTTTGTTTGTGTGTGTAGTTTAGATATGTTGGCCATGGGAAATGCAGGGTTACAGGGATAGGGTAGGGGATGCTTTTCAGAGGTGTTGGGTTGAATAGCCTGTTTCCACACTGTAGGGATTCGATGAACAAAAGTCAGAAACTTATCTGTAAGAGCTTTGTAAATCATTTTGAGGTTTATGTTCTGCTCCTGTGCTTACAAGCCAAGTATAATGCAGGCACAGTTTGCACACACACACCGAGAACTTTAAACACATTGTGGATGGGGTTTTTGCACCTTGGCAGCATTCCAAGTTGCAAGCTTTGATTAAAGGTAAAGAAGTAATGCAAATCAGACACATTCCTCTTAGCTTAGGCTTGTATGATGCCTTCATGATTGTGCCCTTTGATGAAGGCCCAGGCAAGTTATAAATAGCTAGGAGAAAATAAATGCTTCCATGTTTTCTGAAAGCTATGCAATGACCTAGTCAGGCTTTTTTCTCTTGATCAGTTTCTCTTGTCTTTTTTGTGTGCTGACCTTTATTTCTTTTCTACATTAAATTTAAATTTAGACTTCTATTGTGTTTTATTTACTCTAACCCTCTTTCAGCCATTTGCAGTATGCAGCGGCCATCATTCCTAGATTCAGTGCTTTTTCAAAACGCCTTTTGGCTCCCAGAAGCTAAATGATTTCAGAGTGCTTCTCTTTAAAAAGGGTGTGTTAGGGGTTGAGATTTGTCATGTTCTGAGGAGGGTGCAGTTGGAGTTTCTTGGGCATGTTAGAGAAGACTCACATTTGATGATTTTGATGAGCAATGGCTTTTGCAGGTTTGTGCTATCATAGTGGCATTAAGTTGTATCAGCAGAAGATTCACCTGAAGAGGTCAGTAGTTTGAAAGATCTACTCGTAGAAGAACAGAAACAACTGTACAACTCACATTTCTAACAGAAATGTCAGTAAATGACTGCATTTTGCAGATGAAATATTGTGACGTTGGCCTTCATTCCACTTTGCATCCTGAAGGTGTTCCTTTCAGAATGTAAGAGGATCCATACAATACAAATGTAGAAGCTTTACAACTCTGTGAAAACTTCATATGAATACAGAGCATGTAGTTTTCAGAATCCATTTGTCATCACTTGCAAATATTTCAAACTCCTCCAAAGGATATTGAACTCCCCTGTAGGAATTATCAGGGACAACATCCTCAGTAAAGGGTGGCCCTGCAAAGCACATTGGATAAACTTTCGCACACCCATCTCATCGAGCTATGTATCCAACAACATCCTAGGGAAGGACTTCAAATGCTCTGGTATTAGAATTTGACATGTGCCTCTTTTCATTTTCCTTCTATCTATTGCTTCATCTTCAACAACCTCTGGCAAAGGCTGCCATATGATTTTGAAACATTTATTTCTCAATTGCAATTTGAAACTTTATGTGTATAGCTGTCACTGGAAAATGGGTTTTAATTGATTTTGGACTTCAGATTTGGGTTAAGTTTAGAGCATTGGTTTAGCAGTTCCTAAAGTTAGAACAAAACAATTTTTATTTTCTTCTTGTGGGTTGGATGTGAACCCAACCAAAGTAAATCAATGCAGCATGCATTCCTCAAACTTGTTTCTGTTTTTTAAAGAATTCTGAATTATTTGATGTAACTATTTGATTTTGCTGTCATATGTTTTCAATGCAGGAAATGACATACAGAATGGCATTTTCAGTTTTACATGGGTTGCCCCGAGTAACCTAGTGTTGGATGAAGACTCTGAACATAGAAAGCTTCAGCTAACAATCGAGAGACAGAGAAACAGGTACCATTTTAATTACTAAAAATGGTCTTCATCTTTATATGCTAAGACAGTGGCTCTATAATGAAATCAAGAGAGGAATTCTGAATATCACTGACATCAGCTGGGAGTTGATGGGTGAATATTGACCTGGTTTTGGTTGGACAGAACAAGAATAGAATGTTCTGGCCTCAACTTTCAATGCCAGCAATCAAAATCCCACACAACATGAATGGTAAGCCATAGTTGGCCTGGAAACAGGATAGGATACCAAGCGGGCCAGAGACCACTGACTGACATCAAAGAAAGGTCTGTGTTCAAGAAGGGAAGTAATGATAAAAAATTCTTTGGATTGCCTTGTAAAAGGGAAGAGACGGGATATTAGGGAATTGACTTACGGAAAATGAAAAGCACTTAAAGAGCATGGCAGGTGAGATGCCGCGCCACTTTAGTCTGGTGAGAAAATCACGGCAGCTTCCAAATTGGGCTGAGTGTGCAGTCAGAGTCCTTTTTATGTAACGGGATAATCATTACACAAGTGCTTTCTTTTATGGAGGCTCCTCAACTGTTGGTAGAAGTGTACTGATTAAATATTTAGAAAGGATTGTGATATGAAAGGTGCCCCATTTTTTAAATGCCCCAAAACCAGTCTTGCTCATGCTGATATCAGGTCCTAATCAGGGATTTCTCATTTGTTTAGGTCTTCAAATTGATTCACACGTTTTAGGCTTCCAGTTCTGGCAAAATAACATTTTATCAAGAGTTGCAATTTTTTTTCATGAAATGTGGGCACTTTTGGATTGGCAATGATTCGTTTCCATCCCTAGTTACCTCAAGAAGGTAATAATGAGTTGCATTCTCGAATGGCCATAGTTCTACTGATATAGGTATACCCACAGTGCTGTCAGGAAGGATTTTCCAAGATTTTGACTGCGTGGCCAATGTTTCCTCGAAGCTGCATGGCTTGGAAGCAAGCCATGACAGTGACTTCTGGTTCTAGTTTTCACTGCCATGCACAAAAGTTGGATGCATATGAGAATGGTACTGCAATTCTCACAAGTGATTTTAACTTGTCTATTGAAGGGACAAATGAAATAAGAAATGAGGGCAGATAAAGACAGATTTATAAAATGCAACGCGGATGGTTTCCTAGACAGTACTTTGTAGAATCTACCCAGGAACAGGCTATTGTAGATCAATTGATGTGTGATGATGTAGAATTTATAAGAAATTTCATAGTTAAAGGGCCTTTACCTGGTCGTGATCACAACGTGATGGAATTTCAAATTCAGTTTGAGAGAGAGCACCTGGGGTCTCAAACCAGTATCTTCAATTTAAATCGGTACAGTTACAGAGGCATTAAGAAAGAGTTGTTGAAAGTGGGCGAGGAAAATAGATGTAGGGGAAGGTCCGGAAATGAGCAATGGCAGATAATTAAATAGATATTTCGTAATTATTCAGCAAAACATTATTCTGGTCAAAAAGGATGAAAAGGATGAACCATCCGTAATTAACAAAGGCAGTCAAATAAAGTATCCAATCAAAACTCAGGCATACAACGTGGCAAATCTAGTAGGCCAGAGGACTCTGTGTATTTTTTAGGAACCATTAGCAGCTAACTAATAAAGAGGGTGAAATTTGGTTATGAAAATAAACTGGCAAGGAATATAAACACAAACAGCAAGAGCTATTTTGGTTATATAAAAAGGATAGCTAAAATGAATATGGGACTTTTGGAGGATACAACTGGGGAATTAATAATAGGAAACAGGCTAATGGCAGATAATTCAAATTGATGTGTTGTCTCAGTCTTTACATTGGAGGATACTCTGAATATCCCAAAGATGACAGGTACTAAGGGTCAGAAATATCTTGTAATAGTTTCTGTCACAAGGGACTAAGTATTTGTCAAACAGATGGGACTAAAGGCAAACAAGTCACCAGGACCTGGTGCATCCAAGGGTTTTAGAAGAAGTAGTTGCAGGCGTAGTGGAGACTGTGGTCAAAATATTGGATTCTGGGAGGGTTGCAGCAGATTGGGAAACTGTTAATATAATGCTTCTTTTCAAGAAGGGAAAGAGACAGAAAACACAAAACTAATAGCTCTCATTGGGAAATTGCCACAGTTCATTACTAAGGAAAAACCAGCAGGACATTTTGAAAAGCTTAAATGCAATCAGGGTGGTTTTTTGAAAAGGAAATCATGCTTGATAAATTTGTTAGATCTCATTGAGGACCTACAAGCAAATAAAGGAGAGTTAACAGATGTATTCTATTGGATTTCCAAAAAAGAATTTGATATCAAGCCATGTAAAAGATTCATGGATCTTTTAATGGGTTAACTAATGTGTCTTTTTCACATTGGAAGGATCTGGCTAGCGGAATGTCACAAGGATCAGTCCTAGGACTTCAATTTGTTTGCTTTCTAAATTACTGACTTGTAATGTAAATTTGCAATAATGCTGGGCATGTTGTGAAGACAACATAAGGAGTATGTTATGAGCAAAAACATGGCAAGTAGAGTTTAATGTACTTTGGTAGGAAGAATCAAACAACAAGCTATTAATTAAATGAAGAGAGACAGCAAAAATTGCAGTGCAGAGGGACCTGGGTGTTGTAATTAAGAAAACGCATACAACTTGGTCTTGTTGCTGGGGAGCTGATATTAAAGAAGTAATCTTGTCACAGCTGTACAGAGATCTGGTGAGATTACAACTGGAGTACACTACAGCTTTGGTCCCCGTATTTGCAAAAATGATTTGACATTGGAAAAGTTTCACTTGGTTGGTTCCTGGGATGAAGGACTTGACTTACCAAGGTTGACTAAATGAGTTAGACCTGTATTCATTTCAGTTTAGTGGAATGAGGGGTGGTCTTATTGAAAAAGACAAGATTCTGAATGTGCTTGACAGGATAAATATTGAGAATCTAATGTGGAAATCTTGAAATATGGCACATAGCTGCAGAATAAAGGGACACTTGTTTAAAACTGAAATGCAAAGGATCTGTACCTTAGAGTTGGGGAGACTCAAGTATTCAAGTATTTAAAGAGGAGGTTGATAGATTTTTAAAATATCAGGAAGTTGTGTTTTGAGGCGTTGGCACAAAAGAAAAGTTGGGGCCTGAGGAAGAACAGTCAAGATTTTATTGACTGGCAAGGCGAGCTTGAGAAGCCAAATGACACACTCCTGCTCCTATTTCACGTGTTTTTTTGGGAATGTTTTCGAAGGGCAGAAATTTCACTGGAAAGAAAATTAAATAATTTCTCTGAGGAGCGTATGAGCTCCCTCTCCAGATTCCTGTCCAGATGGTGAAGTTAAAAATCTACCCAATTTTCTTGTCCAAGCATTATTCATTTCCATGTTAATTGAGGGAAGTTGATCAAGGAGTATGATTTTGTTAGAAGTTGTTCAAACGTTTAGAAACTCATGACTTTACCCCAAATATTTCATGCCTAATATTTATTTTGCATTTACAGGTCTTATGAGGATGTGAAAATTTTGTGGCGTGTGACATTTAATAAATCAGATGTTGTCCTGCAAAGGAATGGGGTAGATCTGGTTAATGAGCTGAAAGCTGTAACAGGAAGTACCCTTTGTGTTAGTGGAGTGACTGAATGTACTATCGTCATTGAAATCAAACCAGATGAGGTTAGTATCAAGAAAAATAGTGCAACTTAATAGCTACTTGTAAGGTCAATATTCAAGGAAATTCTTCTCTTTTTGGGGTCAATATTAACTTCTGAGCAGCCAGATGTTCGAGTGGAGTTAGTCTGCTGTCCATTTTGTTGATGACGTAGCTCCATGATTTGAAGGATCAAACCCCATTTAAATTTTCCAACTAAGTTGTAGGACACTAAGCAGCTTTCCCAATGCAACTGGAATGCTGGAATAAACGCTGAAAATCAGATCAGCAAGACATACTGCAGTATGGCACATAGTCCTGGGGCACGCGTATCCCAGATTAACTTTTGAAATTTGAAAGTGTACTTTACTCTACAACTCACAAATAATCTAAAAGTTACCTTCAAGGGGTCATTTCTTTACATGTTCCCATGGTATTAATCAAAGATAGAACTTACAGGTTTTGATCACTTTCCATCTAAACTAGTAATCATCGTCCCATTACATTATTGCTTGCTGTTGTCATTTGACATGGGACCTTTGCTTGAAACAGCAAGACATTTTGGCTGCTGCCCTCATCTCTCTCTGCCCCACAGTGGTACACCCTTGTAAAATGGAGTGGTAGAAGAGGTGTAAAGCCACTTTGATGTGGATATTTAAAAACAATTCTATCAATGTGAAATATAAGAGTAGGGAAGTCCTACTGCAACTGTACAAGGTGCTTTATGAGACAATATCTGGAGTGCTGTGATCAGTTTTGGTTCCCATATTTAAAGAAAGCTATTATTTCATTGGAGGCAGTTCAGAGAAGGTTCACTAGAATGATCCCTAAGATGGCGGGAATGTCTCAGATTGTCTGGGATAGATTCTTGATCTTTAGTGGGATCAAAGGTTATGGTGAAAAGGCAGAAAAATGAGCATGAGGATTGTTGGATCAGCTATGGTCCTTTTGAATGATTGGCGGCTCAAGGAGCTGAATGGCCTCATTCTGTTCCTATTTCTAATTTTGCTATGAAATTAAGACACATTTGTCAACTGAATAAGAGACCAGAAAGACATCTGCATTCAATAGTTTCATTCTCACTTCAACACAATTATCTCTTCAATAAAACACAGTTGCAAATGGCTTACTTATGTTGATCAACAACATAAAACAACCTATTAAGAGGGTGTCTAGCTTCATGGATACACACACAAACAACTCCCTCCCCCCCCTCCCCCATTCCCCCTTCCCCTAACTCCACTCCCCAACATACTTGGAGTGATGTAAATGTGTATACTCCCAAGCTTAAGGCGTCCCATCTCAAACACCATGTGGACAGAGGCCTATTGTTGTCAGGGACTTCTGCTTAGAAGTGGGTATTCTTAATTTTAAAAGCACAATCTAGCAACAGATTATTTAGTAACAAGAGGACACAAATTAGCAAAAGAACCTGAGGAAAAGATGAGGAAACGATTTTACACAGAATGTTGCTCTGATCTGGAATTCACTGCCTGAAAGGGAGATGAACTCAGATTTCATAGAACTTTTGAAATGTTATTGGCTCAAAGATTAAAGGAGCCATAATTAAAAGGAAAGAATCAGTTAGTGAACTTAGTAGGATAGCTGTATCACAGAACCATATTGAGTGGAACGGCCTGCTTCTGTATTGTATAAATCACCATTAAGAGTCCAATGAGGACAAGGAAACTATTGGTAATTATGGGAAACACCCAACTGGTTCACTAATGTCTTTTATGGGAGGAAACTGCCATCCTTATTTGGTCTGGACTATATGTGACCCCAGACCCACAGCAATATGATTAACTACTCTTTGGGCAATTAGGGATGGGCAATATATGCTGGCCCAGCCAGGGATGTCCATATTCAGTGAATGATTTTTAAAAAATTGTTTAAATCGCACCATGGCTAAATCAGTGGAAAATGGGACTGGCTCAAGCCTTTTGCTTGGCCCATGCTCCTGGTGGAAAAGGTTTGGCCAGCAAGTTTACCAAAGACACACTCCCTGGAAGTTCTCCTCCCCCATGACCGATGCATACTCTACTACTGGCCTAAAGGAGTGAAATAGAAGCCTTTTGAGTGTTCAATGTTGGGTGACCTGACAAAAGGTGTAATGTTAAAGTTAACATATTTTTAATGTTGTTAAAATATTAACATAAGAGTATCAAAGATCATTTTCAGTTCATTTATTCTTTCTATTTGCATTTAAACCCATGATACTCAAAGGGAACTTGTAATCTTAGGCAATGGTAGCTGAAATACATAATGCCATAACAATTAATAGAATATGAATTTTATTTCATTAACTATCTCATACTTCCATTGATTAACTGATGAATATATGATTGATATGTTACCCATGAACTCTTAAGAATAATTTAGATTTTCCCCATTGTCTCAGAACTGGAGCATGGGGCAATGAATCATGCATGTTTTCTGCTGTGTTTAATTAGAAGTTCTTTTAGCCATGATGTCTTAATTCTACAGACAGCTTAAATTTGATGTTAAAGTTGAATTTAATTTTTAGGCTGCCATTATGTTTTACTGTGGTACTTAAGTAATGACTCACATTGTGCTGTGAAAAGACTGGATGATGTTTCTTACATACTTACTGTTTTTGAATGCTGCTCTGCAGATCCCAGAATCTGAAACATGGTTTTTTGTGGAAATCTATGAAGTAGGTGCTGGAGCCATGATAAATAGCAGTGTTCGATTTTTAAACATTACAATTCTGGAGAGCGATATGCAGCACAGACTGATCTTTTTCGCTGTTGGATCTCGGTTTCCTGTCATTCATCAAAAGGCCACATTTGTCAGCCTGCAGGTCGTCAGGGAGGGTGGTACAAATGCAGTTGTCAGTGTTAGCTATCAAACACAGGTGAGAACAACTGTTAATAAAAATATTTTTAAATCTAATCTAACAAATTATTTTGTGATGAGCAGTAATCTTATCAATTATAAAATACAGTTAAATTTAAACTTTGAGAAAACCTTGCGCGAAAGTCATATGCTGTATATGATTGTATAGAGTACACTTATCATTTAATCTGTAACAACATTCATGTTATTTGAGTGATCACCTTTTCTGAACAAAAGCATTTGGAGTCATAGAGATATACAGCATGGGTTTCTAAAATCTTTGGATAAAAAGCATTGAATTGTAAGTCTGCAAGAATCAATTTTTGACTGGTGTAATTAATTTTTAGATTCTTGTGGGTGAGTCTTTTTGAACATTCTTCCTCCCTTGCATCAAGTCACTCCTAACCTATTACACTCATTTTGATCAGGAAGTTTCTTTCTCCAGTTGCATCATCCAAGGGCAACACTTCAATCATTGTGCTACTAAATCTTGTAGTTTGGGTGGAATTCCAGTTTTGTTCTGTCCCAATCTTAAAGTTTTCAGAGAGCTCCCAACCACTTGCTATGCAAAATGTTTTCTCCTTATTTCGCTCATTACCTTATATCTGTGCCATCTTGTTCTTGTGGGAACAATATTTCCCTATTTACTGTATTCTGTCCATATTGCTCATGATTTTGGATTGGTCAATCAAATGATTTGCTGTTGTCTTTTCTCCAAGGAGAACAGCCCCAAACTCTCTAATCTGGCTATGTAACAGAAGTTCCTCTTGTCTGGAATCATTATTGCAAATCTTTTGCCACTCTGTAATACCTCCAGATATTTCTTAAAGTGTGGTTTCCAGAACTGAATGCAATACTCTAGCTGAGGCTGAACCTCAAAGTCTAATCTACTGTAACTTCCTTGCTCTTGCATTCCTTTCCCCGGTTAACAAAGTCGAGGATAGTGCATGCTTTGGTAATCACAATTTCAATGAATTAGAAAGAAAAGATTTACAAGGATGTTGCCAGGGTTGGAGGATTTGAGCTTTAGGGAGAGGCTGAACAGCCTGGGGCTGTTT
This sequence comes from Chiloscyllium punctatum, assembly GCF_047496795.1. Lineage (NCBI taxonomy): Eukaryota > Metazoa > Chordata > Chondrichthyes > Orectolobiformes > Hemiscylliidae > Chiloscyllium > Chiloscyllium punctatum. The sequence goes on from NC_092740.1 coordinate 56,757,033, forward strand.
TCCCTGGAGCATCGTTGGCTGAGGGGTGACCTTATAGAGGTTTACAAAATTATGAGGGGCATGGATAGGGTAAATAGGGAAAGTCTTTTCCCTGGGGTCAGGGAGTCCAGAACTAAAGAGCATAGGTTTGGGGTAAGAGGGAAAAGATATGAAAGAGACCTACGGGCAACGTTTTCACACAGAGGGTGGTACGTGTATGGAATGAGCTGCCAGATCAAGTGGTGGAGGCTGGTACAATTGCAACATTTAAGAGGCACTTGGATGGGTATATGAATAGGAAGGGTTTGGAGGGATATGGGCCAGGTGCTGACGGGTGGGGCTAGATTGGGTTGGGATATCTGGTCGGCATGGATGGGTTGGACCGAAGGGTCTATTTCCATGCTGTACATCTCTATGACTCTATGATTCTATACACATTAATCCCAGGTGCCTCTGCTCCTGCACATTCTTTGGAATTGTACTCTTTATATTCGTTCTTCTTGTTCTTTCTATCAAAATGAATCACTTCACACTTCTCCACAATGAATTTCATCTATCACTTGTCTGCCCATTCCATCAACTTGTCTATGTCTTTTTGAAGTTTTACACTATCCTGCTCTCAATTGACAATGCTACCAAGCTTAGTATTGGCAAGTTTATAAATTAAACATTGGTACCTTCTGTAACTCCAGCAAACTAAGGCATATGAATTGACTTCATCCTTAAATTCATTGCATCTCTTACAATCCTAAGAAGAGCTTGTTCACCAGAGCATTCATGTGTACAGCCTTTGAAGATCAGTCAATAGAAAGTTTGAACGAAAGAAACACAAAACCTCTCATGTTTCAAAAGCACTATTCTAATAAAATGGGGTTCATCTTTTTCAACTGTCATCTCAGATCATGCATCAACTTCTAAAAAAGACACCACAAAGGATATGTTGAGAACTGCAGTGTTGATTAATAACAATTGAATAGGAAAGGTTTGGAGGGATATGGGCCGGGTGCTGGCAGGTGGGACTAGATTGGTTGGGATATCTGGTAGGCATGGACAGGTTGGACCGAAGGGTCTGTTTCCATGCTGTACATCTCTATGACTTGATGACTGTATGAAATTTGCTTACATTAGAATACTAACATTCGTTGTATTCACTAGGATTCGTTTGAGGAGGATCTAATTAGTTTAACTAATTCATTGAACTTGATCATACTGGGATGAGAGCATTGCATGGTTAGGTTGGCAGAAATGGTAGGAAACACAGACCTTGAAGCATGTGATGTGCATGATCAGAATTATAACTCGGCTTGCAACTCCTGTTTAAATGTAACAATCAGCACCCTATTTGTAAAATGTCCCCTCAGCTTCCACCTAAACTCGTCTTGATCCACTACATGACTGATAAAGGAAAGCAGGAATTCCAGTCCAGGAGGTTTCCATCAGTGATGGGTGAGAATAGTTCCTGGCATTAAGGAAGTGAGGGTGAGGGTGGGAATTGAATTGGACTGTGATGGGTAGGTGGGAATGAGCGACCTGGGCAAGATATGCCCAAGGTTTCCTGCAGAATATTTCTGTTTCTCCTCGCCCATAAAGAAACCAAAAATGAAACTTAAAAACTTACTTGTATGGGCCTGAACTGCAGATCCTCTTATTAGTAGATATTATGGGTGGACCCTGCTACCTTTACATTGCTCACCTGCTTCCTAAATAACACTGAACTTGGAAGCCATCATGATCAGATAAGGCAAGTTACTGGCATCATTTTTACCTGACCTGTTACTGGTTTCCATCCAGCATGGTGCAGGAGGTGGAGGAGGCAAGCAGCACTTAAAATTGGAGCTATTAGGTCTGAAATAGTTACTTTTCCAAAGATGTAGGTATGTGTTTACTGTGCCAATTGACATAGTCCAAATTGACCTTGATCCATCATGTAGACATAAAGGGCAGGATTAAATGTAACGGGCAGGACAGACATGGGATCATGGCAGCTGGCAGTAGGATGTCAATAATGTCCATTAATGAACTAACTGACAGCCATTATCCCTAAGGCCATCTCAATTTAATGGTGGATCAGTGGTTGAATGGTGTCCGCACAGTTTTTCCATTCCCAGAAACTCCCAATGAGCACTCTTGGACTTATTAGTGCCCTCCAAGATATCTTTCCATCTGCGGCACTGTGCCAGTTTGGGGGAGCTTGCTTTTGGAATTTGTATGGCTGCCTGTGCTGAGGGTAATAATGAACTGCAGGCCACTGATTGTGGATAGCTCTTGGTGAGCTGACATTCCTCTGCTGAGATAGGGAAGGCTGGCAGGCGACCGCTGAACTGCCAAAAGGACACCTGATTCCAATGGGTCCCCCTTAAGATTCCCCACTGGTTCTCCAACTGGTGTGAGAGGACCCAATCGGACCAACCCCTATTAAAAGATCTGTATACACCATAATGCTTCAGCCACACTGAAAACCTATTCAATGTCTACTTCAATACTTCTGACATTTTCATAAATAAAGCTTGTTTTGAAATGATATCGATGTAGGTCTATTTTATGTCTATTTCAGCTATAAGTTGCAACACAGGTGCCAAATCATAATGATTTCAGAAGATAAAAGGCAAAGGTAATGGGACAAAGCTAAATTGGATTCAAGGAGCATGGTTCTTACCAAAAAATGTTTAGCAAAGCAAAACAAAAAAGTGCAACAAAATCACAGACACTGCTATAGATTGATATAAATGATAAATAAGTTAAGAAGAGCAATGAGAGAAAGACGTATGTACATATAACAAAAACTTAATTTCATTGCACCAGATGTTTAAAAGGGTTTGATCACTGTTCTTATTGTCTTAAAATGAGCCTCCCTATTAACTCAGTAAACAGTGGATTTGATGCTACAGCATCAATCCCGGGTCTCATCCCTCGTCTTTGTGAAGTTCCCTAATTTCAACTGGAATTGAAATCTCTAATTCACTAGAACATTTCCAAATCGTGGATCAGAAAATCAGCAAGGAATCCTGTTCATGGTCACCATCCAAATGCCCCTGTTGAAAAGTATTCATGTTATCAATAAGATTGGGCTCAGCAATGGCTTCTTTCCCTGAATAGCTAATGTGCCAATTACTGTCAAGGCTTGCAGGTGAATGATGACATGGGAGCGTACACTGGAGGGTACTTTGACATAGTTAAGCATTGGCACAGAGATATCCAATTATCTAGTATATCATCATTTACTTCATATCTACTGTAAAAACAATGATTATTTTTAACTGTTTTGGATGTTTCCGTTGCTAATAAAGTGTAACTAGATTGCTTACACATAAACATGAGAATAGCAGAATAAGTCATAGAAAAATAAGCAGTTGGTGCTATTACACCATTTTAAGGTCTATGATGAGTGCCAATTGCTGCCAAGGGCAATGAGCTGGTGAATAAAATGTCAGAGCCTCAAAATAATATTCCAAAATGCGATTAATTTTGAAGTTTTAAATACATTGATCCTATTGAATTTTGTTTTTATTTTGTATTTTAGAAAATAACACGATTGGATATATTTGTGAAATCACTGCTATTTTCTCATACAATGCGTAGAAGAATATAATTGTTGGTGTTTATGAATGCAAAAAACTGCATGTTATTTAAGGGTGAAAGTAAACTGGTTAAACTTATTCAAGTTTGGTTGTATCTGTGGACTGTCATTCAGACCAGTGTCTTGTAAAGTTGAGTTGCTAAGCTTTTGAGGTTCAAACTGGGGATTATTACTAATTTTTGGTCAATATTTGGTCAATATTGGTTTATTATGACCTGTTTGGAGAGAAGGGAAGTGGGTGGTAGAGATACAGATGCAGATGTTGGGTAAGTGGGTGGTGGTGGCGATGATTGGAGGTAAATATGCCTGGATTTTGCTGATTTTCAGAAACCGCTCCAGATTAACACCTCCAACGTTCCAAGTAGAATATGTATATTACTAACTCCAACTAGTGTTTCACCCCTCACGTTTTCCATTGTACTCGCACAAAACAACCAGATTAGAATTTGACATAATGTTTGTGTGATGGTCTCTCATATTGAGCACTCTGCCATGACCACTTTAACCACATTCGCAGCCTTAACCACATTTACAGCCTTACTAAAATTCTTCATATACCCTGACTATTTTGGGTAACATATACTAAACTGTTTAATGTCATGATCTGCTCACTTCCTGGTTGGTTAAATTCCAGACTTCCAGTTGTATTCATAATCATGTTCTCCAAATGTCCTCCTCCAAATATTTTCATAGCAAAAGTCTTTCCAGAGTTTTTTGACCAATTTAGTTACGTATTATGTTATTGATTGATTGTCTTTCCATTTGATTGCATTTTAACTTATGAGGTGTAGCAGCCTCCTGACTGCTTAAAAACAGATTGCTAACTTGGCCATTAGATGCTGGGTACATTAGATGCACAGTGTGGAAAGAACCCTTCAGCCCAACAAGTTCACATTGACCCTCCAAAGAGTAACCCACCCAGACCTATTTCCCTCCGACTAATGCAGCTAACACTATGGGCAATTTAACATGGCCAATTCACCTGAACTGCACACCTTTGGATTGTGGGAGGAAACTGGAGCACCCGGAGGAAACCCACACAGACACAGGCAGTCACCCAAGGCTGGAATCGAACCTGGGACCCTGGTGCTCTGAGGCAGCAGTGCTAACCACTGAGCCACATTGACCAAATGAAACTCTCGAATCACAAAAATCCACACACCTGACACAGTGCAAACACAGCAGGCAACTGCTAATGACATTAACATAATGTAAAAGGCAGCAGTTACTCTGCACAGACGCCCTCAACAACATGTCCACTAAACAAAGGACAACCCAGACAGAAAGGCCTGCCATACGAAGAAACTAACAGTAGCATGCTATCTAAGTGACTCATGTTTAAAACTATAAATGTATCTCCTTGATAAGCGAGAATCAAAAATAGTTCCAGGAAACTATCGAAAAGGCATAAAAACAGAATTCACCTGCAGACCCATCTCTTGGAACTACCTTTGGAATCATCTGAGGCCTTCTGAGGAGACCAGTGTGGCAAAAGGCAGATACCAGCTGACCATCCAGAGAGAGTGAGGGAAAAAAAACAGCACTACAGACCCAGAGACAGAACCACAGAGAGAGAGTCTGCATAAACTTACAAGAGACTCAAGAAGTATTGTAACTTTAAGGGGCCAAATGGGATTAGGAATCAAAATCAAAAGAACTGCAGACAGTGCAAATCAGAAACAAAAACAGAAGGTGCTAGGAAAGCTCAGCAGGTCTGGCAGCATCTCTGAAGAGAAATCAGAATTAACATTTTGGGACAGTTGAGTTCACTGGACCCAAAATGTTAACTCTGGTTTCTCTTCACAGATGCTGCCAGACCAGCTGAGCATTTCCAGGATTAGGGATATTATGTTTAGTAAAGATCATTGTAATTCTTTTCCTAATAAAGTGGGAATGTTTTGCTTTGGTGCCTGTTTGTGTTCATATTGATTTGGCCACTTTGGTATTGTGGGACACCTGGGTAAATTCATTCATGACACTCTGGCGGAATTGTCTGCAACTTGTTAAAACTGTAACAGACAACAGAGGTTTAACAGTTGAAAAATAAAGATAGGAGGGAGGTATGTGGATTAGAATGGAAGAGTTCAGTATCAGGTCAGAGAAAGAGAAGGAAATTATGATTAACTTAAGAGAGAAGCAAAGAGATAGGAAGGTTAGTTTTAATAAATTTAATATTTAATACTTTTAAAATCTTCCAACCAGATGTCGCTAACTAAACAAATGAGTTTCTGCATTTCAACTGTTCACTATCTGGGCAGGAGAAATCAATTCGCAGTCACTGACAATTATCACATCATTAAATCTGTTCTTGTGCTATTAACTACTAGACAATTTTCTCTGGCAAATTTTTCTGGCAATAAATGTGCAAATGCAACAACTTATGAAAATCACAATTAAAGGCAAGAATTTCCAGATGAGTATAATTTACAATAAAGAACATACTCTGTTTTATGTGCAGATTAGGTGAATTGGCTGTGCTAAATTGCCCATTGTGTTCAAGAATGTGTAGGTTAGGTCCATTAGTCAGGGGTAAATGTAGAGTAAAAGGGTAGGGGAATGGGTCTAGGTGATTACTCTTTGGAGGGTAAGTGTGAACTTGTTGGGCCAAATAGCCTGTTTCCACACTGTCGGGATTCAATGATTCTATGTAGTTTTTGCAGAGCTAATGGTGAATTGGCAAATATTGATCATTTGTGAATCACATTTCAAGAAGTATCACTTTACAACAATTTTTCGGGAAATTTTTAAATTGATGATGTGTGTCATTCAGATGCCACTAATATGTCAGCAAATTCTTGTGCTTTTTGTAATATTTATGTTATAGTGGATTTACATTTTCTTTATTCAAAAAGCACTAGTTGTAGATAGAGCTATTAAAACAATGAAATAATTACATTCATCAATAACAAGTACACTTTGTAATAACAGGATAAATACTTGCTTATTTTCTTGTCTTAATTCAAATAAATGCCCTTAATTTTGTATTTAATTTGTATTTTATAGGAATTAAGAAGGGCTGAACTGGTAGGCCAAACCTCAGTGATGCCAGCTATTGCAGGGATGGATTTTGTGAAGTCGGAAGGCTCTTTAACTTTCCAACCAGGACAGTCAGCTGTTCCATTGAACATTGTCCTAACTCCAGAATTGGCATCTTCGAATCCATTACCAAAGCGATTTCAGGTTGTGTTGCACGATCCAACTGCAGGAACTCAGCTGGATAAAGATTACAACATAGCAAACATCACAATAGTTACAGACGCTAACTCTCAGTTCTTCTGGAGTTTGATTGATCAGTTATACCAACCCTTGGATGATGATTTGATAAATCAAATTCTTCGGAAACTGCAAAGCAAGATTAACATAGAGGCCACAGGAGAACAACTCAGTGCAGTAATGGAAGTATTAGAAAAGGTAAACTTACAATTTCAGACGATCATTTATTTGGAATAACTTTCATATCCAATGTACTTTTTTATCTGCTAATGGGATATGGATAGTTTTGGCGAAGCCAGCATTCATTTCCATTTTTAATAGGTTTAGAGAAGTTGGTAGTGAGCTGCCTTCTTGAATGACTGTGGTAATTGAGGTGTAGGAATGTTCGTGCTTTTAGGATGAGAAGTCCAGGATTTTAATCCTGTGACAGTGAGAGGTAGTAAATAGATGCAGGAATAGACCACTCAGCCCTTTGATCCTGTGCCACTGAATTGTGGTGACAATTCCAAGTCAGAATAGTGGGTGACTTGGAAGGGAAAGTGTAGGTGGTCCTGTTTCCGTGCATCTTCAGCCCTTATTTTGCTCGGTGGTTCAGGTCCCATGTTTGCAAAAGTGGTAATGAAGGAGCTTTGGTGAGTCTTTTTGATGGTACACACTGTTGCCACTGAGCATCAATGATGAAGGGAGTGAAGATTGAAGTTGATGAATGGGATGTCACTTGACTTAAATATAAGAGTAAAAGCATTTTTCATAATGCTAATGCTAAGAACAAAAACAGCCGGGAAAACTCAGTAGGACAAGAAGCATCTTTGGAGAGAAGCAGAGTTAACATTTCAGAGCACTGACTTTCATTAGAACTTGTTTTATGTTTATTTTCAGAAGTTTGGTTATGACCATGTAAATCTGAGTCAGCAGTACAACTAGATTTGCATGCTTTGACTGTGGAGTAATTATGTACATTACAGAGAGGAAATTGTAATAGTTTATAATTTTGCCTTGGCATAATGACATAGATGGCTGTAACCAAATGATATATTGGGTTGAAACCAGTTCTACTTAATTATCACTTATTGACTATCTTGGATAATTTCCAACAGATTCTGGAGGGGTTGGCAGAATGAGAAGAAATTTATATTGTTTCATTTATATTGTTTTTTTATCAGTCTTGCACTTTGTCAGATAAGCTTTGTTTTAGTAGGAGATATTTAAAGGGCAAATCATTATGTAACTTAATGTGATTTCTAGATAATGGGCATATTTGGCTTGAAACATATTTTTTGGTGAAAAATACTGTATTTTCCATTTCTTAGCCATCAATAGCAGGTGCTGTCTTGAGACCAAGGACACTACAGGCCTAGCTTGTGACACCTTTACACTCTCCACTTATACCTGTTGTGCTGAACATTGGTTTATTGAGCCTTTAGATTATGAGAGTCCTTTTAGAACTTTGACTTTTCCTGACATACTTAGAGGAAGATTCTGTCCAGTAGTTTTTTTTTCCATTATTAGTTTGTTTTGCATCAGAATTTAATGGATTAATTTATTTATGATCCATTAGGTGATAGAGGAAGGAGAGAAGAAGCCAGTCAGTAACACCAATAGAGAACTATTTTATAATCATCTTTGTGCACTACTCGACCCCACTCGCAAGGACACTAAAGGACTCAGTCAACTGGCAGAAATGACTGAGCGGTTTGCCTTCTCACTCCTCACTGACATAGAATGTGGATCACCGGGCGAGAGGTAAATTTATGAGTGATTAATGAGATTTTATTAAATTAAAGAATAAGGTAATAAGTATTACTTGCATCATTCAAGGGATTGAATATAATGTATTGGGTACAAAATATATTAGCAGCATTCAGTAAATGACAACAGAGCAGCATATCATAAAACAGATAAAGAAATGTCAAGAAAATCTTAAGTAGTTCTTTAGCTTAAAGCGTTCTTTAACGAATTGAAGAAGGAATGTCGGCCTTTTTTTCATTTTTCCTGCAGTAGAAATGTCATAGTCATCAGATGGCCACCACAAAATATAATCAAATTAAAAGTTCAGACTAGAGCAGGCATTGTGTTCACTGCAAAATGCTGTTAATGGAAAATTACATTTGTTTTGGGACTATGAGCATTGGAAAATCAACAACATATTGAGCTCTTTTCCCAAGTGTTTACAGCATGAACTAAGGATTTCTTTCTCCTCATGATTTATGTTTGAAAACAAACTCAAGTCAAGTCTCTGCAATCTGAAAAAGCCAAACATTATTTCACTTCGCCTTTATGAATCATTTGACTAAGAAAATCCATTCTTAATCTAACATAATTACAATTCAGAAAATTATAGAGCATGCAAATGACATAAACCTACAATGTCTTGCTTTAAAGTTAAAAAGTTTATCAGTAATTACAAGTACAATTCAACTTTGGTGATGACACAAAAGGAGTGGTCGTAGTTTGGTGATATACATCTTGGTTGATCTTGCTCTGTCTTGAAGTCAGGAGACAAGAATATTGCACATTGTACAGAGTCAGCAGCTGATCTGCTACAAATTCCCATTTGCACCACTGCTGAAAATTAAGTTTCTTTTATAAATCTTTGAAAAAAATCAGTATAAACATTTGTAGGCATAAAACATGAAATTTGAAACACTCTTTAAACATTCAAAACATTATAGAACCTTAATTGACCCACATGTGTATGTAAGTATTGCTAAGAAGACAATTTTGTCATAGCTGTTCACAAAATGATTTTAAAAGATTTGATGTTGAATGCCTCAATTGGGATTAGGATGGTTCTGACATCCTGATTGATTCGAGATCAGATTGGTACTTTGTCCTAAAAAAAAACACAGAAACATAATGAAATTCCATTGAAATCACAATTCAGCCATTATGTAATTATTCTTCATGGCATTTCAGATGAAAAGAATCCAAGCTAATTTCAAGCTTTGGACTATAACAAAGAGAAATGTCATGTTTCACTGCTCAAAACTGTCAGAAGTCAAGATTCTGACAAAATTGGACTCCCTTTTTTCAGTTTTCTATGTAGTCCCATGTGAAGGGCTACTAAAGTTATGCCAAAAACATGGGTACAATGAATTTATCTTCATTATTCACGACTTAAGTTAGATCTTTGGTAAATAGTTATGTTTAAAATAAGAGGGTGCTTGATTTCAACATGTGAAAATTCTTCCAGATTGATGATGAAATTGCTTGAGTAGTGTAGAAATAACCATGGATATGCTCTCAAAGTTGTCCCTTGCTAAGCTAATGGATAGTGTTAAAAAAACTTCTCTGAAGATCAACATAGATGTCAAGATGTATAGTTTAGCACAATGATGACCTCCGGTTCTGCATTAGATAGTACATATCACTTTATTTTTAAAATCAGAGTTTTAGCTTGGTTCTCCTGTCACCGCCTAAAAACTTCAACTTCTCTTTAACCCTGGATGCAAGTTTGCTCACTTGAGTTGGAAGGTTCATTTTCAGACATTTTGTCACCATGCTAGGTAACATCATCAGTGAGCCTCTGGTGAAGCAGTGATGTTAGTGACCTGCTTTCTATTTATGTGTTTAGGTTTCCTTGGGTTGGTGATGTCATTTCCTGTTCTTTTTCTCAGAGAGTGGTAAATGGGGTCCATGTTCATGTATTTTTGATAGAGTTCTGGTTGGAATGCCATGCTTCTAGGCCTTCTCATGCATGTCTTTATTTGGCTTGTCCTAGGATGGATGTGTTGTCCCAGTCAAAGTAGTGTCCTCACCTGTATATAAGAATACTAGTGAGAGAGGGTCATTCCTTTTTGTGGCTAGTTGATGTTCATGTATCCTTGTGGCTAGTTTTCTGCCTGATTGTCCAGTGTAGTGTTTGTTACAGTTCTTGCAAGGTATTTTGTAAATGACATTAGTTTTGCTTGTTGTTTGTCTTTCAAGTTTATTAGCTGCTGTTTTAATGTGTTGGTGAGTCCGTCTATACAGTATATTCAAAAAGAATGGGTACCCAATGAACATAGTCTGTCGATTTCTCAGCAACAAACCCAAACAAGCAGACAAAATGCATCCAGAAACCCTAGCCATGCCCTCCTACATCAAGACATCTCAGAAATGACTGCCAGACTACTCAGACCTCTTGGCATCATGGTAGCCCACAAACCCACCAACACACTAAAACAGCAGCTAATGAACTTGAAAGACCTTATACAGACAACAAGCAAAACTAATGTCATTTACAAAATAACTTGCAAGGACTGTAGCAAAAACTACATTGGACAAACAAGCAGAAAACTAGCCACCAGGATACATGAACATCAACTAGCCACAAAAAGATATGAACCACTCTCAATAGTATTCTTACATATAGATGAGGAAGGACACCACTTTGATAGGGAGTACACATCCATCCTAGCACAAACCAAAGAGAGACACACATGAAAATTTCTAGAAGCATGGCATTCCAACCGGAACTCTATGAACAAATGCATCTACTTGGACCCCATTTACCACCCTCTGAGAAAAAGAACCGGAAATAGCACCATCACTGGAAATGACATCACCACAGGAAATGACATCACCAATGCAAGGAAACCTAAGCAAATAAATAGAAAATGGTTCACTAATACCAGTGCTTTACCGGAGGCTCACTGATGATGTTACCTAGCATGGTGACGAAATGTCTGAAATGAACTTTCCAGCTCAGCGAGCAAACTTACATCCAGAACCTCAACCTGAGCTACAAATCTTCTCAAAATTCTTTTTTAACTATTGTTTTCTTTTTACTCATCAGATTTTAAAAATTATAAATGATTTAATCTGGTCTCCAAAATATTAAATTATCCAGCCAATTCCTTCCTTGTCTCCCACTTTCTTTGTTAAAATTTTGTCAACATAAATTTCTGCAATGCCAACTTGCTCCTGTGTTAGCTGCAGCAAAAATCCTGAGGAATTGCAAATGAGCCTTATTGGTACTACAGAATTGGAAAAGATAACCCTCTTTGCAATTTCCTTTTCAAGAAAAGTCTTAAAAGCCACAGTCCAATTTTTTTGACCTTCTGTCATTCGTAGATGGAAGATAACCTGTTTACAATAGGACAACAGTTCATGCTCACACTTAGAGAGATTAACTTATCAAATCTTAGAATATGCCTAAGAACAGTCACACAATTTTCCAAACACCTTAAAATTACACAAGCACAATACTCTCAGAATGATGTAACTTTGCTTTTGTTTTGTTGCGACGGAAGAGAAGCTGATGATTGGGTCTCCTTTCTCCATGAGTTGTTACTTGAGGCACAAAGATTTTATGTAAATATTGACTAACCACTACAATATTTCCATTGATGATTTCAAAGTACTATTTACCAAGCAACTGAAGGTTATCATTGGGATAACATAATCGTAGTAGAGATTCAGGATGATATGACAGTTTAGCTGATATCAAAAAGCCTTTCAGCCTTTTCCAGAAATTAGACACAGTTCAACAGATTGAGCATGCTGATTAGTTTCTCCGAGCCTGGCAAAATCTCTAGTGAGCTGTGCAATCTGATTTCTTTATTCAAAGTCATTTACTCAATCCTTTTCCAGTACTTCAGACTAGAATGCTTAAAAATGTTCCAACCATTTGTGTATAATTTTGTTCAATTTGCAGAAAATGACTTGAGAAAACAGTGCATGCAGCTTATATATACAGAAATTCATTCAAACTCTGCTGTGTCAGTCAATAATGATCTGTTTCAATAGCATTCACACCTAGTACCTTGACTAAAATTATAACAAACAGAAAAGTCCCTGCAGAAACTTTCTGTCAGTGATTTTACAAAAATATTGGAAGTCAGAGGAATGGGGCTAAGTGTTTAGCTTTTTTTGTTGAAATATTCATCAGATGTGGGTGATGCTAGCAAGACCAGGATTTATTCTCCACCTCAAAGGAGGTGTTGGTGAGCTGCATTCTTGAACTGCTGCAGCCTGTGTGCAGGGTGCACAGCCATGGTGCTGGCTGCGACCATGTTTCAGGATTTGGACCTAACAGCAGCAAATATAGAAATCTAGTTTCAAGTCATAGAGCTGTACAGCATGGAAACAGACCCTTCGATCCAACTCATTCATGCTGACCAGCTTTTCCAAACTAGACTAGTTCCATTTGCTTGCATTTGGCCCATATTCCTCTAAATCTTTCCTATTCATATACCTTTTAAATATTCTAACTGTACCTACATCTATCACTTCCTCTGGCAGCTCATTGCCCTCTTTGTAAAAAGGTTATCCCTCATGACCCTTTTAAATCTTTCCGCTCTCACCTTAGATCTATGGCCTCCAGTTTCAAATTCCCTATCCCAGGAAAAATTTACCTCATGATTTTATAAACCTCTATAATGTCATCCCTCAACCTCCTACGATCCAGGGAAAAGACTCCCTGCCTATCCAGCCTCTCCTTAAATTTCAAACCTTCCAGTCTCAGTAACTTTCTTGTAAACCCTTTCTACACGGTTCCAATTTAATAATATCTTTCCTATTGCAGAGCGACCAGAATTGTACACAGTACTCTAAAAGTGACTTCACCAAACTCCTATACAGCCGCAACATCACCCTGCAACTCCTGTACTCAGTACTCTGACTGATGAAGGCAAGTGTGCCAAACGCCTTCTTTCCCACCCTGTCTACTTGCAATTCCACTTTCAAGGAACAATGTACCTGAACCCTGAAGTTGCTCTGTTCTGGTCAGGACAATGTGTTATTTGCAGGGGTTCTCGTGGCTAGAGTTCTGTGAAATAACTGCTGCCCTAGTTCTTTGAGGTGATAAAGGTCATGGGTTTGGAAGGTGCTGTCAAAGGAGGTTTGAAGAATTGCTGTAGTTCATCCTGTGGATGGACACAGTATAGCTGTGTCCCAGTCATAGAGAGAGTGAATGTCTCATATATTGGATATGCATGTCTGTTTTGTCCTGGATAGTGTCAAGCTTCTTGAATGTTGTTGGGAGATGCACTTCTCCATGTAATGGGGAGTATTCCATCACACTCCTGATTTGTCCTTTATAGATGATTGACAAGCTTTCGAGAGCGCAATGTAGGCAAAGCTCCATACAGTGCCATGCACTTAGTTTTCACAGCTATGTGCAATCTCAACCACTCCACCCAGTGAGAAATGTATTTCCCTTCTTTGTGAAAATAAAGAGTGCCAACAGGAGCTGTAGTCTGAGAGAGTAAGCGGGGAGCACTCACTCGGTTGCCTCACTCAGTGGAATATGGAGTGCATTAATGGCTGTCACTCAAGGCAGATGTACAGTGTGGTACCGAATTCTGCTCGGCCAGGGTGAACAGTGACCAATTGACATTACACTGCAGCAGTCAGGAATTCCGTGCTGGCCCCTTCCACCTTCCCACTTTATTGGAAGAGGTTATGCCATTGCTGGGAGACTGACATGGAGCTTCTCCCACAATTAAGTGGGGCGAACCACCATGTTTCCCATTGTTACAGTTTGGATTAAGCCCAGCCCAATGTTGTAGCTCAGTTTGTTTTCCATTCAGTCTTAACTTAATAGAATTGTACCAACTTTGATTATCATTCAAAAACTTCATGCTGATTGGGGTCAAAAAATTATACATCTTTCATTTGAAGACAATAAGCTTATTGAAGATTGAACTGGATGAAGATGAGTTTTTGTCTGATCTGGAAACATTGAATTTATTTTATTTGGGATAACTACCATAGATTTTGGAATCATCAATAACATTCTTATTGCAACTTTTTTTGTTCCAATTCTGCAGGGGCAAAACAATTCTTGATACTTGCCAGTACCTCACAATTAAATCATATCATTGGTATCCCCAACAAATTAATGGACACAAGGTTGAAGGACGAAATGGTGATTCCCTGCAAATTCCTGAGCGCCTGCTGGATGTTCCTCTGACATCTTCAATTACCACAGGAAATGAAAGTTGTCAACGTGTGCAATTCACAGAATATAGCAGCCAACAGTGGTTTCAAACTAGTGTAAAAGGAATTGCACTCAGTAGTAAGGTAGGACCAATGTCCTTTGAAAATAGCTTTTTGTGAACAGTTAAAAACTTACTGATGGCCTAAATTTAGATAGATAAATAACAATGAGAGTGAAATTGATCTTTTGAGGAATTGATAATAACTGATCAATAGATGATTGCAAAGAAGGTAATTTAACAGTGCTAATTTAGTTTTTAGGTTTGGAAAAGGACTACACTTGTTGAGTTAAGTAACTTTCTGTCACACTTGATACCTTTGTCATTTAGTCAGTGCATTTCTGTTTGTGATTGCTCGTTTGATTGAAGAGGAAGAAAAGATAAAATTCAATGAATGTTTTAGTTGAGACGAGAGGAGCTAGTTGAACAAAAATTGGAATAATCTCTGCTGACAATTTCTGAGTGATTATCATTAACTAATAATGGTGTTTAATAATTCTTACTTTCATAAACTGATATTACTCACAGTAGAATCTCATTACGCACCACTTTGAAGTGCACACTTTGTTTCTATATGTTGGAATTTTACTGGCCCCCATTGTTGGGGTCTTTGAAAGGTTTGTGGCATCTTCTCACCTCCATATTTTACCTCACCTTCGTGGCTCTCCCATGAAGAAGCCAATTGACCTACATCAGTGAGCAAGTATTTTAGAAGGCTGACAGATTGCCTAGAGGATTAAGAGAGGTTCCTCCTAATCAGACATTCTTTGACCAATGACAGATAGTGAGATCTGAACTCAGTGAAAATCTGAAGTAAAAAGCTAGACCAGTGGTGACCATATAACAAGTATCAATTATAATAAAAACCCGATTTGCTCATATTCTTTAGGGAAGGAAATCTGCCCTCCTTCTCTGGTCTGGCCTACACATGATGCCAGACTCTCAGAAATGTGGCTAATATTTAACTGGACTTTAGACAATTAAGGATGGGCAATAATTGCTGTCCTATACAGTAATCCCCTCATTCATTCCATGAGCATTTTTTTAAAGAAGTCACCAAAGTGATTTAATTTTGTCTAAAAAAAAATCAGGTTTATGTGCACATTTTGCATTGTTTTAAATAATGCTGCTATCATTGTAAACATAAAAATTGACTATCTTATTTTTAAATTCCTGTCCCAATGCAGGTGTTTTCTGCAAGTCTAAAGAATCGGAGTTCACGGCCCCTTGCAGACAGCAATGAAGTAATCTATCAGATTCACACTACAGACAATCGCATTGTTCCACACAAATCTGCATGCCTTCTTTGGAACCAAGCAGCTGAAAGGTGCAATTCTAAATAGTTGATTATATAGTTTGCTTAACAATTGGTTTATTATAATTACATGCAAAATAGAAGAATAAGAATTTAGCTGTTATAGTCTGCTTCAAATTATTTTATTTTCAGAATATTAGGTTGTGATGCAGACATGTTGAGTACTAGCCTTTCATTGAACTTTTCGGGATGATCTGTTATGTGGGGAGACTAAAAATTACCAACATCATAGAAGGAACAGGATGATGACTCTCTACATTGAAGTTCCTATATGCTAAGTGACCCTGATGCATAACACAAAGGCCAGAATTGGGGCTGGGGTTTCAATGCAGTAAAAATCAGATCTGGTCAATTATGGGGAGACAATTCATCCCACTGTACCATTGCTCATGTAGTGAAGACAAGAAACCACACAGGTGCTTTTATGATTTAACTATTTCTGATTTTTGCAGTTGAATAATCCTCATGGTTTGCCAGTGACAAATTTGTCAAATAATTTTTATCTGAGAATATTATTAATGACTGGGCAGCACAGTGGCACAGTGGTTAGCACTGTTGCCTCACAGCGCCAGAGACCCAGGTTCAATTCCCGCCTCGGGTGACTATCTGTGTGGAGTTTGCACATTCTCCCCGTGTCAGCGTGGGTTTCCTCCGGGTGCTCCAGTTTCCTCCCACAGTCCAAAGAAAATGTGCAGGTTAGATGAATTGGCCATGCTAAATTGCCTGTAGTGTAAAATGTAGGGGAATGGGTCTGGGTGGGTTGCTCTTCGGAGGGTCGGTGTGGACATTTTGGGCCAAAGGGCCCGTTTCCACATTGTAAGTAATCTAATCTAATTGACACATATTTGAAATTATAAGTTACAAATCAGGATCCTAATGATGTAGTTAGAAATCTAAAGGAATCTATAGCTCTGAACTTGCACTGGTATTTCAAACAGTCAGAATAGATTTAAATTTATTTTCATTTTTAGGGAGCTGGTGAGTGCTCCCTTGAAATCTGTCTGATTTAACAAGTACATTCACGCAGTGGGATAGGGGTCACTTTGCAAAGTAACAATGCTTAAAAGGAGCACAGAATACACTGCATCAGCTTGTAACCCTGTCTCCACCTAACACTAACTTCAAGCTGGCCTCTGAATTGGGTAGATGGGATTTGTCAGATTCAGTTTTGCATGAGCCATTGGGAAAGTAAGATAATTAGAAACATATGGACCGTAAGGTTGTACAGTTTATGGTAAGGTACTGCGTGTCCACCAAAATATTTGTCCAAAAATCGCACGTGCATTGTGAGATTTTTCCATCCAACCTCATCAATTACCAGAAGATAACAGACTGCCTGTTACTTCATTTCCTGTAAAGCACATTTGACAGGAAAATAATGATTTTCATCCTACCATTGTGGTTTAGGGAGGTTCAAATCTGCAAATTTGGAAAACCTGACCCCGGTATTCTCTGCAAAAGGCCCCACTTCTATTTAAATGGAGCAGCTTCGGGAGTTTCCACTCTTGCAGGGGTGGGGTGGGGGGGTGGGTATTGGTGGTTGCAGCAGATGGCCAATGATTATAATTGTATTCTGTATTTATACTGGATGCAAGCGAGTGCTTTTCATAGTGCTGCCTGTGTTCCAGAGAAGAAGAATGTTTTCCTCAGTCTTTTAAGTAAACACATGCCGCAGTAAGCAGACTAACCCAGCATCTCCCCACTCCCCTTTCTCACAATTGCCTGTCTGAGTATCACCTCCCCATCTTGTCATCTTCTCACAATGTCCCTTGACTGCCATGTGGGTAGAATTCATTTTTTATCCAAAGTTTGTTCAATAGCCAAAAACATTCCATTTAATTTAAGATCCCACTTATTTTAGGGTATGACCACAACTGACGTAAAGATCACAGTTAATATTGTCACATTTTATAAGAAGATAGGCTTCTTGCAAGTGACACTACTAGGAAGAAACAAATTGTGAAATTTTACTTAATTTTAACATTTGCGATGTTTATGTTTTCTAACAAGAATCCTTTACTGTATGTTTCTCTTAATAGTTGGTTGTCAGACAAACAATTCTGTCGTGTGGTTGAGGATACCAGTAATTATGTGGAATGTGCCTGCTCCCACATGTCCATCTACACAGCTTCTGCCCAAACAGACAGTCTTTCCTTATACAATGAAGCCTTCTTTGCAGCTGCATTTATTTGCATTTCAGGTATGTGGAAAAGAAAGAAACCTTTGGCAAACCACATGATTGCATTGAACAAGGTTATTGTTGATTGGCCAATGTAGAAAGAACACAGTTACCCTTCCAAAACTAGAATGTCAAAAAGTCAAATTTGAATAATCAATTTCCCTGAGTTTAGTTCCATTAATATTTGATGTGTTCTAATTATTGGCCTCCCCTCCAATTACCAAAAGTCATAACGCAACAATTCATGATAATAATTTGGTGAATAATTATCTATCAATATAAAAAATTTCCCTGGTTATGGTCTAAATATCTGTGTCCAAGTCGATACATAAGCTTCAAAGTCTATGAAACTTAATTTGTTAATGCCCAGAAACATGCAATCGTAATGAGTATCTCAAGTGCATAATATATAACCAGAGTATCATCCCGTACAATTTCAAAGCATAAACAAACACCGATGTGCCAAATTTCCACACTCAGAATGAGGATATAAGTTCACCTTATCTGAATGGTATGCCTCACTTTCTGATCATGTCTCGCCATAAATGGAGATGTTGTTGAGTGATAATGGTGCCAGTCTTTGCTGCCCACTTTATTGCCTGGGTGATTTTCTGCCATATTTTCTGGTGACTGTTAGAAGCCAGCTTCCCTGATATGTGATACAATCTTCATTTTAAAGAACTTGTTAATGTCCCATTTCCCATCATTTTCATGTCAGACCAAACCGTTCTGCATAGAATTAGAGTTTACAGCAGAGAAACAGATGAGTTTGACCAACATGGCCTTAATGCTCTACACAGGCTTCATAGCCATCTCACTTTGTCTCCACTTTTCAAGCTAACATTCAGGATGGTCCAGACTGGAAATAACAGTGTTACTGAGTGAGTCCTATGCTGTGACATATGCTGTCACTCTTTGACGTTAAACCAAGGCCCTGTCAGCATTCTCAGCTGCCTGTTTAAAAGTCAGGTCCAATTCATTGAAGATGAGCAGCGACTTATTCCCGGTGTCCAGGCCAATGATTATCCCTCAAACAACATCATTTGAAAAAAGCACTTTGAAATGCCTGGTGGATATGAAAAGTGCAATTTAAATGCAATTTTTCTTTCCTGTAATTTATTTCTGGTGTAGGTTTGAGCTGTTTTACCGTTGGTACATTGATGCCTGTCTTTCCATCAGTCTTTGTGCATATGCTGAAGGGCTACCAGAAACATGGAGACTGGAGCACACTGCACTCATAATTCATGATTATTTTGGGGGTAAAGTTGAAGTAGCTGTCCCACAGGGTAGCCATTTTTCAGCTGGATATAGTTATTCTCAATGAATCATACTTTACAACCATTGTCCCAGATCCTCCATCTGCATCCGGTATGTCTTATTCACTGGCAGATCAGACCAATGTGTCACAAGGATATTTGGTCAGGAAAGAGCAGCCGAAATTTCATGGCATTAGATTAACCCTGATCAAACAAATCTCTAACTGGTTACCAACCTACTTAACTCCTTCAGCTGATGAATCAGTACTCCTCAAGTACTTAGAGTAGATTTAGCAACTCAATAATATGTAGTGATGTGGGCCATTAGCCACAGCATTATATTTGATCACAGTCTGTAACCTCATGGCCTGACATTCCCCTCATCTATTATTGCCATCAAGGCTTTGGTGAGGTATTTCAGCATGCCAAGAGCAGCACCGCTCATGGAAAGTCAGTAACTGTGCATTCAAGTTGCAATTGCCAATAATCTACTCTCTGATACTCAGTTACTATTCCTGAGGGATCACGTGGCACCAGAATTAATTTTAGCCACCAAAGATTGGCAAAGGAGCTGAATTCAGAATGTGATGTGCTGCCAAGGCAACTTTGAATGGAGTGTGACATCAAAGTGGCCTGGCAAAATTAAAGTTAATGCGAGTTGAAGTCATGCTTATCAAAAAAGAAAATGATTGTGGATTGTTAGAGGTCAATCGTCTCAATCCCAGGATATTGTTACAGAGACAGTTTTCTAGGCCTGAACATCTTCAACTATCTCATCAATGACATTTTCTGGGTGTAGGTTTGCTTGCTGAACTTGAAGGTACATTTCCAGACATTTTGTCACTCTACTAGGTAACATCTTCAGTGGGCCTCAGGTGAAGCACTGCTGAAAATTCCTACTTTATATTTATATGTTTGGATTTCTTTGGGTTGGTGATGTCATTTCCTGTGGTGAAATCACTTCCTGTCAAACATAAGGTTAGAAGTGGGATGCTTAATGTTCAGATCTGTTTGCAGCTCATTAGTTAATGAGCAGTCTATGCAAGATGTTCTGGACAAACTTCAAGTGTGTACTCATAATGGCAAGTAACATTTGTAGCATACTGGAGCAAGGGAATAACAACCTGAAAGAAGACATACAGTCATAGAGATGTACAGCACGGAAATAGACCCTTTGGTCCAACTCGCCCATGCCAACCAGATATCCCAACCCAATCTAGCCCCACCTGCCAGCACCCGGCCCATATCCCTCCAAACCCGTCCTATTTATATACCCATTCCAGATGCCTTTTAAATGTTGCAGTTTTACTAGTCTCCACCACATCCTCTGGCAGCTCATTCCATACACGTAACACCCTCTGCATGAAAAAGTTGCCCCTTAGGTTTCTTTTATATCTTTCCCCTCTCACCCTAAACCTATCTTGTCTAATTCTGGATTCTCCCACCCCAGGGAAGAGACTTTGTCTATTTACCCTATCCGTGCCCCTCATGATTTTATAAACTTCTATAAGGTCACCTCTTATCCTCTGATGCTCCAGGAAAAACAGCCCTAGCCTATTCAACCTCTCCCTATAGCTCAAATCCTCCAACCCTGGCAACATTCTTGCCTTTATACTCTTCTAAGGATTCATTCGATATAACTTGTCTATATCTGACATATGTTTCCTTCTTTTTCTGAACCAAATCCTCAATTTCTTTAGTCATCCAGCATTCCCTACACCTACCAGCCTTTCCTTTCACCCTAACAAGAATATACTATCTCTGGATTCTCGATATCTCATTTCTGAAGGCTTTCCATTTCCCAGCTTGTCCCTTTACCTGTGAACATCTGCTCTCAAAGTTTTTGCCTAATACTGTCAAAATTAGCCTTTCTCCAATTTAGAACTCCAACTTTTAGATCTGGCCTATCCTTTTCCATCACAATTTTAAAACTAATAGAATTATGGTCGCTGGCCAAGTGCTCTTCCACTGATACCTCAGACCTGCCCTGCCCTATTTCTCAAAAGTAGATCAAGTTTTGCACCTTCTCTAGTAAGTACATCCACAGATTGAATCAGAAAGTTTTCTTGTCCACACTTAACAAATTCCTCTTTATCTAAACCCTTAACACTATGGCAGTCCCAATCTGTATTTGGAAAGTTAAAATCCCCTACCATAACCATCCTATTATTCTGACAGATAACTGAGATCTCTTTACAAGTTTGTTTCTCAATTTCCCTTTGACTATTAGGGGGTCTATAATACAATCCCTATACGGTGGACTGAGAACTTCTTTCTCAGTTCAACCCAAATAACATCCCAACATGTATTTCCGGGAATATCCTCCCTCAGTACAGCTGTAATGCTATCCCTTATCAAAAATGCCACTCCCCATCCTCTCTTGCCTCCCTTTCTGTCCTTCCTGTAGCATTTGTATCCTGGAACATTAAGCTCCCAGTCCTGCCCATCCCTGAGCCACATTTCTGTAATTGCTATGATATCCCAGTCCCATGTTCCTAACCATGCCCTGAGTTCATCTGCCATCCCTGTTAGGCCTCTTTCATTGAAATAAATGCAGTTTAAATCATCAGTCAAAGAGCCATAGAGATGTACAGCATGGAAACAGACCCTTCGGTCCAACTCATCCATACCAACCATATATCCCAACCCAATCTAGTCCCAACTGCCAGCACCCAGCCCATATCCCTCTAAACCCTTCCTATTCATATACCCATCCAGACGCCTTTTAAATGTTGCAATTGTACTAGCCTCCATCACTTCACCTGGCAGCTCATCTCATACACATGGAAAGGTTGTCCCTTAGATCTCTTTTATATCTTTCCCGTCTCATCCTAAACTTATGCCCTCTATTTCAGGATTCCCCCACCCCAGGGAAGAGACTTTGTCTATTTATCATATCTATGCCCTTCATGATTTTAATAAACCTCTATAAGGTCACCTGTCAGCCTCCAACACTAGAGGGAAAACAGCCCCAGCCTATTCACCCTCTCCCTATAGTTCAAATCCTCCAACCCTGGCAACATCCTTGTAAATCTTTTCTGAACCCTTGCAGGTTTTACAACATCTTTCTAATAGGAAGGAGACCAGAATTGCATGCAGTATTGCTACAGTGGCCTAACCAATGTCCGTACAGCCACAACATGACCTCCCAACTCCTGTACTCAATGCTCTGACCAATAAAGGAAAGCATACCAAACGCCTTCTCCCTATCTACCTATGACTCCACTTTCAAGGAGCTATGAACCTGCACTCCAAGGTCTCTTTGTTTTGCAACACTCCCTGGGACTTTACCATTAAGTGTATAAATCCAATCTTGTTCTCTGCTTTATCCCTGCCTGCCATGACTATTTGACTCACTTCTTTTCTCAACTGTACCAGTCTCAGATTGATCTCTCCTAACTATCTCGCTGGGTCTCTCCCCTGCCTCCCTCTCCACCCCCCCCCCCCCCCCCCCCCACTCCACCTTAATAGTTTTGAATCCTCCTGAGCAGCTCTCGCAAATTTCCCTGCCAGTATCTCAGTCCCCTTCCAATTCAGGTGCAATCCGTCCTTCTTGTACAGGTCACTTCTATTCCAGAAGAGATTCCAATGATCCAAAAAAATGTGAATCCTTCTCCCATACACCAGCTCGTCAGCCATGCATTCATCTGTTCTATCCTCCTACGTCTGCCCTCACTAGCTCGCAGCACCGGGAATAATCCAGATATTACTACTCTTGAGGATCTCCTTTTAAATTCCTGCCTAACTTTCTATATTTTTCCTTCAGAATCTCATCCTATTCCCTTCCTGTGTCATTGGTCCAATGTGGACAATGACCTCCTGCTGGTCCCTCTCCCCCCTTGAGAACATTCTGTACTCTCTCTGAGATATCCTTGATCCTGGCATCAGGGAGGCAACACACCATTCTGATTTTTCGCTGCTGGCCACAGAAATGTCTGTCTATGCCTTAGACTAGAGAGTACCCTAACACAATTGATCTCTTGGAACCCGACGTACCGCTCATTGCATTAGAGCCAGTCTCGATACCAGAAACTTAGCTGTTCATGCTACATTCCACTGAGAATCCATCACTCCCTACATTTTCCAAAACAGCATACTTATTTGAAATGGGATGGTCACAGAAGATCCCTGCACTCCCTGCCTACCTCTCTTACCTTTCCGGGAGTTAATCCATCTATGTGATTGTATCTGTAACTTTTCTGCCTTCCTCTAACTACCATCATCACATCCCCTTGTTCTTGTAAATTCCTCGTTGCCTCTAACTGTGTCTCCAACTGATCCAGGTCTAACCATTGCTAAATTCCCCTCCAAAGAGCATTCTGGTTTTCATCAATTAGCAGAAACTTCATTGGCCTAGCGTCATAAATATTGTGGCTTTAAAACAGGTCAGAGGCTGAGAATTCTGTGGCAAGTAATTCAGCTCCTGATTCCTCAAACTCTGTTCCCCATCAAATGGCACAGCTTCAATTATACTCCAGAATCTTGACACCATCCAAGAGAAAGCAACTCACTTGATTGGCTCCCCCCATCTGATGACATTTCTCAATGCTTTAAAAATGGATCCAGTGTGTTTCCTTTGGGCAGATTGGGTTAAAATTTTGATCACTGAATGCATCTGGAGTTTTCCCAAATCATTACTGACCTTGTCTGTGTCTATAAGTAGGTAGGAATTTTGTTTGTCTCATGTGCCCTTGGAGAAGATGGAGGTTTTGAACACCCTAATTAGTAGCTGCTGTTTTCTTGACTGAGCTGCTACAATGAAACCTTTGTGAAACTGCTGGAGAGGCAAATATCTCAAAGATTTTTACCATCCTGTTAACTGACGTAAAGCAATATTGGTGACAGCAGTGGAAAATCTAGATTTCAATTTATGACTGAACCCAAATGATTTGGTAATAGAAAAACTGATAAAGGAGAAGATATAAACAGTCTCCACATTGTTTCTCATCAAAATTAATGCACTAATAAAAGAGAACAGTAACAGTCAGTATTATACCTAAGGCTCCAAAGGTAAAGTGAAAAGTCAAGAGGTAAACTAATTAAACCAGGAGAGAAAACCAGGAAATGTGTCAATAAAACCTTAGAGCAAAATGTCAGGTGTAGCTCAAACAAACATTGCTTATACAAAACAAAATATAAGAAACAAAATGAATGAACTATGGATGCTTATTAAAATTGGAAATTATAACAGAGCCATTTCTGAGATATGACTGCATGACAATCAGTTGAGGAAACAAAATTTACCAGATTATAAAATCCACAGGAAGGATAAGGAAAATTATAGAGCAGTAATATCAGGGCCCCAATTATTGACTAATTGTGAGAATCAAGTGTAATATTTCCAAGTTTGCAAATGACGCAAAATTATTTGAAGGTTTGAGTTGAGTTGTGAGGCAGATGAAAAGACACTTCAAGGGAATTTAGTGAGGCTAGTGACTGGCAAACATTTCGTAGATGGAATATCAAGTAGATAAATGTGAGATTATCTGATTTGGTTGGGAAAGTATTTCTTGAACGGGAAGAGGCTGGGAAGTTTTGAACTTCAAAGAAACTGTGTGTCCTTGTTCATGAGTAACCGAATGTCAA
Source organism: Chiloscyllium punctatum (assembly GCF_047496795.1). Lineage (NCBI taxonomy): Eukaryota > Metazoa > Chordata > Chondrichthyes > Orectolobiformes > Hemiscylliidae > Chiloscyllium > Chiloscyllium punctatum. Next base: position 56,782,060 of record NC_092740.1, read on the forward strand.
CATACAAGTACAGCAAGCAATTTTAATCAAATGGTGTTGGTCTTTATTATGAGAGATTTTGAGTGTAAGAGCAAAGGTGTCTTACTATAATAATAGAGCCTTGGTGAGACCAGACCTGGGGCATTTGGTCTCCTTATCTAAAGGAAGGAAATACTTGCCATAGCAAAAGTGCAACACATGTTCATAAAACGAAAACTGAATAAAGTGGGTCTAAGTTCTCAGCAGCTTGGAAGAATAAGAGTAATCACATTCAAACATGATAAATTCCTACAGGGAAAGGAAAGAAGCTTACCCTGCCTGTATGGGTCTAAAATCAGGGAATATGCTGTCAGACTATGTGACCGGCAACTTAGGATGGAGATGAGTTTCTGGCAGCTTTTGATAGGGTCCCTCAAAAGAGATTAATGAGAAAAGTTAAAGCACAAGGGATGGGAGTAATATATTGGCCTAGATAGGTGTTCTGAAGAAGGGTCACTAGACCTGAAACACTAACTCTGATTTCTCTCCTCAGATGCTGCCAGCAATTTCTGTTTCTTACTTAGTTTCTGGGGCTTGGAGGTTTCAGCATCTCCATATGACTAGTCCCATTTCTTTCCAATGAAGACCAGGGTCCTTTCTCCAGAGGGGATTAGAAGCCAAATGTTAGGGTAACTTGAACTCCATCGTAGCTCTCTCTGCCCTATTATGGGCTGTTTCCTTCTGAAATGAGAGAAAAGGAATGGCAACTTGATACAAAAGGGGTATCACAACTGTTAGTGTGAGTACCCATGGAGGAAATAGAATTTATTATCCTGGTTAGTGAATAAAAAACAGAGGCCATGTGATTTCATTAGCATGAGAGTTGTGATGGATAAGAGTGAGTGTGGAAGATTTTCCATGCAGTAGTGAGAATGGTAAACCATGAGTCTTAATGGGAGGTGGGTGTTATAACAGAGAGTGAGTATGAGTTAGCAAAGAGAAGATGGTGGCACTTATTCTGTCAGATCAAAGAAGGTTAGTGACCTTCTTGCCACACTGTTGAGTATTTCTCTGGATTGTGAAGACCACATTGACCCGGGTGGCAATATTGAACCAAGTTGGCAGAATCTGGTGTAGTGGCTTCCTCTGTATCACCTTGTCCCCAAGGACCTCCAGGTCCCTGTCTGCAAAGTGGGCTGCCAACTTTCCTAGGAGAAAGTAAGGACTGCAGATGCTGGAGATCTGAGCTGAAAATGTTTTGCTGGAAAAGCATAGCAGGTCAGGCAGCATCCAAGGAGCAGGAGAATCGACGTTTCAGGCATGAGCCCTTCTTCAGGAATAAGGAAAGTGTGCCAATCAGGCTAAGATAAAAGGTAGGGAGGAGGGACTTGGGGGAGGGGGCGTTGGAAATGCGATAGGTGGAAGGAGGTTAAGGTGATGATGATAAGGTGAGGGTGATAGGCTGGAGTTGGGGTGGGGGCAGAGAGGTCAGGAAGAAGATTGCAGGTTAGGAAGGTGGTGCTGAGTTTGAGGGTTGGGACTGAGACAAGGTAGGGGGAGGGGAAATGAGGAAACTGGAGAAATCTGAGTTCATCCCTTGTGGTTGGAGGGTTCCTAGGCGGAAGATGAGGCGCTCTTCCTCCAGCCGTTGTGTTGCTATGGTCTGGCGATGGAGGTGTCCAAGGACCTGCATGTCCTTGGTGGAGTGGGAGGGAGAGTTGAAGTGTTGAACCACAGGGTGGTTGGGTTGGTTGGTCTGGGTGACCCAGAGGTGTTCTCTGAAACATTCCACAAGTAGGTGGCCTGTCTCCCCAAAATAGAGGAGGCCACATCGAGTGCCAATTTTCCTGCCATCTACAGGACAATTCACAGGAACCAGGCAGACCGGTTCCATACTAACATTGGTTGATTGAGTATGCAATAGCCTCTTAAATATGGCACCAGACCCAGAAATCTGGATGTCCCAGCAGTGGCAAGTAATTTCACTTCGGCTGTGTAAGAGAATAAGCTGAGTGAGACATTCCTGGAAGGTGTTGTGCATTTAGCATGATTGCACAAGAAAAGCTGCTAGACCCCATGGAGTGAAACCTTCAATGAAACTTGACAAAAATGATATTCAGCCAAGTACCTGTAAAATTCAGCCTGTGGTTATATAGGACATCTGCTGCTCTTCCAGCAAAGTTATTCAAAGGGCAGGAGCAAATGGAGAAATCCTAGTGTTCTTAAATACTCCCGCCTAGTTAATATGAATTCATAATCTGAATTTGACAGTAAAAAAGTTGAATTTGTAATGAGCAAGATTCTCAATGGCACACCAACTATGCTGTCAACATTTACAACCCCATAACTGACTGGTATGAGTCACACGACCTTGCATCACCACAGCAATTTGCTTGATTAATTTGCCCTCCAGGGATGTGTTCACCATGTGCACATTATTGTGTCTTCTGTATAGCTGCTATGTTTCTAACAAAATGACCTTACAATGATATCTGCATATTTACAGTAATTATTAGTATTAAAGAATCATTGTTATGAATCATTTTTCATTCAAACTCAATATTTAATCTTGTATATGCACCAAAAGTGATTAGCTTCCCCCACAATTGGACTGACTGACCTTTGCACCTTAGTTCAAACTCCCGATCTATTTTTCATTTGTTTGATGTTGATTGAACAATTTGGGAATATTTCAGATCACAGCTGAAAATTTCATCTTTGGTGCAAGCTAGACCCCACATTGACTACAATACAGACCACAGTGGGCAAAATGATAGCACATTGCTTGACTGGACACAAGTTTCTTGTTCTGGTGGTTGAAGCCTGTCTTTGTCTTTGGTCTTCCTCCTTGCACGTCAAGTCATTAAAACCCAAGTTGTATTAACTCTTCCTAGCCAGCAGGCCACACACATGATCAGTGATATTCTGAACTGGCTCAGATGGGCTAGATGGTATCTGCCCAATTAGTCCTTGGTTTTTATAAAACAACTGATCTTTATTAGATAACATCCTACTGTCTCCTGAATATTTTTGACATGTCAATCACTTCTTAAGATCATTCCTTTGATACCAACTTGCCAGCCATACTGACACCATAAGTTTTTATTAAGATAAGGTGGTACCAATTAGGCCATATAGCATCTGCTTAGTGTGTGTAGTGGCATCTCTTGGTGATTAATTATCATCCCAAATGTTCCAATTGATGTTCCAAGTATTTTAGAAGATCTTTTTATTTATTTGATCATTGAGTATAGGCATCACTGGCTAGTGAAACACTGATTGCCCATCATTGATTGGCTTGGTGAAGGTGATGATGAGCTGCTTTCTGGAACCACTGCACCCCTTGGGTGTAGGGACACTGACAGTGGTGTGAGGGAAGGAGTTCCAGGAATTTGATCCAGTGACAGTGAAGGAACAATGAGGAGTTACTTGGAAGGAAACATTTAGGTGGCAGTGTTCCCATGTAACTGCTGTCCTTGTCTTTCTAACTCATAGAAATTGCACGTTTAAAAGATGCTGTAGAAGGAAGCTTGGTGAATTATTGCATCTTGTAAATGGTACACACTGCTACCATGGTGTGTCTGTGGTAAAGGGCCTGAATGTTGAAGGTGGTTATTCGAATGGCAGGCAAGAATCTTGCTTTGTTGTAGCTGATTTCAAACTTCTTCAGCTACATTCATCCAGAAAACTGGGAGTCTTCCATCACGCTCCTGACTTGAGCCTGACACTTGGGTGACAGGAGATGAGATACTAGTTGCAAATTTCCATGATTCTGACCTTCTCTTGCGACTACTGTATTTATGTGGCTAGTTCAGTTCAGTGTCGAGAGTGTGGTGCTGTAAAGGCACAGCAGGTCAGGCAGCATCCGAGGAGCAGGAGAATTTGTGTTTTGAGCAAAAGTTCTTCATCAGAAATTGCCCGAGAAGGTTAGTCTTGTGAGCTTCAAGGATAGTAATGCCATTGAATGTCAAGGAATGTTCAGATTAACTCTTGTTAAAGCTGATAATTGTCTAACACTTTTGTAGTGTGACTGTTACTTGCCACTTATCAGCCCAACCTGTATGTTATCCAAGTCTTGCTACGTATGTATATGGGCTGTTTCAGTGTCTGAGGAAACCACCCCATAGTTCTTGTGGAGACATAGTTCTGTTTTCATAGTAAGAATATCCCCTATTGTGTTGTATGGCATTACAATTATGCTAAGTGGGATGGACTTTGATCAAATCTAGCAACACGACGTTGAACATCCATGAGGTACTGTGGGACTTCGGCTACAACAGAATTGTTGTCAACTAAAACTATGACCTTGTGATCCTAGCCTTTTCCACCGGGCCAAAAGATTCGCCCTGGTTCAATGAAGACAACAGGAGAATATGCCAGAAGCTGCATCAAGAGAATGGTGCTGAACAGTGTGCAAACATCAGCAAACATTCTTAGTTTGATCCTATGGAAGAAGTCATTGATGAAGCAGCCGAAGATGGTTGGGCCTAGCATGCTATTATGAGGAACTTCTGCATGGGTGTCCTGGATCTGAGAAGATTGACCACTAACAACAACAAAATCTTCCTTTCTGCCAGATATGACTGACCAGTGGAGAAAATTTCCCTTGAATCACAATGATTTCAGTTTTGCTTGGACTCCTTGATGCCACACTTGATCAAATGCTGTCTTGACATTAAGGTCAGTCACTCTCACCTCACCTCTGGAATTCAGCTCTTTTGTCCATGTTCAACCAAGGCTGTAATGAATGTTAGGAGCTGCGTGTCCCCAGTTGACCCAAATTGCATGTCAGTGAGCAGGTTATTCCTTTGGGAGTGCTGTGTGATAGCACTGTCCACGGCCCCTTGCTTCACTTTGCTGAAGAGCAAGAGTAGACCGATGAGGTGGTAATTAGTTGGGTTGGATTTGTCCTGCCTTTTGTGCACAGGGCATATCTAAGAAACATGCCACATAGTTGGATAGGCAGCATAATTCTGGAGAACAGATCTTTAGTGCTATTGCCACAATTTTGTCAGGGCCCATAAACTTTGCATTATCCAGAGTCTTCAGTCATTTGTTGAAATCATGTGCAGTGATTTACATTGACTGAAGACTAGCACCTGTAATGCTGGGAACTTGGCACTTCTGCCTGAGTATGGATGCAAATGTTTCACAGTTGTCTATTATAATGGAATACTAGGCTCCCTGATCATTATGAATGGGGATATTTGTGAAGAGTCCACCTCCTGTTATTTGCTTAATTATCCACTGTCATTCATGACTGCAGAGGTTATATTCAATCTGTTGCTTTTTGAATTCCTTAGCCCTGTCTGTTGGATACTGTTTCCCCTATTTGACATTCAAATAGTCCTAGGTTGGATCTCAACATTGGTTGACAGCTCATTTTAGGATATGCCTGGTGCTACTCCCAACTTGCCTTCCTGCACTGTTCATTGAAATAGGTTTGATCTCATAGTTTGATAGTAATAGTCAAGCGGAGGAAAGATGGCAGGCCACGAGTTTATAGATTTTAATTTAATGCAGTTCTGATGGCCCATAGCACCACATGGATGTCCAGTTTTGTTGCTAGATCTGTTTGAAGTCCCTCCTATTTACTATAGTGAATGGACCACTTAAGATATGGGATGTTCTCAATGTGAAGAAGGAGCCATGTCCCCTTGAGGACTATGATGTGGTCATTGTTATCAATACTGTGATGGATAGATGAATCTGAGACCATTAGATTTTTGAGAATGAGGTCAAGTAAGTTTCTCCCTCTTATTGGTTCCATCACTTGTCTGAGACTCAGTCCAGTAATGACATCCAGCTCATTCAGTAGTGGTGCCACTGAGCAGTCTCGATGATGTACTATGAATTAGTCCAATTTATCACTATGAGTAATGTTTATACATAGTTGTATGGTTTATTAAGTTGCAAACAAGTGAAATTAATTTAATGTAAATAAACCGAAATGAAACAAAGTGAACTAAGTGTAATAAAATTAAAATGTAGCCGGGCAGCTTGGTTATGGAACATTATGGATGTTGCCAGTGATCTACTTGTGTCGGCTGTGTCCCTGGCTGCAGAAACTTGATCTGTGGGTTTCACAGGTCCAACACACCTGGAATCACTGTGAAGCATCTGTGAGGTTTATAGCTGTAGATAGCATATTCAAAGAAGTAATCACACTATAAAATAAGGTTATGAAGGCAGAAAGGGAATAGCAGAAAGAGAACCAGACATCAAGTGCAGAACTCCCCTGAGATCTTGCTCACCAATCCAGACCATACATTTAGTGCAATTATATTTCTCTAAACAGACCTAGTCTACTTAAACCCCACATAAAACAATCACCTCATTCCTGAATAAACCTTACAAACCCTAATTGAAGCCTCTCTAAGGCAAGTATAGCTTTCCTGTTTAAGGAAGTGCAATACTCTGCAGAATTTTTCAAGTTTGTTTTCCCCAAGGTCTAATAAAATTGCAGTGAGACTTCTCGATTCCTTTATCCAGTGTTTTCCAAATTGCTTGCTGCACCTGCATGTTAACTGACTGGATTTATGTACAAGAGCACCCAGGTGTCTCTGAATGCCATTGTTTCTCTGTGTGTTTAAAAGATATTTGGCTTTTCTGTATGGTATACCCAAGAGCACGACTTCATGTTTCTCCACGTTATGGACCATTTCCCATATTCCTGGCCATTCTCATATCCTATCTGTTTCAGCCACTTTTTTGTCTTTCTTAGATTTTGCTTCCTCACCTAAATTTGTATTGTCAACAAACATGAAAACATTACAAACAGTCTATTTTTTACTTCCATATCAAGTATTGTTTGTTAGTTTCTCGTGTCCAACAACTTATAGTCTGTGAACCCAAAAGCTGTGTGTTCAGACTTGTATTTTTATCCATCAAACAATCTTTAATCCATGCTAATATACTTTTCCAAGTCCCATGAGTCCTGATTTTATGTAATAACTTCTTGTAAAGCAACGTATCAAATGCTTTTTGAAAATCAAAGTAGACTGGTTCTAATTATCCACCTACAATGTAAAAGACTCTGGGCCAGCTGGTTGGTGAGCAAATAAGTGGCACAGACAGAGAGTTTATGTCCTGAAAGAGAACAGCAGGTTTTATACATCATGGAGTCACTGTCATTCCTCTGCAACAGAGCCTCAGCCATGCCAGTTAATCTGCTGGGTTATAAATTGCTAGGTTTTTGAGATGTTGTGCATGCTTTTGAACATTGATGCCCACAGCCACTTGAGTGAAATAATTCCTCTCCATTCTCATTGATGAACCCCTCACCCATGAGACAGCACTCACATTTATGGATTGTTTTCCTGATCAGACAATCTCTTAATATCTACTTTATCTTCAGAATCTACCCAGCAGCCACTATTTAGTATGCCCTATAAATCAAATGCAAATTGAACAGCAGAGTGTTGTAAAATGAAGGCACCCTGGCTGCTGTAAGTATATTGTTCACTGATTGATACAACTCACTGCCTATTGTGAACCAACTGAACACTGACGCAGTGGAATCCATTTTGGTTTTGCTACATAGTTAAGTTAATGAACAGTACCTACAGTGGTCCACAGGCAGTGGGTCACTGCATGGAGGGAAGATATTTAATCCTAGTCAAGCTATACACTCACTCCACTAGGTCTGCTCTGCCAAGGAAGAATTCTATGTGATCAGCTCTCTTAAAATACAGAGACTCAGTTGCATTGCTTTTCCAATTGTGCATAGTCAACTGTGAAATGTGCAAAAAAAGTCTGATCACACTTGCATGGATCCAGATGCATAAAAATTAATTTCGCTGTCAGCACAGCCACTGGCAATGTGTTCCTCTTAGGTTGTGAGGTTTCAGTTGTGACTGCATCGCATTGCCTGTTTCAGTGTCAATATGCTATTGAGTCACAATGTTTTACACATTTTATCTTCCTGAGATTTATGTAGGATTGTCCTCTGAACATTATAGAATGATGTGATCTTGTTCTGAGATCCTCCTACCCTTTCTCATGTTACTCTTTTTCTAGCAGCTTTTCTTGATTGTGTTTCCTCTTTGTGTTCTCCCACACATGTCGGGTTCCATGGAGAATGTCTACAACTCCACTTATATCTTCGACTAACTGGTTTTGCACAAAAGTCTTGAAGTCAAGAAAAAGATACAGTAATCTACTTGAAGCCTAATAAGTAGAACTTTCTAACATTTCCAATGGTCCATTCCTACAGGTTTTGCTCTGGCCATTTTGTGTTACTTGCTGTGCTCAAGATTCTCCATGTTTGCAGCCAAACTTCTCGTACACATGATGACTGCCTGCCTGGGAACTCAGGTAACATTGATCAGCACTGTGTTGATTGAGAATTAATAAAGTGTGTTTTACTGCATAACAAAGTAATATTTAATTCCTGTCTTATGTTGCTTGCAGTACCTCATTTAAAAGCTTTTTTGCATATGAGTATACAACACTTAATCGAAAGAAAATGGGTTTTCCATTCACATTGCTCTTAGTTAACTCCTGTATATAATTCCGGCAATAATTTTATTACAGCAGCTGAATTGGTGACAATGTTGCTACCTTCAAAACATAACTAATAGTCCAGGAGCAGACCTATATGAAATCACCATTATTTACAATAGATATTAATGGTTTTGACATTCAAGCAAAAGTTCTCTCTTTTTAAAATGTGTATGTTAATAAATAAGCGTGGAGTGAGGTTTCATTTATCAGAGACACAAAACATGCTCTAAGCCAATATAAGTTCGAAGCCAGTCTGTATCTACAGATTTTGTCTTATTTTGTTGTTCAAGCTTCTCCATATCTGCAGTCAAACTGCTAATACACACGGTAGGAAGCATAACAAAAATAAAAATGAAGGTGCAATATTTGAATATGTGAAGTATTCACGTCAAAATAACTGATGTGCATAGATGAACATTTGGGAATTTGAAGCATGTCATAATGGAGACATAGTTGCAAAATGAACAAAGTTGAAAATGAAATATTCTAGGATACATGACTTTTAGATGGGAGAGGCAAAATTGAAATTGAGGAGGTTTTGCGCTGGTAATAAAGGTTGGAGTAATGATCACAATAAATTACAGAATCACAAAATTATTATGGCGCTAAAGGAGGCCATGTATCTCATCATGTCTGTACCATTCCTTTGAACTTAATGCAATTTCTGCCATTTCCCTGTAACTTTGTACATTATCTCGAATTAAGTAATTATTTAATGCTTACTTGAATGTCTTAAATGAACCTCCCTCTACGATGATACCCTAACTCCATGCATTTGCTTCTTTTGAAAAACATTATAAAACAAAACCTCTGGTTCTTCACTCATTTACAAACAGGAATAGTTGCACCCCATCTACTTTTTCAGATCCTTCATTATTTGGGAAAATTCTGTCAAATCTCCCAGTAGTCATCTCTTCTCTAAGGAGAACAGTGCCAACATCTCCAATTTTCCTCATGACTGCAATGTCCTAGCAACCATTTTTATAATACAGTAGCTTCTTCACTGCCCTCAGTGCATTCACATCCATCCTCTAGGTGACACCCAGAACTGTAATTGTGAAGGCGTTCTGGAGGCGATATGGCGCTAGAGAGTGGGTGACTTTCATTCCAGTAGCGGCAGTACAGTGAAGGAGACTCCTGTCTGGCCACCAGGCCCATGGCCCGTGACAGAGCACTGAACAAGAAGGACTATAAAGTTGGACGCTTTTTCTTTATTTCTTCACTATATATTTGAAATTTATATGCATTGGGAAGATTTTATATTTATGTTTTGATTTATTTTTTCTGTGTTTTGAGATGGCGCCAGAGAGTGGTGACACTATGCAACATTTTTCACTCTATTTTGTAATAAGCTACATGTAACATTAAATAAATCAAATCAAATCATACACTGGCTTAGGTCTGACCAGTGTCTTATATAAATAAGGTCATCATAACTTCCCTGCCCTACTCTATGCCCATTTAGTTAAATTTAGAATACTGCATGTTTTATTACGCAGCCCTCTCTACCCGTCCTGTACTTTTAATGACTTATGTATATAAGTCTGTTTGCTCCTGCACACTCTTTAGAATAGGATTGTACTGTCTGTCTGTGTGTAAGTTCAAACTTTGAAACTGTCCCCTGCACAGTAACATCTATATCATTTACATATATCCAGAAAAGTAAAGGACTCTATAGCAGTCCATGAGGAACTTCACTACAAACTTTCTCCCATTCTGAAAAATACCCATTCACCACTGCTCTCTGTTTTGAATTCCAAACCAATTTTGAATACATTATTGCTGTTGTCCATTTTGTTCTCTAACCTATAACTTTCTTCACAAACCTGTTGTGTGACACCATAATGAACAAGTTTTCAGATCCCATGTACAGCACAACAATAGCTTTCTCCTCATCAAACCTGTCAACACTTCAAAAAATAAAATTGTTGGTTAGCAAGTTAATTAGACTTGCTCAACAAATTCATGCTAGCTCTTATGGATGAAGCCACATTTTTCTATGTGACATTAATGCTTGCTGAATAATTGATTGTAGAGGTTTTGCCACTGTCGGCGTTAAACTGACAGGTATGTAATTGCTGAGTTGATCTTTACAACCTTCTCTGAACAAGGGTATAATGTTTGCAGTTCTCCAGTCCTCCAATATCACTCCTGAATCTAGGATAATTGAAAGATAATTGCTCGTGCCTTTGCAATTTTCACTCAAGTCTTTCAGTGTCCTTGGAGTTACCCCATCTTGCCTTATTAAGTTTCAACAACCTGTCTGATGCCTCCCCCAAATCAATTTTAAACCCTACTGACTGAATTTTCTGGGGCTAGGATGGTGGTGCGGTGCTAATATCATTGAACTAATAAGATACTTAGGTTGATTAACTGTGGACATGGGTTCAAATCGTACCACAGCAGCTGGTGCATTTAAAATTCAATAAGTAAGTCTGGAACATAAGCCTCAGTAGAGGTGACCATGAAATTATCATTGAGTGTTTTGAAACAGCAAGTACAGGTAAGGGCTTCTTTTTGGGGCTGGTGACTTGTAATCAGTGGGGTTGCGCACAGTTCAATGCTGGGACCGCAACTGTTTACAACATATAATAATGACTTGGAGGAAAGAAGCAAATTCTGTAGCCATATTTGCAGATGTCACCAAGTTAGGTGGAAAGGCAAGTTGCGAGAGGCAAACAGACAGTTAAGAGAGAGATATTGATAGGCTCTGTGAACAACGTAATGGAGTTTAATGTGGGAAAATATGAAGTTGTTAATTTTGGAAGGAAAAACAAACGAACTAAGTATTATTTAAATGGAGAAAAACCACAGAAAGCTGCAACTCAAAAGGATTTGGGTGCACTCGTGCACGAAACACAGCAAGCAGGCACACAGGTGCAGCAGGTAATAAGGAAGGCTAAAGGACGGTTGGGCCTTATTTCAAGGGAGTTGGGGTGTAAGAGTAGAAAGTCTTACTGCAACTGTACAAGGCCTTGGTGAGACTAAATCTGGATTACTGTGAGCAGTTTTGGTTTTCTTATTGAAGAAAAGGTATTACTTCATTGGAGGCAGTTCAGAACAGGCTCACGAGAATGATCTCCAGTATGAAGAGATTGTCTTATAACAAAGTTTAACAGATTGGCACTCTACTCATTGGGAATTTAGAAGAATGCAAAGTGATCTTATTGAAACATATAGGATTCCTAATGGGGCTTAGTAGGGTAAATGCTGAGAAGATGTTTCCCTTCATGGGAGAATCCAGGGCCAGAAGGCATAGTCTCAGGATTTAGGGTGCCAGTTTAAGACTGTGGGATGATGAGCAATTTCTTTTCACAGATGGTTGTGAGTCTTTGAAACTCGTTGGTCCAGAGAACTGTGGGACAGAGTCTTTGGTGTGTATCTAAGAGTGAGGTAGGTAGATTCTTGTTCAGTAGGCAGACTCCAGAGTTATGGGGAAAGGACAGAAAAATGGCTGTGAGGAGTGTTGGATCAGCCATGATCCTATTAAATGTAGACAGGCAGGAGGCTGGAAGAACACAACAAGCCAAGCACCACCAAGTCGACGTTTTGGGTGTAACCTTTCTCCAGGACTGGGGATGGGTGTAGGGGGAGCTGAAGATAAAGGGGGTGGCGGGGACAGGATGGTGAAGTGGGGTTGGGTGAAGACAGGTAGAGGGTATGACCTGGTTGGTCAATGGGAGGAGTGAATCTGGTTGGTTGGTGGCAAGGAGGAGTGAAAGGGAGGGAGAGGGGCTGGAAAAGGAGTTGGGGGATTGGAAGGGAGGTAATTTGAAATTGGAGAACTGTATTGAGTCCTCCGGGCTGTAGGCTGCCCAGGCAGAAGATGAGGTGTTGTTCCTCCAATTTGCGATGTGGCTCACTGTGGCAGCACACCAGCTCTCCCTCCTCACCCATCCACCCCCATAATGTACCCTACCCCTCCACCTCTCCCTCTTCACCTCAACCCCACTGCACCCTTCCCACACTTCCACCACACCCCATCCCAATCTCCTTTCTCTCCCAAACCCACTCACCACCCCCCCCCACCCCACACCACATCCAACCTCCCTCAGCACGTGCCATCACCCTTTCCCCCTCCCACCCATCAGCCACCTTGGGACCCCCCGAATCACCCCCACACTGCCCTGAGCCTTGCCACATATTCACTCTCCGCTTCCCCCCCCCCCACCCAACCCAACCTTGAACTCTGAGGCTGAACAGTTTGTCTTCAGGAAAAGGCTCACAATCATATTCACATACACATTCTGCCCCCACCTCAACGAATTCTGGACCCACCACAACATCGAGCTCTTCACCTGCCACCTCCATCTCTACACCTTCTTCTTTGACAAAATCTCCAAACCTCCCCTGAGGACCCCTTCTCCCGCCTCCAACCTTCCTCCTCAACTTGGACACTCCCTACTGGCCTTGTACCCGCCCTAGACCTCTTCATTACAGACTGCCAACGTGACATCAGCCACCTCAATTTCTCCACAACCCCCCCTCACCCACTCCAATCTCACCCCCTCTGAATGAGCAGCACTGCACTTGCTCCGCACCAACCCCTGGTTCGCCATCAACCCCTGGTTCGCCATCAAACCACTGACAAAGATGGTGCAGTGGTAGTCTGGTGAATGGACCTCTATATTACAGATGCTGAACGCCAACTCTCCGACACCATGTCCTCCCTCCCCCTAGGCCATGACCCCACTGCGATTCATCAGGCCAAAATCACTCGCACTGCCCGTGCCCTCATAGCATCTAGTGATCAGCCCTCCACTGCCTCCAAGCTCATAGTCCCCCAGCCCCACACTGCCCGGTTCTACCTGCTCCCCAAAATCCACAAGCCCAACTACCCCGGCCAACCCATCGTCTTGGCATGCTCCTGCCCCTCAGAACTTATATCATCCTACCTCAACTCCATCCTCTCCCTTTAGTTCAGGCACTTCCCACATACACCCGCGACACTGACCACGCCCTCCATCTCTTCAGTAACTTCCAATTCACCGGTCAACAGTGCTTTCTCTTCATTATGGATTTGCAGTCCTTATATATGTCCATACCCCACAAGGATGACTTCCAGGCCTTCTACTTATTCCCCTCCAGTAGACCTATCCAATCCCCCTCTACCAATACCCTCCTCCAATTCACCGAACTGATCCTCATCCTCAACAACTTTTCCTTTAGCTCCTCCCCTTTCCTTTAGATCAAAGTGTGGCCTTGGGCACCTGGATGGGCCCTAGCTAGGCGTGCCTCTTTGTCGGCTGTGTCGAACAGTCCCTCTTCAGTACCTACACAGGCACTGTGCCCCAACTCTTCTGCCATCACATTAATGACTGCATCGGCACAGTGTCCTGCAGCCAGGCTGAACTGGAGCAGTTCATTGACCTCACCCACAACTTTCACTCTGTCCTCAAATTCACTTGATCCATCTCAGACACCTCCCTCCCCTTTCTTGGCCTCACCAGTTCCATCTCCGGTGACAGTCTCCAGACAGATGTTTACTGTAAACTCACAAACTCTTCCAACTACCTGGACTATGCCTCCTCTCACCCAATTTTCTGCAAGAACTTCATCCCATTCTCCCAATTCCTCCGCCTCCATCACCTCTGTTCAGATGAGGAGACAATTCCACACGCTAACAAGGTGCTTTTCCTCCCTCTGTCATCAGACAGCCCTCCGCCACATCACCTTCACTCCCTGTTCTACTGCTCTAGACTGCCCTACCTCCCAACGCAATAAGGACAGAGGTCCCCTTGTCCTCACCTATCACCCCACCAGACCCAACATCCAACATATCATCTTTAAACACTTTTACCAACTCCAATTAGACCCCACCACCAAGTACATCTTCCCCTCCCCATCCCTCTCTTCCTTCTGCAATGACCGTTCCCTTTGACAGTCCTTGGTTTGCGCCACTCTCCCCACCACCCCCTCGAACCCACAGGTACCTTCCCCCGCAACCGGAAAAGATGAAAAAGTAGCTGACACTCCCCCCACTCACCTCAATGCAAGGCCCCTAACAGTCCTTCCAGGTGATACAGAGGTTCACCTGCCTCTCTTGCAACCAAGTTCCCGATGTGGTCTTCTCTACATCAGGAAGACTGAACATGAACTTCAGGGGCTGACCAGACCTCCCAGTCACCGCCCATTTCAATTCCCCTTCCCACTCCCTTTGGAAATGACCATCCTTGGCCTCCTCCATTTCCAAAATAAACCACACTGCAAATCGGAGGAAAAACATGTCACCTTTAGCATGTACAGCCGACAGTCAGAGGACTCAACATTGATTTCTCCATTTTCAAATAATCTCCCTTCCCATCCCCCAACTCCCTTCTCAGCCCCTCCCCCTCCCTTCCCCTCCTCCATGCCATCAACCGGAATCATTCCTCCCACTGACCAACCACGTCTTACTCTCTACCTATCTTCACCTACCCCCCCATGTCACCATCCTGTTCCCATCACCCCCTTTATCTGCAGCTCCCCCTATACGCACCCCCCCCCAGTCCTGAAGAAGGGTTACACCCGAAATGTCAACTGCCCCGCCTCCTGATGCTGCCTGGCTTGCTGTGTTCTTCCAGCCTCCTGCCTGTCTACTTTGATTCCAGCAGCAGCAGTTTTTGTCTCATGATCCTATTAAATGACAGAGTAGGCTTGCAGGGCCTACTGCTGTTCCTATTACTTATTGTCTTATGGTCCTCTGTCACCATGACCTGAGCACCATCTGCCTTGTAGGTGAAGAGAAATGCAAAATATTCATTTAACACCTCAGTCATGCCTCTTTCTTCTATGTGTAAATTACTTTTTAGTCTCTAATCAGCCCAACAACTTTTTGCACTGTTTTGCTATTGATGAGTTCGAAAATACTTCAGAATTTTCCTTTATGTTAGCTGTAAGTCCCTTTTTTTCATAATTCATCTTTGCTTCTTGCATTTGCTTTCTCATTTCTATTTTAAACCTTTTGTATTCAACCTGGCCCTCAAATGGTCTTGGTTCAGAATGTTAGAATTAGATTCCCTACTGTGAGGAAACAGGTCATTTGGCCCAACAAGTCCACACCGACCATCCGAAGAGTAACCCACCCAGACCCATTCCCCTACCCTAAATTTACCCCTGACTAATGCACCTAACACTGTGGGTAATTTAGCATGGCCAATTCACCTGATCTGCACATCTTTGGATTGTGGGAGGAAACCAGAGCACCTGAAGGAAACCCACGCAGACATGTGGAGATTGTGCAAACTCCACAGATTCTCCACCATGTACAGACACAGAGTTCTCTACTGCTTGTGACAGGCCCTTCATTCCTGGGATCATTCTTGTGAACCTCCGCTGTACCCCCTACAAAGCCAGCACATCTATCCTTAGATACGGGATCCAAAGCTGCTCACAATATTTCAGATGCAGTCAGACCAGAGGCTTATACAGCCTCAGAAGTGCATTCCTGCTCTTGTATTGTAGCCCTCTCAAAATGAATGCTAGCACTGCATTTGCCTTTCTAACTATCAAATGTTAACCTTAAGAGAATTTTGAATTAGGCCTCCTAACTGCCTTACTGCTTTAGATTTCCAAAGTCTTTCCTTATTTATAAAATCTTCAACACTTCTATTCTTCCTACCAATGTGCATAAGATCACATATTCCCACATTGATTTCCATCTGCCACTTTTTGCCCACTCTCCTCGCCTGTTCAATCTATCTCCAGCCTTCCCACTTCTTGAACACTACCTGCCCCTGTACCTAACATTTGTGAGCAGCACAGTGGTTAGCACTGCTGCCTCACAGTGCCAGAGACCTGGGTTCAATTCCCGCCTCAGGCGACTGACTGTGTGGAGTTTACGCATTCTCCCCGTGTTTACATGGGTGTGCTCCGGTTTCCTCCCATAGTCCAAAGATGTGCAGGTCAGGTGAATTGGCCATGCTAAACTGCCTGTAGCGTTAGATGAAGGGGCAAATGTATGATTGGGTGGTGGGTCGGTGTGGACTTGTTGGGCCAAAGGACCTGTTTCCACACTGTAAGTAATCTCAAAAAAAATCTGCAAATTTAGCAACATTGCGCTTAGTTCCTTCACCCACATTGGACCAAGGTGTGTAAAAGTTTGGCTTATGTGAGTGATTGGGTGCAATGTGTTGGTGAGGGACTGGTAATGACCTGATGAGCATTGTTGTAATTTCATCAGAGGCATAAATAAATTCCTCTCTTTTCACTCTTGATGGTGACATAACAGAGTTTGAAAATCTAAAACAATATGATTTTTTTTGCTTCCCAGCGCCATGTGTATTTGACATTCTAACTTGGTGGACTGAGAACAGCATGGATCATGCAGCTGCTCCTGCAGTTCAGGCTTATTTCCAAACTTACATCTAGATTTCTTCCAATTATTACATTTACAAGAAGTGTGTGGAGGTTCATGGGCCAAGAGCAGGTGGCTGGGACGAACATAATTTGGGATTATGGTTGGCGTGGACTGGTTGGATCAAAGGCTTTGTTTCTGTGCTGTATGACTCTATGTAGAATCAGTTGTTGAATGGAACTAAGAGACAGAAAGTATTAGTTGGAGTAGTTACAGGTTCTCTTACAGTCATTGTAGTATCCAGCAGCATATAAATCAGGAAATCAGAGAGTGAGAGGAGCATAAATTTAATTGAGCAAACTAACTTTGCACTAATTCTGTAGGAGATAGGTTTTTGGAATGCATTCAATATAGTTTGCTCGAGCAGTATGTCAAAGAATCAACTAGGAAACAATTAGTTTTAGAATGGCCATTATGTAATGAGACACAATTTGTTACATTGTGGCAAAAGAGTCCCTCAGGAAGAGCAATTAAAACAAAATAGAGTTTTATTTTGAATTTGAGACTGTTTTAGGAAACAACAGCTTGTCTTTATTTAGCACCTTTAACTTAACCAAATGTCTCAAGGCCCTTCCCATGAGTATAATGAAATGAAATTAGACACCAAGCCACACTAAATCAGCTAACGTCTGGTCAAAGACATGGGTTTTAAGGAGTATTATTAAGGAGACTGTGAGGTACAGGGGAATTCAGGAGAGTAAAGTTCAGGCAATCGAAGACAGAGCCATGGATAGGATAACATAAAATCAGGAATGGAACAAAGTGAGGACTGGAGATCAGAGTTGAGAGTGTGGTGCTGAAAAAACGTAGCAGGTCAGGCAGCATCTGAGGAGCAGGAGAATCGACATTTTGGGCATAAGCCCTTCACCAGGAATGAGGCTTGTGAGCCATGGGGTCTGAGAGATAAATGGGAGGGGGTGGGGCTGGGGCAAAGATAGCTGGGAATATAATAGGTAGATGAAGGTGTGTGTGTAAGTGCTAGGTCAGAGGGGAGGGTAGGGCAGATGGGTGGGAAGGAAGGAAGATGGACAGATAGGACAGGTCAAGTTGGAGGCTTGGGACTGGGACTGGGATAACATAGGGGAGAGGAAATGAGGAAACTGGTGAAATCCACATTGATCCTGTGTGGTTGCAGGGTCCCAAGGTGAAATATGAGGTGTTCTTCCTTCAGGCGTCAGGTGGCAAAGGTTTGGCGATGGAGGAGGCCATTGACTGAGTGGGAGGGGGAGTTGAAATGTTCAGTGATGGGGTGGTGGGGTTGGTTGGTGCAGGTGTCCCAGAGATGTTCTCTGAACCGATCCATAAGTTGGCGACCTGTCTCCCCGATGTGGAGGAGACCACACCATGTGCAACAGATACAGTAGATAAAGAGTGTGGAAGTACCCGTTGCACCCGTTGTGGTCTCCTATACATCAGTACGCAAACTTGTGGATTGTTTCAGAGAACATCTCTGGGACACCTGTGCCACCCACCCCCATCGCCCCGTCGCTGAACACTTCACCTCCCAATCCACCAAGGACATGCAGTCAAGGGCCTCCTCCATCGCCAAATCTTTACCACCAAAAGCCTGGAGGAAGAACACCTCATCTTCTGCCTTGGGACCTTGCAACCACACAGGATTAATGTGGATTTCACCAGTTTCATTTCCCCTCCCCCTACACTATCCCAGTCCCAGCCTCCAACTGAGCACAGCCTCCTTGACCGGTCCCTCCTGTCCATCTTCCTTCCTTCCCACCCATCTGCTCCACCCTCCCAACCTATCGCTTCCACCCGCACCTTCATCTCCCTATCACATTCCCATCTACCTTCCCCTCAGCCCCGATCCCTCACATTTATCTCTCAGCTCCCCCGGCCCACAAGCCTCCTTCCTGATGAAGGGCTTATGCCCGGAATCTCAATTCTCCTGCTCCTCAATGCTGCCTGACAGGCTATACTTTTCCAGCACCACACACTCGACATAAACTCAGAAATGCTTAAGATGCCAGGTTTAGAGGAATGTACATATGAGCTGTGGGGCAAGATTTCAAACTTAAGGAAAGGCAACCCAAGGAGAAACTTAATACAAAGATTAGAGTTTCATAACTAAGGTGTTGCTTGACTGGGAGCCAGTGTAATTTAGCATGGCATTGCAGTAGATGGTGAATAGAGCTTTATGTGAGTAAGCATAAGGGTGGCAGAAGTTTGGGTAACCTCAAGTTTGCTGAAGATGGAATGTGGGAGGTCAGCCAGGAGTGCATTAGAATAGGTGAGTAAAGCCTTAAAATGAGCAGTCTGGTATTCAGTAGCACAGATTAATTTTAATTGGTTGTAGTCGTGCATGAACTCGGATCTGCTGTGGAAGCAAACTGCCACTGAACAGTAGGATTTAACACAGTGTTGCACACCATAATCATGGAAATGAACATGCTGTTGAACATGCTGATCACATCAATCATTTATGAATTATTCATGTTTCATAATCCCTCCTCTTAGATTCAGAGTACTTCCAATTCAGGTCCTTTTACATTTCACTTCTCAAAAATGTTTTTCTCAGAATGTGGGCATTACGAGCTAAGCTGACTTTTGTTGCCCGTCCCAATCTTATCTTGAGAAGAGGGTGGTGTACTGCCTTCTTGAGCTGCTGGAGTCCATTTGGTACAGATACACCCACAGTGCTCTTAGGATTAATATAAAGCACAAAAATCATCCTGAAAATAGTGTGGAATAGAGGGTCTATTGAAATGAGGCACTTGAAATTCATGGTTTCAAAAAAAACAAAGTTGCTAATGGGGTCAGACCAATGGCCTACACCCTAGGATTTGCAGGAAGGCAGTGATGCAGTGGTAATGTCAGTCCACTCATAATTCTGAGGCCAGGACTAATCTATAGGGCTGCTTTCTCTCAGAGAGCAATAACTGGTGGTGGTTTAACCTGAGGATCACCCCACCTCAGGTAAGGGAAGAGACTGAGAAGGAGAATCCTTCATAGCAACCTCAGCCTTTGTGGGAATTGAAATCACATTGTTGGTATCACTCCACATTACAAACCAGTTGTCCAGTCAACTGAGCATGCATTCAAATTTCATCAGTTAATAAAGCTGAAATGTAAGGGTGCATTGAAGCCATCACTGATTGTCATAAAAATCTATTTGATTCATCGATGTCCCCTAGGGAAGGAAATCTGCCATACCTACCTGGTCTGACAGCAACGTGGTTGACTTTTAACCACTCGTTCAAAGAGCCTAGCAATTCAACTCAACTCAAGAGTGGTTAGGGGTGGACCACACATACTGATTTTGTTACCGACTCCCTCATCTCATGGAAGACTACAAGGGGAGAAACCTTTAGTTTCTAGTTTATCCCTTCAGAACAGGAATATTGACACTGTGTGCTTGAATGGAAAATATTCCTTCCATACACAGCAATGTTGCTCATTATATGTAAAAATAGAAGTAGCTTGAAAGATATTGATCTTTCAGAATTCCCAAGATTTTAGTGCAGCCATTGTGGTTTGTAATATGACAAATGTTACTTGGCTATTTGGGAAAGGAGGGAAGAGAGAAAACAATGAACGATAGGTTTGTTAGTTTGACATGAGTAGTGGAGAAAATGCTCCAAACTATTATTAATGACTTGAGAAGAAGGCATTTATAAAATCATCATGTGATTAAGTACACTTAACACATATTGAGAGAAATAATTTTCATAGATCTGTATTTTATTTTAGTTTTAACTTAATAGGATAAGAGAGAACCAGTGGAGATAATGTATTTGGGTTTTCAAAAAGGTTTTGATAAATTCTGACATGAGAGATTATTCCAACAAATTGGAATTTAAGGGATTCAGATTGGTACTGACTGATGATTGAACAACCCCAGTTTTTAAAAAATATATTAATGATCTATAGGAAGGAATTGAACGCAATATACCCAAGTTTGTTGATGAGACAAAATAATTTTGAAATAAACACATGAAGGAGAGTAGACTGATACGTGGTAAATGCCTGGATTGGGTTTTTCATATTTTGTTTTGTACAGGAGCAGTTTGGTTAGGGGTGCAACTAGTTCTGGCGCGTAAAGTCTTCAGTACTGTTGCTGGAATTTTGTCAGAGCCTACAGTCTTTGCAATATTCAGTGCCTTCAGCCTTTTCTTGATTATATGAGGAATCAAATTGCTGAAGCTCAGCATCTGTGATACTGGGAACCAGGAAAGGAAGCCAAAAATGGATCATCTACTCAGCACTTCTGCCTGAACGTGGAAGCAAATATGTCTGCAGTTTCTTGTTGCTCTGGTGTGCTAGGTTCTCCGTCATCAAGGACAGGGGTATTTGTAAAGGGTCGACCTATTCGTTTTTCAATTGCCCACCACTATTCATGACTGGCATCAAAGCAAAATACTGTGGATGTTGGAAATCTGAAACAAACACAGAGAATGCTGGAGAAACTCACCAGTGAAAAGCGAAGATTTGCATCTGGTATGATTTCTTCAGAACAGAACTACTTTTGACACAGGCAGAGGAGGAGAAAGGGGGCAGCAGTGTAGAGGCCCAGTGCAAAAGATACAAGGATTATGACTGGTGGTACATCATTGCCCTTGAGTTTTTAGTGTTTGTGCTCCTGAACACCTGAAAGGAAGAAAAAAAAATTCATGTTAAAATGTTGAATGAACGTATTCATGTTTGGATGTGGCAGAACGGGAGAGCTTAAATTCCATCCATCAGTGTGTCTGCCCATCACATGTTGCTTCCCCTGTGTGGCATGCAAGTATGTTGGAGTTTCACCAGGCTGGCCCCTCATTGGTAGGTATGCCTGGTGCTGCTCCTGGTATGCTCTTCTGCAATCTTCAATGAACCAGGCCTGATCTCCAGGCATGATGGGTATGGTAGAGTGAGGGATATGTTGGGCCGTGATATTACAAGCGATAGTCCCTCTAATTTTACTTACTGCTGCGTTGGCTTGATTTCTCTGCACAGTGTATTATAAACCGACCGACTCCCACAGCTACCTAGATTACACCTCCTCCCACCCTGCCCCTTGTAAAAACAGCATCCCATATTCCCAATTCCTTCGTCTCCGCCGCATCTGCTCCCAGGAGGACCAGTTCCGATACCGTACAACCCAGATGGCCTCCTTCTTCAAAGACCGCAATTTCCCCTCAGATGTGATCGACGATGCTCTCCACCGCATCTCCTCCACTTCCCGCTCCTCCGCCCTTGACCCCGCCCCTCCAATCGCCACCAGGACAGAACCCCACTGGTCCTCACCTACAAACCCACCAACCTCCATATACATCGTATCATCCGTCGTCATTTCCGCCACCTCCAAACGGACCCCACCACCAGGGATATATTTCCCTCCCCTCTCCTATCAGCATTCCGAAAAGACCACTCCCTCCGTGACTCCCTCATCAGGTCCACACCCCCCACCAACCCAACCTTAACTCCCGGCACCTTCCCCTGCAACCGCAAGAAATGCAAAACTTGTGCCCACACCTCCCCCCTTACTTCCCTCCAAGGCCCCAGGGGATCCTTCCATATCCGCCACAAATTCACCTGCACCTCCACACACATCGTTTACTACATCCGCTGCACCTGATGTGGCCTCCTCTATATTGGGGAGACAGGCCGCTTATGTGCATAACGTTTCAGAAATACTTGTGGGACACCCGGACCAACCAACCCAACGACCCCGTGGCTCAACACTTCAACTCCCCCTCCCACTCCACCAAGGACATGCAGGTCCTTGGACTCCTCCATCGCCAGACCATAGCAACATGACGGCTGGAGGAAGAGCACCTCATCTTCCACCTAGGAACCTTCCAACCACAAGGGATGAACTCAGATTTCTCCAGTTTCCTCATTTCCCCTCCCCCCACCTTGTCTCAGTCCCAACCTTCGAACTCAGCACCGCCTTCCTAACCTGCAATCCTGACCTCTCCAACCCCACCCCCTCTCCGGCCTATCACCCTCACCTTAACCTCCTTCCACCTATCGCATTTCCAACACCCCTCCCCCAAGTCCCTCCTCCCTATCTTTTATCTTAGCCTGAAGGACACACTTTCCTCATTCCTGAAGAAGGGCTCATGCCCGAAACGTCGATTTTCCTGCTCCTTGAGTGCTGCCTGACCTGCTGCGCTTTTCCAGCAAGACATTTTCAGTTATATTCCCTAGACTTAAGAAGAATGAGAATTGGTCTTTTTAAAACATTTGAAATTCTTAAAACTCTTACAGATTAAATGCCAAGAGAATATTGCCCCAGGCTGTAATTGGGGTCCACAATTCTAGAACAAAGGATCAACCAATTAGAACTGAGATGAGGATAAATCTTTTCAGTTATAAAGAATATTAGGATTATGTAGCGAAGGTAGAAGATCAGCAGTAGTATTATTGAATAGCATGAAGGGCTGAATGGATTATAGCTATTTCAATTTATCCTGTTCTTTGACAGGTACCATGGTAAAGGAAGCCATGAAGGTAGTAGAGGACAAAAGTGATAAATGAGAATTGTTCAAGGGGTGAGAAACTTGAATTGCATAGATTGATGGAACTAGGGCCATTCCCTTTGGAGATGAGAAAATTAAGAGGGGATTCAGTCGAAGTGTTCATGAAGCACCTGGACAGAACATCGAGAGAAACTGTCCCCATTGGCAGAAAGAGAGAGGGGCAGAGGTACCAATTTAGGGTGAGTCACTCAAGGTGCATAAATCACATGAGGAATAATACTTATATGTGGCAGGTGGTTCGGATGTGGAATGTACTGCCTGAGAACGTGGTTCAGTTCCAGCTTTCAAAATATATTTGGACAAGAAGTTGGTGCAAAAACGTTTACAGGACTTTGGAGATAACGTGGATAGTGGAACATGGTGAGATTATGGAGTTAATGGTCAGTGGTCATGATCATGGAGTCAAGAGGCCAAATGACATCTTTCTGTTCTGTAATCATTCCACGATTCTGTACTGGAACTTACATGTTATTTTTTCTCCAAAATTTTACACTTCCGCTTTAAGCAAAGATGAATATTATTTCATCCATTACACATCGTGATAATTGATTTGATTTACTGCACACTCCTCTTTCATCCAAGTCTTCTGTGACTTCACATTTATTTTTACAACTATTTGATGGAATATGACATGAATCATTCTGCGTGGTTGAAGAGGTCAATGCAGCTGCACTGGGTTTTGAAGGGCTGGAGATATAAATAGCTGAATTCACTACAAAATATGCAGAGTAAGGCAAGATTCACTCCAAGTAAAGGGAGATTGGTCAAGGTTTTTTTTATCAGTTTAAAAGATGAGACTTCAATCTAAGTAAATGATACCAGTTTGAATGTTATTAGGTATATACACTGCCAAATTCACACTGCTGACTGTGCACTTGACTGTTATTTTCTGGTTGATTTGAGGACAACACAAGGATGACCCAAAAGCTGTCAGAAATTAAACATCAAAACAGATTTTCATCATTTGCAGTTTTTAATTTAAATTTCCATTGTCTGGTCCAATATTTTCTCAACACAAATGGACATCTACGTAGCACCCTTCACCACAATCCGACATCTCAAAGTGCTTTGTAGCCAATGAATTACTTTTGAAGTGCAGACAGTGTTGCCATACAGGAGCTACAGATGCCAATTTACAGCAAGATCGTGCACACAGTAATGTGATAATGATCAGATAGATTTTGTAATATTGGTTGGTGCCAACATTTGACCATGGATAAATCTTCTCCTACTTCTCCCCTTCCCCTTAACCACCTACCTCCACCCCCATAACCACGAAAATAGTCCAGATGAATGTGGCTGGCTGTAAACTCCTATAAAGGTGGGAAGTTTTAGTGCCGTTAATTATTTTTACTTACTTCAATTCACTTGTCGGCAGGCAGCTGAACCAACTTTTAGCAGCCTCTTGTCAGAATGGCTTGGGATCAGGATCATGGTGACCATCTCTTAAAGAGATATCCCTCTCCTATCCATCTATGGATTTTGGGATTTGGAGTGAACTTTTGTGACATTCTAGACTGGCGGACAATCAAGCGATTGTGGCAGCTGTCAGGAGACTGGGCACACATGTGGAAGAAATCTTTGCTGTGGTTGTAGACCAGCTGGAAGTTGACGGAGCCCTTCCAATTGATGAATCTCAAAGACCAGTCATTACATGCATTCATGGTCAAATGGCTCACTATCCTCTGTCCCTGTGAGCCCACATCTATCATGAGCTGAATGTATGTTGGTATCATAACAGCGAGATGCAGTGCTGTGCAATCACTTGTAAGATGTCACTAAAGTCTACAACTGATCTTTGGAAGGAGCCAGAAGCAAAGATGTTCAAAGCCAAGCTAACTTTAACATCCAGGAGCCAGAGATGGTGACTAGTACAGGCCTACTGACAGCAGTTTCTTTGAACCAGATGTGTTCTGAGGATGGATCACTGAAGCTGAACTGTTGACTCTGATGTCTGTGTACAGATGCTGCAAGACATGCTGAATTTTTCCAGCAATTTCTGTTTTTGCTTGTCTTTAGGCCAGATGTTTGTCTTTGACCCTACATGTTGGACAGTAAGTTTGACAGTGTAGATCAGTAGAAAAGGTGAGAAAAATGGTAGAAATGTGGTGTATAGCTGTGATGAGGAAAAGGGGGACATCATTAGAGAAATCAAGAGCTCATGGTCTGACTGCAGAAGGAAACTACTGCTGCTGGTCCTGTGGCTATTATTGGTTAAGTAAGATGATACAAAAGAAATCCTAGCAAGCTCAATATTGGGGAAGAAATGTTGAAATAGAATATTGTGGCTGACTGCATCACTGGCTACAGAGAAACAATTCATTGTAGGGAATTTCATTGTGCCCTTAGTTAAAGTCATTTTGATTTTCTAATGAAACAGAAACATAATTGAAGAAGAGTCCAGAGCTTATATGAAGATTGGGTCCAAACAGTAGCCATATGTGTGGGTAGGAAGCCAATGTTGGTAATCAGATTGAGGGAGTTATTGAATATCAAATTAACTAACTCTGGTAAGAAGATTGAGTTCCAGTGAAAGGTAAAATTGCTGCGGGTGGGTGGTAAGTTTGCAGAGATAGGAGGAAGGCACGAAACAGGCGTATTCAGCCTTTAAAAGTATGTTTGGCTTGGAATACACTGAACAATTGTCTGCCACTCTGAAACTGGGTTTTGTGCAGTACAGTGTCTGATGATTACCTGGGTAACAGATAACTGAGAGTGAATTACAGACTGGAATCTAATCGAGCGGTTTGGGGTGGTTCATTTACAGAATAACAGATACACTTGCCACCCTTCTCTCCTCAACCCCTCTCCCCCCAAATCCAGCATTGCTGTTGGTATACTTTCTCAGAGTGCTGCACTGTCAGAGGGTCAGAACTGAGGGAGTGCCTCACGGTCGGGGGGCGGGGGGGGGGGGGGGCGGTGGTCAGTGCTGAGGGAGTGCCTCACAGATGGAGGGTCAGTGCTGAGGGAGTGCCTCACAGTCGGAGGGTCAGTGCTGAGGGAGTGCCTCACAGTCGGAGGGTCAGCGCTGAGGGAGTGCTGCACTGTTGGAGGGTCAGTGCTGAGGGAGAGGGTATTTTCAGAGGGTCAGCACTAAGGGAGTGCTGCACTGTCGGATGGTCAGCACTGAGGAAGAGGGTATTGTCAGAAAGTCAGTGCTGAGGCAGCAGGCAGGTGTACATAACAGACACATACTGGAAAAGGTCAATGCACCTGTATGCAGGGCACCATCAGTGAAACAACTTTGCAAAGTCCATCTTAATGTACTATAAGGGACAATAGTGATTATAAGCAGGATGAAAGAGACAAAAGGACAGAGGAATAGGATTTCTTGAAGATTTTTCATAAAATAATAATTAAAAAACTACAAATATTCAAAATGGAAGTAAAGAGAGACAAGCACTAGAAGAAAAGTTTAATATTTCATTATACACAATTCATTAAAGAGGCTCAAGGTTCAAACCTTCAAGTAGTAATTTACATTTTCTTCTTAGATCTGATAGCCCACCTCTTTCCAAACAATTCTATTTTTAGCCTATTGTTTCAGTTTTTTGGTTTTGTTTGAGAAGAATTGAGAAAATTTATCAGCTGTTATTTTGTTTACTACCTGCAGGTGGCAGTACAGTACAGTATATAACGAATAGAGCCATTTTAACATTGTTGACAAGACTGCTAATGCACCAAATATACCCGAGCCTCACATCATGGAGGAAGCTGCTGCTCAGATTTGCTAAAAGATTATACTGACATGCTTTTTCGGGACACGGGAAATTCAATGGACTGTAAATAATCTCCACACTTATGATGTTTTGTTAATTTGCAGCTGGCTCAGATTTCAAAGGCCAGGTTTCACAACATCGATCTGAAACCATGATTGTTGTCACACCTGGGCATATTGAATTGCTTAGGCACAGCCCATAGAAGAATGTTGCACAGGCACTGTTAAAAGAATGTAATCCTCTTAGCTGATCTGGACTAAAGCTATCCAATATACGGTGGGAAATTACCGGAAAATCTTCTCTGCTGTGCCCCAGAATGGCTACAAGTGCAGACTTTTCAGATGTGAAAATAACGTCCCTACCCAAAATCTTAATGGATTCCCTGCATATCCTTCCCTTCCCACATGCATCCACACTGCCACCTCTCTCTCCTCAACTCCTGTCCCCCAAAAACCATCATTGCTGTTGGCATACTTCCTCAACAGGAAGTAGTTTTTTAAAAGATATCTTTGAAAATATCTTTTTAAAAACTTTGTTTCAGCTTATATTAAACTTTTAACACTTACGTGTGTGTACAATATGTGGTTGTTATAGACATGGTGTTGTTATGGCTTGACAGCTAACACTGGCAATTATTTTAGATTTAAAGGAACTTTAGTGTTAATATTGGCACAGGGGGTGAAAATAATACAGAAGCAACTTGAAATCTGATTTTGAACCACTTCCAACTTCTTCCAAAACTTACACATGGGCCTGATTTACTTTCCCACCAGCTCACCACCTCTTCCCCTTTCAAAAGATTCCTGGAATTTCAACAAATTATCTATCACTGGTGAAAAACAGGAATGTATCACATAACCTGATCCAATCTAGGAAAGTCCCCGGGGATTTAATCAGTATTTTGTGAAAGTAGATCCTATTTCTACAGTAATCTTGCTACTTTCAATTTGAGATTTCCCTGCACATTCATAAATTGGGGCAGTACTTGACTTTTCTGGGGTTGTTAAATTAAGGCTAACCTTCGTGATGGATTTTGACTTATTTTTCTGCTACTTTCTCCTGAGTGAACTGGCCAGTAGCCTTCCTGTGCTGCACCCAAATGGAGAGAAGTGTGAGGTGACACATTTCAACAGAAGGATGGGAGAGATACTAAAGATCTCATGGCCCAATTATTAATAATAATATGTAGGAACACAGGGATTTGGTGGGGGTGGGGGGGGGTGTATATACTCATCAACCTTTGAAGTTGGTAGGACCTATTTAGAAGGTCAGGCAGCATCCAAGGAGCAGGAGAATCGACGTTTCGGGCATAAGCCCATCTTCAGGAATGCATCACATAACCTGATCCAATCTAGGAAAGTCCCCGGGGATTTAATCAGTATTTTGTGAAAGTAGATCCTGTTTCTACAGTAACCTTGCTACTTTCAATTTGAGATTTCCCTGCACATTCATAAATTGGGGCAGTACTTGACTTTTCTGGGGTTGTTAAATTCCTGAAGAAGGGCTTATGCCCGAAACGTCGATTCTCCTGCTCCTTGGATACTGCCTGACCTGCTGCGCTTTTCCAGCAACACATTTTTCAGCTCTGATCTCCAGCATCTGCAGTCCTCACTTTCTCCTATGACCTATTTAGAGAATGCTTAGTAAAAGTATCGGATCTTATAGAGTCATACAGATCCTTTGGCCCAGCTCATCCATACCGAGCAGGTATTCTAAACTGGACTTCTCCCATTTGCCTGCATTTGGCCCATATCTCTCCAAACCTTTCTTATTCATATACCTGTCCAAATGTCTTTTAGATCTTGGGCTTTATAAAAAGACGCATGCGAAAGTAGGGGAGCCAGACGAAACCTATACAAAGTTCTGCTTTGGCCACAACTAAAATATTGCATCCATTTTAGGAAAGATGTGAAGGGCAGAGTGTACAGAGATAATTTACCTCAGTAGTTTAAGGGTTGGTTTCAGTTGCAAGTTTGGATTGCAAAGGATGAGTTGCCCTGCTTAGAGCAGAGGAGCTTAAAGGGAGACTTGATGGGAGATCTCCAAGATTATGACAGGTTTAGAAAATGTAGGAAAGCAAAACTGCACCAATGAACTGATTGTACAAGGAGGTGGAGAGCAATATAGAGGGAGAGGGAAAAATGTTTTTAACAGCAAGTGGTAATGACCTGGGGCAAAGGTGGTGGAAATAGAAATACTCAGCGATTCCAAATATAATTTGGATGAACACTTGAAGAAAACAGACTTGCAGAAGAACAAGACTGAACCATAATGTGGGACTGACAGGAGCGAGCATGGAATCAGTGGGCAGAATGGCACCCTTCCTTCTGTACTCTGATTCTACTTGCTAGCTGTGAAGTTAGACGATAAAGCTGGTCCCACCTGATTAACACAGGTCAACACACCTTATTGGACGTAGCTCTGTCCAGTGGGTGCTGCAAGTATACTTTCATATATTCATCTTATTGGGCCCAGAACGGCCTTGCATGCTGCCTTGATCAAAGTTACCACTTCTGTCACCAAGAAAAGGTTTCACTCTGTACAGCTCAATTGTGACCAGCAGCAATTTGACAGAGTCCACCAAGGCACAATAAAGGCTGGGAGGTGCAGGCATTGTGGGAGTGGGTATTCTGGGAGGGATGTAGGTTGTGAAGGTGTTCAGG
Organism: Chiloscyllium punctatum; assembly: GCF_047496795.1. Taxonomy (NCBI): domain Eukaryota; kingdom Metazoa; phylum Chordata; class Chondrichthyes; order Orectolobiformes; family Hemiscylliidae; genus Chiloscyllium; species Chiloscyllium punctatum. Next base: position 56,811,719 of record NC_092740.1, read on the forward strand.
GAGGAGATAGGATTGTGAGGGTTGGTAGTTTGGCAGGAGCTGTGAGGTGGGAATTCACTGGTATGGGGGGATGTAGATGACAGTGCAGGAGCTAAGTAAAAATAAAACACAAATGAGATGATAGATTTTAGATAGAGACATTCACAAAATAACTCACTAACTTGATTAAGTTTTTTGAATAAGTGACAAGTGAAGGCAGTGTGGTAAATATTGCTATATGATCTTCAGCAAGGCATTCTACAAAGTTCCACACAATAGATTGGTCAGTAAGGTTAGATCACATGGAATCCAGGGAGAGCTAGCCAATTAGATCCAAAATTGGCTTGTAGGCAGAGGATGTTGGTGGAGGTTTTCATTCGGCCTGTGACCAGTGGTGTGCCATAAGTATTGGTGCTGGATCCACTGTATTTTTGTAATTTCTAAAAATGATTTTGATGTGAATATAGGAGGAATGGTCAGTAAGTTTGCAGATGACACCAAAATTGGGAAGAAGGTTATCTCAGAGTACAATGGGATTTTAATCAATTGGGCCGAGGAATGGGAGATGGAATTTATTTTAGATAAATGTGGCATGTTCCACTTTGGTAAGGTAAATCAGCACAGGACCTATACAGTTCATCATAGGCCCTGGAGGGTGTTGCTGAACAAAGAGACTCGGGCTCAGGTGCATAGTTTTTCCAAAATGGAATCGCCGGTAGACAGGGTAGGGGAGGAGGTATTTGGTATGCTTGCCTTCATTGGTCAGTGCATTGAGGATAGGAGTTGGGATGTCATCTTGCAGCTGTAGAGGACTTTTAGAATACTGTGTTCAATTCTGGGCTCTCTACTATAGGAAAGATGTTAAATTCGAAAGGATTCCAAAAAGATTTACAAAGATGTTATCACAGTTGGAGGAGTTGAGCTATAGCGAGAGGCTGACGGTAATGTGTCTCAGGATAGGAATTTCAATATTACAGATTGTAGGCAATTGCTGAGATTGGTTGCCTCTTTGAAATGACCAGTTAACAAGCTACTGAACAATCTTTGGGAGTGATTTATGCTCAATATGAGAAGGTGACACAAGACTGAATGATGAGCCTTGCAAATGGGACTGTGGCAGTCAAGTCTGTTGCTCTTGTTTGACTGGTTTGCTGAATTTGACTGTGAGAAAACTTCACTTGTTCAGTTTTTAAATCAGATGATGAAACCGTATGGAGGTGGTGAGAGGAAAGGGGGCATTTGAATTCTTATCTTGGAGGCGGTAATAATCCAAAACATAGACTCGCGTTCAGGGGACATGGATACAAATCCCACCATGGCAGATGGTGAAATTTAACTTCAATGAATAATCAGAAATGAAATGTTAGCCTAATGGTGACCATGTCGATAGTTGTGAAAACCCATGTGATTCACTGATGGCCTTCAGGGAAGGAAATCTGTCATCCTTACCTGGCCATGTGACTCCAGATGTACAGTCATGTGATTGACTCTTAACTGCTGTCCAGATAATTAAAGATGGGCAATAAATGCTGGCCCAGCCTGGAATGCACACATCCCATGATTGGATTAAAAAAAACACAGACACCTGACCTCGCAGCCTAGATGTTTCATGAGGAGTGGTGTGTCTCTTCACAATGCGATTTGGCATGGTGCTTGAATCAATTTGCTGCAATGGAGGAAGGGAGTGGACCGAGAACTTTGCATTCTGTCTCCTATACTCTGCATGAAACCATAAAATCCAATATGTGGAACCAATGGCCTTTGAGGGAGATTTTCTGGAGCAGTAATGTGAAATATCCTATGCAGCTGAATCAAAATGAAAGGAATGTAGGACCCAGCCTCAATGAAATGTCTGTTGGCTGCCTTAGGTGCCACCGTACTTTGGCCAGGAGAGTCGGTTTAAGGGAAATGTCTACATTTCAGTGCTTGACTATTTCAGGTCAAAAATGCATCGTTAATGCAAAGAACCTTGCCGTAAGAAAAAGAGACATCCCATTAAAACTCAGGCCTCAGTGATTGGACTGCAGAGGCAGACACAGGTAATGTGTATGACCAGCACGGGAAAATTGTTCAGATCTCCTTTCTCATAGAGTGCCCAGCCATGACCTCAGGAGGAAAACCATCTCCACCTTATTAACAACACTTGAAAGCTGGAGGGAAGTAAAAAAAAAAGCAGTTAATTACTTCTGTAATAATCTTATAGACTGAAAGCAGATTATTTTAAATTAAAAATGGAAAATGCTGGAAGTGCAGTGCAGTTTGATCATCATCTGTAACTCATTAACAAAATAACAGCTGAAATATTACCTTGCTTTTTCTTTCTGAAGCTGTTTCATGCTTCATGCTCCATTAGACATTTTGGCTTTATTCACATGCTGAGCATTATATGCAGGTTTTCTCTGAGTCATTTCCTTAAAAAAAACAGATTTCTATTAAGTGTAGTCTTTTTAAAGAACTGTTTATGGAGTAAAGTTCCTTCAAAATTTATAAATGCATGCAGTCACTTTTTAATAGCATCAGGAAGGAGTTGAGAGCCATCCCTCTATCCCCCACATCCGATCTTTCCTCTCTCCGCGGCATCTGACCTCCTCCTCCCCTTGGATATGGCCTCCTTTTTACACCAATTGCGTCCAACTTCCTCTTCACCCCTTGCATCTGATCTGCCTCTTCCATCTCCTACCTTGATCTATCCGAATTGCTTTTATCTACAGATTCCATGACAATTTCTGGCGACGGTGCATAATGCTCCCAGCAATGGCACTTGTACTGAAGAACTACTTGCTTCTGATTATTCCTCAGGCTTCTGGGAGTCAGAGTTTCTGCTGTAGCAGCCCTAAATCCAAGGCAAGGCTGACTCAAGCCACTTATGTGCCTATTTGATACTTGACACCCAGATCAAGAAATTGTTGGACATAATACAAATCAGGAAATTATAGCAGCATATAAACTGCCCAAATTAGTAATGTTTGCATAAGATTAATATTACAATTTACATAAAGTATGAGTAAACCTTATCAACAGGCTTTGGAGAATAAAGTGGGAGACAATGTAAGAAATGCATTTCTGGAGAAATACTATCCTTATTTGAAAACCATTACTTTTCTTAAGTCTTGGACAAAATCTTCTGCGGCAGGAAAGGTATGAAAGTATATGATGAACATGAATCCTGCTGTCTTCCTGCCTCCACCAGAATTATTGTTGAACTTCCCACCCTGCTACCAACTGAGGTCCTTATGTGGCCAAGATATTTTCAAATCAACCTGTTCAGAGATGTTTTGACATACCTCTAGAGCAAGTGGTAGTAGAACCAGGGCCTCTTGACTCAGCTCCAGTTTCCTGCCTTCTCCCCATTTCCTTTGATTCCTTTGAAGCTTAAAAATCTGTGTATATAAACCTTGAAAACATTTAGCAACCCTGCCTTAACAGACCTCGGTAGTAAAGAATTCTACAAATTCACTATCCTTCAAGAGAAAAAAAAATCCTCTCAGTCTCTGTCTCAAAAGACCGACTTCTCATACATTGTGAGATTATACCCTTTGGTGCTCAACTCTCTCAAATGATCATCAAGACCCCTAAGAACCTTGTATGTTTCAATTAGGTCACCTCTCATTCTTCCAAACTCCAATAAGAAAAGGTCCAACCTTTTCAGCCTCTCCTCAGATGATAGACTTTGCAAACTTGGAATCAGCCTAGTGTACCTCCTCTGAATTCCTCCAAAGCCATTATATTTTTCCTTCGATTCAAAACTGTTCACAGTATTCCAGGTGTGGTTAAACTTGTATCTAGTTTTAACTGAACATCACTATTTTTATACTCTATTTCCTTTGAAATAAAGAACAACATTCCCTGTGGCTTCCCTATTACTCACTGAACTTGGATGCAAACTGTTTGTGGTTCACATTCATAAACCCTGACATCCACATGTGCTGGAGCTTTCTTCAGTCAATCTTCATTTGATTTTTTTTTGGGTTGGGATATCTGGTCGGCATGGACGGGTTGGACCGAAGGGTCTGTTTCCTTGCTGTACATCTCTATGACTCTATGATTATGTTCCACCAGCTAAGTTTAACCTGATTGTACCTCTCTGCAGATTCTTTGTCAATCTAATCACTTGTCTTCCCATCGATATTTGTATCATCTGCAAACTTGGCAGGTCTACATTCATTTCCTCTTCCTAGTTATTCATGTATATTGTGAATACTTGAGGGTTGAGGTGATATTTCATAAGGTTTCCCTGAAAATAAAATGCAGTATACCCACGGACTCATGGAAATGTCTCGCTCAATACTGCCCAAACTGGAGATCTTGACCATCTCCAAAAGGCCAACTGCAAACACATGAAGGAGTATGCAAACACCCAAGCATCTCACCCACCCATCTCTTGAAATACCACCTTCATCAAGATGTGCAAACCCAGCATTGTACTGTGTCAACACAATAGAACACTCAAATCTGAAGTGGAAAAAAGTCATTCTCAATTTCAAGGGATTACCAAAGAAAAAGGAGTAACAACCTTAAAACATGAATTGACTAAATACTTACTGAACAACTTCAGGAATATGGGAAAAGGATAAAGGAATGGGGTAACTAGAATGATGATTGAAAGAAACAGTGCAGGCTTAATAAACTGAAAGTCCATCTCAATCCTTGTGCTGTATTATTTCATGTTTCAATAATTGAATTACTTGTAAGAGGTATAGAATATAAAAGTTGAGAGTTGTGCTGGAACGCTTATTAATCTTGATTTTCTGAGTAAACTTAGGAAGGACAATTCAACGAAGTGCTATACAGATGCAAATTATTAGTGTCTTCCTGGAGCATTTCGTGAAAAAGGATTAGAGGGTGGTGGAAGATGGTAGTCAGCTATAATCACTTAGTCTGTAAAGGAAAAGGTTAAGACACAGTCAATGTGCAATAAAAAATTGAGACTGAAAATGTAGTTCCAGTTCAGTAAAACAAATAATAATTACTGTTCTGCATTGACTTTTACAACAGCATCATTGTGCTTGCATATTACATTTACAGGATGAAAAATATGCTGTGACTTCTTCAATGTCCTTCACTCTAGTTGCTGTTGCTTCACATATATGAAGTGCCTCTATGACCAAGCTTCTTGGCTATTAAAATCTGGAACAGAGGAAGCAGGATTTAGATAGTTTTGTGAGAAACTCAGAGAAAGGAAACAATCCAAAGTTGAGTTTTGTCAGATGTGTTTGCTTTTCACCCTTAATGTTTACAAATTGTAGCCAAGTAATGTATGACCTATTGTATGAACTCTCTGTGGTCTCAGTGATATTCCCAAAACCACGTCAGTCGAAGGAAATGTGCAATAAAAAAATGCTGTTACTATTATTCTTTAGACAGAGTGTGAGAACCTTGGAACTTGATCATTTTATTTACGTACAATCCTACGTCTTCTGAAGTATGTGTGCCCTTTATCTTAATCTTGCTCACCAACATGTGCTTCTGCAAAATTATCAGAATAAAATTAACTGTTTATTTAATGAGGTAGTGTGGCTGAACACAAGCTGATTTTTTTTTCAATTTCACTTGCCTGGTCACAAAAGTTGTTTTTATTTGTTATATCAAATCAGTCCTAATTACAGCTTTAATTTTCATGGAAAAAGAATTTGACAATTTATTTTCCAAGCAAAAGATGAGCTTCACCTTGTTTTCACTGTGGTAATGGAAATGTTGTCAAGAATTGATTGCAATAAAATAGAAAAGATAAAACTAATGTGACATATTCCAGGTTGCCAATTCGCTACCTCCTGTTTTGCACATTCTCCAAAGACTAACTTCACCCTCACATTCTTGGGCAGATTCATGACTGGTCTTTTAAACATATGTAAGAGCAATTATGAGGTCTTGAAACTAAGCTAACTAAAATGAACTGATTAATTAATTGAGGGAATGGACCAATAGAGATGTAGTGGCAGGCAGTTCTCAATATTGATGTCAAATGTGTGATGTTCATGACGTCAGGTCAAACATGAGTAATTAAATCTCCTGTTGATTACCATTCAATGCCACCCCATCAGTTGATGAATCAGTCCTCCATTTTGAACACCAGACTATGTCTGCTGCAGGTAGCAAAAGAACTAATGAGGACAAAAAATTACTTGAGCTCATTCTTACCAATCTGACTGCCATAGATGCACCCATCTGTGACATTATCAGTAAGGAATGGGGTAACTAGAATGATGATTGAAAGAAACAGTGCAGGCTTAATAAACTGAAAGTCCATCTCAATCCTTGTGCTGTATTATTTCACATAGTCCTCATGGAGGATACCCTACATCATTCTGTGTAGCAGTACAACTGTGTTAAGTGGGATAGATTTTGAACACATCTAACAACTCAACACTGGGCATTTATGTGATGCTCTGAGCTATCAGCAGCAGTCGAATTGTACTCAAACCCAATGTATACTTTCTTGGCCCTGTATATTTAACTTTACCATCAAAACCTCAATCATCCCTAGTTCAGTGAAGAGTGCAGGAAGGAATGCAAAGAACAACACTAGGCAAAACTAAAAATGAGGTGTCACCCTAGTGAAGCTACGACACAGGAATGATATAATAAGCAGTAACTAAAAGGCATGACTGAATGATTCCACAGCCAGTAGTTCAGATCTAAGAACAAGAACAGAAATGGGGAAACTCAACAGGTCTGGTGGTATCTGTGGAGAAAAAGCAGAGTTAACATTTCAAGTCCGGTGACGCTTGTTTGCTTCCAGCCATGAATCGTAGTGGCTGGTAAAGGAAGGTGATGGCATAATGGTAATGTCACTGAATTGGGAATCTAAAACAGCTGGCTAAAATTCTGAGGACATGGGTTCAAATTTCACCATGGCAGATGGTGAAAAAGTAATTCAACAAAAAAAATCCGGCATGCAATATTAATCCAATGGCAAACATGTAACCATTGTTGAAGAAGGGCTGATGCCTGAAATGTCAATTCTCCTGTTCCTTGGATGCTGCCTGACCTGCTGCGTTTTTCCAGCAACACATTCTTAGCTCTGATCTCCAGCATCTGCAGTCCTTACTTTTTCCCGCCATAATAAAAGCCCAATTGGTACATAAAAATCCATAAGAGAAGGAAATCTGTAATCCTTATCTGGTCTACACATGACTACCGACCCACAGCAATGTGGTTGACACTTCACAATTAGAGGTGGGCAACAAACGGTGGCCTTACCCACAATGCACATAAAAATAAAGACTTTTTTTAAAGTCACAAATACTCACATCCTCAATAATGGTGGGGCCCAGGCTATCAATGCAAAAAATAAGTCAGAAGCATTTGCAACAAGCTTCATCCAGAAATGCTAAAAGGATCATCCATCTAGGCCTTTGCTGGAGATCCCTAGCATAAGTTACTTACTGCAGCATTCCTAGCCTCTGACTTGCTCTTGCGGCCACAGTCTTTATATAGCTTGTCCAATTAAGTTTCAGGTTAACAGTATTACCCAGGATGTTGACAGTGAAGATTCAATAGTTGTAAAGATGTTGAATGGTGATGCTTAGATTCCATCTTGTTGGAGATGATTATTGCCTGGTACTTCTGTGTGATGTGAACACTTGCTACGCATCAGTTCAAGTCTGGATATTGTCCAGGTTTTGCTCCATTTAGACATGGACAGCATCAGCATGTGATGAGTCACAAGTGGTGCTGATCATTGTGCAATGGTCAGTGAACGTCCCCACTTCTGGCCTTATTATGGAGGGAAAGTCATTCATGAAACAGCTGAAGATCCTTAGGCGTAGGACACTCTCCTGAAGAACTCTTGAAGAGATATCCTGGGGCTGAATTTACTGATCTGTAAAAAACATTATCATTGTTCTTGTCACATCACTGGTGATCTCTTAAAGGTTTCTCAGTTAGCTATAAGCAGAACGCAAGTAGTTTGCTTCCTAGACATCAACTCTTGAGAAATTCCCTCATGACGATAACAAGAATTAGTGGCAGTCTCATTCATCTCTCTGATTTGGTCCCAGCAGCTGCTACTGTTGATTCAAATGCACACAGCTCAATTGAGGAATTTTTAGTTGACTGCACAGAATTATATTCTATCAATGGATAATCACTAGATATTGTTCAAGCAGCTTTATGTCAGATTACCTGAAGGTTGCCATGATGTTCTGATACTATAGCATCCAACATTCTACATCTTATTCTCTAGAAAACTTGCAGTCTGTCTTGTAGGAGACAGGAAACATCTTTCAAATTTGAATCATTATATCCCTAAGGAATATAATACCAAGAGCCAAGTAACCACTTTAACTAACTATCACATCCCTATGATGAAAGTGAGGACTGCAGATGCTTGAGATTAGAGTTGAGAGTGTGGTGCTGGAACAGCACAGCAGGTCAGGCAGCATCAGAGGAGCAGGAAAATCGACATTTTGGGCAAAAGCCCTTCATCAGGAAACCGCATCCCTATGGCACCCTTCTCATCTGATGGTAGCTGGATTCTGACATTTGCCTTTCCCAGAAAAACTTACAATTGCCCAGACCTCCTAGAATAGATTGGCTTCTCTGATGCCTGTGCCATCTTTAAAAAGCTGTTGTGTACCTTACAATCACTGCCAGTCCAGAATTGCCATGTGGTTCGTGATATCGGCCCAGGAAGTGACTGATGAGGGAACACTGGCACCTCACTTTGTGAACAGGCGCCTCAGGGTAGATGGTATGGTGCAGAGCAGGGATGACCTTTTCTCCCAGGACTAGCAGAGGACGTCACATCATCAGATACTGCCATCATGTCCCCAGATTCCTACCTGGGCCATGGTGGTCCCAGCCATCTGGAGCCATAAAGGAAGAAGGCCAATGACCTCAGCTCCACGAGCCAAAGTGCCATTATCTGCTGTCTGCTATTTAATCCTCACTCTCTCTCTGCTACTGTTCCGCCTGCCAACACGGTATGTGTTCGACCTCTCTCATTATTGCATACCTCATCTTCTTTCACTGTCACTTCTTACAACTCCACCACACTACAATCCCCATTTGCCCCCTGCACAGCTTACCCAGGAGAAAATGGCCCATGATACAACAAAGCCAACCATGTTGTGGCCTCATTAATAGACTGGATGTTTTAGTGGCATAAGATGTTATCAAACACTTATGTGCATTCCCTTAATAATTATCATTGTTTTAAGTTAGGCCTCTGACATGTTTCTGACAGATGTGATGTTCGCTGAGATGCTCTAACTGCTGGGATACACATCTGCTGTATGTTGAAGTCCACAAGGGTCTCATCAAAGAATCCTCCACCTACATTTTTGCAGAGACAGATTCTTCCATCAGCCAATCAGGCAGTTTGGTTAAGATTGGTGACAGTCAGATAAGGCACATTATTTAAGGTGACAGGTATCTATTGCACCACCATGATCATGGCCTGCATTTGAGATTTGGTATTTGCAGCACCAAGCGTTCATGCTCACAGTACTGATATTCCACCTGTGTTCCAATTGCTGCCTGTATTGTGTTATGTCCCATGGTTAGTACGCAGCATACAGTACTTCTCAGAGACATGCATGGATGTCATCATCACATGTGATCTTATGGTGTAAAGATCTCCATCTCCCATCTTAACTGGGGGCATCTGAAGCATGACACACTGATGAAAGTGTGCTATTGCAGTGCCACGACTGTCATATATGCACATATTAAAGTGGTACAGTCTGAAGTTGCATCTCAAGAGCAGCCTCTAAAGCCATTTCCCACACAGAAAGTCAGTAATTGTCCATCAGCTATACTACAGTCTAATGCTGGGGTAACCCTACATAACACTAGGAAACACAGAGCCAACTGTAAGCTAGGCACAGAAAGTCTTGGAGATATTTAGCAAAACAATATTTCGAGTCAGACATGACCTTTTATCAAGAAGAGTTATATTCAACTTGAATAGGTGAATTTTCTCTCCACAGACATTGCCAGACCTAGTGAGTATTTCTAGTATTTCTGTTTTTACTTCAGTTTCTTTTTATTCGTTCTTGGGATAATAAACGTAGCCTATCAAGTATGTTCCACTTCTCAGAAAATTAATTGCATTATTTTCTTGATTGTGTCCTTGATGATCCTAGGTTGCATCCAAATGTTTCTGATTTTCTGCTGATTATTTTTTTAATCTCCTTAGTTATTTTGCTGGCATTTATCTACTTTAAATAAATGATTTCATGTAAGCATTACTTAACACTTCCTGGAAAATCTATCTTTTAACTTATTGAATTCCTTCAGAATATAAGCTTTACTAAACTAATATGACCAAAACTTTGAACTGCATTTATCTTCATTGCTTTAGAGCACGAGTCACAACTGATACTCTTCAAAAAAATTGTTTGCATGACATTGAAGTTATTTTAAGTAAACAGCTCAAGCCTTCATGTAAATAATGACCCAGAAAGACACACTGTTGATAGGACTATTGACTGATCCCAATTGAACTTTTACACAAACCAGCCTTTCATTTGATAATCTGAAAATCTTTTTATGTACTTCATACACAGGAATGCTCTTTCCTGAGTGGAAAGATGTGTATTATCTTCAATCTAGGAAAGACCAGCTGTTTGCTGGGTTCCATAATCTTGCAGACAAAAAAATTGAATATAGGGTGTTGGGGTGTCATGTTGCGGCTATACAGAACATTGGTAAGACCACATTTGGAATACTACATTCAGTTTTGGTCTCACTGCTATAGGCAAGATGATGTAAAACTTGAAAGGGTTTAGAAAAGATTTACAAGGATGTTGCCAGGGTTGGTGGGTTTGAGTTATAGGAAGAGCTGAATAGGCTGGAGCTATTTTCCCTGGAGCATCAGAGACTGAGGGGATGACTTAGAATTTACAAAATCATGAGGAGCATGGATAGGATGTATAATCAAGGTTTGTTCCCCAGGATATGGAGTCAAAAGCTAGAGGATATAGTTTTAAGATGAGAGGGGCCAAGATTTAAAAGGGACCTAAGGAGCAATTTTCTCACACAGAGGGTGGTGTGTGTATGTGGAGTGAGCTGCCAGAGGAAGTGGTGGAGGCTGGTACAATTACAACATTTAAATGGTATCTGGATAGGTATATGAATAGGAAAGGTTTAGAGGGCTATGGGCCAAATACTGATAAATAGGACTAGATTAATTTAGGATATCTAGTTGGTATGGACCAGTTGGACCGAAGGGTCTGTTTCCATGCTGTATATCTCTATGACTGTATGACTCTATAGCTATCTCCTAAGGTTAGTTAAATTGGAATGAAAAAGAATTACAACCATAAAGGAGATGGCTGTGAATCCTGTGGTTTCAATATAAATCTTCTACTGCTATCAAAACTAAAGAGAATCACATGTCATCAAGGGTTGGTGGGAATGTAGATTTGAGGCTAGAATCAGATCACCCCGGGATCTAAATTTAATGGCAACGCAGTCTAGAGGGACTGGGTGACCCACTCCTGCTCTTAATCCATACATTTGTAGGAATGAATCTCTACATAGCACACGTGCTTTGGTGAGTAAGCTGGTTTCACTGACAATTCGGTTACTGAGAGAAAAGGAGAAAACCCAAAATGTTCAATAGTTGAAGTAATAATAGTTCATACTTGATACAATGAAAACCAAACTCCACTGATATAAGTTGAAGATTAGCTGCATGCAACTCCACAGAAGACACCAGTAAGTAGAGATAAACAAGAAGGTGGTATCTAAGGTACCGTAAGGAAATAAATAATTTGCTTCAGCAGGCACCACACTAAGATCTACAAAATGTAGATGTATGTCACTGAAGTCCTCCACAAAAGAAATACAGTGGTTAGTGACCTTCCAGATCAAGACAAAAATAGAGACCTCAGATAAACAATACAAGTCAACTCTTATCCATCCAATAAACTACTATTCTTCCAGATTCAAAGGCCAATACATTGAGAGAGAAAAATGGAAGTGTCATATCATCTGAACTGGTGAAGGGTTAATACTTGGTTGAATGCATTAAGCACCAGCTAGTATGATGATGTCATGGGCCAGAACAAGTCATGAGCTTTTAGTGTCAGACTGGAAGTTAGTGTGTTCCTACTTTCCAGTAGGCCATATTCAAGTAATCTGCAAATAATTGTACTAATGCAATAAACTTTATACTGTTTACTCAACAAAAACTTCCAGATGGCCCAGAAAGGAAGCTATCCTAATCTACATTATACCAATTTGGGTTTGAAGGAATCTACATGCACCCTTTCAAACAGTACAGTCCCAATCATAACATCTTCCTGTTTAAAAAAAAACTAACCTCATCTTATTTGTCTGTTGTTATCTTAAATCTATGTCCTTTAGTTACCAATCTTTCCTGTCACTAGCAACACTTCTCTCTTATTTATTCTTTCAAAACTCCTAATGGTTTTGGTCACCTCTTTTTATTTCTCCCGGGTTTTCTCCAGTCTGAGGAGAACACCCATAGTTTCTCCATTCTCTCCAGGTAACTGAACACTGGCATTCTTGGCAGTATTCTTTTATATCTCTTCTGCACCCTCTCTTTGACATCTTTTAAAAAGTGTAGTACTATCTCACCACTTGAAGAAATACTAGGTATGTCCCTCCCAAAATCTTTAGTTCAACCAGATGATCAGTCCATTTCAGGGCCAATTAATTTATGTTCTTATACTTTGTTTCTTAGCTATGGATCATGGAATCCCTACAGTGTGGATTCAGCCCAATAAGCCCAATAAATCCACCAAAGAGCTTCCCACCCAGGCTCACCCTCTTACCCTACCCCTGCGACCCTGCAGTTCCCATGGCTAATCCACCTCACCTGCACATCCCTGAAGACTACGGGCAATTTAACAACCCACCGAACCTGCACATATTTGGTTTGTGGGAGGAAACCCACACAGACACAGAGGGAGAATGTGCAAACTACACACAAACAGTCGCCCAAGACTGGAATCAAACCCAGGTTCCTGGCACTATGAGGCAGCAGTGTTACCCACTGAGCCACTCTGGGTCTGCAAACTGTGGTGGAGCCACTTCTACACTTAAGCTTGTGTGAACACAAGGGTCTTCTCACTGTTCCAATCACTGAATATGAGGGAGGTAAAAATCAAGTAGTTTCCCAGCTTTGGAAACCCTTCTTTCAGCCTTGCTACCACCATGGTCATGGGAAATGGTCTGCTATATTTGGTGCCATCCATCGTTTCTCACTAACTATTTCACAACTGAGCTACTTATTTAGGCTCTAAGAAATTTCAGGGCCCTTGTTTTTAATATGAAGTGCTTCCAAATTAACACTCTTATGATTGGGTTGGAACTTGCAATAGTAATGTGAGAGTGTGCATTACTGGATGTGATTGTCTATTTGTCCAAGTGCTTCAGGTGGGAATTGAAGATGGAAGACGCAGTCTGAACATGTGCAGGTTAGGTGAATTTACAATGCTAAATTGCCCATAGTGTTCAGGGATATGCAGATTAGGTGCATTAATCTGGGTAAATGTAAAGTAATAGGGTAAGGGAATGGGTCTGGGTAGGATATTCTTTGGAAGGTCAGTCTGGATTTAGAATAGATTAGAATAGATTATTTACAGTGTGGAAACAGGCCCTTTGGCCCAACAAGTCCACACCGACCCGTCGAAGCGCAACCCACTTACTGTGGAGAAAGACATGGAAGCCAGGGAACTTGGGGAAATAAATACTGATATCTTGAAAACAGTCCACAATACAGAAGAGGTGGTGCTGGAGATCTTAAAAAACAAAGATGGATAAATCTCTAGGACCTGATGAAATGTATCTCAGGACATGGTGGGAAGCTAAGGAAGAAGTTGCAGGACCTCTAGCAGCGATACTTGTATAATCTACAGTCACTGGTCACATGGCAGAGGACTGGAGGGTGGCTAATGTGCCTTTAAGAAAGGCTGCAAGGAGAAGCCTGGGATCTATCGACCGGTGAATCTGATGTCAGTCATAGGCAGATTGTTGGAGGACTTTCTGTGAGGTAGAACTTACATGCATTATGAAAGACAAAGACTGACTAGAGATAGGCAATATGGCTTCAGGCATGGGAAATAATGTCTTTGTTGGGCCAAATTGCCTGATTCCACACTGTAGGGATTCTATGATTCAATGATTCTTGAAACTACCCAATAAAACCAATTGAGATTGTGTTTTTAACCCAAAATATGCAACATTTTTGAAATTCATAACAACAGTGGCTACAATTTGAAACTTCTTGTGTGTATGTGAAGTGCATAAGGATGTTTTTGAGAAATATAATAAGATATGGCATAAATGTTAGTATTTCTACTGGGAGAAATATTTGTTTGTTGTGCAATAAAAGCTCACACTCGATAGTTTAGCAGTCTCAATTGGCTTATATTAGTTTCACAGTTCTCAAGTTAATAACCATTTAATTAGTAAAGGTGACACTTAAAGACATTGAGTAAATCTAAATAAATCTAAATACTATACCTGGCATGCAAGTAAATCATTTTGATGGAGAAATATTGGAATAGATGATGGAAGGTGGTTTCCCAAGAAAATTTTATGTGTTTCATGTAGACATATTTCAGACAGGTATCAGTGTTTTGTGTTTGTTTGAGGGTAAAAGGTGTGGCAACCAGTAAGGTAAGCCAGAAAGGAAAATGACTGAGTATCTTTTCTTGCCAGATTTTGCCAGGTGAACTAATTTGGTGCTTCTTGGAACATAGAACAGGCCCTTTGGTCCACCATGTCTATGCTGACCATGATGCTGTTCTAACCCAATCCCATCTGCTTGCACATGGTCCATATCCCTTTATTTCCTGCTTGTGTGCCTGTCTAAATGCCTCTTAAATATTGCTGTTGTTTATGCTTCATCCACCTCCCCTGGCAGCGCATTCTAGGCACCTACCACCGTCTATAAAAAACTTAGCTTGTACATCTTCTTGAAACATTCTCACTCTCAAATTTACCTTCCCCTCAGTATTTGACCCTTCCACCCTGGGAAAACAATTCCAACTATCCAACACACCACGCATCCATAGATTACCTAAAATTCACAAACCAGGAGCCCCCCTCAGGTAGCATGGTAGCCCACAAACCCACCAACACACTAAAACAGCAGCTAATGAACTTGAAGGACCCTATTCAGAAACAAATGTCACTTACAAAATACCGAGCAAGAACTGTAACAAACACTACATTGGATAAACAGGCAGAAAACTAGCCACAAGGATACATGAACATCAACTCGCCACAAAAAGTCATGACCCACTCTCACTAGCATCTTTACATATAGATGAGGAAGGACACCACTTTGACTGGGACAACACATCCATCCCAGGACAAGCCAAACAGAGACATATGCGAAAATTCCTAGAAGCATGGCATTCCAACAGGAACTCTATCAACAAAAGCACTGACTTGGATCCCATTCACCACTCCCTGAGAAAAAGAACAGGAAATTATATCACTACAGGAAATGACATCAGCAACCCAAGGAAGTCTAAACACATAAATAAAAAGTGGGCCATACCACCAGTGCTTCATCTGGAAACTCACTGATGATATTATCTAGTATGGTGATGGAACATCTGAAACCGAACCTTCCAGGTCAGCAAGCAAACCTACATCCAGAACCTCAACCAAAACTACAAATCTTCTCAAAACTCGCTAGTTCTTAACACTGCTTTGTAACCTTGGCAGTGGAAGAGTTTGCGAACAGCGCAGCATCATCTCCTTCGAGGCGACAGTGGCTCAGAAATTCCATGTATTTATCTCCTTGGCAATGGAGATATTAACAACATGGTGAAGTTTGCAGTCACTGCTGTAATGGAAATCATTGAAACTCCATTCAAAGAAGCCCAACATTGTTTCTCTAGCCTGTTTTTCGAAACACTAGTGGGGCCAAGCAAAATGTATTTACCAGGAATACAGACTTCTTCATGGTGTAGGTGTAACGGACTGCATGCATCTTAGCTTTATGCCCTGCCTTTGGCCACAGAGTCCACAATGCTCATCCCCATACTGTAGTTAATATGTACAGGCACATATGTCTCTCGCCAATTCGCTCCACCTATACAGTCCACTAAATGTATTGTAAGGTGTATGGGTGATGTGATTGGATGATGTAATGGTTAAAAGCTAGCAACATGTGCGAGCTGTAAGATGTTGGTATGAAACTTGCACAAGGTGAAGCATATGAAATTTAGATCTGAGATCTGATTGCAGGTGCATAATGTGAGTATAGTGATTGGAGCAGTATCCAAGGTGATCAATGCACTTGATAAGACATGTCATTTGAGGATGCATTCACTGATCTTAACCACTCATGAGATCATTAAACTTCTTTTAGTTCTACATCCAAGTCTTCAGGGTTTGTTTCCTGGCATTGACTTCCATGGCTTCTTGATCTGCCTGCCCTTCAATATGTCCAGAGATTCACCTTTCCTTGGCAGATACAGGATTTCATTCCACTTACAAAACACTGCAGAACACTGGAAAACCTCAGAGACAGTTCTTTCTTTCCTCTTCCTCATTCTTTTCCAGATCAGATTCTCTTCAGTCATGACTCTTGTTGTCTCCTCTGGCCACATTGTATCTCCTCTTTAGAAGGAGTAGCATAACAATAAGTGAGAGGGCTAGCTTTACTTGCTTGCTAATCACACCACTGACTTCCTGTTGATATATGTCCACCCAATAAACAACATGGACAAGGGAATTATTGAAATAAGCATTCAACACAAAATTGGCAAACTGCTTGTATTGCAATAAATGGACATTGGGTAATGGTACATCATGATCTTAGGAGGTTGTGCAATTTTGTCTTACTAGGCTGTTGCCTGTGTCTTGGTCTCAACCTCTTGCTGAGTTACATTGGAAATTTGTTTGACCTTACATGTTTTTCTATAAACAGCAGACATCATGCCATAGGCTGTATTTTGTTGTGATCTACTGTAAAGAGTACACAAAGTGCCCATCTATTCACTTTTTGGCCTTGAAAAAATTCAAAGGTGAAAAGTTACAACATAACTGAAGGAATGTTTATAAACCAAGGACAGGAAAGAATCATAAAAATAACTTTTCAGCCAAATCTTTAGTAAGTGGAAGATCACTGGATAAAGCTGTTTCATTTACTTTTGTTGCCAACGTGTGCATTGTACATTTTGGCTCCAGCTATTTTATTTACCGAAAACTTCATCCTTATGTTACTTATTAACTTTAGGAACCTTGTTGGTGGCTGCAAATCTAATGATATGGTGTTATTGGTTATGTTTTTGTCAACCGCATTGCAAAAGAAAAGCTGTTGTGAACAGGTTTTGCTGATGCTGAATTTAGAATTTGAAAATCTTATTTCAAACAGTCTATTTATAAGCATCCAAACTAGATTGTTCTTTGAATGGTTTTAATTAAAGGAAGTTATATCCTGGTAACTCTGTTTTGATAAGGAAAACAACATTTTTTTGGACATTGAATACAGTTGGATGTAGCATTGTTTAACAGGTAATATAAAAAACACTTGAATAAATGTTGAATTGATCAAATTTGCTTTGAATTTCCTTGGGATGTTATACTAGAATTTACACAGGAGATTAAAATTTTACTGGGAAGCCCCGAAGTTGTGTGACAGATACTAACAAGTGTAGTTATTGGTATCTCTTTCCAGTGACCCTGCCCCAACAGTCAAAACTCCAGAGTCTGTCAGAAGTGGGTTGAAAGGTGGTTGGCATCTGTTGATGGGTGAGAGGAGTTTGCCCAGACTAATCTCAGTCATGTCCTCTTGAGCTTTCATGAAACTCTGACATGTAGTTAGGCACCAAGTAACTTCACCTGGTGCAGTCCACTTTCATTGATGAGGAGGCCACTATGTTGAAGAGTGATTTTGTAAACTAGTGCCCAAACTATATCACATATCAATCTGTAGGAACAGAATTCTTATTCTATGCACTCTAATCTCCTGATTCTGCATTCCTGGACTTATTTGTGAAATGTGGGCAGAGATTCAATCCTTTGTAAGTCAAACCCAAACTCTGAGAACAGTGAAGATTCGATTCTACTAGTTTTCCATTTTCAGTGAAGTTCCACTTGTCTCTGATCAATATATTGGTGGAAGGCTGGTACAAGATTGAGCCTCATTTTATCCAATGGATTGGAACTAGGATAAGTTCACTAGCTGCAGAAAGAGTGGAATGAAGCAATACTAGATAATGTTGACCTAAGTGTTGAAGAAATTATAGTCATGGAAATGATTTGCAAATATGTAGAGATATTTTTCCTGGTACTTATGACAAAGTTGCCTATTCCATTATCTATGTATAATGTAATGCAGCATATCACACAATACCTCAGTCTTGAAGTGCTTTCTAAAGAGGGCAATGGCTGAGAAGTGGCAGATGGAGTTTAAATTAGATAAATGCAAGCTGCTGCATTTTGGGAAAGCAAATCTTAGTAGGACTTATATACTTAATGGTAAGGTCCTAGATAGTGTTGCTGAACAAAGAGACCTTGGAATGCAGGTTCATAGTCCCTTGAAAGTAGAGTCACAGGTAGATAGGATAGTGAAGAAGGCACTTGGTCTGCTTTCCTTTATTGGTTAGAGCATTGAGTACAGGAGTTGGGAGGTCATGTTGCTGCTGTACAGGACATTGGTTAGGCCACTTTTGGAATATCACATACAGTTCTGGTCTCCTTCTTATCAGAAGGATGTTATAAAACTTGAAAAGGTTCAGAAAAGATTTACAAGGATGTTGTCAGGGTTGGAGGATTTGAACTGTTGGGAGAGGCTGAATAGGCTAGGGCTGGTTTTCCTGGAGCATCGGAGGCTGAGGGGTGACCTTACAGAAGTTTATAATATCATAAGGGGCATGGACAGGGTAAATAGTCAAGGTAATTTCCCTGGGGTGGGGGAGTCCAGAGCTAGAGGGCATAGGTTTAGGGTGAAAGGAGAAAGACATAAAAGAGACCTAAGGTGCAACTTCTTCACGCAGAGGGTGGTGCATGTATGGAATGGGCTGCCAGAGAAAGTGGTGGAGGCTGGTACAATTCAGCATTTAAAAGGCATCTGGATGGGTGTATGAATAGGAAGGCAAATGGGACTAGATTTGGTTAGGATATCTGGTCGGCATGGATGAATTGGACTGAAGGGTCTGTTTTGTGCTATATATCTCTTTAACTCTATGACTTTATTCCTTCCGAATGTCAGCTTAATGACTCAGCCCAGGATACAAAACCTGGCTCCACCACCAAGTAGATCTATGTGTTAGAGCCCACAATTCCTAACTTCTTTCAAAATATTTTTTTCCTGAGGTTGGGGGCAGCTGTGACATGAGGAATATGTAACGCTATAAACCAAGGTTCTGGACGTGATAAAGGTATAAACTATGCAATCAACCTTGGAAAGTTCTCTTCACTAATATCTGTGGCCTTTTGCCAGGATTAGCATAGCTTTCTTCAGCTTAATCAAATGAAAGCTTGACAGAATCATAGTTCACCACCAATATCCCAGACTCCTGCATGACCATCCGTGTGTTTGTCTTGGCTGCAAGGTCCCACTAGAGGTGGTGGTAGTGCAATATTGAAGCATTGGCATGGAGTTGTCACAGTCTTCAACATTGACTCTGGACCTCGTAAAATTTCATGCAATGAAGTCCAGTATTCTGCTGATATCACCTACTGTCCTGCTTCAACAGATGAATCAGTACTTATTTACATGAACCATTTGTGCTGTATACTGACTTCATTAAGATGGAGGACAAATTCTAAAATCTGAAACATTGGGCCTCACTGTTAAGGGATAGGGAATGCACCATGTCATGCTCCTGTACCCCCGTCTGAACTTCTGGACCGTGTAATTATAATTTTTTCTTTAAATTACAAATGATATTTTATAATGTTTAAATACAAAATCAGCAACTCAGCTTTGTTAGCCTTCTTCTCCCTTTCACTTTTAAGTTATAATTATTTTCAGAAGAATCTCAGAAGGTCAGTAGGAGGCAGTCATCACACACTTTATTTTCAATAGAATGCAAAAGCAATTTAAACCATCTCTTTATCCTCGTTTGTTAGGCCCTCTCAGCATTGCTTTGCCTTTAAGCAATGTGTTTTGAAAAGTCCTTCAATACATTTGTTCCATACGATATTATTTAGGAAATCAAGGCCAAATCACAACCCATTTGTCAATCGATAGTTTTGATGATAAATATTCTTAATCTGTGTGCAATTTTGATTTTGAAGCACAATATTACTTTGTAATTTAAAAGAGTTGGAGATTAATTGCATCTTGACTATTTGAGGCATTAACTTGGAAGAATGGATTGCCCATCCAGTGTAAATGTTGCATTATTTTCATCCAGTTGATACTGTTGGATTGAAAATTTGGGAGGATCTACAATAGGTGATTGATCCCTCCAAATTACTGGAGGCAATCAGTTTCTGGTTGGGAAGATGAGCATATCCCCTGTAGTTTTATAGGTGTATGTTCCCAGCACGGAGCTTCAATCACGACTTTATATTGAGAATCTAAACACAAGGGTCATTAGATTTTTCATTTGTTAATTCCCTAAGGTCACAAGTTTATAAACCAAACTCTAAGTTGTCAATCAAAGTGTCATATGTGCCAGTTCTGCATCTTAAAATGATCTATTTGAAGGTGGACCATAATTAATCGTGTACACTGTTCAATATGCACCTGTTTTCTAAGTAATCTCAAATCTGCCACATAGGTCTCCCTGAAGTAGCTTTTTAGTATTGAACACAAGAACAGTGTATCAGAATATGCATTGGACTATATTGTTGTCTTAGCTCCTGACAAAATGTTTTAGGCTATGGCATAACAATGAGGATGTGAAGTTCATCCAAACAGCTGGATGTGATTTTTGTCATCGTACACCAATAAAGTATTTTTGCACAATGACATGAAAAAAATGTTTCAGTACATCTGAATAAGAAAACAATATCTTCCAAACAACTTTCTTCTGGAGTGTCATGGAAGTTTTAGTCGATTTCCTGGCATGTCTTTGACAGAAGATTGAGTGACCCCCAGAGCAACAGTAACAGCCATGCCACAAGGTTTGTTGGGAATCAGGAACTCCCACATAAATGAATGTTTAATGATTTGCTTCTTTAAGTTCTCATGTGATTTCTCACTGCTTGGAGTGAAATGTGTTTGCTTTTTCTATTAATTTTTACATTATCAAACACAATATCATAAACACACTGAACATTTTAAAAAATACTTGATAATGTGACCAATTATGTTAAATGAATACTGTGTCTTTAGTGAATTGTGTGTGATATCTTTTACACTGTTTAAGCTGTTCAGTACAGGCTGTGAGTAAAAGCTGATACAGGAAGGGTGCTTTAATCTCTGGTTCTGCTCAAACTGGAGATATCCAGTTCAGACTGGTAACAGGCATGGGGGAGGGGAGATTTGGAGAGCAGAGCTGAACTTCAATAAGCAAGTTCATTTTACATTACAATATTCAGTGTTAGGTTGTAAAAGAACATCAAACAGGAAAATGCTATAATCAAAACAAAAGGGGAGAAATTCAATTGATTGGCTATCTATTCTGCAAATGCAAAATGGACAGCCTACACTTTATAATTCACTGGCTGGAGCTATGGGGGAGGGGAGTCACCTTGGCCATCTCATTGACCCTGAAAACTTAAATAATGGCATATTCAGAGATTCTAAAGTTGACGATCAGCATACCTGTCTGAAACTGCAGTAAGATGCATGGAAATCAAAATTCTAACTCTACTTGGTAGATGCAGGTTAGCTGCCATCTGCATGGAGCTGGTCAGCAAGTAGCGCCTGTTGGAATTGAGCAGGGTAAGACTAAGGGCAGGCTGCAAGATCTTTGTGGTACTAAGAATAGAATGCATTCTCGCCCTGACCCTATCTGGCAAGAGAGAGACCGTGATCCATAAAAACGGTTTTCCCAGAATAACCCTGAGTTGAGAACCTTCATCATCATAAGATCTTGACATGATCGTGATTTCAAGCAGAACTTGGGAGCATTGTCAGTTGAGCTGAGCTGCAATTGGTGGATCTTTATGCTGGCATCGGCCTAACGCAAATTCAGTGACCAGTCAACCACAGTTATGGCCTCTATTGGTGCCGGTGCCTCAGGCTAAGTGGTCACAGTACAGTCAGGGTGACAATGAAGAGGGTGGAGAAAGGATTGCCAGTCAACCAGATCTTTTTTGTGAAGAGAGTCATATACTCATACAGCGCAGATAAGGCCTTTGGGCCCACTAAGTCTGCACTGACATAACTACCACTAAAGGTGCTCTAATCCAAATTTTCTGCACTTGTCTCATATCCTGAATTTATGATATCTCAAAGTGCTCATCCAAATAGTTTTTAAAGATTGTTAGGTTTCCAGCTTCCACTACCTTGCCAAACAGTGCATTTTGGATTCCCACCACCTGCTGAATGAAAAAGTTTTTTTCCCCAAATCTCCTCTGAATCTCCTGCCTCTTACCCTAAAACTATGCCCTTTTGTGATTGACTCCTCAATCAAGAGGAACAGCTGCTCTCTATTCACCTCGGCCATACCTCTCATATACCTTAATCACATCCCCCCCCCCCCCCCCAGTCTTCTCTGCTCTAAATAAAAGTCCAAGCCTAACTAGTCTCTACTTAAAGCTCAATTTCTCCATACCAGGCAACATCCTGGTGAATGTCCTCTGCACCCCCTGAAGAGCTATCACATCCTTCCTGTAGTGAGGTGACCAGAACCGCACACAGTACTCCAACTCCAGCCAATGAAGGTAAGCATGCAGGTACAGCAGGTAGTGAAGAAGGCTAATAGCATGCTGGCCTTCATAACAAGAGGGATTGAGTATAGAAGCAAAGAAGTTCTTCTGCAGCTGTACAGGTCCCTGGTGAGACCATACCTGGAGTACTGTGTGCAGTTCTGGTCTCCAAATTTGAGAAAAGGCATTCTGGCTATTGAGGGAGTGCAGCGTAGGTTCATGAAGTAGGACCATTCAATATGATCATGGCTGATCATCCTTAATCAGTATCCTGTTCCTGCCTTATCTCCATAACCCTTGATTCCACAATCCTTGAGAGCTCTATCCAACTCTTTCTTAAATGAATCCAGAGACTGGGCCTCCACTGCCCTCTGGGGCAGAGCATTCCACACAGCCACCACTCTCTGGGTGAAGAAGTTTCTCCTCATCTCTGTCCTAAATGGCCTACCCCCTATTTTTAAGCTGTGTCCTCTGGTTCGGCACTCACCCATCAGCGGAAACATGTTTCCTGCTGCCAGAGTGTCCAATCCTTTAATAATCTTTTATGTCTCAATCAGATCCCCTCTCAGTCTTCTAAACTCAAGGGAATACAAGCCCAGTCGCTCCAGTCTTTCAGTGTAAGGTAATCCCACCATTCCAGGAATTGACTTCATGAACCTACGCTGCACTCCCTCAATAGCCAGAATGTCTTTCCTCAAATTTGGAGACCAGAACTGCACACAATACTCCAGATGTGGTCTCACCAGGGCCACAGCTGTATAGATGCAGAAGAACGTCTTTGCTTCTATACTCAATCCCTCTTGTTATGAAGGCCAGCATGCTATTAGCCTTCTTCACTACCTGCTGTACCTGCATGCTTGCCTTCATTAACTGGTGTACAAGAACACCCAGATCTCTCTGTACTGCCCCTTTACCTAAATTGATTCCATTTAGGTAGTAATCTGCCTTCCTGTTCTAGCCACCAAAGTGGACAACCATACATTTATCCACATTAAACTGCATCTGCCCACTCACCTCACTTGTCCAGGTCACCCTGTAATCTCCTAACATCCTCATCACATTTCACCCTGCCACCCAGCTTAGTATCATCAGCAAATTTGCTAATGTTATTACTGATACCATCTTCTACATCATTAACATATATTGTAAAAAGCTGCGGTCCCAGCACTGATCCCTGCGGTACCCCACTGGTCACTGCCTGCCATTCCGAAATGGAGCCGTTTATCACTACTCTTTGTTTCCTATCAGCCAAGTAACTTTCAATCCAAGTTAGTACTTTGCCCCCAATACCATGCGCCCTAATTTTGCTCACAAACCTCCTGTGTGGGACTTTATCAAAAGCTTTCTGAAAGTCCAGGTACACTACATCTACTGGATCTCCCTCATCCATCTTCAGAGTTACATCCTCAAAAAATTCCAGAAGATTAGTCAAGCATGATTTCCCCTTCATGAATCCTTGCTGACTCTGACCTATCCTGTTACTACTATCCAGATGTGTCGTAATTTCATCCTTTATAATAGACTCCAGCATCTTTCCCACCACTGAGGTCAGACTAACTGGTCTATAATTTCCTGCTTTCTCTCTCCCACCTTTCTTAAAAAGTGGTACAACGTTAGCCATCCTCCAATCCGCAGGAACTTATCCCGAATCTATCGAACTCTGGAAAATAACCACCAAGGCATCCACGATTTCTCAAGCCACCTCCTTCAGTACTGGGGACTTATCAACCTTCAGACCTAACAGTCTCTCCAACACCAATTCCTGGCAAATATAAATTCCCTTCAGTTCACGTCCTTTAGCCACTGTTAGCTCAGGGAGATTGTTTGTGTCTTCCCCAGTGAACACAGATCTGAAGTACCAATTCAATTCTTCTGCCATTTCTTTGTTCCCCATAATATATTTCCCTTTTTCTGTCTCCGAGGGCCCAATTTTAGTCTTAACCATTTTTTTGCCTTTCACACACCTAAAAAAGCTTTTTCTATCCTCCTTAATATTTTTGGCCAGTTTACCTTCGTATCTCATTTTTTCTCTGCGTATTTCCTTCTTAGTAATCCTCTGTTGTTCTTTAAAAGTTTCCCAGTCCTCTGTTTTCCCACTTATCTTTGCTATATTATACTTTTTCTCTTTTAACTTTATATGTTTCTTAACTTCCTCATCAACTACAGCCACCCATGCCTCCTCCTAGGATCTTTCATCCCTTTTGGAATGAACTGATCCTGCATCTTCTGCATTATACACAGAAATATCCACCATTGTTCCTCTACTGTCATCCCTACTAAGGTATTGCAACATGGAACTTTGGCCAGCTCCTCCCTCATAGCTCCATAGTTCCCTTTATTCAATTGAAAAATTGTCACTTCCGATTGAACCCTCTCCCTCTCAAATTGCAGATTGAAGCTTATTGTATTATGGACACGACTTCCCAATTGCTCCTTCACTTCGAGGTCCCTGATCAATTCTGGTTCATTGCACAATACCAGATCCAGAATTGCCTTCTCCCTGGTCGGCTCTGGCACCAGCTGTTCTAAGAATCCATCTCTGAGGCACTCCACAAAGTCTTTTTCTTGAGGTCCAATACCATCCTGATTCTCCCAGTCTACCTGCATGTTGAAATCCCCCATAACAACTGTAGTAACATCTTTGCGACAGGCCAATTTCAGCTCCTGATTTAACTTACATCTGACATCAGACTACTGTTTGGGGGCCTATAGATAACTCCCAAGAGGGTCTTTTTACCCTTAGTATTTCTCAGCTCTATCCACACTGACTCCACATCCCCTGATTCTAGGTCCCCCCCGCGCAAGGGACTGAATATCATCCCTTACCAACATGGTCACCCCACCCCCTCTGCCTGTCAGTCTGTTCTTACGATAGTATATGTAGCCTTGAATATTCATTTCCCAGGCCCTGTCCACTTGAAGCCACGTCTCAGTTATCCCCACAATACCGTATCTGCCAATTTCCAAAAGAGCCTCAAGCTCATCCATCTTATTTCTAATGCTTCGTGCATTCATGTATAGTATTTTTAATTTGTTACTGCCCTCACCCTTCCCATCAACTCCTATTTCACTCAACCTTACAGCATGATCCCTTTCTGCCTCATTGATACAGTTGTCTTTCTTGACTTCCCTTGTTCTAACTTTCCCTCCAATTTCCTTCTTAACCATCCAGTTTGTCCCCTCCCCCCTACTACTTAGTTTAAACGTAGCTGTGTTGCAGTGGCAAACCTGCCTGCCAAAATGCTGATCCCTAACCTATTAAGGTGCAAACCGTCTCTCTTGTAGAATTTATGCTTACTACAAAACATACCCCAGTGATCCAAGAATTTAAATCCTTGCTTCCTGCACCAGTTCCCCAGCCACACGTTCACGTCCATTATCTCCCCTGTTTCTGGCCTCACCAGCCCGAGGAACTGGAAGCAAACCGGAGATAACCACCCTGGACGTCCTGCTTTTCAGTCTTCTTCCTAGTTCTCCGAAGTCCCGCTGTAGTATGTTCCTCCTCTTCTTCCCGACATCATTTGTGCCAACATGTACCACCATCTCTGGCTCTTCACCTTCGTCCTTGAGGATTTCCTACACTCTGTCTATGATGTCTTTAACCCTGGCATCAGGAAGGCAACACACCATCCTTAAGTCCCGTCTGCTGCCACAAAAACCCTGGTCAGTTCCTCTCACTGTGGAGTCCCCTATTACCACGGCTCTGTGCGATGTCCGACTCTTCCGCTCTGCCTTCACGCCAACTTTTGATTGATAGATCTGGTCACCTCGCGGATTGGCAGTGTCATCTGTCTCTACTGTTTCCAAAAGATTCAACTTGTTCCTGACAGGTACTTCCCCCGGGGTCTCTTGCACCTGTCTCCTCTCTGTCTTCCTCATCATCTGCTCTCTTCTGCTCTCTACTGGTACGATTGGTGTAATACCCTCGCTGAAGGTCTTGTCCAGAAAGATCTCGTTCTCTCGGATGAGCCTAAGGTCCTCGAGTTCTTTCATCAGCGCTGCAATATGCTCTGTCAGTCACTGAACATGCACACACTTTCCACACTTATACAAGTCAGACACACCAGAGTCGCTGACCTCCCACATCAAGCACGTAGCACACTGAACCAGCTTGGCAGTCATGTCTTCACCCTCTTCAACTGTGGCCTAATCACTTCATTCAACCTCCTTGTCAAAGACTCCTGAGCTAAAGCCTCACTCTTCAATCCACAGGATCTTCCTTGGACCCTCTTTTTGGGGCAAGTCTGTGGACTTTTAATTTAGGTTAGAGGAGGCCCTACTTTGTAGGACCTGGGGTCTAGAACACATCCACTCAAATAACAATCACTTACCTTCCTGACCGGCTTTGCGCTCTGCCTTCACTTCCGCCTAGCTCCCGCCGCTCTCTGATGCGAAAAAAAGCATACAGTTGCCTATGTGCAGGAGAGGATGCCTCAAATATATGTGAACATAATCTTGCACTAGTAAGAAATGCCTTTCGTTTGTTTGTAGGATAGAGTCAGACTCCAATGTTTGTTTCCTAACATGCTACTGTACAGAACCGAACTGCTTTAGTGACTAAGTATGTATATAAAGACAGGTATATTTTTTGAAATTTTTAAAAAGCATACATTCTCCTCCTGACACCACATAAATGTATCTAAAAAGGATCAATACTTAGATTGCTAAACACCCATTGCAATTGGGATTAACATGAACAGTTCCTGCATTACGTGTTAAAATTATAATCAAGGTCTTGTATTTTCAGTGGTAAAACTGGGTATTCATCCAAAAGTATACTAATAAAATTAAATTCAGCAGTAAATGAATAGCCACACTCTCTGCTCTGTGACTGATCATATTTCAGACAAGAACAGTGACTGACACTTAAAAATGCCCCATTTAGCTCATGAAATTCACTATCAATATCCTTTAGCATCAGTCACCAAACAAAGGC
Organism: Chiloscyllium punctatum; assembly: GCF_047496795.1. Taxonomy (NCBI): domain Eukaryota; kingdom Metazoa; phylum Chordata; class Chondrichthyes; order Orectolobiformes; family Hemiscylliidae; genus Chiloscyllium; species Chiloscyllium punctatum. The sequence goes on from NC_092740.1 coordinate 56,839,341, forward strand.
TTACCCTCATCATATTAACTTGTTACAGTCAAGAATTGCTGCTGAAGAATTCAGAAGTGGTACAAAATGAATTTTTTTATATATATCAAGACACAAAGTGCCAAGAGTTCAATGCTTGCTGCATTGTTACCTGTCCACAACAACCATCCCTGTGAGCCTGACATCCCAAATAGACTGCTGTCAGGATTCCTGGATCCTGGAGAGAATTCCTGCTTTTGGGAGCTGCCACAAGTAATTTCCATGGTGTCAGTGGGTGTGGTGACCACTGTTCCATCCCAGAGATGAAGACCATTGATGGAGGTGTGGAATGCTGGTGGGTATGGCATGATGACCACAGCCTGTCAAGATAAACAGATGGGTCAGGGAAGGCTTTTCTCCTGTGGATTCCCCACTTGCTGCTAGTGGTTCCCACTGTCGGATATAGGATTCCCAAGAAGACAGCGCCATTCCCAGGACTTGGGACGGGGGATAGTTTAAATCCCAATTACCAAGGTCTGGTTTGAAAATGGACCACTGTGTATGGGTCACAGGCCTAGGCCAGAAGCAGTAAACAGGGTCTTTCCCTACCACTGACCACCCCAGTACCAATTATCAGACACAAATTAGTTTTAAAGTGACCATTTAAAGGCCTTAATTGGTCTCCAGACCAGAAGGCCATTCTTAACTCTTCCAGCCCTGGTCTTGTGGAGGAGAATCAGGGAGGCAAACACCTCTGTGCCGTAAGCCACCTTGCCCAATATCGATCCCCTCCCCACTCAGTTCTTTCTCTTTCCTGAGGCATTAGATTTCCACCATTATAACTTGTTTGTTCCTCTGACTCCAGAAGCTTTTATTTTCTCTCTTACCTGTGGACTGGTGAAGAAGTCAGCTTTATCCTAACTGTAAGGATTTTGACTTGGGTTTTTTTTAAGTTCATTGTAAGATTGTTTCAAAAAATTGATGCTTTGGAGCTAATGAATACCATTCATTTACTATGATCTTTGTATGAGGCCCAGTGAAGAACAGTTAGCTCCTTATAGTTGGTGCAGCCTTCCCCTACGAAACACATTAGCACATTTTGACATTTTTTTTCTGGATGATTGGCTTGATGTGACATGTTGTCCCTTTCAGGATAAAAAAGGATGTTTCTGTTCTTAATGGTAAAGTCTGTTTTTTTTTTAATTTTCAGGTTTTTAAAAAAAGTATTAAAATAGCAGTTTCAGCTGCTTAATAGAAATGCATGTCGCTACTAATCTGTGCTAACAATGATAATAAAAACTGCTAAAGGACAAATTGTGTTGAAATAGTTTTAACTTACAAAGTCCTTTGCAAATTGAAAGAAGTTTACAGTCTGAAACAGACAGGCACATTGGACATCTGTTGGTCAGCGAGTTAAAATGACATTAGCTATATTCTCTGCATTATAGGACAGTAAAACTGATAGCCCTAATTTAGAGGATGTTGTCACTACTTTAACACCAACTGCAACAAACGAAGATTGCTCCAAGTGTACCATTCTACTCTATCCATGGACAAAAAAAACAAACTGCAGGCCCCCTCCCAGGTGTCAACGAGTCATTACTCAATTTGATTCTTATCATGTACTATCCAGAAACAGCTGAGTGCACTAGACACAGTAAAGGCTATGGGCCTGAATGACACCCTAGCTGTGGAGGTGAAGCTTATGCTGCAGGGTCTCCATGCTTCTAACCAAGCTGTTCCAGCATAGTTGTGACAGTTTAATCTCCTTGGCTATTCTGGGAAATTGCTCTGGTATGTCCCGTTCACAAAGAGCAAAACATATCCAATCCAGGCAATTATGATCTCATCAGTTTAACTTTTGGTCATCAGCAACAAGTTGTCATGAACAAAGTTGTATTTACTTCTACAGTAACTTAGTCTTACGGCCAAACCCCCAATAAGGTTCCCCAAGTTATTACTGTTCCAGTTCCAGGTGGGATACCTGGAATTGTCTTGCTCCAGGGTGAGGAGGGGTGAACTCATTCCCTTCTTTATTCATCCTCAAACTCAGTGAGTAGCAAAAGTAGTAATTTACAAACACTCCCTTCCTTGTGGATACCTGTCTTCCACACCAGTTTTAAAAGGAGCCAGCTATTTTAAGTTAAGAAATGGGACAGTTTATTTGTTACTGAGCATGAGAAGAAATAAGAACACAACACATATACATACAGATTATGGATAAGAAATGAATCTAAAGAAAGTTGAAAAAAAGATATTTGGGTCAGTCTCTGAATCATTTGTAAAGATCAGTAGAAGAATGCAGTGATCATTGCAGGGAGAGTTACTGGCCATGTCAGTGTTTGTAGTTGAATGGCTGATTTTGAAGTTCTTGCATTTGCAGGTCAATAGAAATTCTTTTATCCTGGTTCCTTTCAACTGTGGCTAGCCAGCAGAACTCAGAATGAGAGAGTGATTTTTCTTTTTCTTAACCTATGTTGCAGGAGTGTTTAGTGGGTTTTCACAATGCTGTGACGTACGGTACATACCAGTTCACGTATAGGACAATAGACTATGAATGAATACAGACCAGGGTTTGAGCTTGCTTTTAACCTCTATCCCTTTTATTTTAGAAAAGGAAAATTGCAAACTTGTCTCTTGCCTTGACAGTTGTCTTTTTTACTGTTACGTTTACAGTCTGAAATATTCACAGGGAATTGCACTGCAGTTTGTGGAGCATTTCCCCCCTTTTAAGTCCATCCCTTGCAGCTTCCTTGAAACTCCATCAGTTGTGGCATTTCAGGATTTCATTCTCCAGCAAGTCACCGAATTTGGAGCAGCAGTCATTTGTTTGGCTGTAGCAGTACTCAGTTAAGAAAAAACATTTGTTGGAATTAAAGGATCAAAACATGGTTTGTCGTTATGATCCATCATAATGCTACTGGTATAAAATATACTTATCAATGCTCAGTTTATGTTTTGCCAGAATCACTTGGCTCCAGGCCTTCAAACAGCCTTGATTCAAACTTGGACCAATGAGCTGAATTGCACGTGAGAGGTGAAAGTGACTCCTCATGACAGCAAGACAGGATAGAGTTCTGTCATGAAGGAGTCCTTGTGAAATTGAAGTCGATGAGAATGGGAAAGAAAGCACTCCACTCTTTGCACTCCCAGCACAAAGAGAAATGGTATAGCATTGCAGGAGTTCTTCAGGATTGTGTCATTGAGCCACTAATCTTTAGCTGCTTCATTAATACATACCCTTCTCCATAATGTCAGAAGCAGGAATGTTTGCTGACAGCAAAATCCTCAAGTCTATTTGCAATTTTGTAGATAATGAAGCAGTTTGCGTCAGTGTTACAGGCAGATTGCAGGATTTAACCAGCTGTTCATGAGCAGATTGTAATCTAATGTTTTTTTTAACAGCAACAGAAGTTTATTTCATATTTGCTCTGTGAACTTTGCAAGAGTCACAAGAATGCTGTTCTGAAGTTAAGCACGAGGTGTGGTTTATTTCGAGCATTCTTTGAAGCAAAGAAGTCTTGTAAAGCAAGCCACTTAAAAGCATAAAAGGAGTTATGGAATTAGAATGGATAAAGAGCTTATTCAGTTCATAAAAGTAGCACAGAGTTGTTGAGGACACAGCAGGGGAGCAGTAGGAAAGTAGAAGTCAGGGAGAGAGGATTAAAGCAATGCAGAGGGGCTGAGGATACAATGGGGACAGAGTGAGACGAGCACAGAATGTAAAATCAGTGCAAAGGAGGTGAAGGTGCAGCAGAGAACAGTGGATACTGCCATGTCACGAGGAAGCAACCTGAGGTTTGACATTACAAGGAGGCAGATCTGTAACTCATCTGAGAAATGGTGTGAAGAGAAATTGAGCCAATTAGTTAAAGCTTTGGGAGAGTGAGGGGGCAACCTTTTTATACAGAGGGTGGTTCATAAATGGAATGAACTGCCAGAGGAAGTGGTGGGTGCAGGTACGGTTAAAAGATTTAAAAGACATTTGGATAGGTAACTAAATAGGAAAGGTTTGGAGGGATATGGGCCAAATGCAGGCAAATGGGACACATTTAGTTGGGAACATGGTCGGCATGGAGGAGTTGGACTAAAGGAAGTCCATAATCATTGACTATCTTGCTCCTCAGATGCTGCCTGACCTGCTGTGCATTTTTCCAGCACCACACTTTATCGACTCTAACTTCTCCAGCATCTGCAGTACTCACTATGTCCTAGTTGGACTGAAAGGTCTGTTTCCATGCTATATGCCTCAATGACTATGACTATATTCATTAAACTTCCTGCTAGTGTGGGGATAATCTACTGAATAAGTGGGAAACTGTTCAGTACACCTGCATCACTTTCAGTCCAGAACCAAGGCCATTTCAATCATTGTCATCAAGTGGAGATACGCAGATGACACTTACATGTGCACACACTCATACATCGAGCTCCAAACTGTCATCAGTGCAGTCACAGAGGAATGTATGAGAACGACTTTAGGGTAAACATCCAGAGTTAAAGGACAACTTCAGGCCTATTCCTGCTGCATTACACTGCCCCGTGACTGTTCAGATGGAGTGTGCCATGAGACAATGTGCATAAATTCCCATACCTGGAGCCTCCTCTCAGCAAGGTTAAATTTCAACAAAGAAATTAAACTTCACCTCCAGTGTACCAGCACTGCCTTTGGCTGTCTGAGGAACAGGGTGTTTCCTGAATGTAGACCTCAAATTCAATACCAAGCTCCTGGTCTGGAGGGCAGCAGTGTTACACATAGACAATATACAGCAGACACCGCAAATATCACTAGCAATGTCTGTGCAAAATCCAGGCAATCCGCTGAAAGGGTAAGTTCTCCAGTATCAGTATCCTTTCTCAGCCAACATGCCCAGTATTGAGGCACTGCTTACGGTCAATCACTCATGTTGGGCAGGCCACACCGTCCACATGACTGACATAAGACTCCCAAAACAAGATTGCTACTCTAGGCTTTGTGATAGCAAACCGTTACCATGGAGTTAGAAGAAAGAATTTATCAATGTCCTCAAAGCCTCCCTGAAAAATGTCCCATTTCCTCTCTCTAGCCCAAAGTTACTTGAACTGAAAAATGATTTATGAAGATACCATTGATTTTGAATTTCTCTCAGATGGAGGTCATGGGCAACTAGCATCCCACCATCCACATCAGCAAGCACCAGCTGCCAAAAAATTAATCCAGTGTTGGACTATTTAGTCATCTCAAGGCTCACAACAGCAGAGTGGAAGAAAGCTATGCTGGATCGTGAGGGACTGCCTCGGATGAAAACTTTTGGGATACCAGTATATCAATGTCTTTCCTTGTTAAGCTAAAGACCAAAAGTCCAAACTTGATGTTAGCAGTCTGGAAATTACTGTGAGAATCATTGAGGAGTTGAAAGCAGTATCTTCTATTTAAAGACCTTTTCAAGTATGTTCTCAGGAAGTTTTGCTCTTGGAGATGTGACTTCTTCTCTGTCATGACAAAAGAAAGTTACAGTTTCAGAGTGCAAAATTATAGGTCATTATCTGTTTTTTACAGGATGGTTTGCTTTTGCAACCCAGAGTTAGGGGTGTTTATTTTCAGTTGATACGGTATGGGACTGGATTGATGCCTCAGGTGTTTGCTATTTCAAAATGGTATCGCTGAAAGGCCATGTCTATTAACCTCATACACAGCTACACTGCACTGCTTAAATTGACACCATGATTTGGAGATGCTGGTGTTGGACTGGGGTGTACAAAATTAAAAATCACACAACACCAGGTTATAGTCTAACAGGTTTAATTGGAAACACTAGCTTTCGGAGTGCTGCTCCTTCATCAGGTGGTTGTCAGGTGATTCAAACCAGTGTCCACTGGCAATACAGGATTCAGCTTTAAACCACCTGTGTGGAGTGGGGAGTGGAAGGAGGGAGGAGAAGGGATGGCTATGAAGAGTGCAGGGGGTCTGTCAAAGGGAGGGGCAAGAGTTGGAAGCAGTCTTTTTGTTCCTTACCCTGCCTCCATTATCTTCACTTACTCTCTCCTCCTTTCCTCCTTATTTCTCCTAGTCCTTACTCCCTCCCCAAAATTTCTCCATTGAGGCTTGTTATTACAACCTTTAAATATAAGGAGTTTGCATATTTTGTGGAAAGAAAATGTAATCGCTGATGCTTTATCCTCAATGTAAACAATGGGAATTTTCAGAAAGTAATCAAGCAGTTGATTAGGAAGCTAGTGGGAGAAAAATTGAATGGTGTGAGTTGTTTAAGTGTTACAAACCTAGCCATGAAATGTCATTTCATTTTGTTCTTTAAAGGTAGAGGCATGTTGAGAGCATCACTATTTTTCTTTTACTATACTCTTTTTTTGTGGTTTGGAAGTGTGAGTTGAGGTGAAGAATTGAACTTTGAACAGCTGCTTGTTTTAAAAGAGACAAGAGCAAAAACTGATGCTATTTGTTAGAAACTGATCTGGAAAGTAATGCAATTTAATTACTGATCCGCTGATGAAGTACTCAAAACTGGCAGCTGGTTGAATGATGAATTGAGCAAAAGTAAGGACTACAGATGCTGGAAACCAGAGTTTAGATCAGAGTGGTGCTGGAAAAGCACAGCAGGTCAGGCAGCATCTGAGGAGCAGGAAAATCGACGTTTCGGGCAAAAGCCCTTCATCAGGAATGATGAATTAGTCAATCAAGGGATGACTAATATGAGCCAGCCAACCATGGAGAATGTTGATTAAAAAGAGAAAAAGGAAAAAAAACAGTTCTGACTAGGTTTTTGCAGGAGGCAGAGTGATTTTGGAAGCCTCTGGACTGGTTGTTCTATTTTGCTATCCCTAGTTTTTTGTCCAATTATCAAATTATTGACTGTTCTGAGAGAATAATCCCAGTCTGTAAGAAATAATTATATATTCCCAGGGGTCTGCTGAAATTGTTTGCAATAATCAATTACTTTGGAATTCAAGCAAAATTTCATTGTCTGAAACATTTGCAGAAGTTCCATTTCAAAGAAATATGGAAATTGAATGACAAAAAGTTGTACTAAGTATGCAAAAACACATCCTGGTTGGAAACAACAAGCTCTAAATTTGTGTAGTGCCATATTTTATACTAGTACAGGTCGATTTGCTATAACGCATGTTTTGTCAATGTAAATTCACTGTAATGCGATTGACATATGAAGGACACTGTTTATAAACTGCAAACTTTTAAAATGTGTGTTGGCTTAATGCAATTACATCAACAACACTTTAAGCGCTGTTTCTAAAGTGGGATTTTTCTATAATATGGGGGTTGCACAAGATCGCAACCATTACATTATAGAAAAACTGAGTATTGTTTAATTTTCCATCTTTATAATCAAGGTAGTGGAAGAATTCTGTCCAATGAAAAGAATGTATAAAAATAGTAGTTCTTTGTTCGCGTGAACAACTCATTGTTTGAGCATTTCATGATGGCTGATATTCATTGCTTCAAACTGTTTAATTGAACTGGCAATTTACTATTCTTTTAGTTTATTTTTAGTTTATCCCATAATTGTGCCTGTCAGTCTGTGAGTGAATGGAGATTATGATTAACAAAATTGGGTTTAGATTACCTTGTTTACCTTTCATCTGATAAAGTTAAATAATTAATAATAAATTGTAAATTTTTGTTTCATTTATAAACTTGGCTTCTAAGGTTTGTTATTTGTAAAGTCAGGATTGGGCAATTATGAGAGTCATTTAAAGTTTTAATTTTACTGTTTTGTGAATCTAGTGATGGAGAGGCTGCTTTGGTTTGGTTTGCTATGCCCATGTTGTGACAATATGGAGAGAGAGCGAGAGAGATAGATATGTATTGGCAATTGGTTTTTACCCTGTTTGTGACTGCCTGAATGCAGCAAAACATGAATAATATTCAGGCTCGGCCTGTTAAATGCTGCGTCTCATTTGCAGGACACAGATGCAAGACAATGACCATCTCTAACAAGAGAGATTGTAACCATCTCCTTTTAACATTGAATGGCATTATCATCACTGAAGCTCCCACTATCAACATAATTGTGATTAGCATTGATCAGAAACTGAACTGGACCAGCTATATAAATACTGAGGCCATAAGAGCCAATTAGAGATTAGGAATTTTGAGGCAAATAACTCAAATCCCGACTACCCAAAATCCTTTTTACTATTACAAGGTAGAAGTCAGGAGTGTGACACAATATGCCCTACCTGTCTGGATAACTGGGTCTCCAACAACACTAAAGGAACCTCCAGTCCTCAAGGACAAAGCAGCCCACTTGATTTGCATTCCATTGACCCATTAATTATTCACTCCATCTACTACTGACACATGTAACATACTATCTCAAAGATACTCTACAGCCTTTTGCCAAGGTCCCTTGGACAACATCTTTCAACTTTAAGCCTCTACAACCTAAATGAACATTAAGCACATGAGAACACTATGTGCAAATTTCCCTCCAACACATCACACCATCTCAACTTGTATCATTATCATTCGGTCAAAATCCTGGAATTCCTTTCCCAACTACACTTTGGGTAATCTTTACACCAAAAGCACTGCAGTGGTGAACCAAATAATTTACCATCACTTTCTCAGTAGTGATTACAGTAAAGCAATGAATGCTGGCCACCTGAGCGATGTCGCATCACGAGAATGAATAGAAAGAAATGCCATTAGGTCCACTAATTCTGTTTTATAGTGTTCCTATTAGAATCTAATGGGCCAAAGTTTACAGTAGCAATGACATCAAAACTAACCACATTCATCACCACTATACCTCAGAAAGTGAAAGCAACTTCTGAAATTCACACGTGCAGTTAAATGCATAAATCCGTAAGCTGCTGTCACTGAATCTAAAATGGTACATTATTGAATTTCCAAAAGACTCGTGTCAATTAGAAATCACTAAAATGATGAGATCTTCTAATTTTGTGCTAATACTGTTGCTGTACAACGCTTTGAAAATGTTACAATTTGTTAAATGATATGTAATTGATTTCTTTGTGGTGTACTATCATTATTATTTATGACAAACGTCTGTCACCAGAAAACCTAATTTTATATTTGCAGAAAATCAAATTTTTGTTCAATGATCGAAGAAATTTACATTTCTAAAATCTATAATTTTAAAAATTCACTTGTCATATTTCAGCCTAATCATATCTATATATTCAAATAATTTATTTCACTATCTATAAAGTCTAGATAAAAGTGAAGGATAATGATTGCATTTCATTTCCTTGTCTGTTTTCCATGAAAATATTTGAGTCCGACTGTCTGCTACACAACAGACATTTCTTTTCAGAGTCACAGAGTCATCTAACTGTACAGCACGGAAACAGACCCTCCTGCCAACTCATCCGTGCTGATCCGATATTCCAAATAAATTTAGTCCCATTAGCCAGCATTTATCCCTCTAAACCCTTCCCATTCATATATCCATCCAGATGCCTTTTAAATGTTCTAATTGTACGAGCCTCCACCACTTCTTCTGGCTGCGCATTCCTGCTCACCCTCTAGGTGAAAAGGTTGCCCCTAAGGTCCCTTTTAAATCTTTCACCTCTCATCTTAAATCTATGCCCTCTAGTTTTGGACTCCCTACCCTGGGGAAAAGACTTTGGCTGTTCATCCTATCAGTGCCCCTCATGATTTTCTAAACTTCTATAATGTCACCCTTCAGTCTCCGATGCTGCAGGGAAAATAACCCTATCCTATTCAGCCTTTCTCAATAGCACAAACCCTCCAACCCTGGCAACATTCTAGCAAATTTTTTCAGAAGTCTATCAAGTTTCACAGCATCCTTCCTATAGCAGGGAGACCAGAATTGAACACAGTATTCCAAAAGTGGCCTAACCAATGTCCTGTACAGCTGCAACATGACCTCCCAACTCCTTTACTCAATGCACTAACCAATAAAGGCAAACCTACTAAAAGCCTTCTTCATGATACTGTCTACCTGAGACTCCAATTTCATGGAACTATGAACCTGCACTCTGAGATCTTTGTTCAGCCACACTCCCCAGGACTTTACCATGAAGTGTATAAGTCCTGCTCTGATTTACCTTTCCAAAATGCAGCACCTCACATTTATCAAAGTTAAACTCCATTTGCCACCACCTTGGCCCATTGGCTCATGTGATCAAGGTCCCGTGGTACTCTTGAGGTAACCTTTTTTACTGTCTACTACACCTCCAATTTTGGTGTCATCTGCAAACTTACTAACCATACTTCCTACGTTTGTATCCAATTCATTTATGTAAATGATGAAAAGGAGTGGACCCAACACTGATCCTTGTGACACACTGTTGGTCATAGGCCTCCAGTTTGAAAAGCACCCCTCCACCGCCACCCTCTGTCTCCTGCTTTTGAGCCAGTTCGGTATCCAAATGGCTAGTTCTCCCTGTATTCCAATTGATCTAACTTACTAACCAGTCTACCATGTGGAACCTTGTGAAACGCCTTTCTGAGGTCCATAAAAATCATGTCCACTGCTCTGCGCTCATTAATCCTCTTTGTTACTCTTTCAATAATCTCAATGAAATTAGTGAGACATGCCATATTGACTATCCCTAATCATTCTTTCTGTGCCTTTTCAAATACATGTAAGTCTTCTTCCTCAGGATCCCCTCCAACAACTTGCCCACCACTGATGTCAGGCTCACTGGTCTATTGTTCCTTGGCTTTTCCTTACCATCTTCCATCATTTTTATCTTTCAGATCTCATTTTTGATGTCCATTTACCTGAGTCGAGAACTCTCTGATGAAAGTTGCTCTGCCCTTGGACTGGTATTACATTATTTCTACCTGTGCCAGTTCAGCTGGATGCTTATTCAGGTCAGTGCAGAAAATCTCTTGTCCTAAGTCTGGAGGAACTCGGCCAGATTTTCTCATTTCTTTCAATAAGATGTAAAGGAAATGAAAGAAGTGTGTTGAGAAGGTCTGAAAGGAAGTCAAATCTAACACCCTGAGGAACAGACCTGTGCATGGAACTACTTATGGAATAACTCCTAATACTTTGCTGGAACTATTTATGTAATAACTCCCAATACTTTTCTGTACACAAGAATGAAGATAGAAACAATAAGTTATAGATCCTTACAATTTGTTTTAAGTTTGTCTGTAAAAAAAGTCTTGCATCGCATGCACGTCACCTTCAGATATCACACTTCTGCATGTTAATGATAGGAAAGTATCATTTTCTGTTTTTTTCCTAAAATTAATGACTTGACATTCTACAAGGACAGGAAGGGGGCAATTATGACCAGCTGACAACATACAGATATTTGCTATTGACCTGCTGTAGACTTCATTAGGGCTGTTTGTAGCCTTTGTGTACAAACCCTCAAAGGGATATCTGAGCAGTGTGCTTAAAGGGAACCACCTGAGTAAACATAGCTGCCAAACTTAGCTGCCAAACATCTTGAGAACTCTGCCAGCTCACCCTCTTGTGGTCACCACCCCAGCCCACCCCAACACTCCAAAAACTTCAGCCACCGAATCAGCAGAACACCCCTGGGAAAATGCAAATGCCAAAGTTACTGTAGAAGATTGGGTAAATCTCTAATACCATGGCCATGCTTCAAGCTGCAGATTGTCTTTGAGCAACACAAAAGGAGATCTACCAGTTTTACATCTTCAAGATGTTGTTGGGAGATCAGCAAATGCATTAGTTACACATTTGGTTCCCTGGGCTGTCTATACGAGAGTATAACATAGCTGACAGGAAGTTGACAACTTGTTTACCATCATTTCTGAGTGTTATTTCCATAATGAGAAACTAAACTGTAGTGATGCGAATGGGTTGCTGTTTCACTATCACCTGTTTTACACTATTGCACAAGGTCGAGACTTATCCCCCACCGAGTGCCAGATTTCGGTGACAACTTTGCTGCAGGGGATGAACCCTGTGCCTGCTTCTTACAAACACCAGATGCCCAGAGAACTGCAATAGTTCCCATGTAATGTCATGAAGAGTATCAGGTCACCAAAGAATGCATGTGGGCTTCACTTGCACACAGCATACTGAGGATTGACATAGTTTCAATTGTTATTTGGCCCTATGTATTTTTGGTTTATATGTAAAAGCCAACACCTTTCTGAGCATTAATTTTACCCAGGAGACCTAGCTGTCTTGGCTCAGCAAGCACTAAATAGCATGAGCCCATTTTGTTGCAAAGCTACTGACTGCACTGAACCCAGCAGCGTGTGCGTGTTAAGGAAGGGAAGCTTTTAAAGAGATAGAGGGAAATAGATGGGTTTAAGGAAGAAGTTTCAGTTGTAGGTGATTGAAGGCATGACTACCACTGATGGGGTGAAAGAATTAGGGTGGATAAACAAGAGACCAGAATCAGGGGAATAAGGAATAAGGTGAAGTAGTCAGGACTTTACAGAAATGTCATTTAATAAGGTCCTGATGAAAATTAAAACTGAAGAACATTGAATTTGTCTGTTGATAGCCCAAGTGCTGAATTTTTGCATGACCCCATGGCTGGGAGTGGAGGCAAGTAGCGAGGACATGAAATTACCTCCACTGGCCAGTGTGTCATTTTGAAGACATTGAATCTGGCAGAGTGCTGGTGTGTAGGATGGCTAGGCAGCAATCCCAGTTAGTTGTATCAATCACCAGAAAATCTCAGAAAATAAAACGGGACAGGCCACCTGTCATTGATTTAGGCACCAGAAGTGACAATAGCAAAAACAGCCCTGTTGATACTGGAATATTCTCCTTACTAAAAATGGTGGGCCAGTAACGAAATTGGGAGAGCTGTCTCACAGACTAGACAAACAATAGCCTGATATAGCCATACTCCTGGAATCATACTTTACAGATAATGTCTCAGAAACCACCATCAACCCCTAGATATGTCCTGTCATACCAGTAGGACAGGCCCAGCTGACATGGTGGCATAGTGGTATAAAATGGGGAGGGAGTTGCCCCAGAAGCCCTCAACATTGACTCTGGGCACCATGAAGTCACATGTCATCAAGCCAAACATGGGCAAGGAGAGATTGTACCACCCTCCCTCAGCTGATGATTCAGTGCTCCTTCATGAGGAACAAAACTTGGCGGTAGCACTGAGCGTGGCAAGGGTGCAAAAGTTACTGTGAGAGGGGATTTCAATGTCCACCACAAAGAGTGGCTCAACAACAACTCTGGTCAAGTCCAGGAGGATATTGCTGCTCGACTGCAGCAGTTGATGAGGGAAACAATAAGAGGAAAGAACAACAGCCGCAGAATCATTCACCAGCACAATGTACATTCTCATGGCTTGGCAAATCCCCCACTCGACTATTGCCAGTAGTCAGGGGATAAACTATGTTTCATTGAAGAGTACAGGAGGGCATGTCAGAAGCTGCATCAGACATACCTAAAAATGGGGTGTCAACCGAATTAACCTACAAAACAGGACCGAACATACTTGCATGTCAAACAGCATAAGCAGTAAGTAATAGACAGCTAAGTGATTCCACAACAACTGAGCAGATCTAAGCTCTGCAATCCTGGAACATCCAGTCGTGAATGGTGGTGAACAATTAAAACTTGATGTATCAAGAAATGTTTGGAGTTGCTTGATACTGCAAAGGATTCAGGAATCTGACAACATTCCAGCAATAATAGAGTCATAGAGATGTACAGCAAGGAAACAGAGCCTTCAGTCCATCTCATTCATGGATTAGTGGTGCTGGAAGAGCACAGCAGTTCAGGCAGCATCCAAGTAGCTTCGAAATCGACGTTTCGGGCAAAAGCCCTTCATCAGGAATAAAGGCAGTGAGCCTGAAGCATGGAGAGATAAGCTAGAGGAGGGTAGGGGTGGGGAGAAAGTAGCATAGAGTACAATGGGTGAGTGGGGGAGGGGATGAAGGTGATAGGTCAAGGAGGAGAGGGTGGAGTGGATAGGTGGAAAAGAAGATAGGCAGGTAGGAGAAGTCTGGACCAGTCATGGGAACAGTTACTGAGCTGGAAGTTTAAAACTAAGGTGAGGTGGGGGAAGGGGAAATGAGGAAACTGTTGAAGTCCACATTGATGCCCTGGGGTTGAAGTGTTCCGAGGCGGAAGATGAACACCTCATCGTCGATTTCGAAGCTACTTGGATGCTGCCTGAACTGCTGTGCTCTTCCAGCACCACTAATCCAGAATCTGGTTTCCAGCATCTGCAGTCATTGTTTTTACCTCATTGTTTTTACCCCATCTCATTCATGCCAACTAGATATCCTAAATGAATCCCTCCAAACCCATTCATATACCCATCCAGATGCCTTTTAAATGTTGTAATTGTGCCAGCCTCCACCACTTCCTCTGGCAACTCATTCCATACATGACCCCCTAGAGTGAAAAAATTGCCCCTTAGGTCCCTTTTAAATCTTTCTCCTCTCATCCTAAACCTATGCTCTTGAGTTCTGGACTCCCCCAACCCAGGGCAGAGACCTTGTCTATTTACCCTGTCCATGCCTCTTATGATATTATAAACCTCTGTAAGGACACTCCTCAGCCACCAATGCTCCAGGAAAAACAGCCCCAGCCTATTCAGCCTGTCCCTATAGCCCAAACCCTCCAACCCTGGCAACTGAAGACTTGTGCTGCAGAACTTGGTGAACACCTAAACAAGCTGTTCTAGTACAGCTGCAACACTAGCATCGATGTGCAAAATTTAACCCAATATGTCCTGTATACAAAAATCCAAACCAGTCAATTACTGCCCCATCAGTTGACTCTTGATTGTCAATAAAGTAATGGAAGGTGTCATGACAGTGTTACCAAGCAGCACCTACTCAACAATAGCCTTCTCAGTGTTGCCAGGTTTCAGTTCTGCTGGACCATTCAGCTCCTGACCTTATTATTGGCCTTGGTTCTAACATGGACAAAAGAGCTGAATTCCAAAGGTAAGGCGAGAGTGACATAAAGTTTATGTTTGACCAAGGGTGTGCCAGGAGCTCCAACAGAACTGGAATCACTGGGACTCAGGGGGCAATCTCTCCATGAGTGGGAATCATACTTGCCACCTTGGAAGACAGTTGTGGTTGTTGGAGGTTAGTCATCTCAGCTCTAAGATATCTCTGCGGGAGTTCTTCAGGATTAGTGTCCAAGGCCCCACTATCTTAAGCAGCTTCTTCTATTACCATTGCTCCATCATAAGGTCAGAAGTGGGGATGTTCAATGATGATTGCACAATATTCAGCACCATTCACGCATCCTCAGACTGAAGCAGTCCATTTTCAAGTAGGCATTGAGTCATATAGCACAGAAACAGACCCTTTGGTCCAACTCATCCATGCTGACTTTGATGGCCACTGCCAAGATACAGTGGACAGAGAAGTGAAGTGCAAGGTTTTCAGGGATGATTTCATAGATGTCTGTGACTTGCTGCTTTCAATTACCTCGGATGCATCTCGATCTTTGTTAGATCCTGTGTGGAGGGTTTGACCTTCCCTGCCTTTCTGCCCCTCTTTCCCCTCCTATGCTGTCCTCCTGCTCAGGTGTCACCTTTCTGTGAAGGTTAATTTCTCTCAGACATCCTAATCTGACCAGATCCTGTTTGTCAGCATTTGCCCAATACCCATTTAAACATTTCCTATCCATACACCCATACTGATGCTTTTTAAATGTTGTAATTCTACACACCTCCATCACTTCCTCTTGCAACTTGTTCCATGCATGCACCACCCCTGCGTGAAAATGTTACCCCTCCCTCAGATCCTTTAAAAAAATCTTACCCCTCTCACCATAAGCCTGCGCCCTCTAGTTTTGGTTCCCCCACCCGAGGAAAAAGGCATTGACAGTTCACCCTATGCACACCCCTTGTGATTTTATGAGCCTCTTTAAGGTCACCCCTCAGCCACTAACTCTCCAGGGAAACAAGCCCCAGCTTATTCCCCTTCTCCCTTTCCTTATTACTCAAACCCTCCAATCCCAACAACATCCTTTTAAGTCATTTCTGTACCATCTCAAGTTTAACAACATCTTTCCTACACAAGACCTGGACAATATCCAGGCTTGGACTGAAAAGTATCTTTCACACCATATTAATAATAGCCAATGGCCATCTCCAATAAGAGACATTATTATCACCATCATTACCCCACTACCAATATCCTGGGAGTTACCATTGACCAAAATGTCATCTGGACAACCTACATAAACACAGTGGGTGCAATAGTTGGTCAGAGGCTAGGAATATGACAGAAGGTAACTCACCTCCTAACTGCCAAAAACCTGTCCACTCTACCTCCATCATTTACTCTCCTTAGGTGATTGTTTATAATTGGCACATTCACATTGTATCGAAGGATCTTTTACTATGCTGTAGAACTCTTTGAATATAATGAAGATCACAAACAGATGGCCATCTATCGCCCCCAAAAGGATTGGTGCAGCAAGCATTAAGATTTTGGGCCCAGTGGCAATGACAGACACTAACCGCGACAAAAAGGTAACTCTTGAGCAGTAGGACAGCATAAGAATGGAAAAAAGGTCAGGAAGGCAGGGAAGGTCAAACCCTCCACACAGGACCTAACAACAATGATAGAGATGCATCGAGATAATCGAAAGCAGAAAGCCACAGACATCTATTAAGTCATTCCTCAAAGCCTTGCACTTCATTACTCTGGCCACTGTATATTGCCAGTGGCCATCAAAGTCAGTGTAACACTGAATTTCTTCACTTCTGTCTCTTTCCAAAGGTCAGTTCTGAACCTTAGCAGCACTCACAAGTGCAACAAACCACTACATCTCACTGGTCACTGATACCCATTTGTCAGAACTAAATTGTGCATTCATTTTGTGACAGATACACCTCGCTGAGAAGGCAGAGGGTTTCTGCACCTTTGTCTAGATTCCTGCAGGTACAGGGCACTATCAATTGTGCCCATGTAGCCATCAAGGTACCCAGTGATATATCAGTGAGTTCACTCGACAGGAAGAGTTCCAACTTCATCATTGTTCAATGATCTACCATTACCACAAGAACCTCCACCTATGTGCTTACTTTCCTGGCAGCTGCTGTGACTCCATTATTTTTCAATCACTGTTTGCCTCAGAAGTTTATTTAAAATCCAAAGTGCATGAATGAATTCTAAAGGACAAGTGAAAACCCTTAAAGACATGTCTACTCCCCTTGTGGGATTCCCAGACAGAGGCATACACAGCCAATGTCAGTAGGACAAACATCAACCAAGCCTCGAGCACCTGATAATGTGATTCTGGTGACAAGAGCAATCCACAATGACCATTCTGACTCTCCTGCGAAGATCTTGGCCACTTTGATGGTCTGATGCATTCTCCGTGAAGTGGACCTCAGGGAGCTGTGGATAGTGAGGTCCTCAGAGGAGGATCAGGAGGCATAAGAGTTAGAGGGTGAGATCAAGGGAGATGATGCTGAACAGAGAGGTGCCCACTGCACATTGAAGTGGTTGAATATGCTGTGTATAGTGAACAGCCCAGAGTCCTCTCACACAGATTAAATAATTTGACCATGGAAGGGGATCTGAGAGACTTTTGCCAAGACACACATGGAGGACCCAGCCTGGAGCATTAATTGCTTGCAATAATGAAAGCATATCTGCCCAGAGACATTGTCCTCACTATGGAGGATCCTGTTCTCACCTCATCATTGCCTATCACTTTTCCAGTCATGGTGGCAATAAAAATAGCCCCATACATGACTTCAAGTGTTATTACAAAATAGGAAGAGAACAGTAAACAGATATAAGTAAAAACACACCCTAGTGATTAAGTTAGCGCTCCCTGCAATTGCCACTCTCTGGACAGAGAACTTGCTGCTCTCCCTCATGGCCTCCAACTTTAGATCAGAGTCTCCATCCAGTATGTGAAGGGCAACCTCTGGCTTTCCCGACTCATTGAAACTCCCTCCAGTGCTTTGGAAGGCTTTGACACAAACCAGAGATTTCTCTTTCAGGACACCAGGCTGCCCCAATGAACGTTCCTTGGGGAGTCTCAAGCAGGACCCAATTCCATCTGACCCTCATCTAATTCCCACTTTGTTTTGCTATAAGTGAACAGGAAACTCATCTCCATAACAATGAAAGGCTAACCTCCCCCCATTCCCCCTGTAAAAATTTGAACTTCCATCTGCTTGCCACTGGAAGTAGGTTTCTGACCTGAAAACATATCCAGCTGTAGTTTCCTGTCTGTGTGTCAACAATCTGGCCCAGGAGTTAACGTGGGTCAGCAAGCATTGAGTGATGGATCAGTGGAATAACCTGAGAAAGGATACATGCAGTAACAATGTGGATGTGCTGCAGTTTTTGGAGAGGACAGATTGGTGACCAGGAACTCATTGAAATAATTGAGCTGACAGAGACTTGGGGGAACTTAAAAGCAGCAGTAATATTGTGGAGATGAAAGCTGGCACTCTTTCTAATAAAGGGCACCTGACATTGGGAATTTCAGCATAGATTTGAACAGGAAGTGAATAGCTGGATTTGGCCTGAAACAGTGGGAATGGGGTCCATGATCAATCTACGCTGTGGCAGCACTGATGGTAATAGCTTTGATCTTCTCAGAGTTTCACTGGAGGAAATTACAGCTCATCCAAGATAATTTGTTATTTTTACTACCATTAAACTGAATTTTAAGCTGTGTTTCAAATTATTCTGCAATATAGTGTTTAAATGAATCATGTCATCTCTCAAGAAAAACATGAAAGAGATGGCCAAATTTGTCACTTTTGCTCCACTTTCAAATTGAATTGTTGTGCAGTGTTCCAGGTTGGTTATTCAAGAGATATTATGGAATGTTTGCTTCAACATAAATACTCAAAAACATGAATGAAACAAATAGAATACACCATGCTTCTATTTAATTTTGAATTAATTTAATTTTAAAGCAGGCTTGAGTTTTAGGACGGGTGTCTATAATCTAAAACTGCAGCCCCTCTAAAACATTTACCCCCATTCATAGTACATAGAGGAATAGAGATGTATAGCATGGAAACAGAACCTTCGGTCCAACTTGTCCATGCCTAACCTAATCTAGTCCCATTTGCAAGCACTTGACCCAGATCCCTCTAAACCCTTTCTATTCATATACCTATCCAGATGCCTTTTAAATGTTGCAATTGTACTAGTCTCCACCACTTCCTCTGGCAGCTCATTCCATACATGCACCACCCTCTTTGTGAAAAGGTTGCCCCTTAGGTCCATTCTATATCTTTCCCCCTTACCCTCTAGTTCTGGACTCCCCCATTTCAGGAAAAGACATTGTCTATTTATCCTATCCATGCCCCTCATGATTTTCTAAGGTCACTCCTCAATGTCCGACTGTAAATACAAGCGTTGAAGCCTCCACTTGCTTGAGCACTGCAACTTTCTTCCATTAACCATCAATTGATGCTGACTGCTCCTTCACTGCCCATGGGAGTGAGCAGTGATTGCTTGGGTAGGCGTGGGATTGTGGATACTGCTAAATTTCCTTTGAATCCACCTGTGTTTACAGTCCCAACTAAGGTTGTTCGTAGAGAATTGGTAGTAGACACAGAAAATGGTGGTGAATGCTTTCTGGTGTTACCATAGAGGATGTGATATGGTAGCAGCTTCCCTGACTCCAGTATGCCTCCTCTGTAAGACTTGTAAGGCTGCAGATCCTTCCAACTTTAAGGCACTTTGGCCCCTTTAAAACTGCCTTCACCTCTCTCAGTGCTGCAGCAATGGTCATTCTGGCTAATGGCACTTCACACAGGGCCTTATTAGCATCTTGTTCCCCCTGAAATTGTAATTCCCAGTAAGAGTCCACAGTACATGAATAATAAATGCCAACTAATGGAAATTATTCAGAGTTCAGGAGAAACTGAGGAAATAAGCAGGAATCGTGCCCCACTGTAACTCAGGCCAAGTGAAGATAATCCCTGTCTTATTCTTTTACCTAGAAAAAAGCAGAAAGTCAATAAAGTAAATACGTAGCTAACACTTTCTATGTGCTCCCTTTTGCAGGCTTGAAATGGACAGGCTAATTGCACAACCTTCCATTCAGTGCAGGGCATTTAGATTAGATTAGACTTTATTGTCACATGAATATAGGAGTACAGCAAAAATTGTAAAGAGTCACCACTCTCTGGCGCCATCTTAGAATACAACAGTTAGAGTAATATACCAAAACAGAAATTAAAAAAAAACAAACAAAAGGAAAAGAAATGTCGAGATCACCCTTGTTGCCGTGAGTCGTGAGCCAGGCTCCCCAATGCCATCTGTGCCAGACCCACCAATAGAGCATTGTCCAGCACCATCTCTAACTGCTGGGCCCACTTCATCATTGCCACACTGACGATGTCGTTGCCACTGCCTCATGTCCTACACATCACCACTGCCTTATTTGCACTGAATAGTATTATTCAAGTTCAGATTCACTTTACAAGTAAAACTCCATTTTGTAAATTTAGGATCATATGGATGTTTTAATTGGGCACACTGTAACTAACAGAGGCCTGTATTTTGGCTTTGATTTTGAGTAATCTTGAATTTAGCTGTAATCAATCTGAAACTGAATTAGACCACTTCCTGCCTTTCAGCCTGAGGCAGCTGTTGTCAATGCAATCTTTCAGGTAACAGAGAAGATAGAAAATTGGAAGAGAGTAAGCAAAGGCACCTGACCCCCTGATGTGCTGATATGTGTCCATTGACAAAGTAACAAATCTAAAGAAAGGTGCAAAAAGTCAGATTTCTTTGTTTAATTCCCACCTCCATTCCTACAGTTTAAATTACAGTCTTTTTAAAACCATCTCCACAAAAACCACATGTCACTTTAATCATCTAGTATTCATGTACAAATAAGACAAATATATACTTTAATTATATTTATATCATGGCATGCTCCATTCAAAATAAATGAATGTTGGTTAAAAATGTGTGTTCCTTCAAGCCTGAAATGTGAATTTGGGTCGCCTCCTTTCTGATCTAACTAGAATAGTCTTGTTGAGTTAACAAGCTTATTGCATTGTTGCATCTATTTACAGATTGTATGAGTATGACTGACGGTCCTACACATATCATCAGGAGCAATCTAATCTCAAATCCACCACCGACTAGCTCCTTTGCTCTGTCCTCATGATATCATCACAGTGGGTGGTGCTTACTGCCCTTAATCAAGTATCAATCATTTCAGATACTTTAAGACCCATGTATATAAAGACATTTTCTTTTCAAAATAAGTGGCAGAACCTTGATCTCTTTAAAAACAGATAATCTACAGTTTGGAATTGAGGGGTAGTAATAGTTCTGGGTGCCCATCTTAGAGACTTTCCTGGAGGCATCCAAGTAAGAGACTAGTTCCAAGTCTGCTGCTATGCCTGTTACCTGAGCCCCTTTCCCTACAGTCAGTCTCATTCCCTTCAGGCCCATAAGCAAATGAACTACTCAATAAGGTATAAGGAAAAATATTTTCCTTTGATGGTTCAGACTTCTTAACTGGCCAGGGATGCCAACATGCTTCCTTATGAAGGTTAGTACATCCCTACTCATTCAGCGTACTGGTATCCACTGATGTTCTGCATCACAGTCCAGTTGGGAAGTGAGTTCTACCCCAGGCCATCACCTCTAAGAGCCATTCAAATGTTTCATTCCATAAAGGTTAGTCAGTCTTGCTATGGGAGACTGGTGTAATCATCAAGATATTTTCAGATCTCCATGTTTACTGAGTACTTTTCAACATTTTTTTCACATTAGTATTATGACAGAAGCATGTCAACGGTTAATTCATGAAGGTACATTGAAAAATTAGAATTGCCAGGATCACTAGAGAAGCCAAACGATGGGACTGAAAGGGTAGTTTGATCATTGCACCCTCATTGCTTTCTTATCCAGACATCAAAGGAATTAAAACCATCAACCCTGTAGCTAGAAAAATACATGCTGTAAATTTGATTGATTAGGATTCACTGCCTATTGGACTCCAGAAATATACATGAAGCAAAACAAGGACATTATTTTCAATAGTGTACATTTGATTAGTATTATGAAGCTTGGATTTGGATACATCATCAAGTTTCTTTCAATGTGAGGATGACCTAGGATTGCAAGTTTCTTCATGTGACTGAACAGGCCATTCTTACCTTGCTGACATTGCTGGCAGGGCCAGAATTTGTTGCCAATCCTTAATTATCTTTCAATTAAATGATTTATTGGATAGTTTAGGGACAGTTAGGACTCAATCGCTTTGTTATAGGTCTAGAATCACATACAGGTAAAAACAATGACTGCAGATGCTGGAAACCAGATTCTGGATTAGTGGTGCTGGAAGAGCACAGCAGTTCAGGCAGCATCCGAGGAGCAGTAAAATTGATGTTTCGGGCAAAAGCCCTTCATCAGGAATAAAGGCAGAAAGCCTGAAGCGTGGAGAGATAAGCTAGAGGAGGGTGGGGGTGGGGAGAAAGTATCATAGAGTACAATGGGTGAGTGGGGGAGGGGATGAAGGTGATAGGTCAGGGAGGAGGGTGGAGTGGATAGGTGGAAAAGAAGATAGGCAGGTAGGACAAGTCATGGGGACAGTGCTAAGCTGGAAGTTTGGAACTAAGGTGAGGTGGGGGAAAGGGAAATGAGGAAACTGTTGAAGTCCACATTGATGCCCTGGGGTTGAAGTGTTCCGAGGCAGAAGATGAGGCGTTCTTCCTCCAGGCGTCTGGTGGTGAGGGAGCGGCGGTGAAGGAGGCCCAGGACCTCCATGTCCTCGGCAGAGTGGGAGGGGGAGTTGAAATGTTGGGCCACGGGGCAGTGTGGTTGATTGGTGCGGGTGTCCCGGAGATGTCCCCTAAAGCGTTCTGCTAGAAGGCGTCCAGTCTCCCCAATGTAGAGGAGACCACATCGGGAGCAACGGATACAATAAATGATATTGGTGGATGTGCAGGTAAAACTTCGATGGATGTGGAAGGCTCCTTTAGGGCCTTGGATAGAGGTGAGGGAGGAGGTGTGGGCGCAGGTTTTACAGTTCCTGCGGTGGCAGGGGAAAGTGCCAGGATTGGAGGGTGGGTCGTAGGGGGGTGTGGACCTGACCAGGTAGTCACGGAGGGAACGGTCTTTGTGGAAGGCGGAAATGGGTGGGGAGGGAAATATATCCCTGGTGATGGGGTCTTTTTGGAGGTGGCAGAAATGTCGGCAGATGATTTGGTTTATGCAAAGATTGGTAGGGTGTAAGGTGAGCACCAGGGGCGTTCTGTCCTTGTTACAGTTGGAGGGGTGGGGTCTGAGGGCGAAGGTGCTGGATGTGGACGAGATGCGTTGGAGGGCATCTTTAATCACATGGGAAGGGAAATTGCAGTCTCTAAAGAAGGAGGCCATCTGGTATGTTCTCTGGTGGAACTGGTCCTCCTGGGAGCAGATACAGTGGAGGCGGAGGAATTGGGAATACGGGATGGCATTTTTGCAAAAGGTAGGGTGGGAAGAGGTGTAATCCAGGTAGCTGTGGGAGTCGGTGGGTTTGTAAAAAATGTCAGTGTCAAGCCGTTCGGTCATTAATGGAGATGAAGAGGTCCAGGCAGGGGAGGGGGGTGTCAGAGATGGTCCAAGTAAATTTAAGGTCAGGGTGGAATGTGTTAATGAAGTTGATGAATTGCTCAACCTCCTCGCGGGAGCACGAGGTGGCGCCAATGCAGTCATTAATGTCGCGGTGGAAGAGGTGGGGAGTGGAGCCGGTGTAATTACAGAAGATCGACTGTTCTACGTAGCCAACAAAGAGACAGGCATAGCTGGGGCCCATACGTGTGCCCATGGCTACCTCTTTGGTCTGGAGGAAGTGGGAGGATTCGAAGGAGAAATTGTTAAGGGTGAGGACCAGTTCGGCCAAACGAATGAGAGTGTCGGTGGAAGGGTACTGTTGGGGACATCGGGAGAGGAAAAAATGGAGGGCTTGGAGACCCTGGTCATGGCGGATGGAGGTGTAGAGGGATTGGATATCCATGGTGAAGATGAGGCGTTGGGGGCCAGGGAAACGGAAGTCTTGGAGGAGGTGGAGGGCGTTGGTGGTGTCTCGAACATATGTGGGGAGTTCCTGGACTAGGGAGGATAGGACAGTGTCGAGGTAGGTAGAAATGAGTTCAGTGGGGCAGGAACATGCTGAGACAATGGGTCGGCCATGGTGATCAGGCTTATGGAATCACATATAGGCCAGACCAGGTCAGGATGGCAGATATCCTTCCATGCCGCACATTAGTGAACTAATTATGTTTAAACAATAGTCAATTATGGTTGTTGATCACTGTCGCTCAGAAAAAGTTTTATTTGTCATGATGAGATATGAACTTGTGTCTCAGAGCATGACCTCAGTTCTTTGAGTTACTAGTCCAATCTTCTTACCATTATGCCACCACCTACATACCTTTTGGTACATGGGTTAGGGCGTCCCATGGGGTGGTGGGATCCAATATGCAGAATTTGCTACTTTTTCTCACCTGTTCTGCCATCACTGCACCTCATCACTAAGGCATTTCAACTTAAAGCAGCTTAGCGGACAAGTTGTAAACATTTTAAATGTTTGATAGTAAGCTCCTCCCATTTGTTAATGACAATGGCTCTACACTTCAAGGAGAGCTCCAGAGTGCCTTTGTAGCATTTTCTTTGTCTTCCCCTGCAATGCTGGTCACTTGAGAGTTGTGAAAACAGGCTGGAGGACACATTTTGACTGTCTGGACAGATTGTCTTGTCAATTTATTCTTTACTAGGAATTTTGCTTGAATGCTTGTGGACGGTGGTTTCAAGAATGAGGTGAACATTTGTCGATCAGTCCGTCCTGTTGAAAAAGAAGCTTGGAGCAGAGATGTTGATGCTGGAATTTCTCTCGTGCAAATCAGGTCTAGAGTTTGTTGATGACAACACTTCTGGACATTAAGACTTTAGTTGACAAAGACTGTATGCCAAATTTTATGAAAGCCTGAGCTGGTACAGTTGATCCAGTGTTGGATCTCCTCTTCAATGTCAAACTTTTGAGAGAGGTATCTGCTAAGATATGCATAAGGATGTTTTGTATAAGGTAATGGTTCTGAAAGGGTTAATGCTGAAGATTGAAAATTGGGTAGAGCTTGGTGCAATCTGATGCTATCATTGGGATTGCGTGGAAAAAGATGGAATGTTTGATTTGATTCAATTTATTACTGTCACGCGTACTGAGGTACAGTGAAAAATGTTGTCTTTGGTGCTTTGCCTGTAAAGCGTTCTGTACAGATGCATCAAGATAACAGAACACTGTGCAGGGTACAATATTACAGCTGTCGAGAAGTTCCAGAGAGAGATCAAAATCAACACTTTAGAGGTCCATTCAAAAATCTGATAACAGTGAGGAAGAAGCTGTTCTTAAATCTATTCATACATGTCTTCAAATTTTTATATCTTGTACCCGATGGAAGAGTGGACGAGTATAACCAGAGTGGGAGCAGCCTTTGACTTATAAGGCTCTTTATGGACATGCCAAATTTCCTTAGCCTCCTGAGGAAGTAGAAGCATTGTTGTCCTTTCTTGACCATAGTTTCAATGTGAGTGGACCAGGACAGATTGTTTGTGGTGATCACTCCCAGGAACTCGGCACTCAACCATTTCCACATCAGCACCATTGATGTAGACAGGAGTATACTCTCCACTCCACTTCCTGAAGTCAATGACCAGCTGCTTCACATTGCTAACACAGATGGAGAGATTTTTGTCTTGGCACCATACTGCTCAGCACTCAATCTCCTTTCTGTACTCTGTCTCATCGTTGTTTGAGATGTCATCAGCAAACTTCTAAATGGAGTTGAATTTTCAAGTGGAACAAGATCCTTTATTCATGAGCCTACTTAATGGATTTTGCTCTCCTACTTTGGGTGAAGTGAGCCCGTTAACCCAGTTAGAAAGCTAAGATGAAGGCATCTATCTAACTTCATGATAACAATGGTCATCCAAAGATTTGCCACACCATATGAAATCATAGGCAGCAGTGCAAAATTTGGTTTAGCTGCCCATAATGAATTCCAGCAAACTCAGGCACCGTTTCCAGTTCCAGCTTTAAGGGGGAACTCAGACAGTAAGCAACAACAAGTAATGGAACAATCAAGCAGCTTTCAGAAAAAAAGACAAGGCAAGAGTTTCCAAGGCAGAATTTATAGACAAGGGGAAAATACTTTGTATCTAGTAAGAGAGACAGGAAAGCAAGTGTGAGCTAGAAGTGACATGGAGCTGACAAACTAGCTGCATGTGGCGGTCACAGATTGCTTTGGATTCCTGTAGGAGCATTCCTGACTTGAGATTCATCTCCTCATCTCCCGAGAGTGAATGAACTCAGTTGGAGTTAGGGCCCTTTAATAGCATCAGGTGAATGAGGTTCTGAAGAAGCATCACTGGTCTTGACACGATAGAACTGTTTGCTCTCCACAGATGCTGCTAGTTTCTGCAGCAACTTCTGTTTTTGTTAGTTCAAGATCTGCATTGTCCACAGTTCTTGAGTTTATTTTAGGTTTAGAGTGGTGACAGAGTGCCCCTTCTATGCGGTTTGATGCCTGTATGGTTATTGCTGAGCATAAAAGGATTGAATCTTTGTTTCTGATATTTGCAATAAAATAATTTCACGTAGTGTATATATAGTGTAAAATAATTCTCTTATTTTCTTCTTTTGTGTGCAACATGAGTTTTTTTTGTTAAAAATACATTGGCAACCTTTTTTGTGGAAATGTTCAGTGGCTGACCATTATGATAATAATTAATAAAACAAACTTATGGTCTATCAAGCCAGATCTGAAGCTAGAATCTGACTTGTTCTGTATTCCCATCAAGTTGGGATCATAACACCATGAAGATGGTGATCGCACAGGATGATTGCCCAGCCTGGAGAAAGTGGGACAGCCTATTTTTAGAGCTGGGAGAAAGTGAGCACTGCAGGTACTGGAGATCAGAATTAAAAGGTGTGGTGCTGGAAAAGCACAACTGGTCAGGCAGCATCCAGAGAGCAGGAGAGTCAACGTTTCAAGTATAAGCTCTTATAGACCTGGCCCCTCCTAACCCCCAAATCCCTATTTGAGATTAGCAACTGGTTTTCTGAAGATTGCTCAGTCCCAGCACAGGTGTCCCATGGTCTTCTTGAATTTGTTTCCTGTGTGTAGATTCTTGACTAAGAACTCTCAGGTTCACTGATCTGTTCACAGTTCCCATCACCAGTTCTCTATTGCCAGAAGATTTGGCTTGTGGATGAGCTATTTTTTAAAGTGGGGACCTTTGGGCAATATCATTATCCACACAATATTAATAGGTTGATGGCCAGTGGTGTGCTGAAATATCTAGCCACTGTAGCCTTAATCCACCTAGGCTGTAAGATGCAGAGTCTACCTTTGCATGTCCTGCCATTTTGCCTTTGAGGACCACACATTGTGTGGCACCTATCTCCTCTGAGTTGGTCACTGTCTGTGGCTCCACCACCAGCATGGAGGTTCTAATGGCACTTCTCAAGGGATCATTAGTTGTACAAGCTTCTCCCCTGTGTGAAGGAAAGATTTGGATGCACTCACCTGCCCTAGAGCAGAAATGCAACATAACTCAACTATTATTGCCTATATTATGTTTCTCTACATACCTTGATACTATCCTATCCACACAGTCCAGGACACTCCCCACCTCCTTCCACCTCCTCCAAGACTATAATTTCCCTGGCCCCCAATGTCTCATCTTCACCATAGACATCCAGTCCCTATACACCTCCATCTGTCATGAAGAAGGCCTACAAGCCCTCTGTTTGTTCCTCTTCCGACATCCCCACCAGTACCCTTCCACTGACACTCTCATTCATTTGGCTGAACTGGTCCTCGCCCTCAATAAATTTTTCTTTGAATCCTCCCACTTCCTCCAGTCTAAAGGGGTAGCCATGGGCACCCACATGGGCCCCAGCTATGCCCCAGTCCATCTTCCACACTTACACCAGCACCATTCCCCACCTTTTCCTCCACTACATTGATGATTGTATCAGCGCCACCTCGTGCTCCAAGGAGGTGGTTAAATAGTTATCAACTTCAACAAAACATTCCACTCCGACCTTAAGTCCACCTGGACCATCTCGGACAACTCCCTCCCATTCCTGGACCTCCCTATCTCCATCAACAGTGACCGATTCAACACAGACATCTACAAACCTTTTGACTCCCACAGCTACCTGGATTACACCTCCTCCCACCGTGCCTCCTGTAAAACGCTTTCCCCTATTCCCAATTCTTCTGCCTCCACCACATCTGCTCCCAGGGGAACCGGTTCCACCACAGAATACACCAGATGACCTCCTTCTTCAAAGATCACAATTGCACTTCCCACATGGCCGAAGATACCCTCCAGTGCATCTCATCCACCCTCTGCCCTTGCACCCCACCCCTCCAACCGCAACAAGGACAGAATCCACATGGTCCACACTTTCCACTCCACAAACATTACATTATCCCCCGCCATTTCCACCAAACGAATCCCACCATCAGAGATATATTTTCTTCCCCACCCCTATCTGTTTTCCATAAAAACCATTCCTTCTGTGACTCTTTTGTCATGTCTACGCTCCCCCCCCCCCCCCCACCTCACGAACCTACTGTCCTCTCCTGGCATCTTCCCCTGCCCCTGCAGGACTTGCAAAACCTGTGCCTACACCTCCCCCCTCACCTCCATTTAAGACCCCAAAGGAGCCTTCCATATCCATCAGAATTTTACCTGCACTTCCACACATGTCATTTACTGTATCTGTTGCTCCTGATGCGGTCTCCTGTACATCGGGGAGACAGGACGTCAACTTGCGGATCATTTCAGAGAACATCTCTGGGACACCCGCACCAAATAACCCACTGTCCCATGGCCGAACACTTCAACTCCCCCTCCCAGGACATGCAGGTACTGGGCCTCCTCCATCGCCACACCCGTCACCTGGAAGAAGAACGCCAAATCTTCTGCCTTGGGACCCTCCAATCACAGGACATAAACGTGGATTTCACCATTTTTCTAATTTCCCCTTCCCCTACCTTATCCCAGTTCCAACTCGGCACATCCCTCAACTATACACCCGGTCACTGCCTTTAAAAATTCAATCAAATCTGTTGGGCATGACATCGCTTTTAGAAAGCCACGCTGACCATTCATGATCACATCAAACCTTGCCTGCTGAAGGGGAGAATTAGACTCTCCTGCAGAATTTTCTCCAGTAGTTTCCCTACTACTGTTGTGAGACTCACTGGTTTGCAATTCCAGGGTTTAATCCTACCTCTCTTCTTGAAGTGTGGAGCCACATTAGCTATCATCGTGCTCTCTGGGACCTTCCCCTGTGGCCAGGGAAGAATTAAAAATTGCGGTCAGAGTCCTTGTAATTTCCCACAACTACCTGGGATACTGTGTAGACAGGCATTTTATTTTTAATTAAATTCAATATTAGCGATGCAAATAATGCTGAGATAGCAATGTTAGTTTTATATCAGTTGCACTCCAGTAGTAAAGCACAAACTTGATGTTTTGAAATCAGAACTACTACGATGGTTTTTAATGGAAGCCACTTCATAAAATAAAACACAAATTTAGAGATTGTAATTATGCATGCATTTGCAGTGTTAATGACTGCACTTACAAGATATTCCTTTTTCTTTTTTTTAGTCTATCAATTTCTGGCAAGTGCTAGCGATGAACGATGAACACACATATCGGCGATACCTGCTTTTCTTCATTCTGAGTTGGGGTTTACCAGCATTTGTTGTGGCCCTACTTGTAATTATCCTGAGAGGGGGCTACCACTGGACCATGCAAGAAATCTATGGCACTGTATATGGTGATGTGTGAGTATTACATGTTACAAAAACATTATTAACTATTTGATGAATTGTAAATCCTTTAATAATTCCTGATTATAAGGCATATTTGATCTTGCCAGGATATGATCTGTCTTCATTTTTGGAAATGAGAGTGAATTGGTCAAAAATAAGTAATATTCTTGGAGCATGTACGATATGCTTTTGCTTGATTTTGCTTTTTCATATTCAATCAGTTTCTGAGTCAGAAAAGTTCTTAGCTTAAAGCATGAATTAAATTTTGTTGTTTAATTTAAAGTTTTGCTCAACCATAACTTCCTGGAATAAGACAGGATGGGGAGGAACCTTGTGAGTGCATTGCTGCTTCTAGAATTAGGTCAAATAGTTATTTATACTGCTTGGTTCAGAATTACCTCCTTCCTGTTTGTACATCAGTATGCAGAGCTACGTCAGACCAACATCTTAGTGTACTTTTCGGTATGTTCTTTGCACCCCTCCCCCAGAGTTTCATACTCAAAGATATTCAAAAACACACACATGCATACCTTCCTGCAAACCCTTTGCAGAAATTTTATGTATGACAGTTCCCCAATGAGAATGTTTCATTAAGACTATTTTCAGAACATCTATCATTAACAAGAAAAATAATCAACTTAAAGTGAAAGTATTGTCATCAGAAACTTGTCAGACATTTTGAAAGAATTGTGATTAACTTTAAGAATGAACATTTTCTTTTTTTAGTCTTTGACTTAAGTCTTTGGCACAATTAATGAAATTTCTGAAGGTGTTAATATATTCTGGATCACAGCTATATTCATCAGAGCAATTAAAATATAACAAATTTTTTCTGCTTTTTCATACATACCATCATCTGTTTAGATGTTGGGTTTGGTGACCTCAATTGACTGGACAGTTGCTTTGTGAAGCAAAGTGATAGCAATAGCGTGGGTTCAATTCCCACATCAATCCAGGTCAACATTAAATCCCTGCCCTTTGTCTGAGGTGTATTAGTTCTGTCACTGTCTGAGAAGACAGACAATGATCTTCTGGGACAATGGTGACTTTCACTTCCACTGTTCAACATCTATTCTACAACTGCAAGTTGAACAGTCTTACCTAGAAATTGAGCCATATACAAAATTGAGCAGGAATAGGCCATTCACCCCTCACTCCTGCCTGCTATTCCATATGATCATGGCTGATCTGCCTCAGCCTTCAACTCCTCTTTCATGTCAGCTTCTCATAGCCTCAACTCCCTGCTGTTACAAAAACCTAACAACCTTTTCATTAAATATTGTAAGTGATCTAGCCTCCACTGCTTTCTGGAATAGGGAATTCCAACACCCTGTGAGAGAAAAAAAGTATTTTGTACCTCAGTTTTAAATGAATGTCCCATTACTTTGTAACTATGTCCTTTAGTCTGAGATTCCTCCACTAGTGGGCAGCATGGTGGCAGTGGGCGGCACAGTGGCACAGTGGCACATTGCTGCCTCACAGCGCCAGAGACCCGGGTTCAATTCCTGCCTCAGGTGACTGACTGTGTGGAGTTTGCACATTCTCCCCATGTCTGTGTGGGCACCCTCTGGGCACTCCAGTTTCCTCCCACAGTCCAGAAATGTGCAAGTTAGGTGAATTGGCCATGCTAAATTGCCCGTAGTGTTAGGGGCAGGGGTAAATGTGGGGGAATGGGTCTGGGTGGGTTACGCTTCGGTGGGTCGGTATGGACTTGTTGGGCCGAAGGGCCTGTTTCCACACTTTTAGTAATCTAATCTAGTGATTTCTATCCTGTCAAGCCCCCTCAGAGTCTAGCATCTTCCAATAAGATCACTCCTACTTCCTCTAAACTCAAATGAATAAAGGACTAACCTGTTTAGCTCTTCTTGAAAAGACAGCCCCTTCATCTGAGGAATCTGCCTAATAAATGTCTTTCGAACTGTTTCCAGTGCCATTATATCCTTTCTTAAATACGGAGATCATAACTGTACACAGTACACCAGGTGTGGCCTTACCAACACCCTGTACAGTTGTAACAAGTCTTCCCTACTTTTTAAACACCAACCCCTGGGCATTTAAGGCCATCATTCCAATTGCTTTCTTAATTACTTGTTCTACCTGCACATTAACTGTTTGTGCTTCATGCACAAGAACAGCTAAATCCCCAATGTGCAGCACATTTTTGGATACTCTTTCCATTTAAATGATAGTATGTCTTTCGATTCTTCCTACTGAATTGCCTGATCTCAGACTTTCCCACATTAAACTCTACTTTTTTTCTACTCACTCAACCTATCTAAATCCCTTGTAGATATCTTATGTCCTCATCACAATATGGCCCTATCATCTGTTTTTGTATTATCTGCAAATATGAATATATTAATCTCTGCCTCCTTCTCCTAGTTATTAATATAAATAGTAAAACAAAATGAGGCTGTAAGATTGTAGCACTCAACTTAATTACATCTTTACAACCTGAAAAAGGCCCGTTAATCCCAACTCTCTGACTTCTGTGTGTGACCATCCTCAGTATGATCTAATAAATTATTCTGATACTGTGAGCTCCTGTTTATTTGTTATGGGCCAGACCAAACTGCTTCAGAATATATCAAGGAGATAAACTAGACTCTAACTTTTTCTTATTTAAAGGCAAGTGTAAGGCATTTCTAAAAGTACTAGGCTTTAAGCAAAACACACTTTTCGCAAAAGTATCTGAAATAATACATTATTTAAGTATCGCTCATTAACTGTTCCAATAGAGCAATGTCCTATAAACACCCTTAGCAAAGGGAAGTTGAAAGGAAAACACAATCCCAGCAGTAAGGAGAGAACACTAGATTTTGCACCATCTCGCTAAGACCATCATATGTTTGATCAATTTTCAATGCCTTTAGCCACTTGTCCAAAGTTATTTTGTTTGATCCTTTCAAATTCAATGTACATTTGACCAGGTTCCCTCCTGAGATTCCTAAAACATTGTCTGTGGGCTTCTGGTGCAATCTCATATGCATGTAAAATGGCTTTTTTCACCTCATTATTCTGCCTACATACTACTGTAATAGCAGTGCAAATACTTCACTAGCTCTACCTAACAACTTTGTTTGGATTAACAATGTTTAGGTGATCACCAGCCATTTCATCTGTATATTCACTTCCTCAAATTAAATGGAAAAAGGCTCCCAAGTCCTTCTTGGACATATTTAAACAGATCCCCATCAGGCCTTTGGCTATGATGGGATTGCTTTCATCACTATCCTCATTACTGTGCAATAACCCTTTGTGTAGCATCTTACTGAATACCTTATGGAAATCTAAGTACAATATATCGCCTGGCTCCCCTTTGTCAACTCTGCCTGTTATGTCTTCAAAGAACTCTGGCAAATTTGTCAAACATAATTGCCCCTCCGCAAAGCCATATAGACTCTGTATTAAGTTTTCTAAATGTCCGCTATTTCTTCCTTAATAATAGACTCTAACATTTTCCCAACAACAAATGCTAGACTAACTGTTCTATAGTTTTGCAT
Source organism: Chiloscyllium punctatum (assembly GCF_047496795.1). Classification (NCBI taxonomy): domain Eukaryota; kingdom Metazoa; phylum Chordata; class Chondrichthyes; order Orectolobiformes; family Hemiscylliidae; genus Chiloscyllium; species Chiloscyllium punctatum. The sequence goes on from NC_092740.1 coordinate 56,872,532, forward strand.
GTTCTGTCCCCCTCCCTTCTTGAACAGGGGCATTACATTAGCAGTTGGTCAACCCACTCAAACCCTTATAGAATCTAGGGTGTTCTGGAACATTTTAAGTAATGCCTTCACTATCTCTGAACTACTTCATTTAAAGCTCTTAAATGTAGACCATCAGGTTGTAGTGATTTACCTGTATCTGATTTCAGTCCCATTAGCTTGTCAGGTACATTTTCCCTAGTGACAGATACTGTTACAAGACCTTTCTTCCCATTCCTAGTCTGCTTATCTGATATATTTGAGTGCTTATAGTATCTTCCACTGTAAAGACCAATGCAAAATATTGATTTACGTGATCAAATGACCTGATCTCCTAGGTATCCTGATCATTTTCACAAAACGCCTGGGTTGATTCACTTCAATTTCATGGTCCTACGTTATAAACCATGTCTCTGAAATGGTGGGCAAGAAATGTCCAGGCATTTGTTACTGGAAATTTGACAACTGTTGTATTGGGGAAGGACAATCTAGAAGCATGCTTTGGAAATGTCTCTCAATCAAGCAGCCATCAGGTTTTATGTATATGTAAATAAGGGTATTCACATCTCTTTTGAACCCCTGGCTTGTCTTGAGACTCTCCAAGGTCTGTATGCCCTCAACCGATGTCACTTGCAACCACCTAATAGCTCACCATTTACAGGCAGGATTCCTTCTGTTGCACCATTCATTAAGCTCTGAAATTCCTCTCTAAATTGCCCCAACTCTCTGTCTCTCTCTTTCTTTCTCTCGCTCTCTTTCTCTTTCTTTAATTTGCTCCAGGTGTTCTTCATGACACATATGCAGATTTTTAACACCACTGATCACACCACCTATCTCCTGTTCCCCTGCACATATTGTTCAGCCAGGTGATATTGTAGACACCTGACCACTTCCCATTACATCAATAAGAATCAATATTTCCACCAATGAAAGATTACGTGACACCATTCCTTCCCATCTCAGTTCATCTACTACTGAAACCCTCATATACACCTTTGTTTTCTCTAAACTTGACTCCTGACCAGCTTCTCACAGTCTACCCTTTGGAAGCCTGAGGACACCCAAAACTGCTGATGGGCAGCACAATGGCTAGCACTGCTGCCTCACAGCACTAGAGACTTGGGTTCAATTCCAACCTTGAATGTTTATCTTTGTGGAGTTTGTATGTTCTCCCTGTGTCTGTTTGAGTTTCTCCAAGTGCTCAGGTTTCCTCCCACAGTCCAGAGCTGTGCAGGTTAGATAGTTTGGTCATGCTAAATTGCCCATATTGTCCATGGATTGGAGGCTAGGTGGATTAGCCATGAAAAATGCTGGATTACAGGGTTAAGATGGGTCTGGGTGGGATGCTGTTTGGAGGGTCTGTGTGGAATTGGTGGGACAAATGGCCTGTTTTGACACAGTAGGGATGCTATATCCTAACTTGCATTATACTTTCCCCACCATCTCTTGTGCCAGTATTAGGATGCATATCCCTAGTGTAGTCAGTGAACTTTTTTTTTAATCATTCAAGGGATGAGGGCATCGCTAGTAGACCAGCATTTATTGCACATTCCAAATTGCTCAGATGACAATTTAATTGTCAGTCACATGGCTGTGGGAATGGACTCACAAGTAGGCCAGACCAGGTAAGAATAGCAGTTTCCTTCCCTAAGGACATCAGAGAACGCAATGTTTTTTTTCCCAACAATTGACAATGAGTCCATGGTCATCTTCATTCCACATTTTTATTGAATTGAAATTCCACCATCTTCCATGGTAGGATTTGAATCCAGGTTCCCCTTGTGCGTTAAAATAGCTTGTTTAGCCTCTTTCTTAATTTGTATATTTCAAACTAAAGTAGATCAGTTTCTATTTGAGCAGATTAAGAGTTGGTTTATTACATGCCATTGTTGTTTAAGAATGAGAAGATAAAATTATTTTCTAACAAATTACAGGCACCAAGTTTGAAACAATTACAGATAAGTAAAAAAATACACTGAAAAATAAAGTCCCAGTAAGTGTCTGTGGTAAACCATTGGGGCCCATTGTTTGAGTTTCATCTTGCTGAAGTGAAGCAGTTCACACTTGAAATCAAACCCTGCAGCTTTGATGACTTCTGTAGTTGAATAGTTGCACAGGTGGACCTAGTTCTATGGTACTGGCACTTTCACACTGCCTGACGTCAACAGCACAGTATTTGGTTCCTGTATACTTTTCTATTTCTCCTGCCTCAGTTCAAACACATTTCCAAGATTATTTCATGAAGTCTACATCTTGACATTCTGCCACCGAGCATGGTTGTAAAATTGCTTTTTAAGTGTAGTCATTCCTTATTATCCTCAAGGCATAGGGGCACAGACTTGCCACCGATAACAGAAAAACATGGAAACACCCCTTATATACTATAAAAGAGCACAATCTGAGATAGATGAGACACTGGGGGGAAAAGGTATAGGATCTGGAGTCAAACTCTTTTGGGCGGCACGGTGGCACAGTGGTTAGCACTGCTGCCTCACAGCGTCAGAGACCTGGGTTCAATTCCCGACTCAGGCGACTGACTGTGTGGAGTTTGCACATTCTCCCCGTGTCTGCGTGGGTTTCCTCTGGGTGCTCCGGTTTCCTCCCACAGTCCAAAGATGTGCACGTCAGGTGAATTGGCCATGCTAAATTGCCCGTAGTGTTAGATAAAGGGGTAAACATACAGGAATGAGTGAGTTACGCTTCGGCGGGTCGGTGTGGACTTGTTGGGCTGAAGGGCCTGTTTCCACACTGTAAGTAATCTAATCTAATCTATATGGATCCATGGGGAGTGAATCAGTGGATAACAATCACTGGGTGGTAGATTCAACTTGCAAAACTGTCTGTCCCAGACTGTATGTCATCTTTCCAATTGTGAGAGGTGATTAGCCCAGGTCTGGCTGACAGACCTGTTGTCCTTTAGCTGAGGCCGTCAACTTGAATGGGTCCGACTCTGATATCTGTTGAGGCAAGACAAGTTATTTGTACCTGAAAAGGATCCATTGTATTGCCCAGGGCCAGATGAATTCTAAATGTCTCCCTTTTGATAGTAGAAGCTGAGATAGGCTTTGAAATAGATCAAGGTAACAGACATGACCTGCCGTAACCTCCATTTTGAAGAGGCTTTTGAACTTCATTTCCAACATATAGCTTTGAAAGCAGAAAATGTCCTTTGAACAAGTTTTTCTTAAAAACCTGCATTATCAGAATGGCACATTCATAACACCTGGCTACATTGGTTCCTAATTATAATGACAAAATAATTTAAAAATCTCATCCTATTTTTCACATTTCATAAAGGCACCATCCCTGCTCTATCTGTGGCATCTGCTCTGGTCTTACCCTAAATGTGCCCTGAAGAAGGGTTACACCCGAAACGCTGCCTGACTCACTGTGTTCTTTCAGCGTCCTGCTTGTCTAGCTTCGGTTCCAGCAGCTGCAGTTTTGTTTTGTCTTGCTCTAACTCTTGGCTTCGTGAGCATCCCTGGTTTTAACAGTTCTATCACTGGTGGCCATTACTTCAGCTAGCAAAACCTTATCTCTGGAATTTCCTCCATAAATCTCTCTTCCCATGATCTAAGATGCTCCTTGCAACCTACCTTGTTGTCAAAGCTGTTGCTCATTTAGCTCGTTGTCTCCTTTGTGAATTTTTAGCAAATTTTGTCTGAATACTCCTGTGAAGTACCTGGAAAATTTTATTATATTAAAGATGCAATGTGCTGTTGTAGGTATGGTGAACTTATATAATGGAAAAGAAATGCACTGAAGTGCATTGCAAAGTAGTCATTTGGTGTGCAAACAATATGCAAACTGTAAAAATGGATATTTTTTAAAAACAAATTCCACCTCTGTCGCAAAATCAACCACAGTAGAAAATGCAATTTCTCACATATTACTTCAACTTGCTCTCATTGATGTCTTTGTCAACAATGAATGCTGAAGACACCTACATTCACTCATTTTAGTTAAGACACAAATGACAGGAAAGAACTCTTCTCATGTTGTTATAACAGTCCTTGCACTTGTTCCCTGAGCCTTAATCACCACCACAAATGTAAAACTAACAAGCAGGTCCCATCCTAATTTCCATGCCCTTTTGACGAGAAAAAAACATTAAACTTGGAAACCAAGAGAAGTTTGTTGCGGAGATCCTGGGAGCATTATTGCAAATAGACGTTAAAATTAGAATAATTATGATAAAAAAAACCTGCTTGTTTATATTTAATGTTTCATTTTTCTAAAAGGTCTGAGGTTCAAATTACGTTTTTGGGAATACATCCTTAGCTCTTGAATTAACATCAATACGTACAAACTGCTTTTATATTGTGCTCATGCAGTGGGTTCCGGCATGTTGGTGTTTGGTAGTAATAACAAAGTAAACTTGCAGAGTTCATCAAGGCCAGTGGCCGGGAAGACACATTTTTGTTGTTTTTCCTGGCTGCTGGCCTTACTGAATCTGGCAAGTTTATCTTACTGCTGCCAGTTGCACAAGACCAGTTCACTGGGAGTTGACAACTACACTCATTAATCCATTAGGCTTTCAGGGACATAGCGTTGTAATTGTGTGTATTGGTTTGGCTCCATCACAGTGCTGAGTATTACTATTCTTAAATACATTTTTAAGATGTTTTTAAGTTGTGGGTCTGAGTAGTCTGGTCTTTAGTAAAGGAAACTAAAACAAACATTTGTGCTGTACTTTTATGAAAGAAAATATTCTGTAGGTGAGAGAAGGTTTGAACATGAGGTGCTTTTGGGGACTTGCCTGGACATAGCCTGTGTACTACTTGGTCATAGCCTGAATGAGAAGATAATGGGAAAGATGGTTTGCATTCATATATCACCTTTGCAATCTCAGGACAATCCAAAGTACTTTAGTACTTCCAAAAAAAGAATTTCTAATATATGTCACCAGGTTTGTATGCAGCAAGGTTCCAGAAGCAGCAATGTGAGATTGATCAGAAAATCTGTTTTAGTTTAATGTTGTGCAAAATACTGGGGAGAACATCTGTTCATACATTTGTTCATGGTATGTGTGTATGTCTGTCTGGGTTAGCATTTCTTAACCATCCCAAAGTTACATGACAAAATGATAGTGAGCTACAGATAGTTAAGTAAAGGTTGGGAATATTTTGTTTTCCCAATTTTAAATTGAAGCAAGTTTTGACATATCCATGATTTGATATGTCAAAAAAACAGGCATATCAAGATGTCAAGGGTGTTTGAAAGTAGCCATAACTGTGTGTTGTGGCCATACATCTGGAAACCAGTTTCATGTCTGTGAATCTTCCTGTCTTCTCCTGTTTTTGCATTTGAAATCTGGTAGTGGTATTCTGCAGTTCTGTACTCTGAATCTACAGGGGTGGTTGTGCTGACACTGTATGTGAGTCTGAACAAGTGCAATTTATTATGCAGGAGCTGATAGCCCATTGAAACCTAAATAAACATTTAAAAATATTCATTCAGTGGTGCAGGTGGGAATCCTTGCTTGATGGACACTCTGTGTTAAATTGATTAATCCCTGTAATTGTGCTGCAAACAATTTGACAATTAATCTTATTACTCTTGGGTGAATAAAAGAAAATCAATCTTGTTACTTTTGCTCATGAGATCATAAGACATAGGAGCAGGAGAAGGCTATTCAGCCCGTCAAGACTGCTCACTATTCAATACAATCATGGCTAATCTGATTATAACCTAATTTTCAATGTTTATTGGCCCAGCTTGCTCAACATTTATTCATAAGACAATCTCTTTATTCCAGAAATCAACACTAGTGAACCTTCTCTGAACTGTTTTCAATGCAAGTATATTCCTTGTGAAGTTACACCCAAAACTATAAATGTGCTGTAGGTGTAGTCTCATCAATAGTCTGTATGAATGTAGCAAGACTTTCTGCTTTTGTATTCTGTCCCCTTGTAATACAGGCCAATATTCTAATTGCCTTCCTAATTCCTTGCTATAGCTACATTATACCTTCTTGTAATTTGTGTGTGAAGACACTCAGGTTCCTCTGTATTGCAGGATTCTACCTTATTCGGCCAGATGACATTTTTGGTTATAGTTTACCAAGTGTTCAATATTTTTGGCATCAAGTAGCACCCCTCTATGAACTGAATTAGTCCCCAGTTACAGGTTCTACTATGTTAGCTTGATCACTAGTCAAACCAATTGATAATATTGTGGGCTTCAATATCCCAGATATCTTTCATCTTATTCACACTCTTTATATTCCTATTCCTGAGGAATTTTGTTGTACATACTGGGAAACCAACATTATCACCATTAAGGTCACGTTGTGTCTTTCTTCTTTGCATTTAGAGTCATAGAGTCGCAGAGATGTACAGCATGGAAACAGGCCCTTCAGTCCAACCCGTCCATGCTGACCAGATATCCCACCGAATCTAGTCCCACCTGCCAGCACCTGGCCCATATCCCTCCACCCTTCCTATTCATATACCCATCCAAATGCCTCTTAAATGGTATAATTGTACTAGCTTTCACCACTTCCTCTGGCAGCTCATTCCATACACATACTACCATTTGCGTGAAAAGGTTGCCCCTTAGGTCTCTTTTATATCTCCCTATAGTTCTGGACTTTCCCACCCCAGGGAAAAGACTTTGTCTATTTATCCTATCCATGCCTCTCATAATTTTATAAACCTCTACAAGGTCACTCCTCAGCCTCCGATGCTCTGGGGAAAACAGCCCTAGCCTATTCAACCTCTCCCTATAGCTCAAATCCTCCAATTCTGGCAACATCCTTGTACATCTTTTCTGAACCCTTTCAAGTTTCACATCTTTCCGATAGGAAGGAGACCAGAATTGCACACAATATTCCAACAGTGGCCTAACCAATGTCCTCTACAGCCGCAACATGACCTCCTAACTCCTGTACTCAATACTCTGACTAATAAAGGAAAGCATACCAAACGCCTTCTTCACTATCCTATCTACCTGCAACTCCACTTTCAAGGAGCTATGAACCTGCACTCCAAGGTCTCTTTGTTCAGCAACACTCCCTAGGACCTTACCATTAAGTGTATAAGTCCTGCTAAGATTTGCTTTCCCAAAATACAGCACTTCACATTTATCTAAATTAAACTCCATCTGCCACTTCTCAGCCTGTTGGCCCATCTGATGAAAATCCCTCTGTAATCTGAGGTAACCTTCTTCACTGTCCACTACACCTCCAATTTTGGTGTCATCTCCAAACTTACTAACTGTACCTCTTATGTTCATTTCCAAATCATTTATGTAAATGATGAAAAGTAGTGGATCCCATACCAATCCTTGTGGCACTCCACTGGTCACAGGTCTCCAGTCTGAAAAACAACCCTCCACCACCACCCTCTGTCTTCTACCTTTGAGCCAGTTCTGTATCCAAATGGCAAGTTCGCCCTGTATTCCATGAGATCTAACCTTGCTAACCAGTCTCCCATGGAGAACCTTGTCAAACACCTTACTGATGTCCATATAGATCACATCTACCGCTCTGCCTTCATCAATCCTCTTTGTTACTTCTTCAAAAAGATCAATCAAGTTTGTAAGTCATGATTTCCCATGCACAAAGCCGTGTTGACTATCCATAATCAGTCCTGGCCTTTCCAAATGCATGTACATCCTGTCCCTCAGGATTCCCTCGCACAACTTGCCCACCACTGATATCAAGCTCACTGATCTATATTTCTTTCTTAGTCTTCTTGGATGTCATTTCATTTCAGATGTATGATGATACTCAGTTATCCAACTGTCAATGTTACCTTCCTCATCTGAATGTGTTGAGCCCAAGCTGTTATAGTGGAAGAACTGAGTCTCTCCCAGAAAAGAGGCAGTGCAGAGATTAGATAGTTAAGGAATGTGGGATACCATTATTTTTATAAATCATCTCTGGAAAGTACTCTGGGTACTTTTGCTTAACTTTGTGGAGGCAGGTGCATATTCTGTGAAGAAAGCTAGGGCTAACCTATTCACATTGTCCATTATCTTGTGGATCGTTAGGGAGAGTTTGAATCTTGGGAATGCCTGAAATATTGCAAAGTTCTTGTATGACTTTGTGCTAATGGTTGTAGTATATTATGCATGGAACATCAAAATGAACAAACCAATTGTGTACTAGGACTTGAGCTATTGTTTAGAATTTCTGTTCATGTATAGGAATTACCTTTGTGATCTTGATAAAAATATTTGTTAATACAAGTGTATGTTCAATGTCATTTTTGCTCAAGTTGAAATCCATAGTTAATGCTTTCAATTATTTAGTTGCAGTCAGAGATCCCATCCTGGGAAGAAGCTGCTTTCCAAAGTCTAGCTTTCACAGATGTGGCGGGCAATGCTGCTTTATTTTCACAGTGTTCTTGTCAGAGCAGTATTTTCTGATGTTAATTACCCTGCCTGATCATGAAATATTTTCAATTCTTGAAGCTTGAGACTGGAAGGAAGGATAACTTGCTTCACTGTCCTCCTGATTAATCAATACAAAATAGTATTTTCCTCCCTGTTGCTTTTCCAGTGCCTTAGCAGTTTATGTAGCTGTTTGGACTTCATTATGCATCTTCAGGTGGGTTTATGTTTAATTTTCCATAGAATTGAAACCTACTAATGTTTTCCTCAATCATTTGAAGCTATCTAAAGTCTTCTTTTTGTGAGCTAGACATCAGATGGTCTTGCTGTGCATTTTAGGTCTCAGTCAGAAGCACATCTGGGATACTTAAATGTATCCCTGAATGGGAACTCTGTTTGCTTAGTTTAAAGTGGCCAACAACAACTCCAACAACTCTGAATTTTCTTTTAGGTGTGATAAGCCTTGAGGTTTGCTTTGGAGGTGGAACAGCAATGATTGGATCTGTACTTGCTCTGTAGTGGTTTGCTATACTTTTCTCTTTAACATGATGGTTACATTGCCATCAGCATTGACAATTATCTCTCTGATGCTAGTCTCCCTCCTGGATTTAAAGCCCCTGTCTTTTCCCACTATCTTGGTTATGTGTGACAAAAAAGGGAATTTTGGGATTGTCACTGATGAGTCTCTTCAGCTCCATCTGAACATTATTCATCTCTCATTGCTTAAGCAAAATTATTTTTCTCCTGAGCTTCCCATGTTGACATAAAGGATGATTCCAGGTGGATAATTCTGTCAAAAAACTCAGAAGCACCACAGGTACTGAGACCAAGACGTTTCCTTTGGACTGCTTACATCCATGTGTAGACTGTTGCCATTACCAAACATTCTTGTCAGGACTTCACACATCATTATGGGCTCCTTTGGTCATCAATAGCTCTCCTCAGTTTTTCTCTATGGGGTTTTCTGTGCAGATGCTCAGTGAAGAATGCCACTTGCTCGCTGATATTGAGTGACTTGGATGCCATGACTATGATCATACCTTGAGTCCAGATTTCAGCCAAAAGGTTGCTTGAGTTTTCTGAGCATCCTCCAAATCTATTCAGCTTCCTTACTCATAGAGACATACAGCACGGAAACAGACCCTTCATTCCAACTCATCCATGCCGACCAGACATCCTAACCTAATCTAATCTCATTTGCCAGCATTTGGCCCATACCCCTCTAAACCCTTCCTATTCATATACACATCCAGATGCCTTTCAAATGCTGTAGTTGTACCAGCCTCCACCACTTCCTCTGGCAGTTTATTCCATATATGCACTACCCTATGTGTTAAAAAGTTGCCCCTTAGGTCCCTTTTATATCTTGCCCCTCTCTCCCTTAACCTATGCCCTCTAGTTCTGGACTCCCCCACCCCAGGGAAAAGACATTGTCTATTTATCCTATCCATGGCCTATCATGATTTTATAAACCTCTATAAGGTTGGTAGATAGAATGTACATGAGCGGACGCTCCTGCTGTGTTAACTGGGTCCATGGGAGGCCTGTCCGTGACTCTGAATGAACATTCAAATTGCTTCTTCAAAGCCAACTCCTCTGCTTCAGCCTCCTTCATTGATGTAACTACTATCCAGTCCTCAATCATAATTCCTAACTCCATCAGAGTTTTCCATCCTTTTAAAAATGATTAAAGACCCTGAGAATTACACAAGACACTTGGCTATGTTTGTGTCAACTGTAATGTCTGCTGGGTGGAAGCAGATGCATGGATGTCAATGGCCATAAACAAAATTGCTAATGTTTGATTCCTATATCTCCTTCCTTCTCCTACTGACTATGCCAAACTATCACAACAAAGATACACTCTGGATGTATAAAGATTCTAGTTCAGTGACTTTTTATTTCATTGACATCGAATGTTTTTAGTACATAGATAATGTTGGAATATTGTGTGCAATTCTGGTCTCCTTCCTATCGGAAAGATGTTGTGAAACTTGAAGGATGTTCAGAAAAGATTTACAAAGATGTTGCCAGGGTTGGAGGATTTGAGCTATAGGGAGAGGCTGAACAGGCTGGGGCTGTTTTCCCTGGAGGGTTGACCTTATAGAGGTTTACAAAATTATGAAGGGCATGGATAGGATAGATAGACAGTTTTTTTCCCTGGGGTGGGGGAGTCCAGAACTATATGGCACGGGTTTAGGGTGAGAGGGGAAAGATATAAAAGAGACCTAAGGGGCAACATTTTCACGCAGAGGGTAGTATGTGTATGGAATGAGTTACCAGAGGATGTGGTGGAGGCTGGTACAATTGCAACATTTAAGAGGCATTTGGATGGGTATATGAATAGGAAGGGTTTGGAGGGACATGCGCCGGGTGCTGCCAGGTGGGACTAGATTGGGTTGGGATATCTGGTCGGCATGGACAGGTTGGACCGAAGGGTCTGTTTCCATGCTATACATCACTATTACTCTATGACTCTATAAGGGCTTTTGCCCAAAATGTTGTATTTCCTGCTTCTCGGATGCTGCCTGACCTGCTGTGCTTTTCCAGCGCCACACTCTCAACTCTAATCTCCAGCACCTCCATCCTCACTTTTGCTTAATCGATTTACGAAAGCCTATGTTAAGAAGACAAATTCCTTACAGTGGCTAACTCATGAGGTAGTTCAAAAAGCAAACAATTCATGGCTCAACTTCCAAATCAAACGATTAGAACTAGCTTGCCATCCACCCTATATCCATGGGTCAAGCCTATCCCACCTCAGCAGCCTGCTGAATTCATTCAAAAGTTCTGAAGCGTGCCACGCCAGAAAATCCCCTAACCTTGTGCATTTTACTGTCACCAGTTGGTGGAACTACACCAGACATTGTCAACAGCTACAACGGCAATCATTGGGCCCAGAATCTTGGCTGATCTCCACATTTGTGCATAAAAGCCATGTCGAAGTCAGGGAGACACAATGACACTGAAGCCACATTTGCAATTCAATGCTTGATGATTTGATCTATCGTCTGCTTAGTACGTTTACTTTGTAAAGGGCATTATAAATGCTTTTATCTGAAATACAATGAAGCACTGTAGCAATGTAAGAATTTGAACATGTTAATTTGTGTGTTGCCTTAAGGATAGGTTCTGAAGGTTAGAAGATAAATTCATTAAGTACTAACACTGGACATTGTTACCTAAATTTTGCACTTATGTGTGGTTTAGTTTATGCACGTAATTAAAATTTTGAAAGAGTATTGTAATCACATTTATGGAGCCTTCATTGTTTTTATGTAGAATAAATTAATCAGTCATATTGGGTTCATTAAAGAGCAGTTACATGAGATTGAAGCAAAAATAAATTCATGCTAAAGAATCCCAATGTTCTGTTTTGTTTTCCTGCTTAGCGTGACAGTGGCTGTTTTATCAGATTGTCTCACAGTTTCAGCTGGATAGACCAGACACTGTTTTTCTGTGGTGGTTTTGAATTCAAGCCATTGTTGGTTCTCTTCCATCACTAAAAGTTCAGCAGCTGCACATGGAAACTTGTAGTCATTAAATTGTGATGTATCACGTAACTTTGTACAAAGTACACAGAGTATTTTTGGCTTGGGTTATTATAATGGCACAATAAACCTGTTAGTTACATGCTTTTTGAAAACTACACATCACTTTAAAGTATTGTTTTTAACATTTGAATTCGGGAAATTGCGTTGCCGTAGATTTAATTTTTTAAATATATGCAGAAATGAAGTTACATGATTTTGCAGAGTTGCAATAGAGGATATATGGTCTTGAAGGTGACATTTCTTTTTAACAATAAAAGTTTGTAATTTATACATTGTAGTCAGCCATCAATTAAAATAATTGCTTACTGCTCTTAGTTTCTCATTTATGGCCAGATTTCCAATTGCAAATTTTTTTTTACTGCCTGCTCTTAGAAACATTTATCATGATTTTATATTCAAACATTTTTCATACTATATGTTTTCAATGGAATGTCATAAATAAATATAAACATAAAACTGGTGATTCAATAAACAAATACAGCTTCATCAATTGAAAGATTACATTTTACAATTAATTTTTTATTTCCATGGTTGCCTATCTTTGCAACAGGTAACTGTGTTGACTGCCATAAACCATGGAAGTGCCCAGGAACATTTGTAAACATGATCTGGTACGTTAGGAAAAAAACTGTAGAGAGATGAAAATCATGTTCAGGAAGATACAATAAAAAAAAATCGCCTGAACATATGTTCTTTATTTCTTCAGCTAAATAGAAAACATGTTTGCATTCGTATCCAATTATTATGGACCTAATGATATTTTAGACTTCAAATTTGCATTCTGCTGACATTACTATTTACTGATAATTAATGGAAAATCTGCAGCATTTGTTAAACATTTGCTTAGAAAACGCACATGGTCTGAGATTAGAATGCATTCCTGCAGCAGGCAAAGTGATTTTTAACAGATTATTTAGTAAGACGTTTCATCCACAGCTAAATAGTTTTGTTCGTAAACCATAAAGATGAGTTGTTCATATCCCAATGTTGAAATGAGTCATGATGTGGAGGAGCCAGTGTTGGACTAGGGTGGACAAAGTTAAACATCACACAACACCAGGTTAGAGTCCAACAGGTTTATTTGGATGCTGTCCATCTGATGAAGGAGCAGTACTTCGAAAGCTAGTGCTTCCAAATAAGCCTGTTGGACTATTAGCTGGAGTTGTGTGATTTTTAACTTTGAAATGAGAGGTTTGTGTAATGTTAAGTGAGTGACTGAATATTGTAATTCTTTCACCTCTATAGCGAATATTGGTGGGAAAGCGAATTATGAAGAGGTCATAAATAGCTAATGTTAAGCGTGTAACCAAAGATCTGACAAATGGAGTTCAGTATGAGAAAGTATGCAATTGCCTATCTAAATTGTGAGAAGTGACAGAGTTCTGGAATGCAGAGAAGTCTGGATATCCTAGTGAATTAATCGCAGAATGTTAGTATGCAGGTACGGCAAGTAATTAGGAAATCTAATAGAATATTATGTTTGTTCCAAGGGGAATAGGAAGTTTATGCTTCAGTCATGAAAAGCATTGGTGAAATTGCATCTGGAATACTGTAAACAAATATTGTGCACCTACTTATGGAAGGAATTCAGTGCATTCTAAGCAGTTCAAGGAAGGTTTAATAGACTAATGCCTGGATGGATTGCCTTACAAGGAATAACTAGGTAGTCTAGGCCTGTACCCTGTGGAGTTTAGAAGAGTCAGAGATGACTTATATGAAACATGCGAGATCCTCAAGGGACTTAACTGGGATGTTATGGACAGGATGTTTACTGTTGTGGAGAATCTAGAACTAGGGAACATAGTTTTTACAAACAAGGGGCACCATTTAAGACAGAGATGAGGAACCTTTGTTTTCTGTCAGAGATTGTGAGAAAATACTGGAATTTGCAGCATTATAGGGTCGAGGTTAAAATGTGATTCGCCATGATTGTATTGAATGGCAGAGATACTCAAAACACCAAGTACCTAAATTTGATCCTTGTTTGTATGTATATGAAATATTCTACAAATCAAGAATACGTAGTTTTGGATGGGATGCAAAGGCCTTTTTTATAAATGGTGTTTTCTTTTATTTGACAGCAATCTAAGAAGATAGACGACTAGAAATAAAAAAAACAGTTGCCATATCTATAGCTAATTCCAGGCCTATAAATTCTTTGGCAGTGTACCATTTGACAGCAATCAAATGGGCGATTAAGTGTCCAATATGGTGAGCAGGATGTGTGTATGCATTTTGTGTCAGAAAATATTGGCATATGCTCTTATAGTACAGGTTAGAGACCATGCCTGAAACCAGAACTATGACATTTGCATATCTTAGTAGTGCACAATTCTCTTTGGTAAAATTAAGTAGAAGTTCACCATAGCTTGTAGTTCTGTCCACATCACAGTCAGCATTGTCAGGTGCTTGGCAGCTAGACCAGTGGTCCTGAAAGGGTGCAAACTGCTGAAGGCTGCCTTCCAAAGCATTAGTCTTCTTTGTTAGTTTATTGTGGAACCAGGAAGAACAGGAGTACATCTCCTGGCTCCACATCACATTTGCAAGGCAGCGTCCACAATCACTCATCCTGTACCACCTCCATCATTCCACCCCAATCACATCCACATTTTATGCCATCCCATCTTGGAGTCTATCCAGGAGTCAAATCTCTGCAGCCCTTGCACATCCAGCTTGTGAATGGAAAATTTAACAACCAACAAGAAGGAGGAGAAGTCTCCATTAACATTCACATCTTGAAAGTTTGTCATGTGGACTCTGTGATACATGTATTGGAAGAGAATGGTACATTATACTATGGATGGGGAACTACTATCCAACTAAACTTGAAAGGGTTCAGAAAAGATTCACAAGGATGTTGCTAGGATTGGAGGGTTTGAGTTATGTGGAGAGGCTGAATAGGCTGGGTCTATTTTCCATGGAGGCTGAGGGGTGACCTGACAGAGATTCATAAAGTCATGAGGGGCATGGATAGGGTAAATAGACAATGTCTTTCCCTGAGGTGGGAGTCCAGAACTAGAGGGCATAGGTTTAAGGTGAGAGGGGAAAAATGTAAAAGCGACCTAAGGGGCAACTTTTCACACAGAGGATGGTGCATGTATGGAATGAGTTGCCAGAGGAAGTGGTGGATGCTGCTACAATTGCAACATTTAAAAGGCATCTGGATGGGTATATGAATAGGAAGAATTTAGGGGGATTAATTTAGGATATCTGGTCGGCATGGACAAATTGGACCATAGGGTCTGTTTCCATGTTGAATATCTCTATGATTCTATGAAGCAAAGCCTTACTCTGTGGGCCCTCTTCTGCATTCAGTTACAACTTGTGAATGTGATCTCCTAAGAAGGATGTGGCTGGGTCCTCATGGCAGTGACATTGTGGAAGACATAACATACCACCACAAACAAACATGGAGACCCTCTTGGCAATCTACTGCAGAAATCCCCTGAATGATCTAGGCAGCAAAAGCCCTGCTTTAGCTGACCAGTAGTTTGTTTCATGTTGTTGGGGGTGGATCCTTTTAACTCTTTGCTTCTGTTCTTGTTGAGTGGAATAGGAAAATGAACCTTGATTCATGTCCAGGGGATTAACCCTTCCCTCTGCTCTAACATGAGGGCCCTAAAAAAGCACTATTGCTTACCGAAAGCATTTTGGATTCTTCCAGGATTCATCGGTAAGAAATGCTTAGTTGCATCCAACTGCACATTGACAGAGTGACAAGTCTAAATGTTGAGTTATTATCACACACTGAGTTGTAGCACTTGGAGCAGTTACGGTGCCCTCCACCATCAGGACACCCATATACTCTCTCTCTGGGTCTTTTTTTCCTTTGGGAAGCTTGTGAAGTACCTCTGTCCCTTTCTAGGTTTTTCTCTCAATGGTGAATTGCAACTTATTTTTAATGTCACCAGCTACCACATGGACAGAACTGGTTGAGAAAGAGGAAAGTCCACAGCACTGGTGGGCAGGCTTCCACCTGGTATAAGGCTTCAGGTCTTTATCAAAAAGGTGACAAACTTCATTACTGTATCTTTAAAAAAAACAAAACTTCCTGAGGCACTCATTCTGATTCTTTCAAATGTGCAACTGGTGCTTCCAGAAGACCCTCTTAGAGTGCCATCTTAGGAAGAGGTACCCTTCTGCGGTGGCTCAGTGGTTAGCACTGCTGCCTCACAGCATCAGGGAACCCTGGTTCGATTCCAACCTCGGGCAACTGTCTATGTGGCGTTTGCACATTCTCCCCATTTCTGCATGCGTTTCCTTCGGGCATTCCTGTTTCCTCCCACATCACAAAGATGTGCAGGTTGGATGAGTTGGCGATGGGAAACTGTCTACACTTTAGGGTTTCTGTGATTCTATGATAAAAGGGGCGGCACGGTGGCTCAGCAGTTAGCACTGCTGCCTCACAGCGCCAGGGACCCGGGTTCGATTCCCACCTTGGACGGCTGTCTGTGTGGGGTTTGCATGTTCTCCCCGTGTCTGCGTGGGTTTCCTCTGGGTGCTGCAGTTTCCTCCCACAATCCAAAGATGTGCAGGTCAGGTGAATTGACCATACTAAACTGTCCATAGTGTTAGGTGCATTAGTCAGGGGTAAATATAGGGTAGGGGAATGGGTCTGGGTGGGTTACTCTTCAGAGGGTCGGTGTGGACTTGTTGGGCTGAAGGGCCTGTTTCCACACCATAGGTAATCTGATCTAATCTTTCTTCCCTCTCCACTGATTATTTTACCTATCCTGCTGATACTGCAGAACAAGTAGTTCTGCAATAATTTTCTGCAATACTCACAGGGGGAACTTGCCATTTGGATACAGAACTGGCTCAAAGGTAGAAGACAGAGGGTGGTGGTCGAGGGTTGTTTTTCAGACTGGAGGCCTGTGACCAGTGGAGTGCCACAAGGATCGGTGCTGGGTCCACTACTTTTCATCATTTATATAAATGATTTGGATGTGAGCATAAGAGGTATAGTTAGTAATTTTGCTGATGACACCAAAATTGGAGGTGTCGTGGACAGCGAATAAGGTTACCTCAGATTACAACGGGATCTTGGTTAGAGTATTGAGTACAGGAGTTGGGAGATCATGTTGCAGCTGTACAGGACATTGGTTAGGCCACTGTTGGAATATTGCGTGCAATTCTGGACTCCTTCCTATCGGAAAGTTGTTGTGAAACTTGAAAGGGTTCAGAAAAGACTTACAATGATTTTGCCAGGGTTGGAGGATTTGAGCTATAGGGAGAGGTTAAATAGGCTAGGGCTGTTTTCGTTGGAGCATTAGCGGCTGAGGGGTGAACTTATGGAGGTTTATAAAATCATGAGGGGCATGGATAGGATAAATAGACAAAGTCTTTTCCCTGGGGTGGGGTGGTCCAGAACTAAAGGGCATAGGATTAGGGTGAGAGGGGAAAGATATAAAAGATACCTAAGGGGCAACTTTTTCATGCAGAGGGTGGTGGATGTCTGGAATGAGCTGCCAGAGGAAGTGGTGGAGGCTAGTACAATTCCAATATTAAAAGGATGGGTATATGAATAGGAAGGGTTTGGAGGGATATGGGCCAGGTGCTGCCAGGTGGGAGTAGATTGGGTTGGGATATCTGGTTGGCATGGATGAGTTGAACTTAAGGGCCTGTTTCCATGCTGTACATCTCTATGACTCTCTATGACTTAAAGGTTCAGTTCTGTGGTCAGCAGGAGCTGCCACACTACTCCAGCAGCTCACCGCAGAGCTTCCACCAATGTTACCCGAGCACATTTAAGTCAGCTGCTACCTGTTGCATAACTCTTTAAGAAGCCTAATAAAAGTGGGTCCCACCATGCTTGCTGGTGCTTGACTTAGGAGTAAATAACGAAAACATTCTGTGTATATTTGTCAGCCAGTTTTACTATGTGTGCATTGCATCAGTCCATTGCCACCCGGTCATTGTGCTCTCAATCTTTCACCCACTTCAGCCACATGCAGCCAAGACATCTGCATGTGTCACTCCTGTCACCTGATATTTGGTGCAGGATGTAGCCAGTGACACTGTTAGTTCAATCTTGCTCCTCAAAAATATTAAAGTCTCATCTCCAGTTATGTTACAAATGATTCATAAGAAAATAGCTATGATGTTGTGGTAATGAAAAGTGAAAGGCTTAATAAAATAACTTATTTGTCACTTTCATTGGCAGTGAAGTCTGAATTAATCTATTCAGTATTCATTTATTTTAATCAATTAATTTGTAGCTGAGTCACTCACTGAAACCCATTTGCATTTGTTCATGCACCTTTTTTTATTTGATTAAGTAAGTAAGAACTGGGATATAGCTCAAGCCTACGTGTATTCAAGGTACATTTGTTTGATCAGTCATGAGAAAGTAAATACTTTCCTTCTAGAAGGGGATTACAGTGTAATCTTAGAATTTAAAGAAAAATTCACAACTCTGTTCCCAATGCATCAGCCCTGTACTGATCCATGATGATAGATTATACATATGCTTCCAAAATACATGTGAAATACTGCCACAGAACAACTAAGTTACAACTCATGGATTAAAGAAACAGTAGCAACATGGATACAGAATTGTCTAAATGACAGAAAACAGAGATTAATGGTTGGTCGACATTTTTTCTTGGCTGAAAGAATGTTGTAGTGGAGTTCTTCATGGGTCAGAGTTAAATCCTTGCTTTTTCTGGTAAGTATTAATGACCTGGACTTTGATGCACAGTGCACAGTTTCAAATTTTGCATATGTTACAAAAGTTGGAAGCATTGTGATCTGTGAGGAGGTAGTGTCGAGCACTGTGTTCAGTTTCGATCTCTTCATTTAAGGAAGAATGTAAGTACTTCAAGGTGGTTTAGAGGAAGTTAATTATATTGATACCTAGAATAATCAGATAGTCTTATGAGGAAAGGTTGTACAGGAGAAAGTGAGGATTGCAGATGCTGGAGATCAGAGTTGAAAGTGGTGCTGGAAAAGTCCAGCAGGTCAGCCAGCATCCGAGGAGCAGGAGAATCGACATTTCGGGCATTAGACCTTCATCAGGAAACTGATTCCTGATGAAGCGCTTATGCCCGAATCGTCGATTCGCCTGCTCCTTGGATGCTGCCTGACCTGCTGTGCTTTTCCAGCACCTACTTTCAACTGAGGAAAGGTTGTACAGATTGTTTTCACTTTAAAGAAGAATGAGGAGTGACTGAGAGTCAGAAAGTCATATAGTACAAAAACAAACCTTTCAGTCCAACTCATCCACTCCACCCAGACATTCCAATCTGACCTTGTCCCATTTGCCAGCATTTGACCCATATCCCTCTAAACCCTTCTTATTTGTATACTCATCCAGATGCCTTGTAAATGTTATAATTGTACCGGCCTCTACCGCTTTCTCTGGCAGCTCATTCCATACATGCACTATCCTCTACGCTCAGGTCTTTGTTAAATCTTTCCCCTCTCACTTTACAACTATGCCTTCTAGTTTTAGATTTTCCCCATCCTAGGAAAAAAACCTCGGCTGTTCACCCTATCTATGCCCCACACGATTTTCTAAATCTCAGTACAGTCGTTCCTCAGCCTCAGACACTCCATGGTAAAGAACTGTGGCGTATTCAGCCTCTCCCTATAACTTGAACTCTCCAGTTCTGACAACATCTTTCTAAATCCCTTCTGCATCTTCATGTTTAATAACATCTTTCCTATGGAAGGGTGACCAGAATTGTACGCCTCACCAATGTCCTGTACAGCCGCCACATGACATCCCAACTCCTACACGTAATGTTCTGACCAATGACGGCAAGCATGCCAAATGCCTTCTTCACCACCCTGCCCACCTGTGACTCTATTTTCAAGGAACTATGCACCTGCACCCTAGGTTTCTTTGTTTGGCAACACTCCCCAGGTCCCGACCATTAAGTACATTAATCCTGTCTTGGTTTACCTTACCAAAATGAAATACCTAACATTCATCTAAACAAAACTCCATCTGCCACTCCTTGGCTTTTTTTGATTGAAGTGCGTAAGATCTTGAATGATATTAACAAGGTGGATGTGAAAATGAGATTTTTTCTTCTGTCAGTGAGACCAGAATGGGGAGGTTCTTTTTGAAAATTAGGTGTTGTCTTTTTCAGACAACAATGAGAAGAATTTCTGTCTCTCAGAGGGTTGCGCAGCTTTGAAACCCTGTCTCAGTAAACGATGAAAAAGGGGGTTTGAATAGTTTTAACGTGGCGATGGATGGATTTTTGTTAGGCAACAGAATCAAAGCTTATTAGCACTAGAAAGAAATGTGGAACTTGAAACATAAACAAATTCTCCATGATCTTATTGGGGAAGGGGTTCAAGGGGTTGAATGGCCTACTACTGCTCCTAATTTGTTTATTTGTGTGTTGTTTATCACCGTCCCTATTATTAACTTCTTGCTTATATTATATCAAATGAAAGATTAACAACTGAGTTTTCCAATTAAAATAGCACCTTTTAGAGAAAGTTATAGCTTGTTTACTCTTCTCAAAAGTGTTATGGCTTGTTTTTTCTTCTGAAAACATTATTCACAGTATTGCTTATTCGATAACCTGTTGTGTCTCTTCTGAGCTAAAGGAACACACTGCAGTCGGTATTTAGCCTGGCAGTACTTCTCAGGCCTCCATTGAGATCTGCAGCATATGTTTCTCTTCCAATCAGTATGTGCCTGTCCTCCTCCAGTTTTTAAGCTTCCTGCTGTTCCCGCCCAGCGTGGCTTCTTGCATTTTATATCTATTCTTTTAAATGCTCCAGCACTTTTTGATATTTTAATTGATCTTCTGTAAATCATTCTCTGTCTGTGAAATAGTGTTAAATTGCATCTACAGTTCACTAAATTGCTGTCAGCACCATCATTATTTTCTGTTCCAAGTTCTTCTATTTGAAGCATGTGCTGTTGAAATCTTGACCTGAGGTTTGGGATCTCCCTCTTGGATGCCTCCTCTGCTAAGTGTACAGCTTGCAGTTCCTTTACCATATGTTCTTTTTCAGCATGTCATGTTATGTCCTGCTTGGCCCTCAGTCTTTCCAGGTCAGCAACTTTATTCTCTAGTTCTACCTTTTCATCTTGGCGTGTTGTACATTTCTGGAATTCATCTCCCTTAGCTGCTTGACCTTTCCAAGTTAGCTCTCTTTCCTTTTCTGTCAAGTGCACTTTATGTTGTTCAATACTGGATTTGTGAATTCCAGTTTCTGTCTGCAACACTTGGCTTTGATTCAAGACTAGAAGTTACCTAATCTGTGACCTCTGTGATTCGAGCAGTCATTTACCTTGCTTCTGAACAAAATGCACTTTTCAATGAGTGTCCTACCTTTAACTTTCAATGACACTCCCTTCACCTCATGTTGTACTGAGATCAGCTGCAGGAGAGTCAGATCATTTGTTTCAGTAACATAGAACATTCAGTCAGTACCTTTTATTCACGGTATTGCTTAGTCAACAACCTGTTGTGCCTTTTTTGAGCTAAAGGCACACACTGCAGTTGGTTTTCTATGTCTTCTTTTTCTTTAGGATGTGCCTAGTTGTCAAATCTCAGTTCCCCTTAAATTAGGTAGTTTTGAATCTCTTTCCATGTTTAACTATTTTTGTCCACATTTTCATTAAAGATTTCCTGGTAGAGTCTAAGTGTTACTCTGCACCAGTATTAAACTTCAGCCTCAGATTTTTCGAAATGGGCTTATTTCTCTCACAACTGCCACATTTAGTCATTTCATGCAGTTAAACAGTTTAAATGTCAGCTTTGTTCTCCAATTCATCATCTTCCAGGATATGGATGCTTTGGGTTTTTTTTATCTGTCTCAATTACCCTGATACTGTGTCTGATGATTCATTTTACTGTCATCTTCCTTTGTTTTACGCATCTTTTCCAGAAGTTAGGCTTTCCACACGTTTTGCAGTTTGAATCTGAATGTAGAATATTTTCTTCAGTCTGTGAACTCATGTGGTCATCCACAATTCCTGCTTGTACCCTCTGTCCGGTATGCATTTTTTATTGTTGTTATTTCACTACACCAACTCTGCCATCATTCTTTTTACTGAATTAAAAGTTGTCACTTAGGTAAACTGTATCTGCTTCAGTATATTCTGGACTACAAGTACTCTGGCAGTATCTAAAACCTGTGATATCATGAACTTGTCCTTTCTAATTAAATCATCTTTTGCTTCAGGATGTGTAGAACAACAAATGAGTCGATCCATCAGCCTTTCATTGATTTCCTTGACTTTATATTTTATGGCGGGCCTTTTCAATTTTGTTTTAAAAATTGTCAACGGACTCAGTCTTTGAAATTCGTATTGGTGGATCTTATTATTTGACTTTGGCTGGAGATCCATGCTAAATTTTCCAAAACAATTTTGTTGTCGTCCTCCCTTATCTCCCATCTATTAACCAACTTTAACCCTTTCCCTTCAGTCCACCAAAGGATATGCTGCCATTTGCCTCACCACTAATACCTTTTAGAAATCTATTGAATGTCAATCAGTGCATTAGTTCAAACTCCTCAAATACTTGGATAACATCATCCGTTTCCCATTTTCTTACAGCTATAGCCGTGCATTCATTGCTGTGGCAATGACCATTTTGGCACTGCATAATTCATCGTTTGACCGGGACTGATTCAAGTTGATGTTTCTCAATCTAATTCAACAATAAATCTGCATAAAATGTTTGGGTCTGACTCAGAGATGCACTGCTGCCACATTGTGATTTTTGATTTTATCATTTTGATTTTAAAATGCTGGAGTGTCATCAAGTGTATTTCTTGCAGCT
Source organism: Chiloscyllium punctatum (assembly GCF_047496795.1). Taxonomy (NCBI): domain Eukaryota; kingdom Metazoa; phylum Chordata; class Chondrichthyes; order Orectolobiformes; family Hemiscylliidae; genus Chiloscyllium; species Chiloscyllium punctatum. The sequence continues at coordinate 56,895,198 of NC_092740.1, forward strand.
GTCTATGTGGCTGATGAACTGATAAGTTGTTTGCTTAGCACCTGACTGCAGTATAGTAGAAAATGTGGCTGTCCCTTCTCATAAGAATTAGTTCTCAGCTCTTAGAACCAAGATAACATTAGTCTTTTATTCGAATATGTATCCAGATGACCGAATGACTGCAAGAATCTAATGATAGTAATTTGTGCAAAGCAAATGGAAAACCAAATTCTAAATTAGCATCAACTGTCTTGAACTGTGTCATGTTCTGTTTACATACTGATCTCTTACCAGCTCTGTTGATAAAGGCCAAGGATCCAAAATTGCTTGGCTCTGCTTCATTAGCTTTCGTGCAGATAGAATGACATCCATTCCTGATCCTGCCAAAATATTTGGGGGTCAAGACAGGGTCAGATAATTATAATAATCATTAGTCACCTGCATCAGTATGTGCATGTCTTGGTGCTCATTGCAAGGCAGTGGGATTTATTAATAAGAGAAACAGAAACTGCTGAAGAAACTCAGCACGACTGGCAGCATTTGTGGAGAGCGAAACAGAGTTAACTTTTGAAGTCCAGTATGAATCCTCTTCAGAATCATTGTTCTTTATCAGCTGTACATTGAGGGAGAAACAGGGTTTTTTAAGTCATGACCACCCTGGACCCCACTTATCTCTCTTTATGAAACAGTATCGGAATTCCTCCTGGAGTGGATAAAGTTTTTGCCTACTTTCCAGTTGTTCTGAGACTTGTGCATCTCAGTTGTGCGTCCCAGATAATTTCCCTGCATTCCTCACTGAGTTATACTGTGATCGCACCTCCTGCAGCAAGGAAATTAGTATTAGGCAAGTAGCTAAACAGTACAAACCATAAAACGCACATATTCATTTCGTAGTTAGTGCTGGTTTTGCTAGTCTCCGTTGTGTAGGTATCATTTTGCTGTTGAGTTAGAAGGTTATGTGCTCAAGAAAGAAAGTCTCGTGCCTTTACAGTGTCTTTCATGACTTCAATACATCCCCTAGCACCTTGGAATCAATGAAGTACTTTTCAGATAGTTGTCACTGTTATAAGTTAAAAACTTAGCAGCCAGAGAATCTTCCATTCTCATGACATAACTTTGTCAAGGAGTCATCTGAACCCAATATTAAGTGTTTCCTGAACTTCCTCCTGCTGAGGTTTGAAAATTGTCACAAGACTCTCAGTGAGAACTGAGAGAATGGGGTAAGGGATCTGTAAGAATGAGGACCTGGAAGAACAGGAGTACAGCTATTATAAATCAATCCAAGTTCTACAGTGATCACTGTTGGCTTAGAGCTTAGAACCCCCCAAATCTCAGTTTGAGTACAGGCCCTCCTTTTCATGGAATCATCTTAGAATCCCTACTGTGTGGAAGCACACAATTCTGGCCATCAAGTATACACTGCCCCTCCAAAGAGCATCCCACCCAGACCCAACCCCCCATGCTATCCCTCTAACTCTGCATTCCCCATGACTAATCCACCTAGCCTGCACATCGGTGGATACTATGGGAAATTTAGCATGGTCAACCCATCTAAACTGCACTTCTTTGGACTATGTGACAAACTGGAGCACCTGGAGGAAACTCACACAGACACAGAGAGAATGTGCAAACTCCACCATGACAGTCAACCAAAGCTGGAATCGAATCCAGGTCCCTGGCACTGTGAGGCAGCAGTGCTAAATACTGAGTCACCGTGCCACCCACTTTGGGGAACCCTTTTCTACTAAAACAGTGTGTATGATCTTTGCTTTCTGTCTGTTACTGTGGAACATTGAAAGAACATCTGTCAAAAACAACAGGTATCCAGTGTCACTAAGATTGGTGTAACTGGTTAAAAAGCCAGAGTCCAAGACTAAGGATTTTTACAAAAATATTAAGGACAAAAGAGTAACTAGGGAGATAATAGGGACCATCAAAGATCAGCAAGACAGCCTTTGTGTGGAGCCGCAGAAAATGGGGGAGATACTAAATGAGTATTTTGCATCAGTATTTACTGTGGAAAAGGATATGGAAAATATAGACTTGTAGGGAAGTAGATGGTGACACCTTGCAAATGTCCATATTACAGAGGAGGAAGTGCTGGATGCCTTGAAACGCATAAAGGTGGAGAAATCCCCAGGACCTGATCAGGTGTACCCTAGAACTCTGTGGGAAGCTAGAGAAGTGATTACTTGGTCTCTTGCTGAGATATTTGTAACATTGATAGTCACAGGTGAGGTGCCGGAAGACTGGAGGTTGGCTAACGTGGTGCCACTGTTTAAGGAGGGTGGTAGGGACAGGCCAGGGAACTGTAGACCAGTGAGCCTGATGTCGGTGATGGGCAAGTTGTTGGAGGGAATCCTGAGGGACAGGATGCACATGTATTTGGAAAGGCAAGGACTGATTAGGGATAGTCAACATGGCTTTGTGCATAGAAAATCATGTCTCACAAACTTGATTGAGTTTTTTGAAGAGGTATCAGAGAGAATTGATGAAGGCAAAGTGGTAGGTGTGATCTATATGGACTTCAGTAAGGCGTTTGACAAGGTGCCCCAAGGGAGACTGATTAGCAAGGTTAGATCTCACGGAATACAGGGAGAACTAGCCATTTGGATACAGATCTGGCTCAAGGATAGAAGACAGAGAGTGGTGGTGGAGGGTTGTTTTTCAGACTGGAGGCCTGTGACCAGTGGAGTGCCACAAGGATCGGTGCTGGGTCCTCTACTTTTTGTCATTTACATAAATGATTTGGATGCGAGCACAAGAGGTACAGTTTGTAAGTTTGCAGATGACACCAAAATTGGAGGTGTATTGGATAGCAAAGAGGGTTACCTCAGATTACAACAGGATCTTGACCAGATGGGCCAATATGCTGAGAAGTGGCAGATGGAGTTTAATTCAGATAAATGTGAGGTGCTGCATTTTGGGAAAGCAAATCTTAGCAGGACTTATACATTTAATAGTAAAGTCCTAGGGAGTGTTGCTGAACAAAGAGACCTTGGAGTGCAAGTTCATAGCTCCTTGAAAGTGGAGTCGCAGGTAGACATGATAGTGAAGAAGGTGTTTGGTATGCTTTCCTTTATTGGTCAGAGTACAGAAGTTGGGAAGTCATATTGCAGCTGTACATGACACTGGTTAGGCCACTTTTGGAATATTACGTGCAATTCTGGTCTCCTTCCTATCGGAAAGATATTGTTAAACTTGAAAGGGTTCAGAAAAGATGTACAAGGATGTTGCCAGGATTGGAGGATTTGAGCCATAAGGAGAGGCTGAACAGGCTGGGGCTGTTTTCCTTGGAGTGTCGGAGGCTGAGGGATGACCTTATAGAGATTTACAAAATTATGAGGGATGTGGATAGGATAAATAGACAAAGTCTTTTCCCTGGGGTCGGGGAGTCCAGAACTAGAGGGCATAGATTTAGGGTGAGAGGGGAAAGATATAAAAGAGACCTAAGAGGCAACATTTTCACACAGAGCGTGGTACGGACATGGAATGAGCTGCCAGAGGAAGTGGTGGAGGCTGATACAATTGCAACATTTGAGAGGCATTTGGATGTGTATTTGAATAGGAAGGGTTTGGAGGGATATGGACCGGGTGCTGGCAGGTCGGACTAGATTGGGTTGGGATACCTGATCGGCATGGATGGGTTGGACCGAAGGGTCTGTTTCCATGCTGTACATCTCTATGACTCTATCAGTATACTTTTCCTTCCTGATAGATTTTATGGAAATTCCAGGAAATGATGGATGTATTTTTCTGACCAGGTGATGCCTAGTTCTTTCCTGCTTAGCAGGCTCCAGGCTCATCCAGCAAACATTTCTCGCAGACCACTTGAGAAGATTCTTTGTGTAGGTAGAAACTCCATCAGGAGACTGGCAACAGACTTTAGCATCAGGAAAATTAGCAGTTGTTGGTGACACGACAGTCGGATTCTTAAGGGGCTTGGCAGGAAAAATGCTGATAGGTCGTTCCCCTTCATGAAAAGCTGAGGACCAGAAAGGGCCTACTCTCAGAATAAAGGAGTGCCAATTTAAGACTGGGATGAGGAGTAATTTCCTCTCTTGAAAGGTTGTAACACTTTGGCACCTCTTGCCACGGAGAGCTATGGGAGGCAGGCTGCTTGTGTATATTTAAGGCCGAGATAGTTAGATTCTGGACAAGTAGTGGAACCGATGGTTTTGGGGAAAGGGCAAGAAAGTAGATGTGAGGAATGTCACATCTGCTCCTACATCATTTGGTCTTATTATGGTCTTAAATAGAAAAAATGTGTTATGGCAGTATAAAGACAGGCACTTACTTCCTTTCATGTTCAAATTCGGTGCCCTGCGTTTTGTTTTGAATGCATTTATAAGCTACAATTCCTGAATTGGCTAAGTAATTTATTTCACAAGTTAGGCATCCTGTTTGTGATTCATTAATTCATATGCAGGAATAATTTAAATAATTTGCAACATTAGCATTATGCCTTAAATTCAACAGAATAATTACCTTTAGAAATGCAAAAAGCTCCAAAAGGTTGTTAAGAGGCTTAGAAATTGTAACAGTTCTACAGATATGCATGTTGTGAGTGTGAAATACTGCCTCCGTTGTGAATTTGTTTTTGAAAATCATTTGCCTCACTCTAGCCTAACCGTTGACTTTTAAAAGGTTTAAATAGTCTCATGTTAAAGTTAAAACACAGCTGGTGCAAGAATGCCTTATTATGTTGTGAACACTGCTTCTCCTGTCATGATGTGAATTATGTTCCGCTCTCCTGTAGCATGTTTTTACTTGGTAACAAGCTCTTCTACAAATTAACCAATCCGAGCCTTTAGCATTGGATTACAAAGCACTCAGCAACAGCTCAACAAGCCAATAGAAAGCATCTCTTCAGCTGTTTTGCATGAAGGTCAGCAGAAAGTTGCAAGCTTCCTATTCACCATCTGTGAGAAACAGATGTAGCATTTGTGATAAGAGTTGTAAAGGCTTTATTTAGCCAATCCACAGCAGGAGCAGAGTTCATCTCACATAATTAAAAGCAATATTATAAATGATAGAATAACAGAGATGAGCTATCCTAATACATGAAACAATGATTTGATTAGATTCTTAATTTGTATTCCTTTTTTTATATGACATTGTATAGTAAGTACAGTAGAATTCAGATATGTGAAGCAGAATAGGTGAGAGAAAATTGCTGGTGAGCACAAATCTTTGCAACTAAGACAATGTGCCAGGAATGCAGAAAATCCTGCTAGGGTTGTTAGTATACTTGGCCAAATTCCGTAAATGTTCTCCTGGCAGGGGAAGATTTGTCCCAGGCATACACAGTGTAAAATGACTGAAATATTGGTAAATCAGACATGTATTAGCTAAGACAAATTCGACTTTAGTAACCATAACAAAACTTAACAAGTGCTCATTTTGTTCAGAAAGTGATTTGTTTCTACACAGTGTTTACTTGTCAGGATTTTATAAAGCAATACAGCACTTGCAGACTTTCAGAATTGCTCAATTTCTTGTGAAAATTTATAAATTATGTATTGTTTTCTGTCATTACTTTTCAATTTGTTGGCTCAAAATATTCAAATGACAGCAGGAATGCAACGTAGAGGGTGATTGCATAACCGCACCCCATTCATTGTACAGTTGATGACAATGGGAGAACAAAAATAACAAAACCATGCTTTTCACTGATATCAAGGGATATATAATGATCTCCAATAATGATGTTTCAACTTAGCTGTCATCTGAAAGCCAGGATTCTTGTATTGAAACAGCAGCCAAAGAAGATTTCTTAGACCTTTTGCCTACATTTCTGCTACAGCTCTCAAGGATTTATCCTTTACCACTTCTTATTACTCATTTCCAAACTGCATTAGAAAGGAACTGCACCAGAACAGGCCCTTCGGCCCAACACACATGCACCCACCACAATGCCGTTCTAAACTAATCCCATCTGCCTGCAAATGGTCCAAATCAGTCTATTTCTTGACTGTTAATGTGTCTATCTAAATGTCTCTTAAATATTGCTATCATATCTGCTTCTACCACCTGTCCTGACAGTGCATTCCAGACATCTGTGTAAAAAAACTTGCCCCACAGATCTCCATTAAATATTCCCCTCTCACCTTAAACCAATGCCTCCTAGTATTTGATTTACACCTTGGGAAAAAGACTTCAACTATCCACCCTATCCATGCCTCTCATAATTTTATATACCTGTACTTCTATCAGGTCACCCCGTCAGCCTCCAGGCACATGAGAAAACAGTTTGTCCAAGTTCTCCTTATATCTGATACAGTGTACCCCAATTTGGCAACATCCTGCTCTCCACAGCTCCCAAATCCTTTCTGTAGCGGTGTGGCAACCAGAACTGCATACAATACTCCAAATATGACCAAATTAATGTTTTATACAGAAAGCATTAGCCTGGGCTCCTGACCCCATTTCATTACCATTGTGCCAGTGTCTACTCCAAGAACTGAAGTCTGTGGAGGAAACTAGCAACATTGGGTAGTATGGGGAACTGAACCCATCACTTTGGCGTTATTAGCACCACACTGTAACCATTAACGCTCACAGGCCTTGTGACAACATTATCTGAAAACACATACTTTTCACATGTTTGCTGACACCTCCTCTCTAAATTAGTCTGCTGACGCAATTATTTATTTAAAATCTCGCACTCAACACATGGAAATTCACCCCAACTAAACATTGGTAAGACTGACGCTATTGACTTCAGCTTCCAGTCTGCTACATCCATCCATCCCCTTGTCCACTGTTTAAGGCTGATTCAACAGCTGGAATTTTACCCGTGGATATGGGCTGAGAGTAGGAAAGGATTGTAAAATGGTAGTGGAAGACATTGGAGAGGAAACCTGATGTCTTCCCATTGTCATGATATATTCCCAGAAATGGGAATGGCAATGTACTGGCTGTCAACAAACTGGAGATGACAGTTGATTAACTAAATTAACTGGCCAGTTAACAGGCAACTTCCACCCAGCTTGACATTGGGATGGGTTTCTGTCAAAATGAGAGATGTCCACTGTTACTCCAGTACCATCACTAGAGGTCACACCTCTCCAATCAGTGGAGCCTGTCTGCCTCTCCCTAACACATTAAAAATATTCTTATCCATTCATTGAAGGTTCTTCAACATTTCCTTCTTCCTGTTGCCTCACCAATGGCCACCTCCATAGCCTTATGGCAACAATGATCAGACACTATTGACAGTAAAATTGTCTTCAAGGTCTCACCATTCAAACTCACAGGCTTTGAACCCATTTCATGTCCTCTAGCTGGATCTTTCCTGGACTCATTTAAAATTAGTCAACAAGAATTCATGATCTTTGTATCATGTTTGACACAGTATGAGCTTCTGGCTACACATCTGTGTCATCACTAAGGGCACTTCTGTAGTTTCTCCTGATTCTTCCCTAGCTCAGTTCTTTTACCTTATTTGTCTCTAGATTTGAATATTCCAAAGCACCCTGTTCCACATCCCACACCCCCAACCACCATCACCACCACCCCACGCCACCAGCATTCTACCTATTACAAACGTGAGATCAAAATTCTGCCAGTGTCCTTTATCTATGCCTGTGCACTTATCATTCCTAAACTTGCTGGCCGATATTTTTAGTAAGCAATACCTCAGTTTTAAATTCTCATCCTTGTTTTCAAATCCCTCCATGACCATACTCTTCCCTGCAATCTTCTCTGAAGTACCATTCAAGAGTATCATCTAATTCCAACCTGCTCAGCATCCCCAATTTTAATTGGTCCACCATTGCTAGACATGGCTTCAGTTGCCGAGACCTTCAGCTGAAGGATTTTCTCCTCACTCCATACATCTCCATTCTCTCTCACTCTTTCTGGATTTAGGATTATTAAACTCAACTTCTTTGCCTATGAGTTTGAAAATGTGCCAAATGGTTCAGTGTTCAACCTTTCTTCAGAATGTGAAATGAGATGGTTTGATATGGAAAATGTTGCAGATAAATTCAAACTTCTTGTACATTAATTTCTGGAGGAAGTTTTACCTCAGTTTTACCACTGTATAGGCAACTAAATACAGTAACATTAGTTGTGGAGATACAACTGAGTCAGCAGGTCTGTGAAAGCTGACCTCATTCCTCTGTATGAAACATATGGAAGCAAGGGTGGAACCCTGGATATGCCAAAGGTCACCCCAGAGGCAGGGAGAAAATAAAATCTATGAGAAATAATGTAATCTGTAAAATAACTCTGTGACAAATTGTCAGTGATAGATTTGAACCAGAGCATGTTCAAAGATAGTGAAGAAGTTGAAGGAGAAGAATGAGCTCCAATTGTTGGACATATCAAGTGCCGTAGGTTACTATGGCTAACAGGAATTTTGATAATGATTTGATTTGAGAGCTTCAAATAAAATCAAGAGAGTGATGAAAGGCTTTCTTAGTCCATTCTTTGGATGTTAGCGTTGTTGGCATGTCTGTGGCAGCCTTCCACTTTTTAAGACGGTGATTTGTGCTGTCTTGGTCAATTCTGTTGAGCATGCCTGGTGTTGTTCCAGAGCCCTATTCTGGTACAGAAGCCTTGCTCACATTCACTGCAGAAGGAAGACAGTGGACCAAGAAGACACATGATTCACTGTCCCATGGGCCCTGATCCATGCCAACTGAGCTTTTACTTCCTTCTCATCTCTTCCAATGCAGTATAGTCAGCCTACAGAGGTCATGGCTATTAGCAAGTATCTCCAGTTGTGTTTGTCAATGTCTACGATCATCTTTTCTCATCTGGACTGGAGGGATGCATGCTCTGGAGATTATGACCCTGTAACTAAATCTTCCTACATATGCCCAGTAACCATCCAATGAACAGGGCTAAAATAACATAGACCTTATTGGCTTTCCAATGAGTGAATGCAGATGGGATTGGTATGGTGCAGCACCTCTGAGTTTTGAGATCTTGCCTTTGAAGAGGTGCTGACTGCGCTTCTGAGATAGTGAAGGTATTAACTGTCAGCTTTTCCTACTACCTAGCAATGTTATTCAGGTCTCACCACTGTGAAAGTAAGGATGTTGAGGATGCATGTTTGGTGCACCCTCAGTTTGGTTTTCTCAGTCAAGTTACTGTTGATCCACAATTTCTGATTAAGCTGGAGCAGTGCTGTGTATGTTTACTGCTGAAATAAGTTGACTGATTGCTGGCAATTGTGGAAGCTAGATACGTGAAGTTATCAACAACCCCTGACATCGTATAGCCACACTGTCATTTATCAGCATTGACAACATCAGGACAATGGCATCTCTCTTCTTGTTGTTTATGGTCAAACCAAATTCTTTATAGCTTTGAGAGAGTCTGACTGTTGCTGCTGGATGTGTTCCCTGGTATCGAATGTTAGTGCAGTATAATAAACATCGAGCAACTCTCTGATAAGCTCTTGGAGCACCTTTGTTTTGAATCTCAGGTGATCAAGGTTAAACAGTTTGCTGCCCATTCTGGTTTGTGAACAAACACCCCTTGGAGGTGGTCTGAACACACATGACAGTAGCAAAGAGAATGCAGCAGATTATGTCAATACCAGAATGCAGCATCATATGAGTCCATTGCAAATCTCAATCAGTTGCACTCTTGGCCTCTGATAGCTGATCTTACCCATCATGTTGTTGCCATGGAAAGAAGCAACCACATTGATCAGCTTTGGCAGACAGCTAATTTTCTCCAGCAGCTTAAATAGACCATCTCTACTGGTTGAAGAGATTGATGAAGGCAACACAAAGTGATCACCTTTGTTCACAGCATTTCTGTTGCAGGTGCTGCACTAAGAAGATCACATCAGTTGTAGATCTTGCAGTTCTGACACCATTCTGGATTCAGGACAGATACATTCAGTCAGGATCTGGGTGGCATGGACAAGTTTGACAGAAGGGTCTGTTTCCATGCTGTATATCTCTATGACTCTTTGACTCCATCTGCAGACTGACAAGGTCAACACTAGCAAATATATTTCCCACCATGGTTAACAGGGAGATGAATGATGCTTGTGGCAATCACTGCAGTAACCCTGGTTCTTGCAGCAGGTTCTTGCAATCTTTGTATCATGTGTTTCCTGGGGAAGTTGATAGCAAGGCCAGTACTTGTGGTCTATCCTTGATATCTCTTGGGAAGCTGGTAGCATTCTGTCAATCTGAGTCATTTTAAGTGTAAGTGTTTGCTGCAATTTGAAAAGTCATTTCAGAGGACAGCTAAGAGTTCTTGAGAGTCTAGAATTACACACAAGCTGCATGAGGTAAAAATGACAGATTTTCTACTGTAAAGGACATAAGTGAACCATTTTTCTTTTCTGACAATTCAGTAGGTATATGATCACCACTGAATATAGTTTTGCAATCTAAATTGAACTAACTGCATTCAAATTCCTCAGGTATCACGGTGTGATTCAAAAGCATGACTAGAATTCTCCCCAGAAAGGAGTTTGGAGGTTGGGAGCATTTTATGCCTGGACACCAGTTGGGGCAATGAATTGACAATGAAGGGCCTTATCCTGTCACTGCAACTATTAAGTAGCAGACTGTGTGAGTCACCATGGTGGAGCCAAAAAAAAGAAGGCAACCTTGTCATGTTTTCGAAGTGGCATCTGGAGAGTGAGCAGGAGTGATAGAAGGGCTCCTCTCATTACCACGAAATTGGCATCTGATCTCTGGACTTGCCAGTAGGAAGGACGTTCACTGAAAGTCATCTCACTCTCTTTGCTTCTCACTGCCCTTTCCATCTTCCAACACTCGTCTATCTCCAGATCATAAGTTCAGAGTGGTGAACTACTAGCCCAGTAACATAACCACTATAGCAGCAAAACCCCTAAAGCATAGTTGAAGGATTTTTGGTACACATACAATGAATTTTTAGCAGCCAAGCACAGAAAAATTGCATTGTCTTTTGAGATGAATGAGGTACATATGTGAGTAATTCTGTCTCAGCTGAAATATTTTTCAGCAAAAACTATTTGTTAAAAGTAATGTTTGAATATTACGGCAAGTTTCCTTGATTGTCAGCATGTAGTTTAGCTGTCTTATATACAAAGAGTTTAGATTAGAGTGGTGCTGGAAAAGCATAGCAGGTCAGGCAGCATCTGAGGAGCAGGAAAATCGACGTTTCGGGCAAAAGCCCTTCATCAGGAATGGAGGCAGGGAGCCTCCAGGGAGGAGGAGACCTTCTTCAAGGTAGGCATCCTTGCCGCTACTCGGGCTTTTGCCCGGAACGTCGATTTTCCTGCTCCTCAGATGCTGCCTGACCTGCTGTGCTTTTCTTGCACCACTCTAATCTAAACTCTGGTTTCCAGCACCTGCAGTCCTCCTTGTCTTATATACAAAACCCAGTTCGTACAACAGAAGAGTAATTGTACAATAAGAATAAGTCAAAACATTTCATAAGAAAGTGCAAAGTACTTATGCTTGAAGAACACCAATGGTAACTTTGAGCGTAGTGATTAATGTGAAATAATTGTTCTGCGTAATTTATTTAATACCAGAATATTGAAGTATTAACTGTACAGTTGAAACCAAAATAGGAAATGAAACCAAAATTTTGAAGAAGTGCTGATCTGAATCATTCATAAGAAGAGTAAAACATGAATTATATGCTATCTACATTATAATGCAGTTCTCACGAGTGAAGCTTTTCATGTGCTGCGACACAATAAAGTGCATCCACTGAATTATCTGCAGGAGTGTTAAGTGATATTGCATGAAAGGAATCAGGAGAACAGGAATCTTAAATTTACCTGCATTTTGTTTGGAACTAAATATAATACACTTTAAGGTGGATTTGTGTATACTAGTTTCTGCACTGTAGTGGCTGCATTGATGTTTTGTTTGTTCCTGAAGTGTTTTATATTTGTGCTTCATGCTGTTGTAGGAGGACTTTGTAGAATATGTAAATGCAGATTTTTGACTTAGAAGTGACCAAATAGCCATGAATAAAGGCAAAATACTACAGATACTGGTAATCTAAATGAAACCAAGAATATGAGAGAAACTCAGCAAATCTAGCAGCATCTGTGGAGTGGGAAATAGAGTCAACATTTTGAGTCTGGGATGACTCTAGAACTGAAGAAGAATCATCCCAGACTTGAGATGTTAACACTGTTTTCTCTCTATTTAATGGTGCTGAGTTTCTTCAGCATTGCCTATGTTTGTTGCAGATGTCCTTGATATGCACCCAAAATGTGGAATTTGCATAGAATTTGTGGAAAGATATTTGGAATGTCTGCAACCTAAACTCCATATCAAAAAATAATTGGAGCCACCAGAAACTGCAAAGACACTCAGGCAACAGTACTGAAAACTTCTGCTCTTGTACAGCCGCACCCTGAGCCAAGCTGTTCTAGTATCGTTACAGCACTGGCATCTAATCGTAAGGATGAAAAATTGCCTAGGACTCCACCCCACCCTCAAATTCACTTGGTCCTTCTCAAACACCTCACTCCCCTTTCTAGACCTCTTCATTTCCATCTCCGGTGACAGTCTCCAGATGGTCATTTACTATAAATCCACAGACTCTCACAACTACCTGGACTACACCTCTTCCCCCCCCTCCCGCCCCCCCCAGTATCCTGTAAGAACTCCATCCCGTTTTCCCAATTCTTCCATCCCCATCATATCTGCTCAAACAAGGAGACATTCCACTCCCAAGCATCCCAGACATGCCCCTATTTCAAAAACGTGCTTTGCCCCATTTTGTCATCCAAATAGCCCTCCACTGCACCATTCAATTTCCTGTTCCATTGTCTAAACAACCCCCAAACACAATAAAGACACAGTCCTCCTTGTCCTCACCTACCACCCCACCAGTCTCCACTCACAACGCCTCATCCTTAAACACTCCCGCCAACTCAAACTCGACCTCACCACCAAGAAAAGCTTCTCCTCCCCACCCCTCTCTGACTTCCGCAAGGACCATTCCCTTTGACAATCCTTGGTTTGTGCCACTCTCCCCACCCACCAAATGCTCCCCCCCCCCCCACCGAACACCCAGGTACTTTCTCCTGCAACCAGAAAAGATGCAAAATCTACAGGCACACCACCCGCCTCATCTCCATCCAAGGCCACAAACAGTCCTTCCAGTGAGACAGAGGTTCACCTGCCTCTCTTCCGACCTAATTTACTATATCTGGTGCTCCTGATGTGGTCTTCAGGGAGACCAAGCATCGTCTTAGGGACTGTTTAGCCGAGCATCTCAGCTGGGCCCGCAGGGACCAAGCTGACCTCCCAGTCTCCACCCATCTTAATTCCCCCAACCACTCCTTTTTTGACATGTCCATCCTTGGCCTTCTCCATTGCCACAATGAACTAAACCGTAAATTGGAGAAACAATACCTCATCTTGCGCCGGGACAGTCTACAGCTCAGAGGACTCAAGATTGAGTTCTCCAATTTCAAATAACTTCCCTTCCCAAACTCCGACTCCCTTCCCAGCCCCTCCTCTTCCTTCCACTCCTCCCAGCCACTGATCAGATTCATCCCTTCCATTGACCAACCAGATTGTACCCTCTGCCTGTCTTCACCTATCCCCACTTCACCACACTGCCCCTACCACCTCCTTTATCTGCAGCATCCCCCCACACCCACTCCCAGATCTGAAGAAGGGTTACATCCAAAATGTCGATTTCTTCATCTCCCGATGTGGCCTGGCTTGCTGTGTTCTCCCAGCCTCCTGTTTGTCTACTTTGGATTCCAGCATCTGCAGTTTATTTGTCTCAAACCACATTTGACTGTGTAACATTGAAAACCCCTAGCAAACCTGGATTCAATAGAACTGGGGGAGAATTCTCTGCTGGTTGGAGTCACATGTGGCAAAAAAGGGTTGTGTTGTTGAAGGTCAGTCATCTCAGCTCTAGGACATCTCTGCAGGAGTTCCTCAGTGCAGTGTCCCAGGCCCAACCATCATCAGCTACTTCATCTATGATCTTCCCTCCATCCTAAGATCAGAAGGAGAAGCTTTTGCTGGTAATTGCAGTGTTCAGCCCCATTTGCAACTCCACAGATACTGAAGCAATTCATGTTCAAATGACAATATCAGGATGAAAAGTGGCAAGTAACATTCATGTCACACAAATGCCAAGTGATAATCATGCCCAGCGAGAGAGTATGTAACAATCATTTTTTGACATTCAGTAACATTTCCATCACTAAATCTCCCACTGTCAACTTCCTAGAGGGATCCCTTGACCAGAAACTGAACTAGGCTAGGTCTATACATACAGTGGCTGCAACTCACCTCCTCAACTCCCCAAAGCGTCACCATCACCTTCAAGGCAAAAGTCAGGAATGTGACATTCCCCACTTGCCAAGATGAGTGCAGCTCCAACAGGAAGTTTGACACCATCCAGGACAAAGCAGCTCACTTGATTGGCACCACATCCAAGAGCATCCATTCCCTTTAGCACCTGCGTTCAGTAGCAGCAGTGTGTACTATGTACAAGGTACACTGCAGAAATTCACCAAAGATCCTTGGATAGAACGTTACAAACCGACAGCCATTTCCATCTGAAAGGACAAGCACAGCAGATGCTTGGGAACACCACCCCTCCAAGCCACTCACCATCCTGGCTTGGAAATATATTACCATTCCTGCAGAGTTGCCTGGTCAGAATTCTGGAACTCCTTCTGTACCTGTATTGTGGGTCAACCTACAGCACATGGACTACAGCTCACCACCACCTTCTCAAGGCATCTAGAGATGGACAATAGATGCTGCCCAGTCAGTAGCATCCATGTCCCACAAGCGAATAAAACAAAAATGGACAGGAAGCAAGGAGTCAGTCTAAATGGGATACTTCCACATTGACTGTCTGACTAATAGGAAAATACAAGGGTAAATGCTAAGCCTCAACAATTTACAATCTATATTAACAACTTAGACAGAGGGAAAATAATATACCTGTGTTTGTTGACATTAGAAAACCATGTGGAAATTTAAGGAAGGCACAGAGAGGCTATAGAGATGTATGAAGTGACTGGGCAACAAGATGGGAGAAGAATTACAATGCGCAAAAGGGTGAGGTTATTTGCTTCAGGCAGAACAATGAAAAATAGATTACTTTTAAAGACATAAAACGTGTCATTTTTCATGCTGACACTTGGATGTACTCATACAAGGAAGTTAGCATGCAGCTGCTAATCAGTTAGGTATACAATTAGAATATTAGTGTTTATTGCAAGGGGTCAGAGTACAATAATAAAGAATATTTCGACATAGATCAGGGCCTTGCTGAGACCATAGCTGGAGTACTGTGTGCAGATTTTGGTCTTCATATTTAACAAAGGAAACACTTACTTTGGATCTAGAATAATGAAAGTTCATTAGATTAGTCCTTGGGATGAAAAAGTTATCCTGTGATGCCAGGTTAGGTAAATTACGCCAACCTTTCTGGAGTTTAGAAGAATGAGAGCTGATCTCGTAAAATATGCTTGATAGGGTAAACGCTGAGAGGTTGGTTCTAGTTGCTGATAAATCTAAAATATAGCAACATAATCTCAGTGTCTTTTAGGCCTGAGATTATTCATTTATTCCATCGGTTATGGATCTTTAGAATCCCTACTTCAGTGAGGTAAATAGACAGATTTTTGATCTCTCAAGAAATCAGGGATGCAGGAATTCAATGAGGAATGAAGTTTGAACCCAACATTGGCCATGACTGTCTTGACTGGCAGAGCAAGCTCAATGGACCGGATGGTCTATGGCTGCTGTTATTTTTTGTGTTCTTGGGGTAGGCCACCATAGAAATCGAATGAATGTTTAAGGTTTCCCTTTCCTTTTCATTTCTGAAGAGGGAATGCATTGAACTCCAAGATATCTATTTCTGATATCTGTAATGATCTGCTTGCTCTGTCTACTTCTGGTGGTCATTCAGTGCATCCATACTGACACTCTCATTGCTATAACTCAAGCACAACTTGCTACTGGATTGTTTGCATGTGCAGCAGATGCTATTTTGGACACCAAGTAACACCCATAGTGCCAGATATCTTCTAAGCTGTAAAGATAAAGCATGTTATATTGCTGTGTGTATAAAGCTGCTAAAAGGTTTTACAAGATAAAGTAACTGAATAACTAAATAAGAGTCATAAACTTCAAGGGCTTTGCTGTAAATGAGTGTTTATGAGGATTGGAAACAATTGCCTGCTACCACGACAACATATTTGATCCACTGTAGTTCTGCTCTTACCTTCGGAAACTCTGAAATAATGGAAAGGTGTCTACGCATACAATGTATAGTAGCTACAACATTTATGGAGCCAAATGTCAGGTCAATAGTGTTCTGCTAACTCCCCCCCACCCCAAATCTGTCCTCATAAAGCAGGCAATTCAGTGTATAATGCTACTGAATAGATTAAGTGGATAACTTCTCTGTTTAGAGACAATCATTACCAAGCACATGTGGGGTAAATGTTATTTTTCACTTCTTAGCCCAAGCTTTGATGTTGTGCAGATTATGCTGTGTGAGTGCATGGAAAATTTGATTATCCGAAAATGGTGAATGGAGTTAAAGACTGCAATAATCAGAGAACAGTTCCACTTCTGATTTTTTTATGGAGGACAGGACATTGATGCAACATTTGCAGGTAAATAGACCCAGAGCATTATCCTGAGAATTCAAGGTTTTTGTGGCATGAATGGTAATGCCTCTACCTCTAAGCCAAGAGACCCGGGTTCAAACCCACCTGCTCCAGAGCTGTATAAAGACATTTCAGAGGAGGTTGACATGCACTGAGGAACTTCTGTAATGACGTCTTGGTATTAAACATGATCTGTGTATTTTTTCCCTGATCTCTGTGACCTTCAGTTGTTCTTTAGTGCCACACTGTGTTAAATGTTACCTTTTTATTGTCCATTTTTAAAACAAGAGCAGAATCTTCTCAGCCCTTAAATGACTTGGGCAGTGACGAGTCAGCTGATAAAATATGGCAAGATAAGAAACACCATAAGTTGAGAAAAAAAAGCTGGTTTTCCACCCAAGGTCTTAACAGAGGGATGAGAATCTCATCACTGAGCATTGAGAGACCTATTTGCATGCATTAACATTACTATTTAATTTCACCTCATCTATGTGCGCTTTGATGTATCACCAGACTGTGAATAGAAACTGGACATTGACAAGTCCTGGCATAATAGTCTGAGCAGGTCACTGGCAACTCCTGACTTGCCACTTGCTCCTCCAGACTCCATCTTGACCAGCATTCCCCAACATCTCAGGGCACGCTGTATGAACAGTGACCACTTGTAGCCTTCATACGTGGAGGGTGGCATCCGAGATGTAGCAGGAGAAAGTGAGGACTGCAGACGCTGGAGATCAGAGTTGAAAAGTGTGGCGCTGGAAAGTCACAGCAGGTCAGGCAGCATCTGAGGAGCAGGACAATCAACATTTTGGGCATGAGCCTTTCATCAGAAATGTGGCAGGGGAATGGGTGGGGGAAGGGGGCTGAAAGATAAATAGGAGGGTGGGGGCAGGACTGAGGGAAGGTAGCTGGGAAGGCGATAGGAAAATGCAGGTGGGGTGTGATGGTGATAGGTCGGAGGGGAAGGTGGAACAGATAGGTGGGAAGGAAGATGGATAGGTGGGACAGGAGGAAGGATGCCTCATCTTCCTGAATGGGACCCTCCAACCACATGACCTCAACGTCAATTTCACCAGTTTCCTCGTCTCCCCTTCCCCCACCTCATTCAACTCAACACCATCCTCTTGAACTGTCTTAACTGCCTATCTTCCTTCCCACCTATCCACTCCACCCTCCCGCCAACCTTTCAGCATCACCCCCCACCTGCATCTGCCCATAGCCTTCCCAGCTCTCTCTCTCCCCCCCCCCCCCCCACCACCATCCTATTTATCTCTTAGCTCCCTTCCCCCTCCTGAACATTCCTGATGAAGGGCATATGACCAAAACATGGATTCTCCTGATCCAAGATATAGTAGTCTCACCACATCATTGTGGCACTTTTCTGACTCAGTCAGAAGACAGTTCACCATTTCAGTACTGCATTTTGGACCACACCGATATTATTCATTGTAGTGCTGCTGCCAGGCCACTTTGTGAACAGGGACAGGCACATAGCATCAGGGCAGGAAGAATCACAAGGTTCCTAGCTTGCTTTTTTAGAACTTACTCACTTTGTGCCTACTTGGATGCTCACAATGTCCCTGCCTTTTTACACATTCAGAGGCACGGAGACATGGAGTTTTATCATCATGGAAACAGGTCCTTCAGCACATTATGTCCACAAGTCATCAAACATCCATCTATTCTAAATTAATTTTCTCGCACTTGGGCCATAGTCTTGTATGCTGTGTCATTTCAAATTTTCATTTCAATACTTCTTAAGTGTCTTGAGGGTATTCCTTCCCTTAAAACTGTGCTCCCCCCCATTATTGATCCGTCTACTCAGGGAAAAGGTTTCTCTCTATCTACCCTGCTTATACTGCTCAAAACATGGTACACCTCATTCAACGTCCCCCTCAACCTTCACTGCTCTAATGTAAATAACTCAGACTTCATAGTCTCTCTTCATTGCTGAATCACTCATTGCCAGGCAAATTCCTGATGAATCTCTTCTGCATCCTCTCGAATGCAATCATTTCCTTCTTACACTGTAGCAACCAAAACTATACTCCAGCTGTGGCCTAACTAACATTTTGTGCAGCTCCTTCATAACCTCCTTGGTCTTATGTTCAGAACGTTCTCAGTATTTCTGTTGGCCTTTTAGAATAAATATAAACCAAAGCATCTTGTCATATTTGCCAGCTGTGATCAGTCAGGGGATGGTAACATTACTGTATGGCACCATGCTATGTCAATGTTACACCTATAAGACATGCCTGTGGCTTACATGGCAAACACACAAAATGTATTCCAACCAAATTGCCATCTCTAAAACTTCCAAGGGAGAGCAGTCCTCAGTCAAGTCCAGTGGACTGTTGTCAATCAGCGAGTCTGCCACTGGAAGTCAAGAGCATCATCTAATATCAGTCCAAGGACTTGGACACAGTCAGTTGGGAGTTTGCAGCAATTGTGATCAAGGGTTCCAGATCATTACAGTCCAAGTCAGGGATCTTGTGAGTACTGCAAGTCTAGTAAAACCATGCAGGGAGTAGCAATAAATCAGTCAGGGAGCTGAACAGGGATCAATGAGGGTCTGGTCACTCATCAGTCTGTCTTTCCAGTTCAGGCAGGAGGGTGGGCCACGGTCAGTCCAGACATCTGTTCACTAAAAGTCAAAGGGTCACCAGTGACCATTGCTGTGGTGCGGATGGTGGGGAAGTCAATTGTGGGGATTGGACCAACATGCAGAGATGATGACTGTGAAGGACCAATTAGAGACATTTCTTCATCAAGCTGTTGAGACATGGCAGTAAAGTTCTCACTAGATTTTGCTCCTGATTCTCACTGAGTTAACATACTCACTGAGGTGAGTGTATCTGAGCTAGTGGTTTTGGGGGCTAGTGCTAGAAAAGGCCATGTCTGTGCATCCTCTGAAGGGCCTCTGTCTTCTTCTTCAGAGGTGGAAGTAGACTGATGTTCAGAGGAGCAGCTCCCTTCAAGGCAGAGACTGGGCAGACTCTGAAGGAGACAAGGAAGGGAATGGGTAGTGAAATGCAGGACATATTGAGAGTATATTCATTATGGATAGTACTTGACAATGAATCTTATTTGGTTGCTAGGACATGGAGGTCTTGGCATCTTCATACGTCACAGTCCTCCTTATAGTGGATGAGGAGACAAATGCCAGCTGCCCCACCACCAACCATGGTCTTTCTGTCCTCTTGTGGGCCACCTGTTCCTACAATTAACCAAAAACAGTTTGATCGAGTGCAAGGGTAGCTGGCACAGCTGTTCCAGCTAGTATAGGTGTAGGGGAAAGGTGGTGAGGTAGCCTGAGCGAGTCAGTGAGTAGGAATGGCGGAGGGAAGGAAAGGTTAGTATTCTGGGAGCATGGATTGGGTGAGAGCAATTTCCAGTGAGGTGTTGCGAGCAGTGGTCAAAGTGGTCATGGTAGCAGATGGGTGTAGGGGCAGAGCTAGGATGAGTGTGAGGTAGCAGAGAGAAGATAGGGACACTTAGCCTCACAGAGCACAGAGGACATTAACCTTCTGCCTATACTGGGCATTCTCCTGGATCATGGACACCACAGGTGGTAACCTCAGACTAGGCTGGCAGGGTCTGGCTCATTCTGACAGTCCTGAGGGAAGTGGACAGCCTTCCTGTCCAACATAACCTCTGGGTCACTGTCAGCAAAGCAGAACATTAACATCCCTTTCTCAGCCATGTCCTTTAGAATTGTGTAGCAACTCATTGTGAAAAGCATAATTTGGTTTGCAGCATTGGCCTTAATGCACAGCTGGCATTTAAATATGGCACCAGCAGTACGAATCCAAGCAGGTTCTGGCATCAGAGAGTATGTCTGTGGCTGATGAGCCCAGAATAGTGTGAGAGTAGCAATGTTGGGGCACAATGCATGTACAATGATGTCAGCGCAGAGAATTCTCTGAGATACATCATTGGAATTCATGGAGAGAAGCCCTCCATGATATTCCCTGAAATTTGATACTTAGCTGATCTTTGATAAAATTCAGCCCAATGTCTGCAATGAAGCTGAGTCACTCTGTTTAATGATCATGGTGGATCCCGAACCAACTTAAATGCAACTTCTGCACTTGATGTAAGTTCAGCATCCGTGCACAGGATGCTGTATCCACACTGGTGACAATATTTAAAGTCTTAAATCACAGGGTCTGTTATTAAATTTGACCTGTGCTTACAAAAGAAGTTATATTTTTGCAACTGTTTAAGTTCAGACATTTATGGGTTTCTTTACTTGAAAAATGTTAAGAAACGAAAGCTTTGTGACTCTTGTAAGGAAAATACAGACATTCCTATACATGACAATATGTACTACCTAAACATCATGGTGTTTTATTTTTGGCAGTTATTTAGTTGTTAAAGTTTTACTGAACAGGACACAAGTTCTTGTTGCTGAATTTCAGAATCTACTGAAACTATATGATAATTTTATGAAACAGACTATAACCTGGTGTTGTGTGATTTTTTTACTCAAGTAAACAAGTTGCTGTCATTATCCATGCTCTTCATGTCAGCACACCTCATACGAATGTCAGAAAACATCTTCATAAGCCCTTTGTACAAAAGAAGAAGTATACTGTGACTGTAATCAGCTTTATTCTAGCCTTGCATTACCTGTCACTGCTACACTATCTTCCCCAGTAATTCCCCACTAATCTTGCCTAATCACTACAACACACTTCACTCCACCTCTTTTTGTGAGATGGCATTGAAAAGTTATTGGGGTAGGTAGGTGAGAATGTGAATTTGAGGTTACAGTCAGATTACCCATGACCTTATTAAATGGTGGAGCAGTTTCAAGGGGCTAAATGGCATCTTCCTGCTCCTGCTTTGTATGTTTACATGAATCACCCTAAGGCTACTCTCAATCATTAGCAAAGTGCTGTCAAGTAGCAATTTCAAATGAATAACCCAAACACTGATGCTTGGCTTGAGTTCCACAAGAGCCAATCAGCTCCTGACCTTATTTTGGCCTTGGTCCAAACGTGGACAACAGACTTAAAATGCTGAGGTGACATGAGTGTGACTGATTTTAACACCAAGGCAGTATTTGGCTATCTATAGTATCAGGGAGCCCCAGCAAAACCAACATAAATGGAAATCAGGGAACACAGTCTCCACTGGGTGGTGTCATCCCTAGCACAAAGCAAAACAGTTGCCATTGTTGGAGTTCAATCATCTCAGTCCACGGACATCTTTGTAAGAGTTCCTCAGGGCAAAATGCTATGCACAATCACCTTCAGCTACTTCATCAATGACTTTCCTCCATCATAAAGTCATAAGTGGGCATGTTCAGCATGCAGTTATCAATGTTCAGTACCATGTGTTATGCCTTAGATATTGAAGTGGTTCACGTTCAAATGCAGCAAGACTTGGATAATATCCAGATTTGAGCTGATAAATGGCAAGTAACATTCACACTACACAAATGCCAAGCAATGGCTGTCTCAAATAAGAGACAATCTATCACACCTTTGC
This sequence comes from Chiloscyllium punctatum, assembly GCF_047496795.1. Lineage (NCBI taxonomy): Eukaryota > Metazoa > Chordata > Chondrichthyes > Orectolobiformes > Hemiscylliidae > Chiloscyllium > Chiloscyllium punctatum. The sequence continues at coordinate 56,917,261 of NC_092740.1, forward strand.
ATTTAATGGCATCACTATTGCTGAATCCTCCACTATCAACTTCCTTGGATTACCATTGACAAGAAATTGAACTGACCTAGCCACGTAAATAATGTGGCTATATCAACAATCAATAACATGGTAATTATTAGACTTTTAAATCCAGTTTTTTAAAAAAAAATGAAAATCCAACATCTGCAAATTTGGGATTTGAATCAGGTTTCCCAGAGTATGAACTGAATCTCTGAGTCACTGGATCTCAAATATGTTGGCAAATATCTAAGTGTAAAAACAATCGGCAATAATAATTGAGCTCTTAGAGTACACAAATATCAGCTGGGATATGAATAATGTGAAAAGCACAATGCTAATAAACAACATTCAAGAAAAGCCTTCAAGAAAAGGAGGCAGAATTCTCAATTTAGACTTAGAAAATGAATCCAGGCAAATTGGTGAAGTTGCAGGGGATGACCATTTTAAAGACCCTGACTGTCTTACAGTTAGATTTGACTATTTGTAGAAAAGAACAAAGATAGAACAGGAGTAAAAATTTGAAATTGGAGGAAGACAAACTTGATGAAGTTTGAACCGTGATCAGGTGAAGGTGGGTTGGATATAGCAACTTGAAGGAAAATCAGTGTCAAATCTGTAGGAGGCATTCAAAAGTGAGATTCTCTCAACTCAGTGTTGACATGTCCCCATAAGGAAACAGGGAGAAAAAAATGGCAGAGTAGACAAGCAGGAAGCTGGAATAACACAACAAGCCAGGCAACATCAGGAGCTAGAAAAATAAGAAGAATTATACCCGAAACATTGACTTATCCAGCTCCTAAAGCTGTGTGGCTTGCTGTGTTCTTCCATCCTCCTGCTTGTCCCATAAGAAAACAAGCTGATACTGCCAAATCTGGACCCTCCTGTTTATCTACAAACAGGCAGAGGAGAATAAAGCAGAAAAAGAAAGATAATGACAATCACAATTAACTTAACATTATGAAAAAACCTAGAGGAGTATAGAAAATATTGAGGTGGAGTAAAACAGGAAATTAGAAAATATTAGCTGAGAAGGTCCAGGGAAACCCAAAGTTGTTTTATTAGCACATTAGACAATCACTGTGGAAAGGTTTGAGCCTATCAGTGGTGTAGAGAGTAACTTACACATGAATGCAGAAGAAATAGGCAGGGTTCTTAGTGAGTACTTTTCTCTGATTTCACAATGGAGAGGGATAATGTAGGCATTCTAGTTAAGGAGCAGGAGTGTGCTATATTGGATACAGTAACTATAATGCAGCAAGAAATACTAAAGGAACGGACATCCTTGAAGGTAGATAAGTCACCAGGGTCAGACGGGTTGTATCCCAGGCTGGTAAAAGAAGTTGGGAGGATGTCATGAATGCTCTGCAGATTCTTTTCCAGATAAAGCAATATACCAGAGGATTGGAGACCTGCAGACATCGTACCATGATTTAAAAAGGGTACACTGGACAAGCCAAATAATTGCAGGGCAGTCAGTCTGACTTTGGTGATAGGCAAATAATTAGAATCATCACTGAGAGACAAAATAAACTGTCACTTATAAAGGAGTGGATTAATCAGGCATAGTTTTGTTAAGGAAAACTCATGTCAAACTAACTTAGGTGTTTTGAGGAGCTAACAAAGAGGATTGATGAGGCTGGTGCATTGGGTGTTGATCACATGGATTTAGTAAGGCATTTGGCAAGGCTCCCTTGGAAATCGATTAGAAGTAAAGCCTTTGTTTTATAGCAGTATGAATCATAGAATCCCAACAGTGTGGAAACAGGCCCTTCGGCCCATCAAGTTTACATTGACCCTCTGAAGTGTAACCCACCCAGATCCATTCCCCTAACCGATTATCCTATATTTACCTCTGAATAATGCACCTAACCAACACAGCCCTGAATACTATGGGCAATTTAGCATGGCTATTCACCTAACCTGCATATCTTTGGATTGTGGAAGGAAACCGGAGTACCCAGAGGAAACCCACACACAGGGAGAATATGCAAACTCCACACAGTTGCCTGAGGCTGAAATCGAACCCAGGCTCCTGGCGCTGTGAGGCAGCAGTGCTCACCACTGAGCCACTATGCCGCCATAGTATGTTGCAAGTTCAATGCAAAATTGGCTCAATGACAAGAAACAAAGTGTAATGGCAGCTGAATGATTTTGTGAATGATAAATTGTTTTCAGGGGCAGTACACAGGACTCAAGTTAAGATCCTTTGCTATTTGTTATGTGTTTTAATGATTCCAAATTAAATGTGCAAGGTTTGATCTTGAAATTTGTAGGTGATACAAATATTGGCTCGGGAGCTGATAATGAAAAAGACAGCTCTCGACTTCAGAATAATATCAATGGCTTTGTTGAGTTGGCGGAAAAGTGGCAAAAGGAATTCAATCTGGAGAAGTGTGAGGTTATGTCTTTGGGGAAAACTAACAAAGCAAGGGGATGTTCAATAAATTGCAGGGTATTGAGAGGAGTAGAGGAAGTGCAAGACCTTGGAGAGCATTCTATAGGTCCCAGAAGATGAGAGGACAGGTTGGCAAGGTGGTAAAGAAGGCTTATGGGATACTTTACTCATTCTACATGGTATTGAATACAAGATGGGTTTTTTTTTATTCACTCATGGGATGTGGGCACCGCTGGCTGGGCCAGCATTTTATTACCCACCCTTAGTTGCCCTTGAGAAGGTAGTGGTGGTGTAATGTTGGAACTCTATAAACCAGGCTTTGGTCTAAGTTGTATATTTCTTGTCCCATGTTACAGGAAAGTCGTAACTGCTGTGAAAAAAGTTAAAAATCACTCAACAGCAGGTTAGAGTCCAACAGGTTTAGATGTACAAGCTTTGACGGTACTGTAACTAGCTACCTGACAAAGGAGCAGTGCTTCTTCCAAATAAACCTGTTGGACTATAACCTGGTGTGTGTTGTGAATTTTAACTTTGTTCACCCCAGTCCAAAACTGGCGCTTCCACATCATAATTGCTGTGGAGAGAGTAAAGAGGAGGTTTTTTGTCAATTTTGCTTGACCATTAAAATTGTAGTTGCGAGGAAATATTGGATAGGCTAGGGTTTTTTTGTAAGAACAGAGGGGGTTCACGTGTGCTTAATTCAGATAAACAAAATTATGAGGACCCTGGGAAAGGGAAAGCCTGGGAAACTGAGAGTTGACCGGAAGGTTTGATTACCCTAGCAAATAGGTCGATTACCACAGTCAAAGATTTAGGGTGGTCAAAGCAAAACTGCTGCAGATGCTAGAAATATGAAACTAATAAATATATTCAGGGTGAACTCAACATATCTGGCTGTTTCTGTGGCGAGAGATACAGTATTTATAATTCAGTATTTATGATTCAGAATTAAATGCACAAAGCAGAATTTGGAAGTCTCCAGACAACAAAAAAAATTGACTGGTTGATGATGGGAAGGATAGCTGTCAATTCTGGAATGATATTAATGGTTTGCTTGAGTGGGGAAGAAGTGGCAAATGGAATTCAATCTGTTGAAGTTATGAAGCAGAGTCATACCAGACTCTAAATCTTAACTCTGTTACTCTCTCCACTGAGTCTCTCCAGCATTTGCTGTGCTTGTTACAATTTCAAGTGATTGGTAGAAGTACTGGAGGCATGGTCAAAAATATTTTCACCCAGAGGGTACGGGTGGCTGGAATTTGCTACCTGATATGGTGATTTCAATAAATTTAAAAGGTACCTGGATCTAAACATGCTGTACCTTGCAGGGCTATGGACCATGTACTCAAAGGTGGGAATAGAATGGTTGACTCATTTTATTGATTCAGCTGGCACAGTCACTATAGGCTGAATGAACTCTTTCTGTGGTTTAACTTTCTTCTTTTTTTATCTTGTCACCAATCTTAAATTTCAAGATGCATGGCAAAACCATGTGAAGATTGAGGAACTAGTTTTGAGCTCAGATTGAATTAGATAGCATTCCAAAAATAGTGCACTTTAGTCATTTTGCTTTTGCTACCAATCTAAATTCGAACTCAATAACATACACTTAGTTTAAAAATCTACTGAGATGCTTTTGTCCTCTGGCCTTTGGGATCCATGAGGATCCTGCTAAAATATGCTCCACTTGCATTAAAGCAGAAACAGACTCATTCATCAAAGCAGAGCTGGCGCATCAAATTTCTTTTCCTACAGGAAGTGTGTCCAGCGTCTTATTCTTTGAGCTGACTATCAAGATCCCCTGCAAGTCATTGGGCATGGAGGTAAATTCCCATACTTTGGGTGTCTCCTCCCAAAGAGGATAGATGTTGACAATGAAATTGAATGTTGCCTGCAGTGTGCCAGCAAAGCATTTTGCAGTGTGTTTAATAAACAATACCTTAACCCAATACTAAGCACAGGATCCAGAGAACAGCAACATGAACAGATACTGCAAATCTCTCGAGAACTGAGAAATATCACCAGTAATGGTTCCACAAAATCCTACAAATTCAATGGTAGTAATAAGTACTCCAATATCTATGCACCTTCTCAAGCCAATATTCCCAACATTGAAGGTTATGCTACTTATTCTGGTCATAATAAGGAATTTATAACATTGCCAGGTCAATCTAACCTAATGAAATGTGCATTCTGTGGGATTGGAAGGGCGTGGAGTAGGTGACCCTGACCAGCAAATATGCAAGAAGTATCAGTGGCTACACAAGATTGAGCTCTGAGTTAAGGAACTTAGACTGGTAACTGAAGTGACTGCTGTGCATCAGTGACCTACACAATGCCCTTGTTATAAGCTTCCTCAGCTAGCTCACCCACACCTTCTTGGTTTCATTCTCCCATCTGCTCCTGACTACATCTATCATCTATCAGTAATTGCAGCAATGTATCATTGAATCACAGTCCTGCTTTGCTACATGTCTACCATCTGTCCTGAACACCTCCAATTTCAATTATACAATATCCTTTTAACTACTGTTGAGATTTTGACATGCAGTTATGCATCACACTCACTGTCCAGCTTGAAAAAACAATACTCCAATGTCAAATTGCTGGGTTTCTCTCACTTAATGCCACAACACAACCCATTTCAAGTCACGAACATAGTCTCTAAAAGCTTTTTACGTGTGAGGATAATCAATTTTGATATTTTTCACACAGATTTGACAAACAGGAGATCATGTTAACAAAAATCCACACCATTTACAGTGCTTTTTATGTATGAAATGCATGTTGAGACAAAAAAACAGTCCTGTTGACTGAAAGTTCTGAGACAGGAGTGCACCTTCACAGCCATTGGGGAGCAGAAAATCAGAATTGCAAAGGCATTAAGTGACTTGGTGTCAGTTTAATTTGGGAGAAAGATGATTTTATTCTGCCCTTTGTTAATATAGTGGAATGCTTGAACTTTGATATATTCTTTGTACAGTTCTTTTTTAAACATTAAAATCTGCACAAGTTCATGAATCACAAAACAATGCTTGTTCTGTTAACTCCCTAAGATTCAATGTTTGGGAACAAAGTTCTCATTTGAGGGGACCTCTGAACTAATACTGAAGAATGATTTTCGACAGACTTTCAACTTCCAGTTTTACCATTGCCACTCACAACAACTAATAACCGTGTTTATTCAGTTAGGATTTTTATTATCATTTAGCAGGAAGGATTTCAAACTGGAAATGTTTCGACAGAGACAGCTGACTTCTTTCACCAGTGCAAAGAACTATGTTTACAACAATCTCCCTGCATGTTACAGAACAGCATTTAAAAAGCTGATGATTATTTTGACGATCTCTGATGTGAACGCTGGAATTTATCAGTCTATAAGATTCAGCATTGCATGAGAATGTTGGTTTTGGAAACCATTCGTAGGAACAGCTCTTCATTGATTGGAAATCTCATTCAATGTTCAGTTGATCAAGATTAACTTGTGGAAGTTTGCATGGCTGTATCATCTGTACGACGAGATTCAGATTGCAAATTGACTGTAGTCATTGACAATGAGAGAATTCTAGACATTCACATTCTTCATGCTGTCGAAAGAACCAAAGTGTAGAAAATGAAAAGCTACTGAAGGGAATGTTTGAAGCTATGAAAACAGTAATTTCATTGTTCACTTTTTTGATCATTTGGGTCTATTTGTGAATATTTTCTTTCATGACAAAACAGCAATACCATAATCCTTGATTTTTGTCTAATAGATATGAGCTTCACTTACTCTAAGCCATCTTGAAGCTTATTTTTAGAACATAGAACAGCGCAGTACAGGGCCTTTGGCCCTCGATGTTATGCTGACTTGTGAAACCACTCTGAAGCCCATTAACCTGCACTATTCCATTATCATCCATATGTTTATCCAATGACCATCTAAATGCCCTTAAAGTTGGCGAGTGTGCTACTGTTGCAGACAGGGCGTTCCACACCCTTACTACTCTGTGAGTAAAGAAACTACCTCTGACCTCTTTCCTACATCTGACTCCCCTCAATTTAAAGTTATGTCCCCTTGTGCGAGCCATCATCATCTGAGGAAAAAGGCTCTCACTGTCTGCCCAATCTAATCCTCTGATCATCTTATATGTCTCTATTAAATCACCTGTCAACCTTCTTCTCTGTAAAGAAAACAGCCTCAATTCCCTCAGGCTTTCCTCATAACATCTTCCCTCAGTACCAGGCAACATTCTGGTAAATCTCCTCTGCACACTTTCCAATGCTTCCACATTCTTCCTATAATGCAGTGACCAGAACTGTGCGCAATACTCCAAGTATGGCCTCGACAGAGTTTTGTACAGCTGCAACATGACCTCATGGCTCCAAAATTCAATCCTTCTACCTACTAATGAATGCTAACACAACATATGCCTTCTTAACAACCCTATCAACCTGGGTGGCAACTATCAGGGATCTATGTACATGGATACCGAGATGGACTCAGGCAGCTGAGGAAATTTGGCATGACAGTGAATACCCTTGCCAGCTTTTAGTGGTGTGCCATTGAGAGCATTCTGTCTGGATGTATCACTACCTGGATTGGCAACTGTACCATTCAAGATCAGAGACGGTTACAGAGAGTGGTGAACTCAGCCCGGACAATCACAAAGGCCAACCTCCCAGCTATAGAATCCATCTACCAGGCATGCTGTCAAGGAAAGGCCACCAGGATTCTCAAAGATCTACCCCACCATGGCAATGTTTTTCTATAACCTCTACCAATAGGGAGAAGGTACAGAAGCCTTAACACATGCACCAGCATGTTTTCAAAAGAGTTTCTACCCTATTGTTGTTAGAAAAATGAATAGACTCACAAATTCTTAACATTCATCTGTACCTGTGTTTTTGTTTTTGCTGCTGTCTACCTATTATTTATTTATCTATGCTACTTAACTATGTGATCTGCCTGTATTGCTCGCAAGACAAAGCTTTTCACTGTGCTTCGGTACACGTGACAATAAATTCAATTCAATTCAATCATCTCTCTGGTCATCCACACTGCCAAGAGTCTTACTGTTAGCCCAGTACTCTGTATTCCTTCCAAAGTGAATTTACTCCTTCCAAAGTGAATTATCTCACACTTGTCAACATTAAACTCCATTTGCCACCTCTCAGCCCAGCTCTGCAGCATATCTATATCCCTCTGTAACCTGCAATATCCTCCAGCACTATCCACAACTCCACTAACCTTAGTGTCATCCGCAAATTTACTAACCCATCCTTCTACACCCTTATCTAGGTCATTTATGAAAATGACAAACAGCAGTGGCCCCAAAACAGATCTTTGTGGTACACCACTAATAACTAAAGTCCAGGATAAATAATTTCCATCAACCACCACCCTCTGTCTTCTTTCAGCTAGTCACTTTCTGATCCAAACCATTAAATCACCCTCAATCCCAGACCTCCATATTTTCTGAAATAGCCTACCGTGGGGAACCTTATCAAACACTTTACTGAAATCCATATACAGCACATCAACCACTTTACCCTCATTCACCTGTTTGGTCACCTTCTCAAAGAACTCAATAAGGTTTGTGTGGCATGAGCTACCCTTCACAAAAACATGTTGACTATTCCTAATCAAATTATTCCTTTCTACAAATCTTATCTCTTATAACCCTTTCCAACACTTTACCCATAACCAAAGTAAGGCTCACTGGTCTATAATTACAAGGGTTGACCCTACTCCCCTTCTTGAACAAGGAAACAGCATTTGCCATCCTCCAGTCTTCTGGCACTATTCCTGTAGACAATAAAGACATAAAGATCAAAGCTAAAGGTTCTGCAATCTCCTCCATGGCTTCCCAGAGAATTCCAAGGATAAATCCCATCCGGCCCAGGGAATTTAGCTATTTTCACAGTCTCAAGAATTGCTAACACCTCCTCCTTATGAACCTCAATTCTGTCTAGTTTAATAGTCTGTACTTCAGTATTCTCCTCAACAACATCGTCCTTTTCCAGTGTGAGTACTGATGAAAAATATTCATTTAGCGCCTCTCCTGTCTCCTTGGTCTCCATGCACATCATCCTACAAATGTCCTTGACTGGCCCTAATCTTATTCTAGACATTCTTTTATTCTTGACGTACTAGAAAGCTTTAGGTTCTCCTTGATCCTACGTGCCAAAGACTTCTCATGTCCCCTCCTGGCTCCTCTTAGGTCCTTCCTGGCTAACTTGTAACTCTCAAACGCCCTAACTGAGCCTTCACGTCTCATCCTCACATCAGCTTCCTTCTTTCTCTTGACAAGAGATTTAGCTTCTTTAGTAAACCGCAGCTCCCTGCTCGATCACTTTCTCCCTGCCTGACAGGTACATACTTATCAAGGACACACAGTAGCTGTTATAGAGTCATAGAGATGTACAGCATGGAAACAGACTCTTCGGTCCAACTCGTCCATGCCAACTAGATATTCCAACCCAATCTAATCCCACCTACTTGCATCTGGCCCATATCCCTCCAAACCCTTCCTATTCATGTACCCATCCAGATACCTTTTAAATGTTGCAATTGTACTCGCCTCCACCACTTCCTCTGGCAGCTCATTCCATACACATACCAACCTCTGCGTGAAAAAGTTGCCCCTTAGGTCTCTTTTATATCTTTCCCTCTCACCCTAAACCTATGCCCTCTAGTTCTGGACTCCATCACCCCAGGAAAGAGACTTTGTCTATTTATCCTACCCATGCCCCTCATGATTTTATAAACCTCTATAAGGTCACCCCCCAGCCTCTGACGCTCCAACGAAAACAGCCCTAGCCTATTCAACCTTTCCCTATAGCTCAAATCCTCTAACCCTGGCAACACCCTTGTAAATCTTTTCTGGACCCTTCAAGTTTCACAACATCTTTATGAAAGAAAGGAGACCAGAATTGCATGCAATATTCCAACAGTGGTTTCACCAATGTCCTGTACAGCCGCAGCACGACCTCCCAACTCCTGTATTCAATACTTCGACCAATAAAAGAAAGCATACCAAATGCCTTCTTCACTATCCTATCAACCTGTGACTCCACTTTCAAGGAGCTATGAACCTGCACTCCAAGGTCTCTTTGTTCAGCCACACTCCTTAGGACCTTACCATTAAGTGTATAAGTCCTGCTAAGATTTGCTTTCCCAGAATGCAGCACCTCACATTTATCTAAATTAAACTCCATCTGCTACCTCTCAGCCCATTGGCTATTCCTTGAACAAGCTCCATATTTCAGTTGTGCCCATCCCCTGCAGTTTCCTCCCCCATCCTATGCATCCTAAGTCTTGCCTAATCACATCATAATTGCCTTTCCTCCAGCTATAACTCTTGCCCTGCAGTACATACCTATCCCTTTCCATCACTAAAGTAAACCTAACCGAATTATGGTCACTATTACCAAAGTGCTCACCTACCTCCAAATCTAACACCTGTCTAGGTTCAAATCCAATGTGTCCTCGCCTCTTGTTGGCCTATCCACATGCTGTGTCAGGAAACCCTCCTGCACACATTAGACAAAAACTGATCCATCTAAAGTACTCAAGCTACAGTATTTCCTTTGGAAAGTTGAAGCCCCCATAACAACTACCCCATTACGTTTACCCCTATTCAGAATCATCTTTGCAATCCTTTCCTCTATATCTCTGGAACTATTCAGAGGCCTATAGAAAACACCCAATAGGGAGATCTCTCCTTTCCTGTTTCTAACCTTAGCGCACACTCCCTCAGTGGACAAGTCCTCATCAAACGTCCTTTCTGCCATTGTAATACTGTCCTTGACTAACAATGCCACACCTCCCGCTCTTTTACCACCTTCCCTGTTCTTACTGAAGCATCTAAACCCCAGAACCTGCCACAACCATTCCTGTCCCTGCTCTATCCATGTCTCATAATATCAAAATCCCAGATGCCAACCCATGCTGCAAGTTCACCCACCATATTCTGGATGCTCCTGCAGTTGAAGTAGACACACTTCAAACCATCTTCCTGCCTGCCAATGCTCTCCTGTGACCTTGAAACCTTATTCATGATCTCACTACTCTCAACCTCCTGAGCACTGCAGCTACAATTTCAGTTCCCATCACCCTCCCGATGAACATTAGCAAATTTCCACCCCAGAATGTTGGTACCCCTTTGGTTCAGGTGTAGACCATCCTATTTGTAGAGGTTCCACCTATCCCAGAATGAGCCCCAATTATCCATGTATCTAAATTCCTCCCTCCTGCACCATCCCTGTAAACACATGTTCAACTCCTCTCTCTCCCTATTCCTTGGCTCGCTAACATGTGACACGGATCACAAACCAGAGATAATAACTCTGTTTGTTCTAGCTCTAAGCTTCCACCCTAGCTCCCTGAAATTTTGCCTTAAATCCCCATCCCTTTTCCTACCTATGTTGTTAGTACTTATGTGGACCACAACTTGGGGCTGCTCCCCCTCTCCCTTAAGGCTCCTGAAAATACGATCCAAGCCATCATGAACCATGACACCTGGGAGTCAACACACGAACCATGAGTCTCTCTCATTCCCATAGAACCTCTTATCTGTCCCCCGAACTAATGCTCATTCTCTTCCCCCTTCTCTTCTGAGCATCAGTGACAGACTCTGTGCCAGAGATCTGTGCCCCATTGCTTTCCCCTGATAAGTCACCCCCCCCCCCAACAGTATCCAAAATGGTATACTTGTTATTGAGGGGAATGGCCACAGGGGATCCCTGCATTGCCTGCCGGTTACCTTTTCACCCCCTGACTGTAGCCCATCTGCCTTTTTCTTGTATCTGAGGTGTGACTACCTCCCTGTAACTCCTCTCAATTATCCCCTCCACCTCCCGAATGATCCAAAGTTCATCCAGCTCCAGCTCCAGTTCCCTAACACGGTTTCCGAGGAGCAGGAGTTGGGTACACTAGTGGGGACACTAGTGATGACCACTGCCTCCCACATTCTACCCCAAATAAATTACCTTATCCACCTAGCCATTCCATGTCCCCTCCTGCATTGCCTATACATGAGGTAAGCTTTTCAATGCTTAACTTACCTTCCTGGCAGCCCCCTGGTCCAGCACCAGAATCAAGCTAATGATGTTTATGATTACAATTTGGATAAGAATTTAGGCGGCATGGTTTGTAAATTTGTGGATGCAACCAAAGTTGGTGGTACAGTCGACAGTGAAGGTTATTTAAGATTACAAACAGTTCTTGATCAATTCAGCGAAAAGGCCAAGAATTGGCAGTTGGAGGATAGGCTGGACCTTTTTTAACTGAAGCATAGAAGATTGAGGGGTGACCTTACAGATATTTATAAAACCATGAGGGGCATACATAAGGTATGTGCAGGTTAGGTGAATTGGCCATGCTAAATTGCCCATATGTGCGTTAGTCAGAGGGAAATGGGTCTGGGTGGGTTACTCTCCGGAGGGTCAGTGTGGACTGGTTGGGCCGAAGAGCCTGTTTCCACACTGTAGGGAATCTAATCTAATCTAAAATTCTCCCGATTCTACAACAGTCACAACATATCTGAAGTTAGCAAAACTAACAGTGCAATTCAATGAAGAAGGGAGACTGAGATCAAGGGACTACAAACCAGTTAGCCTGCAACCTCTATCAGGAAAATGTTAGAACTCTTTATTCAAGAAGTTTTAACAATGCACATAGAATGTCAAAGCAGAAGCTGACAGAATCAACATGGTTTTTTGAAAAGGAGATAACATTGGACATTCATTGCAGTTTTAAGTTGTAACTGGTGGGGTGGACAAAGGGATGCCTTTGGTATAGTATATTTTGATTTCAAATAGACATTTAAAAGGTACTCATACCAAAGGTTAATAAAACATAGACTGGGACTATCATAGTGCTAGGGGCTGGATGGTGAGGAATTTGTTAAATGAGGTCAAGAAAACTTACTTTATCAATATGTAGAAGTACCTGCTAGAGAAAGAGCAAAACTTGACCTTCCCATGGGAAATAAGGCAGGGCAAGTGACTGAAATGTTAGTGGTGGAACACTTTGGGACCAGTGATTGTAATTCTATTAATTTTAAAATACTTATGGAGAAGAATAGGCCTCATATAAAATTAAAGTTCTAAATTGATGGTATGCGACCGGAACTTTGAAGAGTTGATTGGAGTAAACTGTTCTCAGGTAAAGGGACCAATAGTAAGTGGAGGCTTTCAGAAGTGAGATAACAAGATTCAGAGGCATTATGTTCCTGTTAGAGTGAAGAGTAAGGCTGGTAAGAGTAGGGAACAATGGATAAATAAAGATATTGAAGTTCTGGCCAAGAATAAGAAGGAGTCGTATATTAGGTATAGCCAACTAGGATAAAGTGAATCGAAGGAATCTAGGGGCATTCTTAAGAGGGAGATTATGAGGGCATAAAGGGGATATGAGATAGCCTTGGCAGATAAGGTTAAGGACAATTCAAAAAGATTCAACAAGTAGATTAACGAGGCTGTCTATGTGTCACTTTTTACTATGAAGAAAGAAATGGAGGCTAGAGAACTCAGGGAAATAAGTATTGATATCTTGAAAACAGTCCACATTGCAGAAAAGGAAGTTCTGAAGCGCTTAAAAAAAACATAAAGGTGGTTAAATCTCAGGGCCTTGATCAAATGTATCCCAAGACATTGTGAGAAGTTAGGGAAGAAATTGTGGGGCCCCAAGCAGAGATATTTGTATCATCTGCAGCCATGGGTGAGATGACGGAGGACTGGAGGGTGGCTAAAGTTGTGGCTTTATTTAAGAAAGGCTGTTAAGCGAAGCCCTCGAACTATAGACCTATGAGTGTGACATCAGTTGTCAGTAAGTTGCTGGAGGGGATTCTGAGAGACAGGATTTACATGCATCTGGGGAGGCTGATTTGGGATAGTCTTTCTGGCTTTGTGGAAGGGAAATTGTGTCTCACAAGATTCATTGAGTGTTTTGAGGACTTAACCAAAAAGATTGAGCTCAGAGCAGTAGACGTTGTTTGCGTGGACTTTGGTAAAGTCTTTGACAAGGTTCCACGTGGTAGACTAATTAGTAAAGTTAGATCACATGGGACTTAGGGAGAACTTGCCATTGGATACAAAATTGGCTTAACAGTAGGAGACAGAGGGTAGTGGTGGAAGGTTGTTTCCCTGACGAGAAGCCTGTGACCAGCCATGTTCCACAGGCATTGGTGCTGGCTCCATTGCTGTATATAATTTATATAATCAATTTGGATGAGAATTTAGGCGGCATGGTTTGTAAGTTTGTGGATGCAACCAAAATTGGTGGTTTAGTCGACAGTGAAGGTTACCTAAGATTACAAACAGATCTTGATCAATTCAGCCAAAAGGCCAAGAAGTGGCAGTTGGAGGATAGGCTGGACCTTTTTTCGCTGAAGCATAGAAGGTTGAGGGGTGACCTTACAGATGTTTATAAAACCATGAGGGGCATACATAAGGTAAATTACAAAAATCATTTCCCGAAGGGCAGAAGAGTTCAAAATTAGGGGGCATATTTATTAAGGTGAGAGGAGAAAGTGACCTGAGTGACAACTTTTTCACACAGGGGTTGTTCATATGTGGAATGAACTGCCAGAGGAAGTGGTGGGTGCAGGTCCATTTCCAACATTTAAATGAAGTTTGGATAGGTACATGATTGTGAAAGGTTTAGAGGGCTATTGGCCAAAAGCTGGCAAGTCGGACTAGTTTAATTTGGGAAACTTGGTTGGCATGGACAAGTTGGACCAAAGGGCCTATTTTCATGTTGTATTAGTCATTTACACCAAGGAATGGCTCATGGGGTTGAACATAATCTATTGAAATGGATGGAGGATTAGATAATGAACAGGAAGCAGAGATTAGAGTTAAATAAACGAACTTTCAAATGTTGCAAGGATCATTGCCACTCTCACTGATCATGACTCAATGTTAGGAGTAAAGTCTTAATGAATGCCCCACTTCATTTCTGAAATGTTGAGCACCGATTGGTGGCAAGGGCACAGAATGCAATCTGAATATGGCCTTCAATTTCCGTCACCAAATGTCACCACTTATCAGTTTGATGAGGGACAAAAGGACAAAGCCACAAGATTGGATCTGTGACAGATGGTAAACTCTCTCCCCAACACCATTGTGGGTGTACCTACACCAAATGGACTACAGAGATTCAAAAAGGCAATTCCTTGAGCAGCACCTTCTCAAGGAATATGTGAAGAGCTCATGCTCGAAATGTTGATTCTCCTGATCCTTGGATGCTACCTGACTGGCTATGCTTTTCCAGCACCACACTCTTCCACATAGCCAAAACAAAGTCTGTTAGAACTCAGTTGCATGTTCTCATAGGAAGAATTGTAGACTCTTCAACCTGCTAAGACTGCTCTGTTATTCAATTTGATCAGCTACCTTAATGTCATTTTACTGCATTATCTCCACTTTAGGGTGGCCTGGTGGCTCAGTGGTTAGCACTGCTGCCTTACAGCACCAGGGACCTGGGTTCAATTCCACCCTTGGGCGACTGTCTGTATGGAATTTGCACATTCTCTCTGTGTCTGCATGGGTTTGCTCTGGTTTCCTCCCACAGTCCAAAGATATGCAATTGTTTTGTTAATCATGGTTAATTCACTTTTGCCTTTGGTTGTTTCTGCCGAAGGGAACATTTATCTTCATAATTTCTTTCCTTCAGATTTAAGACATTAGTTTCATAATGATGCATTTTTCATTAAAATTTAAAGTCACATTTTATCCTATTATGGCTATTATTTCCCAAAGACTCTTTCCCACAAGGTTATTAATATTCCTTCCTCATTGCACAACTTGACTGAATCAATTTTTCTGCTTGCATGGGTTATTGATTCCTTTCCTACCAGCAAAAGTGGGAACAGCCAAAGATGGCGAGGGACATCCACATCCGGTTCCCACCAAAGTTTTGTAAAGGCCTCCAGATTCGACCATGGAAATCCACACCTATGTTGCTAGTACAAATATATGAGGAATGGATTGTTTTACCAGAGATAACAATCCCAGCTGATCGGAACACTAAAGTGATAAATGATGTAGGAAAATATTCTTTGTGTAGCCAAGAGATCATTTTGGCTTCATATTTCACAAAAATGTATGTTGTTATGCAAAGAATATTTAAAAGTGCTGAGCCACCATTCACCTTATTGAAATAAAATTTTTTGTGAATTTACTGGAAAGGTGTCATCTGTTCATATGAAAATTGGACTAGCAAAGATGTGTGTTAAAAATGTTTCTTTTCTCTGTTCTTTACTGTCTATAGGTGTTTCATTCCAAATATTTATGCAGCTCTTGCCACAGCAGTTCTGATACCCTTGCTGTGCCTTGTGGGAGTCTTTGTCATTTTTATATATGTCTATCAGCTCATTCAACAATGGAAGTCATATGACGATGTCTTCAGAGGAAAAGCTAATAGCACAGGTAAGGACAGCATGAATATTATTGTTTGAATGAGTTACAACAGTCATAATAATTTCAGTATTATTTTCAACTAGATTTTTTCAGTAAAGCTCAATTTTGTCTTTGTCCTTGTGATAAAATAAAACTATTCCATGCAGAAAGGATGAAAATTCTTCAATGCACTTAAATCTTTCTTAATGATATATTCAGCCCTACTTTTATATTTCTGTTCTTTGCTTTGGTATAAGCTGACAACTAAAATATTAGTAACCCAGAATGCTGAAGTATGATTGATCTATTTTTTTATAAATATCATCTGAACATTTTGTCTTGAACTATTTGTTTTCTGCAAAAATATTGACAAGTATACATATATATTACAACTACTTCACTTGCTGTTAATCTCCTGTTGTGTGGAAGGTAGTCAGTGCCAAGTTGGAGTTATGAACTTCATAATATAATAATTATAAATAAATTATTATGTATCACAAATCAGCAAAACTATTTTATTGCAAAAGTGCAGATCTGATACCAAGTTAAAATTTTATTGATTTTTGTTGGTGTAGAAAGAGTATCTGAGTCAGTGGGTTAGAATCATTTTTATTGTGTTTCAGACATGAGTTTTAATCAATGTCATTCAAGTTTGTTGTTGTTGTTCTAGTTTTTGAATATTGTTCGTGAACTCACAATGTCCCAAAGTATCATCCAATTAAATACTTGTTGTTATGGAAGAAAGGGCAGTCTCAGATTATGCACCATAAAATCTCAATGTAATCATGGCTAGTTTGACTGTTTCAAGTTTTTTTTCCCGAAGGATTGCTGTTATTCATCGCATCAGATTGAACATTTATGCTGTTGTGCGAGATAGTGTCAAAACGGTTATTACCTGCACCTTCAATTCAGTCTCTCATCCAAAATGTGACACCTCCAATGATGCAGGTCTTCCTAACATACATCTTTCTGTTCCCCTATATAATTTAGACCACTGCAGGTTCATTAAAATTTGCAAGTTTTCATCAAATAGCGGTAAGGTCGATAAAGTATTATTGAAATTGAAAAGTTTAAGAGTACAATCATATCCCCTGGTGTTAATCCCCATTATGATATAAACAAATACCTGTTCACATTTAAATAAAACAAGAAGTTGGCCAGTACTGTTTGACATGCTTTCCTTCATTGCTCAGATCATTGAGTAGAAGATGTCATGTTGTGGTTGTACAGGACGTTGTTGAGGCCATTTCTGGAGTACCGTGTACAGTACAGTTCTGGTCACTCTGCCATTGGAAGGATATTATTAAATTTGAGAGGCTGCAGAAAATATTTACCAAGACATTCTGAGACTGGAGGGTTTGAGCTATGAGGAGAAGCTGGATAGGTTGGAACTTTGTTTCACTGTAACATAGGAGGTTAAGGGGTGACTTTATAGCGGTGTATAAAATCATGTGAGGCACAGATAAGGTGAAAAACAAAGGTCTTTTCTCTAGGGTGGGTAAGTTCAAAAGGTGAAAGGAAAAAGATGTAAAAGGGACCTGAGGGGCAATATTTTCACATAGAGGATGGTTTGTATGTGGAATCAACTGCCATAAGAAGTGGTAAGTGCAGATACAGTTGCAACATTTAAAAGACATTTAAATAGGTCCATGAATAGGAAGGGTTTAGCTGGGTATGGGCCAAATGGAGGCAAAAGGGGCTATTTTAGTTTGGGAAACTTGGTGAGCATGGACGAGTTAAATCAAAGGTTATATTTCCATGTTGTATGGCTGTGTGACTCTAGTTTGTACACAGGGAATTAAAAATCCAAAAACTCTCATAAAAAGCATCATTATCAGCATTTGTACAATTGGTTTCAAGGTATCATTTCTATGGAAAACACAGAACACCCCAAGTCTGCTAAGAATTACATTAACAAGTAAGTTATGGTAACCAGTCCAGCCCACAATGTGGCTCATTTAGAATTGATAGAAACTAAATATATTTGCATGCATAACCTGTTCCTCAGCATTACTTTTTTTTTCCAATTAAACAAGAGTATGGGGATCAATTGCTCCCTTATACATTCTCCATGGCAATACTTTGACCAGTCAGAATCTATATGCCAACAAATGAGCACTCCCATCTGGTCAAGATCCTGTTGTAATCTAAGGTATCCCTCTTTGCTGTCCACTACACCTCCAATTTTGGTGTCATCTGCAAACTTACTAACTGTACCTCTTATGCTCGCATCCAAATCATTTATGTAAATGACAAAAAGTAGAGGACCCAACACCGATCCTTGTGGCACTCCACTGGTCACAGGCCTCCAGTCTGAAAAACAACCCTCCACCACCACCCTCTGTCTTCTATCTTTGAGCCAGTTCTGTATCCAAATGGCTAGTTCTCCCTGTGTTCTGTGAGATCTAACCATGCAGAATAAATGATTTTTCCTTTTGAAATGCTTGTGGCTATCCTGATGAGTGGCAAAGAGAAAGCTTAAACAGCTTGTCTCTTTTTTTTTCTAGAAGTACACAAGTTCTGTACTACAAATAACTATTGGTATTATAATTATTATTATTATGATTATTATTATTATTACCTGCAGGGAATTGTAATTATTTCCCCATTAAAAAGTGCAGGGCATTTCTTTTTTGCTTTACTTAGTCTGTAGCACTAGGGCTGAACAGCATTGGCACAGATCCATATTGACAGATCCATGCTGAGGGTACAATACCTACTGACCCCAAGAGAGAATATGCTGGAAAATCTCAGCAAGTCTGGCAGCATCTGTAAGGAGAGGAAAGAGCTGAAGTTTTGAGTCTAACTGACCCTTTGTCAAAACCTACTGTCATACCTACTGTTCTGGACAGCCTTTATGGATGCCTGAAGTGTGCGCCAGGTGAATGTCAATGGTTATCTAGAGTGATTAATAAACATGGAAGTTGCACTCAGCGGCTTATCTGACTCAATGCAAAAATTACAATGACACTTCTGTGACCGCACTGCAACAGAAAGTCTACATCACTGAAGAAGTTGGCACTCATTCCACACATAGATGCATATGCCATGCCCACTAATAATTGTACATCTGAGCTAACACTCGCACTATGCTTGCAAATGGTGCTCTGATCACTGGCCCACTCTGCTCATTGATTCATTGGCCACTCTGGTTGCCAACCCAGTCAGCTCTTCTCTGTCACTGGTTGCTCTGAATCAAATACCTGAATGTTACCTTGCAGCCTATATATACTAACTTACAAGTGATTGATCCTGAATGACCACTCAAATGCAGTTAGTAGATTCCATTACAATTTAAAAGATTTCGGAGAGCAACTTAGGGTGGAAGTATTCCCTCTCTCTCCCTTCAGTGTAGGATGGCCTCTTAATGATTGGATTTGATTTGATTTGATTTATTGTTGTCATATGTACCGAGATACAATGAAAAGTGTTTTGCGTGCTCTACAGGCAGATCGTACCATACAAATTGCATTAGGTAACAGAACAGAGTGCAGAATACAGTATTACAGTCATAGAGAAAGTGCAGAGAGAGAAATCTCAGAATTAACATTTGAGAGGTCAGTTCAAAAGTCTGACACTAGCTGGGGAGAAGCTGTTCTTGAATCTGTTCGTCAATGTATTCAAACTTTTATATCTTCTGCCTGACAGAAGACGGCGTTAAAGAGTATAACCGGAGTGGGAGTGGGCTTTGAATATGTTGGTTGCTCTCCTGAGGAAACAGAAAGTATAAGGAGAGGCAATGGATGGAAGACTGGCTTGCATGATGAACTGGGCTATGTTCACGACTCCCTCTACTTTTGTGCAGTGTTGGACAGAGCAGTTGAATACCACACTGTGATGCATCCAGAAAGGGTAGTTACTGTGGTGTATCTATAAAAATTGATAAGTGTCTTTGTGGACATGTCGAATTTCCTTAGGTTCCTGAGGAGGTAGAGGTATTGTTGTGCTTTCTTGACCATTGTGTCGATGAGGTGGACCAGGACACATCAGTGATCATCACCCTGGAAGGGTTAGGATCCAGATTTGACTCAGACCTTGATGCAAACAGGGCCATGCCCTCCACTCCACTTCCTGAAGTCAATGACCAGCCCCTTTGTTTTGATGACACTGAAAGAGAGATTGTTCTCTTTACACCATGTGCTAAGTAGTCTATCTCTTTACTGAATTCTGTCTTGTCGTTGTTTGTGATGTATCCGACAACGATGGTGTTGTCAGCAAACTTGTAAATGGCATTTGGAAACCCACCTACCATGCTTAATTAGACAATGAGTTTACCCTCAGATTTCTCAGCGTGAACTATGAAATTGGCTTTTTCAGCAAAATTTGATGCTGGGTTATTGCTCCTGGTGTGTGGAAGGGTTAGGATCCAGATTTGACTCAGACCTTGATGCCCTGACCCAAAATATAAATTTCTGCCACTGACAGCTAAATCTTAAGGATGTGCAGATTACAAAGGACAACATTTTACCTCAGTGTCTTAACATGAAGTCTTTGCATTTACTGATCATTCATGCTCTGTAGTCCACTTCATGCATTCTCCACAAACTAACTAAATACCCCATGGTAGGTACATTATTGCATCAAATGTGTAGAGTGTTTATTATGGAGTTCTGTAAGTTGTTGGCCATCAAAAGCAGATTAGTCTGATTCCTGAAGATTACTTTAACAATGGCCTTCCCTCGATCAGAAGTAGGGCTGTTTGCTAATGAGCAACAATGAGCACCGTTGATGAATCCTGAGATACTGATGCAATTCATATCCAAATGTAGCAAGATCAGGTCTTGGTCAGGCTTACGATGACAAGTGACAACATTCATACCACCTAAGTGCCAGGCAGCGACCATCTCCAACAAGAGAAAAGGTTGTGATTACACCTTGATCATCACTGAATCCCTTTTATCAACATTATAGTGATTACCATTGACCAAGAACTGAACTGGACCAACCACATAAACATTGTGACTAAAAGGACAGGTCAGAGTCAAGGTATTGTGTAATGACTCTCCTCAAGGCACAAGTCAGGATTGTCTTGGAAAATTCTTGTGACGATGGAAGAATTCTAAAATGCTTGTGGACATATTGAACTTGTAGTTACAATGTGTGTTTTTGTCTTGAAATACACTTTTAAAAATCTCGACATACAGACAAAAGGTGACTGCAGATGTAAACTCAGTGGCAGTCTGGAGGGCGAGACACTGGAATATCACACTTAACAAGGTGTCAATGAACACAATTAATGTGACAAACACCTGATGAAGGAGCAGCACTCTGAAACTAGTGCTTCCAAATAAACCTGTTGGACTATAGCCTGGTGTTGTGTGATTTTTGTACACCCCAGTCCAACACCGGCACCTCCAAATCAAAACTGTAATCTCCTAGAGTTATTTCAGACTATAAATGTAATGGGAGAAAAGACAGCAGCCTGGGTAAGATACATGCTTTCTGTTTTCTCTGTTCAGAATTACACAATAACAGGGTTAAATACCAGCTCAACCCTCGGTCAATGTGTTCTAGTAGAAGAAGGTTGCTAGTGAGCTGAGGTGATGATGTGTGTCAGTGAGCTGATGTACTTGTGTTTGGGTTCTAGTGTATTGTCAAAGAATCACTCACTCATCACGGCTGCAAGATGAAGGGGTTCCTCACTCTCTGAATGCTGGAAACTAACTATGCAGCAAGTCACTCAAACAGAAGTAGCAAGAAACACTGTGTTGCTTCGGTACTGCCAGGCATCCACTGTCAAGAGGAAGCAAATAATTTCAAAGCCAATGTCTCTGAAATTAACGCCTTAACTATCAATGCCCACTGCCTACTCTTCTTGATGATCCAGAGGCTGACCCATATATCATTTGGCTTATTTTTTTGGGTTACTTCTAATTTATAATCTATGCATTTGTCACCTTTTTTCTTCATACATTTAATAACAAATAAATTCACTGTTTGATACCACAAGATAACCTGGTTAATTAGCTCTCTTTAAAGCTTAACTTTATTTGGTCTGGGAGAAAGACACCCACAAGGAAGGAAATCCTTTCTGAACTAACCACGTTGCAACCAACTGAGGGAATGGGTGAATAAGGAAGGGAAGCCAATTCACACCACTTCACCCAGGAGCTCGACAATTTGAGATATTCTGTCTGCAAAAATATTAACTTGGAGAATGCTGTCAGAGGCCTTGTTGTAATTATATTATCCTCTTGCCTTGATGAGTGCTGCTCGAACACTCTTAAACTTGACACCATTCAATCAAAAGTCAGCAAGTGTGGTGCTGGAAAAGCATAGCTGGTCAGGCAGCATTCCTGACGAACTGCTTATGCTCAAAACGTTGACTCTCCTGCTCCTCAGATGCTGCCTGACTGGCTGTGCTTTGCCAGCACCACACTTTTTCACCATTCAGGTCAAAACAGCTGACCTGAATGACAAATTTACGACATTCATTTCCCTTCACCAATGATACACAATGGTAGCAGTGTGTATCTTCTACAAGATGCACCACAATAATTCACCAAGGGTTGTCCTTCAGCACCTTCGAAACCTGCCTTGTGTCACTGGAAGACAGGAGCAGCAGATGCATAGAAACACCATCACCTGCAAGTTCTCTGACAAGCCACATACAATTCTGATTCAGAATTACATCGCCAATCCTTTACTGTTGCTGAATCAAAATCCTGGAACATTCTCTCTCCAAGCCAAGGGCTACAGCAGCCTGCGAAGACACTGGCTCCCACCATGTCCAGGACAATTAATGCTGGCTCAGTCAATATGCTCACGTCTAATGGATGAAAAAGTAAAGTAGAAATAGCTTCAAGGAGGCTTGTACTTTCAGTCTGGAACATTTCCTTGGTGATTTTTATTGCAAAAGTTTTCAACACATCCTGCTTGAAGGTATCTTTGTCTCCCCAAGCTGATGGTTTTTATAAGGCCCAGGAACTAAATTTAAAATAATGGTTCATTCTGAGACATGCAGACTCATTATATTATAATATTTAAATGACCAACACTCCCCCTATAAATGGATTGGTTACCCAGCTCCAAGCTGCCTCCTGCTAAGTTTGGAAATGGACAGGTTGGACATGAGTTGTGACAGATTTTCATACTTTTTACATGTTTACATGTCACTTGACCTAGGCTCACCAAATAAAAATTAAAGTTTAACTTTGTTCATTCATTCACTTTGATGGAAAGTCCAGTAATTTTTTTTTGCATAATCCTAATTGACCTTGAGTAGGTAGAAGTGAGTCACCTTCTTGTTTCAGCCATTTAGATAGGATGATACAGAATTCAACAAACATAAAGGAATGTCAATGAATTTCCATGTCAGGGTTATATGTAACTTGGAGGGGGATTTCCAACTTGTGCAGTATTTTACTTTCACAAGCTTTTTCAAGTCTTCTATTCAATTTAATTTTTACCAGCAAGAGATAAGATACAGCTAGAGTATTGTGTGCATTTGTGAACACTATGTAATAAAATAGATATTAAAACCATCGGGGAATTGTTGCAAATATTCACTAGGATATTGTCAAGGATGAGAAGGCAGTAATAGTAATGAGAAGTGGCTTGTACTGAGGCTATTTGCACTGGAGCAGAAAAGTGCGTAAGAAAATATACTGAAATTGTTAAAAAGTTTGATTTCAATTGGTTGGAGAGTCAGCACCAGGAATCATCAGTTTAAAAAGGAGTGGAGAGAGAGTTCTCATAACTTTCTTACCATAGAAATTTATTAAGTGCATAGAAGTCTTTTGCTGCATGCAATCAGTGAGATAGGAAGCACGACAAATATTAAAGGAAGCGTCATTAAATATTTGAAGAAGAGAAAGATACAAGGCTACAAGAAGAGAACAAAGCCAATGGATTAGTTTTGGACTGCTTCCGAAAAAGGCTAGTACAGACAACATGGACTAAATGGCTTCTATCTGTATGTAAGCCTATATATCTCTGTAGAAAGATAAAACCACATTTCTGTTTTTTTATTTTGCTGTACTGTTTTATATTTAAAGTTACTGATTGGCATTTGATATACAAGACTGTAGAAACATGGCTGTCTATTCAATCTAATCTAAAAGCGTATGACATGTCTGATATTAATTATCACCAGAGTTGAAGTGACCATCTAGCATATGACCAAAGTCGTAATTACTTCAGTTTTTTTCCTCATAGATTTTCTCAACCCACTTTTCGCACTTGAGCAGATTTCACAGAAAAGGAAGTGAGACTGCTTGCCTATGGGAGATAAGTTTTTTATTAAGCACAATAAAAGCATTTTTACTGAGGGCTTGAAATATAACCCTTTCAATAAAGTCCCTACAGAAAGATTCATAATCGTATACAACACTACAGGTAGATTTGTTAAAAAAACTAGAAATTTTCAAAGATGTGGTCAAAAGTCCCTTTGTAAAAAATTCTATAAATAGTTCATGGAGTGGGTGTCATTTGAAAATATCTGCAGTCTAGGTCAATATGTATACACTATAGTTGAATGAAAGCAACCCATGGCATCTTGTCAGCAGCTGACTCCTTCCTGCATTGTCGATGTTGGTGGTACTTTCCATGACTTAGTTAGACATTTGAAGTTGTGCTTTACCTTTATTTACAGGATGTGGTAAAAATAAACATGCCTAAAGTTGTGTTACATGTTAAAATTGCTTAGAGGGCTGAGAAGTAATGTAGTACACATACAGCACAAATTAAATATTTTGTTTTCAGTACAAGGGCTCCCGATTTCATAACATCATACTTACAAACACCCGTACCTAGAAATGCTAACCCATACAGGCGCATAATTTTAAAGATGTACCATTTAGGCATTTCCTGTACTTATGACAAGCTGCTTTATAGTCTGCTATATTTATATTGTGTTCTTATTTACATACAAATTGACTCAGAGAATGAAACCTGGAGATGTCTGCATCCTGAAAATATGAGGCCAACAGTCAAACCCACTGGGGTCACCAGACCAGCAAACACTGATCCTGTTGAAGCTTGTGAGATCCAAAGGAGGGCACCTTGTTTCCAATGGACTTACTGAAGGCACATACCTTTAAAGACATTTCTCCAGCACCAACCTGCACTATGTAGCAAAACAGTTCTAGTGAGTACTGGATTAGTGGTGCTGGAAGAGCACAGCAGTTCAGGCAGCATCCAATGAGCAGCGAAATCGACGTTTCGAGCAAAAGCCCTTCATCAGGAAACAGCACTCGGAGATTGGATGGTTACTCAAAGCCCAGTGTTCACAATAGATAGACTTAATATAATCACCCACACAGGAACACTTGCAACAAGGGTTTTGCCAATTATTGTGCAACATCGATCAACAGAATATCCGGTTGCACTAAAAACCTTTTATTAAGGAAGCTTCTCTGTGAATATTCAATCTCGTTTTTTTATTTAATGTGTCTCTCTGACAACTTTATGCACACTGGTTTTATGTTTTTAATGGTGCAAATAGCAAAAGAAAATAAATATGGGCCAAGTGATGGCAAACGGGACTAGATTAGGTTATGATATCTAATCGGCATGGACATGTTGGACCGAGGGGTCTGTTTCTGTGCTGTACATCTCTATGACTCTAATTGATTTCCAGCAGTTTTCTTAGAGATTTACAGCTTTAACAGTTTAAATTCATGTTCCTTAATGGTTTCACTGACTTATCACCAAGATTCACTGATTGAACATGAGATTTTTCTTTAAAAATCAAATAATTGAATAAAGTAACAAATGTCAGGGTTCATTTATATAAGATCCTGAGTGATCGCACCATGACCCATATCAACTAAAAATTTGCAATCAGACATCATGTATGCATGCCATTTAATGAGTTACTCGACCACAGGCATGGCTCCAAATACCCCTGAAGATAGTCTTCTTTAAGGGAAGAAAAACAAGAGGTGCGATGATGTAAAAAAGATGAGGATATCTGCCAAGATTCACATTTTAGTGAAAATGAATTTGAGGTTTTGGGGGTAAACATAAAAGAATATTAGATCAGACATTTCTTGAATTGTGTTGTCAGCAATTATACCACCATTCGTTATCAGAGTTGTTAATGATTCTGTCCACCTGCTAGTCATACTGTTCACCCTATTTTCTGGGGACAGTCTATCTTAAGTATATGTTGCAGGCACCTAACGCTATCCCAGGGAGCCACAGATGAGCAGAAAAATCTAAGTTAAAAATCACACACCAGATTATAGTCCAACAGGGTTTATTTGGAAGTACTAGCTTTCAGAGTGCTGCTCCCACCTGGTATTGTGTGATTTTCAACTTTGTCCACCCTGGTCCAACACCAGTTCCTTCACATCAGAAAATTCTTGCTGCTGCAAAATATCTCAACGTAAGCCACAACCAAATAATAAATCTGAAAATCAGCATTTCCACATGCCACAGTATTCCTATTGATGTCAAAAAAACACTTCACAACCAAAAAATGTGACTTGAAAAATGGATGTTACTGAAATCTTTAAAGGGACCTAAAGGAATATATCGGGGTGGGGTTTTGTGATCCTTTACCAACAGTTCTGAAGCCTGAGGTTTAACAAGTCCAGCAGGTGGCCCAAACAGTTGGCCATTCCCTGCCCACTTCTACCAGTAGCCAGGCTGGTGTAGTAGACTAGCTTTAAATGGGCAATAAGCTCCCATTTAAATACGTGATCCTGCTGCCACTAGGATTTAACCTGTCTTCCCTGCTCAAAATGGTATGGGGTAGATGCACTCCTTCTTAAATGTTTACCTTCTGAGGACAGCTCCAAACATTTTTCACATCCCAAGATGTCCTCTCAAAATTTGGCTCTTTGCACCTCCTCTCTCCCTCCATGCCTTTAGCTTAGATTACTTACAGTGTGTAAACAGGCCCTTTGGGCCAACAAATCCACACCAACCCGCCGAAGCACAACCCACCCAGACCCATTCCCCTACATTTACCCCTACTCCTAACGCTACAGGCAATTTGACACAGACAATTCACCTAACCTGCACATTTTTGGACTGTGGGAGGAAACCAGAACACCCGGAGGAATCCCACGCAGACAATGTGCAAACTCCACACAGTCAGTCGCCTGAGATGAGAATTGAACCCGGGTCTCTGGCGCTGTGAGGCAGCAGTGCTAACCACTGTGCCACCGTGGCGCTCAATAAATCAACATGGCGATTTCTGATTAGTGAACAGCTGGTCTTCCTGATTCAGGAGGACAGAAGTCCAATGATAAATCTAGTAACACTTATTTGACTGCTAAATGGTTGAAAGGTGTCCCTTTGATGGTCTCCTTACCCATCTTTTAGCCTAGATTGAGGTGGAGAAGCCTCATGTAGTTAAGCCCATAGAATTTCCAACAGGTAAACAAATCATGTAACCCTACTATTCCTTATCCATCCTTGTCTAAATGGTGCTTTCACTAATTTTCCTTTCGTCTATACTGAGCATAGTAAGAATTAAACCTATGTTTTACTCCTCAGCTCTATGTTAGTGTTTCAAACTTGCTGATCATTCAAATGAAGAGTCATGTTGTTTCTATTGAAGATAGCAGCAAAGTACCATTCAGGGTCAAGAGGTCAATGATAATGCCTCGAAGATAAAAATGACTAACTCTGAGTCTGTGCAGAAAAGAGGTCAAATTGACCTGAGAAGAACAGCTGAACTTAGTCATACCAGATTGTCCATTGTATCCTCTAGTGCAAACTGCTAGTAGTGTTTGATTAGTAAAGAACAAAAATGCCTTGATTCTAAAATGTTAACAATTTGTCAAGTTTTTGCTTTACAAACCATACTAAAGCTAAAACCTCAGGTGAGGTACTATATTTTCACCGTTTGGTGTTCAAATAAAATGTATTATTAAACTGAACAGTTCTGTTCAATAAACTTTAATTTTCTCCATTTAGAGCTTCCTATTTCTGTTGTTCCTGTCGCTCACCAGAGAAAATTTGCTATATAGTTCTTCTTACCCTCACCTTGAACTCACAAGTTTTAGTTTTTTTCTCCCTGTCCCCCTCATGCACTTTCCAAACACATATTATCCACATATAACCTGAGATTTGATCACACGGGAGACCCAAAAATCATGAAGTGGGGAGTTTTCATTTCACTAATATCAAGTTATTACAATAGGGAGGGACATTAAGGATAAACAAGGAACTAGTCTACCATATGTACATGGAACAAAGCTAGTGTGTTACAATAGGCTGAGGAATCCTTTGACTGTTCTCTTCTCCTTTGCTATCAGCCCGAGTTCTTTTAGGAACCAGCAATACATGACTAGAAGGCTAATTAAAATGGAGAAAATTGATCATGAAAGTAAATTACCAAGAAATATAAAAATAAACAGCAGGAGTTTCAATGGGTTTGTATAAAGAGAGTAGCATAAAGTCAGTGAGGGACCCTTCCAGATTGAAACTGGGTAATTAATAATGGGGAACCAGGACCTTAAAGAAACATTTTGCAACAGGTTTCATGGTAGGGGATGCTAGAAATATCCCAAAGCTAACAGATAAGCAAGAGGCCAGTGGGACAAAAAATTTTATTCCAGTCTCTGTCACAAGGGGCAATATATTTGACAAACTAGTGGGATCAAGTGACCAGGACCTGATGGCCAGCATTCAAAGGTTTTAAAGGAAGTGGCTGCAAGGATGGTGAAGGCATTGATTGAAATATCAGAGAAATGACTTGTTTGTGGGAGGGTACAGCCGATTGGGAAACTGATGATGTAATACCACTGTGCAAGAAAGGATGGAGATATAAAGCCAGAAACTATAAGACAGTAAGCCTAACATAGTCATTGTGCAAATGCTTGAGTCTATTATTAAGGAAGAAATAGCAATAAATTTATAAAAGTTTAACAATCAAACAGAGTCAACATGCTTTTATGAAAGGGAAATCATGCTTGACAAATTTGCTAGCATTGTGTGAAGATATAACATGCAAACTTGATAAAGGGAAACTGATGGATGTGGTGTATTTGGATATGCAGAAAGCATTCAGTAAAGTGCCATATAAAAGGTTATTACACATGATAGGATCTCATGGTATCAGAGGTACAGATTGAGGATTCGTGTATCAACATGGGTCTTCTACAGGTTTGGAAATCCAGAACTAATGGAGTGCCACAAGGATCAGTCTGAAGATCTCAATTATTTACTTTCTGTATTAATGATTTAGAAGAGGGGATGTACCCAAAATTTCTGACTATAGAAAATAGGTAGGAGGGCATGAAGCAAAAACAGAAATTACTGGTTAACCTCAGCAGGTCTGGCAGCAACTGTGGAAAGAAAGCAGAGTTGACATTTTGAATCCGGTAACTCTTTTCCAGAAGAGTGGGAGGGCATGTTGTGACAAGGACAGACATAATCTGCAAGGAAATATAGATATGTTCAATGAGTGAGCAAAAACTTGCAAGATAAAATTTAATATACAAAAGTGTAAAGGTATGCACTTTTATAGAGAAAAAATAAAAAGACAGACTATTTTAAATGGAGATACTCCAAAAAGGTGCAGCACAGAAGGATCTAAGCGTTAGCATTAAGGTTTTCAAGTAATTAAGAAGGCAGATGGAATTTAGACCTTTATTGCTGGTGTTGTAATTTAAAAGTAGTCTTTTTATAACTGTATTGGGTGTTGGTGAGGTCTCACTTGGAGTACTGTGTTCAGTTTTATTTAAGATTTCATTCCTGGGTTGAATGAATTGACTTATTGAGAATGGCTGAAGAGGCTTGGCCTTTACTCATTAGAACTTGGAAGCGTGAAGGGGATTTTATTGGAACATAAAAGATTCTGCAGGGGCTTGAGATAATAGACGTTAACAAGATGTTACCACTAGTACGGGATTCTCAAATTAGGAGATATTGTTACAGAATAAGAGGACAGTTATTTAAAACTAAGGTGTGGAGGAATCTCTTCTCTTAAAGAGTGCTGAACGTCTTGAATTATCTACACCAGAGGGCTGTGAAGGCCAGATCAGTGAACATACTTAAAGAGACATTTGATAGATCTCTTAGACATCAAGGATTTGAGGACTATGAGGAACTGGCACCAAAGATGATTTGAGGCCATTGGCAGATCAGCCATGATCTTATAGAATGGTGGGCTGGCTTGGCAGCTGAAGAAGGGCTTATGCCCGAAACGTTGATTCTCCTGCTCCTCGGATGCTGTCTGGCCTGCTGTGTTTTTTCAGCATCAAATTTTTCAACTCTGGTCTCCAGCATCTGGAGTCCCCACTTTCTCCTTGGCAGGCTGAATGGCCTACGCCTGCTCCTATTTCTTATATTAAACTGGGGCCATTCTCGTTTGTCAAAAAGTGTTGTCCTGGAAAAGCAGAGCTGGTCAGGCAGCATCCAATGAGTAGGTGAGTCAACGTTTCAAGCAAAGCTCGTCATCAGGAAAGCTGTAGGATGGAGGGGGGTGTGAAGGAGACTAAGAGATAAATGGGAGGGGAGTGGGTCTGTGGATGAAGGTAGCTATGAAGGAGATAGGTAGATAAAGGTGGGGGATGATGGTAATAGGTCAGAGCAGAGGGTGGGGCAGATAGATGGGAAGGAAGATGGGCAGAGGACAGTTCTAGTTGGAGGTTTGGATCTGGGATAAGGTGGGGGTAGGGGACATGAGAAAACTGGTGAAATCAACGTTGATTCCATGTGGTTGGAGGTTCCCAAGGCAGAAAAAGTGATGTTCTTTCTTCAGTCACCGGGTAACTAGGATTTGGCAGTGGAGGAGGCCAAGGACTTGCAAATACTTGGCAGAGTGTGAGAGAGAGTTGAATTGGTCAGCCACAGGGTGGTGGGGTTGTTTAGTGCGTGTGTCCCAGAGATGTTCTCTGAAACGTTCTGCAAGTTAGCATCCTGACCATTCCTCCTCATGACCATTCTCATTTGTTTAACTGTAGCCAGAGAATAACAAAGGCATTTCTTCCTACCCCTTCACCTTTACCACTGGTATCTTCAAATCTATGCTTTGACTTTGCTTTTCTCATCTATGTGCAGCTCCTCCTGGATATTATCTGATAACATAGGGTCAGTTCCTAACTGTATGTCTCGACATACATCTCCACCTGTTCAGCAGCTCTGTCAACCCCTTCTAATCCAATGAACATATCCCTAAATGAAGGAAGTTATGAAAAACTAAAATCAAAATATCAATAGTGTCATCCTGGGATGAATTCCTCTGGCTAGCCATTTTGATACCAGGTTTGAGACTCCAGTAAACACTGCTTATCTGTATGGCATTTTTAAAATTCACTCATGGGACATGGACTTCACTGGCTAGACCAGCATTTATTGACCATTCTTAGTTACTGTTGAGAAGAAGGTGGTGCATTGCCTTCTTTTAAACGGCTGCAGTCCATGCGATGTATGTCGACCCACAATGTCACTGTGGAGGGAATTCCAGGATTTTGACCCAGTGACAGGGAAGGATGAGCAATATATTTCTAAGTCAGGATGGTGAGTGACTTGGAGGGGCAGTTGAAGGTGTTAGTGTTCCCATGTATCCGATGCCCTTGTCCTAGATGAAAATGGTCATGGGTTTGGAGGATGCTTTCTAAGGATCTTTGGTGAATTTCTGCAGTGCGTCCTGTGGATAGTGATCACTGCTGCTGTGGAGCATCACTAATGGATGGAGTGAATAGTTGTGCCAGTTAAGTGGGCTGCTTTGTCCTGGAAGGTGTCATGGGTCTTGTATGTTGTTGGAGCTGTACTTATCCAGGCAAGCAAAGTGTATGCCATCATACTCCTATTTTGTAACTTCTAAATGTTGGGCAGGCTTTGGGGAGTCAGGAGGTGAGTTACTTGCCACAGTATTTCTAACCTCTGACCTGCTCTTCTAGCTACTGTGTTTATGTGGCAAGGCCATTTGAGTTTCTGGTCAATGATAACCCCCAGCGTGTTTATAGTAGGGGATTCAGTGATGGCAACACTACTGAATATCAAAGGCAGTGGTTAGATTGTCACTTACTGGAGATGATTTGTGTGGTGCAAATATTGTTTGCTACATTTCAGTCCAAGCCTGAATATTGTTCACATCTTGTTGCATTGAAACATGCACTGCTTCAGTATCTGAAGAGTCACAAATGGTACTGAACATTGTGCAATCATTAGCAAACATCCCCACTTCTGACCTTGTGATGGAGGAAAGGTGATAGATGAAGCAGCTGAAGATGGTTGGGCTGAGGACACTGCCCAGAAACACTTCTGCATGGATGTCCTGAAGCTGAGTTGATTGACCTCCGACAATGATAATCATCTTCATGTGTACCAGGTATGATTCCAAACAATGGAGAGCTTTACCCCAATTCCCATTGACTCCAGTTTTGCTATCCTTATCAGTGCTGCACTTACTCAAATTCGGTCTTGATGTCAAAGGCTATCACTCTCACCTCACTTCTGGAATTTAGTTGTTTCACCTAGGTTTGAATCAAGCCTGTAATGAGGTCAGGAGCTGAGTGGCACTGGTGGAACATAATTTAGACATCAGTGAGAAGGTTATTGCTGAGCAGATGCTACTCAGTAGCACTGTTGATGATATCAGTTTTCTAATAATCAAGAGTAGATTGCAGCAGAAGTTGGCCGGATTGGACTTGCTTTCTGCAAAGGTCATAGCTGGGCAATTTCCCACATATATAGTCAGTACAGCATTGTCGCTGTACTAGAGCAGTTTAGCTTGGGGTGTAGCAAATTCTGGAGCACAAGTCTTCAGTACTGTGGCTGGAATGCTGTCATGGCTCATAGCTTTTACAGCATCCACTACCTCCAACAGTTTCTTGATATCTTGCGGAGTGAATCAAGTTAGCTGAAGACTTGCATCTGTGTTGCTGGGGACCACTGGAGGAGAGCGAATCAAAGTATCTGCTCGGCACTTTTAGCAGAAGGTTGTTGTGAATGATTCTTGATTACAATAGAAGGATGTCAAGATCTTGTAGAGTGTATAGAGGAGTTTTCACTAGTGATGCTAGTGATGAGGTACAGAGCTGTAGAAATACTAGATGTAGCAAAGATGGAATTAGACATTAAACTTAGAACATCAGGGGAGATTGAATGGATGTATTCAAATGTGTGCAGAGTTTTGATAAAGTGCATAAGCAAAAATCATATATTCTGGCAAGAAGATCAGTACCCGGGGGCACAATTTAAAATAATTGGTATAAGAATCAGAGAGGTGATGAGTTTTTTTTACATAGGGAGCTGTAAGCACTACATGAAAGGATGGAAGCAGATTAAACAAAAGCTTTCAAAAGGAAATCAAAACTCAAGTTGAAAAGAAAATCATTGCAGGGAATGGAAAAGCACAATGGAGTGAGACTAATTGGAAAGCTCTTTCAAAGGGATGCTGAGTACATTGGGCTGAATAGCCTCAGTTTGAGTTGTATGATTCCATGAATTTCAGAAGCCTAATTTGAGCTATGTCTGTCTTGTTTTTTGAAGTTACATTGGTAGATATCATTTGTCTCTGGATTATGACTGCAAGGGCTAATTTAAAATGTCTTTGTTTAAGTTATTTGAATAAAATATCAAATTCATCTTTGTTTATGATTGTTTGAACATTAAATTTTTCAAGTTGGATTATCCAAGTTCTTCAAATTACTATCTTGGCATATTCAAAATAAATGCTTCATGTCCAATTTCTACTTGACAAACTTGTGGGTTGAAATATTTATTATTTGAAACAAATTATATGTCGAATAGCATTTGTTGTGTTATTCACTTTTAATGATGTCACCTTAATTTTAACAAATATGAATAATTAGTTATACCTGAGCATCAGATGCTGCAAGTAAACTGGACAAAGAGCACATATTATAGAAATATTTGAGACTTAAATTCTATGAATGTTAATCAATCCTCTGCTGTAATATCAATAAGAGGTTAGTGGAACACTGAGAAATTGAGTTAATAGTCAATTTTGGACTATTTATTGTTCTGTAAGGATTCCAGTGATCTCCAGCTGCAGTGGGAGATGTGACATCTCTGTAGAATTTCAGATCCAGAATATCAAGCTCACATCTGAAATGTCAAAAGGTCATTGTTAATTTTTTAAAAATACATCTTGGATATCCGCCTAGGAACCCTCCAACCACAAGGGATGAACTCAGATTTCTCCAGTTTCCTCATTTCCCCTCCCCCCACCTTGTCTCAGTCAAATCCCTCGAACTCAGCATCGCCTTCCTAACCTGCAATCTTCTTCCTGACCTCTCTGCCCCCACCCCCACTCTGGCCTATCACCCTCACCTTGACCTCCTTCCACCTATACAATTTCCAACGCCCCTCCCCCAAGTCCCTCCTTTTATCTTGCTGGACACACTTTTCTCATTCCTGAAGAAGGGCTCATGCCCGAAATGTCGATTCTCCTGCTCCTTGGATGCTGCCTGACCTGCTGCGCTTTTCCAGCAACACATTTTCAGCTCTGATCTCCATTAGTCCTCACTTTCTCCTTGTCAATGAAAGTAAATATTGAAGGACATCGGATCAGAACTCATATATGGTCCTCACAGGGACTCCATTCTGTAGTCTGTAAAAGAGCTAAAATGTCAATCTAAACCCTATTAATGATATATATGTTTGATTTAAAGAAGAATCATATAGATTTGTTCGAAAAAGTAGAAGGCCTGAGAACTGTGAGTAGTTCAAAAGAGGGTTAAATGTGAAAAAATAGGCATGAGAGTAAATGTGCAAGTAAGGACAGTTGGAGGCTGCCATAAGAATGTTTGAAAAAATTAGCGTGGACTAATGTAGGCCCCTTACAGTCTGAATTGGAAGAATTGATAATAGATGTCAAGGAAATGGCAGAGCAATTGAACAGCTACTTTAGTTCTGTCCTAACAGAAGGAGATACAAAGAACTTCCTAAAAATGCTAAGGAACCAAGTGTCTATTGGGAAGGTGGGACTGAATTAAATCAATATTTGTAAAAGAAATTAATAGGATTAAAATAATCTGATCTAAGTGTATTAAAACAAGTGGCCATGAAAATATTGCTTCTCATCTTCTAAAATCACTGGATACTGAATTTTTCAGCAGAGTGCAGGGTGGCAAATGTAATCTAACTATTTAAAAAGGAAGGAGAGAGAAAAACAAAAATGATAAACCAGTTAGACTAGCATTGTGAGTAAGTTGGGAAAAGCTGGAGTCGATTATAGGGTGGTCAGTGTAAAGGAAACTTCAACTGCGTTTAACAAAGGCTGAGTAAGTGAACTGGAACTTTGGTACAAGTGAGAATTTAGTGCAAAGGGGTCAGACGTGCTTTAACGAAGGTTTACTACAAAAAGCAAGCAATCCAGAATAAGAGGTGAGAGGGAAAGGATAGAGGATGTGCATTGAGAGGCTGAATTGCAGTGGTGTCATGGACCACAGTGTGCTGCAAGTGAAAGGATTGAGTTGGTGAGCAGAATTGGTGAATATTTCTAGTCTTAAAGTAAATGTAAAGTCATAGCGTCATAGAGATGTACAGCACAGAAACAGACCCTTCGATCCTACTCGCCCATGTCAACTAGTTATTCTAACCTAATCTAGTCCCATTTGCCAACACTTGGTCCATATCCCTCTAAACCTTTCCTATTCATATAACCATCCAGATGCTTTTTCAATGCAGTATTTATACCAGTCTCCACCACTTCTTCTGGCAGCTTATTCCATACATGCACCACCCTCTGCGTGAAAGAGGGTGCCCCTTAGGCACCTTTTATGTCTTTCCCCTCTCACCTTTGCCCTCTAGTTCTGGAGTCTCCCTCCCCAGGGAAAAGACTTTGTCTATTTATCCTATCCATGCCCCTCATGATTTTATAAACCTCTATAAGGACAGCCCTCAGCCTCCGACGCTCCAGGGAAAACAGCTCCAGCCTATTCAGCCTCTGCCTTTAGCTCAAATTTTCCAACCCTGGCAATATCCTTGTGAATCTTTTCTGAACCCTTTCAGGTTTCACAATGCCCTTCCAGTAGGAAGGAGACCAGAATTACATGCAATATTCCTAAAGTGTCTTTCGGTCTCTAGTGTTTTTTCTTCTCTTTTTTTCTGAAAAATAGTTAGCTACATATATGATTGATACTTAATAGTTTATTATAGAAAAAAGAATGCAATCAAGTGTAAACAACAGGAAAAGTAATTTAATTTGTTTATAAATTAAATCAATGTAATAGTGAAGGCAGGATGAATAATATGTTGCTGCTGCAGCATGTGGAAGCTGTTGGATGTTAAGGTGATCTTAGTAGTAAGTGTTTGTAGGTCAAGGAACTTTTACTATAAACCGAGCGACTCCCACAGCTACCTAGACTACACCTCCTCCCACCCTGCCCCCTGTAAAAACACCATCCCATATTCCCAATTCCTTCGCCTCCGCTGCATCTGCTCCCAGGAGGACCAATTCCAATACCGAACAACCCAGATGGCCTCCTTCTTCAAAGACCGCAATTTCCCCTCAGACGTGGTTGACGATGCTCTCCACCGCATCTCCTCCATATCCCGCTCCTCCTCCCTTGAACCCCGCCCCTCCAATTGCCACCAGGACAGAACCCCACTGATCCTCACCTACCACCCCACCAACATCCAGATACATCATATCGTCATTTCCGCCACCTCCAAACAGACCCCACCACCAAGGACACATTTCCCTCCCCACCACTATCAGTGTTCCGGAAAGACCACTCCTTCTGCAACTCTCTCGTCAGGTCCATACCCCCCCACCAACCCAACCTCCACTCCTGGCACCTTCTCCTGCAACCGCAAGAAATGCGAAACTTGTGCCCACACCTCACCCCTCACTTCCCTCCAAGGCCCCAAGGGATCCTTCCATATCCATCACAAATTCACCTGCACCTCCACACAAATCATTTACTGCATCCGCTGCACCCGATGTGGCCTCCTCTACATTGGGGAGACAGGCCGCCTACTTGTGGAACATTTCAGAGAACACCTCTGGGATACCCGCACCAACCAACCCAACCGCCCCGTGGCTGAACACTTTAACTACCCCTCCCACTCCACCAAGGACATGCAGGTCCTTGGCCTCCTCCATTGCCAGACCATGGCAACACGACGCCTGGAGGAAGAGCACCTCATCTTCCACCTAGGAACCCTCCAACCATAAGGGATGAATGCAGATTTCTCCAGCTTCCTCATTTCCCCTCCCCCCACCTTATCTCAGTCCCAACCCTCGGACTCAGCACCGCCTTCTTGACCTGCAATCTTCTTCGTGACCTCTCCGCCCCCACCCCCTCTCCGGCCTATCACCCTCATCTTAACCTCCTTCCACCTATCGCATTCCCAATGCCCCTCCCCCAAGTCCCTCTTCCCTACCTTTTATCACACCCACCTCATTCCTGAAGAAAGGCTTATGCCCGAAACGTCGATTCTCCTGCTCCTTGGATGCTGCCTGACCTGCTGTGCTTTTCCAGCACCACATTTTTCAGCTCTGATCTCCAGCATCTGCAGTCCTCACTTTCTGCAAGGAACTTCAGATCCAAGTTGAAGTGCTCAGATCCAAGCAGCAACCATTGTACCACATCAGGGAACGTTACTTGGAAATGTCTTAAAGAGCTGGTCACATCCCTTAGGCTAGGTCATTCAAATTTGGTCTGTCATCAGGATAAGGAATGTATGACTTCTGGCGAGACAGACATAAGGACACAGGGAATTACATTTGAAGAGCCTTGGCTGATGCAATTGTCCAATAGTTACAAGATTCTTGAAAGCTGTGTGGATGAGAGTGAGAACTGCAAGAAGGGTGAGAGGGCATGGCACCAAAGTCCCATGGAGCCATTCAAGTGGGAGAAAGAAATAGGAATGGAGATGATCTAATCCTCTCCCACTTCAACTGAGCTCACTGTGCTCCTCTCCTACTGCTGCAATCGTTGACTTTCATTGACTCTCAATGTAGCAAAAGACTTATGTTTGCGTAGCAACTCTCCTGACAATGGATCATCTCAAAGCACTTCACAACCAATGAAGTACCTTGTTTTCAAAGTGTAGTCACTGCTGTAGTTTAGGAAACACAGCATCCAACTGTTAAACACCAAGGGTCCACAAATAGCAGTGTGATAATTACAAACTGATCTGGTTTAGTGACATCAGGAATAAATGGTCTTTACATATTGGAAATATGCAATAGTAGGAGGTTGGATGTTATACCATTGAGACATTTCTCTTGGAACAAGGATCTCAATAAAGATGTTTCAAATTGTCACTCTGCAAGAGCACATATAAGTATGGAGGTCAACAAAATTTTCCATCTATTAAGACCTGTTCTGGGACTGTCTGATGTATCACCTCACCTTTCTTTTCCTTTATTCACAGAGGTTCCCCTTGTGCTATATCTTTTCGCTTTGATCTCACTGACATGGGTTTGGGGAGGTCTGCATATGGCATATAGACACTTCTGGATGCTAATTCTGTTTGTTATTTTTAATACCCTACAGGTGAGTGTATGTGTATTTTGAACATCATTATTATCAAATGGAAGGATAATGAAGTATGAATAATCATTAAGCTGATGCAATTCTTAATCTGTTTCATTACCATACAAATAAAAATATATTTATTCATCTGCTACTAAACTGCTTCAACCATCTACAGTATGGATCTGAAAGCCTGGTCATCGGTTCCCCACATTATGTATCCTAATTTTCCAGCAGAACTGAGTTAGATATTGTGATATGCAATCCTGGATGAGATTACGCTAAGTGTGAATTCACTGCATTTTTGCCCCATATCACTTAGGATATACTGAAAAACTTGAAATCCACTGAGTAAACCTGAGAAAGGAAATGTGCAGCTTGCATTGATCCTGTTTTTAAAATTCCGCTGTTGAATTTCTAAACCTCTGTGATCACTATGGTGGACTTTGTGGATTGACTAATTGCAACCATGAGGGCAAACAGAAGATCTATAAAATGAGGGGTACCATCAAAAGTGGAGATCTACCAAATGTCGTGACACACGGTGAGATACAGGAATAACTGCCGCTGATGACCATGGACAGAAACTGATACAAGCAGCCAGTCTGTGCAGACTTCATACAAAATTTATATTGCTAAATTCAAAGCATGAATTCTAATTTCAAAGAAAGTAATGATTTTCTATATTGATTGATGTGCACAAATTTTTGAAAAATCTGACTTAATCTTTATTGAAAGCAGAATGTAGCTCTTTGGACATTTACAGTGATGATTCGGAATTTAATAAACATCTAAAATGAATGCTGCAGTCAAGACCTGTTTAGGCTTCAATGATGTATGTTGGTGAGAAAAGATGATCTTGGCACTGTGGTATTTTGTTTTGACGAGAAGCTTCCTTATATGGTTAAAGGCCTTGTGGGAATTTATGCTGTTGGGCATAAACAACCACAGAAGGGCTATTGTTTCTGTATCACCCATTTAAACAACTATCAGCAAATGAAAAACGGTCTGAAAGTCTGTTTACCAAAAGTGTGCTCATTTCTTCTGACAAATTATTAACCTTTACAATGTATAAAATTCTTCCCTACAGTTTTATTTCATAGGCAAGCAAGCTTTCAATGGAATTGGGATTGCGATTGCTGAAACTCAATATGTATCAAATTAACCCTCAAATTACCTTTTTATCAAAATACATAACCATTCTCTGCTAGATAAAAACCAATTTTATAATACGTGGTATTTAGCGACTTAGAACAAAGAACATAGAAAAGTACAGCACAGAACAGGCCCTTAGGCCCACAATGTTGTGCTGGGACTTAATCCTAATGTAAAATATAGTAACTTGCTGCAATCCCTTTTGCTAATACATATTGTGGATTAGTGGTGCTGGAAGAGCATAGCATTTCAGGCAGCATCCAAGGAGCTTTGAAATCGATGTTTCGGGCAAAAGCCCTTCATCAGGAAGGGCTTTTGCCCAAAACGTCAATTTCGAAGCTCCTTGGATGCTGCCTGAACTGCTGTGTTCTTCCAGCACCACTAATCAAGAATCTGGTTTCCAGCATCTGCAGTCATTGTTTTTACCTAATACATATTGTGAACACCAAGGGTAAAATAGCCAGGCTTAGCAGAAAATGGAACTCAAATGTCAAGTCAGTAACATTAGGTGGTGATGCTCGCCAAAAATCATTGAAAAAGATTCAAAATGATAAAAATGATATAATCAAAATTCTGCAAGCCAGCTCTTCTGGTACATGCTGGAGCAAATCCCTTTTGTTTAATATGAAATTACATTTTTAAGCTTTAATAAAGTTTGTTTTGTCATGCTTTTGATTGTGTTTTTTTAGGGCCTGTATGTCTTTGTGGTGTACTTTATCTTGCACAACCAACTGTGCTGGCCAGTAAAAGCAAGCTACAATATGGAAATCAATGGTCATCCAAGTGCAGGATCAGCCTATCTCACACCAGGTAGTGGTGCACCATCAGTGGGAGGAGAGATCAGCAAGTCCACACAAAACCTTATCACTGCAATGGAAGAGGTAACATGACCAGAGCTGTAATTTCATTGAAACTTGATTACAGGGTTGTTTCGTTACTCAAGAATGTTCTGACTACACATGTTATTTTAATGTATCTTAAGAGTGTTCTTATCAACACAACATATGCAGGTAATGAAATCTCATTAAAAAATTAAATTAGAAATGTTTGAGTGTAATCACTCACCTGTTGTGATGTTAAAACTTTCTGCTATAGTTTAACTTTATGTGTAACATTTTCATAGGCTGAAATTCTATTCCAGATTTCCCCTCTAGACTATTGGGTGTGATATGGCATGGAATGATCGTATGTGAGATGCTGGGTATTCTTTTTCTTCAGAAAAGTAGTAAAAGAGTGATAAAAGGAGGAGTAGGACTGCTCAGAGACCATTAAATGTGAGGTGATGCAGTTTGGGAAGAATAACAGAATGGCAGAGTACTTGGTCAACTGAAAGATTCTTGGCAGTGTGGATGTGCAGAGAGATCTTGGAGTCCATGTGCATAGATCCCTGAAAGTTGCCACCCAGGTGGATAGTGCTGTTAAGAAGGCATACGGTGTGTTAGGTTTCATTGGTAGAGGGATTGAGTTCCGGAACCACAATATCATGCTGCAACTATACAAAACGCTGGTGTGGCCACACTTGGAATATTGTGTACAGTTCTGGTTGCCCCATTACAAAAAGGATGTAGAAGCATTGGAAAAGATGCAGGGTGGATTTACCAGGATGTTGCCTGGTCTGGAGGGAAGGTCTTATGAGGAAAGGCTGAGAGACTTGGGTCTTTTCTCATTGGAAGGAAGAAGGGATTTGATAGAGACATACAAGATGATCAGAGGATTAGATAGGGTAAATAGAGAAAGACATTTTCCTAAGAGGATGACATCAGCTTGTACGAGAGGGCATAACTACAAATTGAGGGGTGATAGATTTAAGACTGATTCAGAGGCAAGTTCATTACACAAAGAGTGGTAAGGGCGCGGAATGCTAAAGTAGTCAATTCAGTCACATTAGGGAGATTTAAACAATCCTTAGATAAGCTCGTGGATGATTTTGGGATAGTGTAGGGGGACGAGCTGAGAAAAGTCCACAGGTCGGCGCAACATCGAGGGCCGAAGGGCCTGTTCTGCGCTGTATTGTTCTATGTTCTAAGGGAATTTACACATAGAGGCAGTGACCACGACTGAATTGTTAAATTAATACTTTGCATCCGTTGCCAACAAAGAGGGAGATGCCACCCAGGACATGGTGACAAAAGAAGAAATCCTGTCACTAGAAGAATTCAAAATTGAGAGAGAAAGATGGTTTGTGCTTAAAGATGACAAGGCACCAGGACTGAATGAGATGTGTCCAAGGATTTTGAAGAAAGTGCAACTGGAGATTGAAGGGGCACGGAGCACAATCATTCAATCTTTCCCAGATTCAGGAAAGGCACCAGAAGGTTAAATGACTGCAAATATTCCAACTTTGTTTCAGAAAGGTTGTAACGATAAGCCCAGCAATTACAAACCAGTCGATTTAACTTCAATGGTGGAAACTTCTCGAAACTATTACAACGGATAGGATTTGTAGTCTTGTGGAAAAAGGTGGGTTGATTAGGAAAAATTAGCATGGTTTTCTAAAGGAAAAATTAGGTTGAACTAACTTGTTGGAGTTTTTTGAAGAAGTAACAAAAATCCCAATGAAGGTAAGGTTGTTGATGTGGTGAACATGTACTTTCAAAAGATGTTTGATACTTTGTCACACGTGTGCGATGTATAATAGGCGATGGTATAAAAGGAATAGTAGATATAGGTTTGTTCTGATTGATAAGAAACAGAGAGTAGTGATCAATGGATAGTTTCAGGTTGAAAGAAGGTTTTTTTTAGCAGATGTTGGTATTGGGACCCTTGCTTTTCCTGATATATATTAATGAGCTAGATCTTGGTGTGCAGGTAATAATTTCAAAGTTTACAGATGATTTGGTATTTTGAAGAATTGTAACTTGTAAGGAGGAGAGTGTCGAACTCCAAAAAGGCTTAGACAAATTGGTTGAGTAGGTGGATAATTGGTACTTAGGGTTTAATGTAGAGCAGTGCAAGGTAATGCCTATTGGTAGGAAGGACAATGAAAATAAAATATTAACACTATATACAATATAAGATAGAGGATACAATTTTAAAGTGAGGAGAGGAGCAGAGGAACCATGATGTATATGTGCATGGATCATTGAAGATGGCTGCAAAGCTGCAGAGAGCAGTTAATAAAGTATACAATATCCTTGGCTTTATTAATAAGCACATAGACTACTGGAGCAAGGATGTTGAACTTGTATAATACACTTGTTAGACCTTGGTTGGAGTATTATATACAGTTCTGGGTACCACATTACAGGAAGGATGCAAACACTTTGCAGGGAATGCAGAAGTCATTTACAGGAATGATTTCAAAAATGAAGAATTTCACTGATGAGGATACATTTAAAAAGTTGGAGCTGTTCTCTTGTGGAGCAGAAGGTTATAAAGAGAATTCATAGGGGCTTTCAAAATCATGAGCAACCTTGATAAAGTGGGGTGGAAGAAACTATTTCCACCAGGAAAAGGATTAAGAACCAGAGGGCACAGATTTAAAGTGATTTGCAAAAATAGCAAACATGATGCAAGAGAAGTTTTTTTTCACACAGCAAAGTACTGTCTGGAAGTCTGCTGGAGGCAGGTCAGTTGAGGCATTCAAGAGAGAATTGGATGATTATTTGAATAGAAATATTGTGCAAGGATACTGGGGAAGTAGCATGAAATTGGCACTAAGTACTGATGTTCATTTGAAGTAGCAGTGCAGATATGATGGGCCAAATGGCTTCTTTCTGTGCTGTAAAACTTCTGTGATCCTCCTGAAGTTTACAGCTGTTTTCATGATGGGCCCACAAGCTTTAATGATTAAATCATTCTATTGTTTGTCAAGATGTCTTTCTTTTGGCTATGTTTATGTCATAACAAATTTCATCAACATTTTCATTTGTAATTGGGATTGCTTCATTAAAACAGAGTTATCACCATAGTGCAAAATGTTTATATTAGTAATTTAAGCATTTATATCCTAATATTGCTCTACATTCAAGCATTTCTACCCCATCTAGAATAATCCCTGTCTGTACTCTATGATACTACTAAGATCCTAGTCTACACCTTTGTCAGCTGAAAATTGACCTACTCCATCGTTTCATCTTCCGCAGAACGTTATTCAGGTTTAGCAAAATTAGCTTTGGAGAGTGCATTCTTGATCCTCTTGCCCTGAACAAGATCCTACAAGAAATCAATGGCCTGTTAATTGGCAATGAGTGAGTTCATTCTTCTCTCCCCATCCCCAGCTAGCAGTTTCAAAAATTAAATTTGTCCCAGAAGCTTTCGAGATCTTGAGCTGCTCCCTAGAACTGTGATTTTCAACTTGTGCCTGCACTAACTCATGAACCGGAAGACATTTGAAAATCTGGATCCCGATGTCTGCGTCGGCTAAGTGTGACCAGTCAAGTCCAGGGCAACTAAAGTAACGGGCAGTGTTTTGACAGATTTTAAATTGTACATGCTGACTGCGGATATCAATTGCCCAGAGAACACCTGGACCTGGCCAGAGGGACTTTCAAAATTTAAATCTTCCTGAAGATTCCTCGACAATACTGCAAAGCAGTGTTTAATGGTGTTTTTAATGCTTAACATGACTCAGGCATTAATGGTGACAAATGCATTATCCATTAAAGTAATGCTTCAATAGTCTGTTGTCACACACTGAGAAATGTTTGCTTTGATTATAAAGATTGCTGATTAAGAAGGCTGCCTTTTGAACCAAAGCAATTTCAGAGAAGAATCTACAAAATGTTTGCAAACAGTTGGAAGCTGGAGAATGGCTTCCTGATCAATTTCCTTTTACCTTTCCACAACACCAACTGAAATTGGAGTTGAACATCTCAATCCTCTTTAATAAGTGAAGAATCATGGCTGCAAGCAAGCAACTCTCAGCAGTGTCTGTGCCCCTACGATGACCAACCTGGATGAAGTTGAGGATACATTCTATGAAAACCTCTACCCAAAGTTAAATAGGAAACAAGACGAGACAGAGGTGTAATGGTAATGTAACTGGGTTAGTAGCCCAGATGAATCTCACCATCTGCAGGGTCATGTCTTGTGTATTGCAC
The DNA here is from genome assembly GCF_047496795.1 of Chiloscyllium punctatum. NCBI lineage: Eukaryota > Metazoa > Chordata > Chondrichthyes > Orectolobiformes > Hemiscylliidae > Chiloscyllium > Chiloscyllium punctatum. The sequence goes on from NC_092740.1 coordinate 56,961,606, forward strand.
AACCTTTGCCATTTATCATAAAAACCCATCTGGTAACAAATGTCCTTTCCAAAAGGAAAAAAAAATTGTCCTCACTGCCTTTGTGTGACTCCATGCCCACAATAAGGTGCCAAAAGAGAAAATGCTGGAAAATCATTTGTCATTTAGACTCAAAACGTCAGCTCTTTTTTCTCCTTACAGATGCTGCCAGACCTGCTGAGATTTTCCAGCATTTTCTCTTTTGGTTTCAGATTCCAGCATCTGCAGTAATTTGCTTTTACCCACAATAAGGTGGTTGACTCCTCAATGCCCTGCTAGTTAGTCTCTCAGATTTGCCAAACCATTGTGAAGTCTAAAACAAATGAAATCAGCCAGAACTTTTGACATTGACCAAGAAATTGAAAATGACAAAGACGAACCCTGTCTTGTTACCCTGACATCTGGGGCCTATGCCCAAATTAAGGGAGCTTCCCAAAAGCTAGTCAAGCTGTAGCCTGTCATAGTCCATCTCGCAGAATCATATCTTACAGACAGTACCTGGGACACCACCAGCACTATCACTAGTTCTGTGTTGTCTCATTGTCAGGATAAACCCACTAAAAGTGGTGCAACAGTGATCTACTGACATGGAGAAGCTTCTGTGGGAGTCCTCAACGTTGAAGTCTTAAAGTCTTATGGCATCAAGTCAAACATGGGCAACAAATCACCTGCTGATTACTGGCCGTGCCCTAAAGGACCTCACTGCTAGAGTGGGCTAACTTCACTGCTAGAGATCCAATTAGCTGGAAAAACGTACTAGATCTCAACTCCACCAATTTATCTGTCATTGTTGTATCTGTCCATGAGAATATCAGTAGGAGTAATGACCACAGACAATGTGGATGCAATGCCTCATTTTCACATTGAGAATACTATCCATTATGATGTGTGGTACTATCACCATTGAACTGCAATTGAATCATACAGCACAGAAGAAGCCCTTCGGCCCACTGAGTTTGTACCAACCTATCTATACTAATCCCATTTTCTCACACTTGACCCATAGCCTCGAATGTTATAATTTTTAAGTGTTCGTCCACATACCTTTTAAAGGTTAAAAGTCACACAACACCAGGTTATAGTCCAACAGGTTTATTTGGAAGCACTAGCTTTCGGAGCGACGCTCCTTCATCAGGTGGTTCATCAGCGCTCCGAAAGCTAGTGCTTCCAATTAAACCTGTTGGGCTATAACCTGGTGTGTGATTTTTAACTTTGTACACCCCAGTCGAAAACCGGCATCTCCAAATCATGATTTTTAAAGGTTGTAAGTCTTCCCAGCTATACTGCCCTCCCAAACAGTGGATTCCAAATTCCCACTGTCGTTTTTGGTGAAAAATCGTTTCCTCAAATCCCTTCTGAGCCTCCAGTCCTTCACTTCAAAATTATATGCACTCGTGATTGTCCCTTCAACTAAGGGGAACAGCTACTTCCTATCCACACTCTCCATACCCCTCATAACCTTATACACCTCTATCAAGTCCCCCATCAGCCTTCTGTGCTTTAAGGAAAACAATCTAAGTCTATCCGGCCTCTCTTCATAGCTAAAGTGCTCCATCCCATGTAGCAGTTTAAGATGCAGCTCATCAACACCTTCTCAAGGACAAGTAGGGACAGGCGATAAATGCTGGCCAACTAGCGACGCCATGTCCCATGAGTGATTAAAAAATTTGCAGGAGAACCTTCCAGGCAAAGATTGCCCTTAGCAGTCACCAATGTATCCACTGGAACCTTGCCAAACACCTCAGATGATGAACACTCTCATTGCCGTCTTGAAGGGCGAACAAGAGAAAACATATAGCTGCTTGAAGCACGACAACTAGACATTAAGAACTTTCTTTCACAATTCTTAATTGATAACCAGTATCTCAATAGAATGTGAAAAGTTACACAATGTACTATTAAGCATTAGCATGTTTGTTATACAGGTGCACTTCAAGTATGTGCAATACACATCAGTCAATTTAAATTGTTAATCAGTAACTAACTATAGTTTGATTTTTATTTCAACTTTTGCAGGTGGTTATGTGTTTAACCAGAGAAAGTTTCTCTGCCACCTGTAAAACAAATAATGGCTAATTGATGCAGTTAATTAGTTACAGAAACATCCATATTGGTGTAAGTCCAGTGATGCATGGGCGGTATTATCACACAATTTCATATCTGGATACAAAGCAAGCAAAGATGGTCCTATTTAATGGTTTGCATTTAGCCATTCTTTCCATTTCACACAACAGCTTTTAAGCAATAGATGGTAACGAATCTATCAGCTACCTTCAAGACTGAAGTTTTATGTCCGGATCCATCAGGAGCAGAGGACTTAAAGAACTTCAGATAACCTGGAAGTTGTGATTTCCCCCCCATACATAGGGTAACTTCTAAATCCATTATGACATAGCCACTCAATTCTCTATTGGATTATCAGGCTGGGTTTCCAGCTGTCCAGGCAGCCAGTCAGTGAAAGGCTGACACCAGGTGAATTTGAGTCCATAGTTGGCTGTGGGTGCAGTGATGATTGGATGAGCAGGAAGGGAAGGGACAATTGGTTGGGGAAGTCCCATCCAGGTATCCTGATGTGGCCATATGCCCAGGAGAGGAATTAAAAGGCTCATCTGGTCATTAGGACAGGAAATAAAATACCTTGTAGGGGGATTTTAGGGGCCTGAAGGGGTAGTGGAAGCCTTGGGATTGGAAGATCAAAGACCCTATAGAGGGGTCAGAGACATTTTGTCTTCCAGATACGGGGAGCTGATTCAAAGGGGAGCGAAAAGAGTTCCAAACAAATATATTACCACAAAGCTCAAGGGATAGACTCCCTAGTCAATTGAATATCTAAGATTATGCAGAGTAGCATAAGATAAAAAAAGAAGACTCACATCAGACAAGAGAAGTTCAACACTGCAGAAAGTATAGAATACCATAAAAGTGAAGGAGTGACATAAAGGAAAGAAAAGGCAGGATGCTAAAAGAAATTACCAGGTAAAATCAAAGAAAACTCAGAGATATTTGCTGTATATATAGAAGTAAAAGGTTAGCAATTATGTCAACTGTGCCACTAAAGGTACCAGTGAGAGGAAGTAGAATTTTAGTGGTTCCAACTGAATTATCCAGGGAATCATGGCAATTACACGTGGTAATTAAGGCACCCTCGATCGCCCAGCAGTATTCAAAGGAGACCACTCCATCAATTTGAAGCTGATGAGAAAACAAACAGAGATGATTATGTGGACGTACACACAAGACTTCTAGGTAGCTGCCTTGGTGCTTTCACTCTGTGCCAGTCCATTTTCCACAATCTCTTTATACTCCAAAGCAGAATTTCTGATTAGATGCTTGAAGGGAATATATACCAGTAACAATGGGGCTGATGATTTGGTGAGAAGCCAAAACAAAAATCTTGGAAATGAAATGAAAGCCACACAACAACCAGATGTTTATTTCAGAGAGGTAAAAACAATGACTGCAGATGCTGGAAACCAGATTCAAAAATCCCAGGTTAATGTTCTGGATATATGAGTTCCAATCCTACAATGCCAGCTGATGAAATTTGAATTCACTAAAATCTGAAATTGCAAATGCTAGCCTAATGGTGACTATTGTCAAATGTTGTGAAATCCCATTCAGTTCACTAATATTCTTTTGGGAAGAAAAACTGCTAATCTTAACTGGCTTGGCCTACATGTAATTCCAGACCCCCAGCAATGTGGTTAATTCTTAACTGCTGCCTGAGAAATCAGGAATGGTAATAAATGCTGACCTACCCAGAGTTGCCACATCCCATTTACGAATAAATAACAATGCCCTTCAGTGCACACTGGCGAGTGTCTCATGTGTGCTGTGATTGTGCAGTAGCGAGGCTTGATTCCTCAGATGAATCAAACACCACAGCATGAGTGTCTCTTCACATGACTTTGAGGCATACAAGGAAACAGATCAGTGCCCTCATTACTGTACAGTCCACTTAGGTGTTAGCCATGTGATAAGCACAAGCAAATGCCACATCTTCCCCAATCCATCTCACCCAATGACACCATGACAAAGTAGTCTTGCATGCAAACAAACATTGTTTTCACAGTTTGGTGCCAGTTCATCTTTTACCCTTCACCATAAGTTTCAAAGGTCAGTTGCAGGCAGCAAAAATAGGTGACGTAGAAAAGTGGGTGTAGGAAATGATATTTATCTGATTCAAAAAATAATCAGGAGCTTACCAATCTAACTTTGTATAACACACCCATGGGATTATCCTTGTGCAGCAACATATCTTCACTTTTCTTTTTCCTCACACTTTTTTTTTCTGGTGCTACCCTTGTGCTTTCAGTCAAGCTGGAGGCACATTGCTCAGATTACTGCTCCGGCTGCTCAGATGCTCTTGGTTGATGTCTTCTGGATTTAGGAGCCCACTTAAACCTGACTAAAGATAGCTCCAACTGTGCCTGTGCCTGTACCTGTACCTGTGCAAGTGGAGTCTAGGCAGTTCATAAGGTACTGACTGAGAGAGCAATTGGTCATGAGTGAGAAGTGAGCTTTGACCTTACTTCTGTTTCTCCTTTCATCATCAACCCTGTCATGGCCTACCATATCTACTTGCTATCACCGAAGTGTGGATTAGTGAGTCATCCAATTTACAGTGACATTTACAGTGTGCAGGCATGCATGCTATTTTCAATGTTTCATTCAGTTGGCCATTCTATACAAGGCATCATTACAAAGACCTGCAACATCGTCCCATTCATGTTTGAAACAGACTACTACATGATTTCTGTAAGCAAGCACAGTGTGATGGAAAGCCTGCTAGTACATCGCACATTATTCACTACTGCTGAAGAAGCATTCTGTTCATCAACAGCCAGCATTTGTCCAGCTGAATGTAGCTTGGACTACCCTGCAGCCTCTATACAGATACTCCACTGCTATCTTTGTCTCCATCTGCACTTACTCACTTGTTATGAGCCATTAGATGACAATCTGACGATTTGTCTTAATGGTCACACTAAAGTGTGAACAACTGAGCTTGTGGGTGAAATTAAAGATATAAATTAAAACAAGGTAAGAATGTTTTAAGTGATCATTATGCACATGATAATGTCTTACTCACATCAAGTCTACATGAGTGAGTATTTGTGGCACATCAAAAACCGGTACTTTATTCTGGTACCTGGGAGGTCTCCGTCTTCCCATCTCTGAAGACTAGACACATTTAGACTCCACTATTCTCCAGTGTCACCTGCTCTGGAGCTATCAGTTGCAAGATGGATGAAGTGCCTCTCCCTGATATTTGGTGTTCTCTTCTCCAAAGATGGAAAGAAGAGCATGATGAATGATGGCATCAATTGCACTTATTTCCGATGACTATGAAGGAGAGGCATGAGAATGTTAATGAGTGTCAGTGAGGTTGGACATATGGGGATCTAAGCAAGTGCATTTCCACAGAGGCATGGGAATCTTCAAATTAAGTTGGTATGAAGAATGATATGCTGGAGAAGAGCTCAGAAGGCAGAGTGAGGATACAGCTTGATGCATACATCAGGCTTTATTTGAGTGAGCCACTGTATTTCAGTTTCCTGGGCTGCTTTGGTCATTAAACTGCTCTTGACATTGAGTCACTGAAAATGACACCACTCTCCAGCTGCTAAACAGGCAACCTTCAGCCGTTTCTTCTCTGTTACAATGGCAAGGTGCTTTCTCCCACCAATAGGAAAAAGGAGTGCCGTATGGGTCCTTGCAGAGCCCAGCAGCACTTTCAAAGATGACTTAACTCCATTCTGACAATTTTTGCTAACTCTAAACTCCATCAAATTGCATGTACAGGGTTCAAAACCTAACCTACTATTTGCGAATGCATGGTTTCTTAAACTGAGAACAACTTGCATCTCAATCCAAAAAGAGTAATTCTGAGAATGTAGTAATGTGCTGCACTGAAGTGTTAGCTTCAATTGTGTGCTGAGGGAAAGCATTCTGATTCTGGCAAGAATGCTAACACCGTACACATAAATACTGGTACAGATTATTAGATGTGAGATGAAAATATAAGGCAGCACATACACTCCTTGAGTAGCATTGAAATAGTCAAGATAGTGAAAATTTCCTTTAAAATTGAATTGGCGATGTCTGTGTTGGACTGGGGTGTACAAAGTTAAAAAATCACACAACACCAGGTTATAATCCAACAAGTTTATTTGGAAGCACTAGCTTTCGGAGTATTGCTCCTTCATCAGGTGGTTGTGGAGTATAAGATTGTAAGACACAAAATTTATAGCAGACATTTACAGTGTGATGTAATTGGAATTATATATTGAAAAACAGTTTTGTGATTTACATATGAAAGAACGGAAACAAGCACGATCATTCTAAAAGATGAGAGACTTAACAAGCAATCCAGGTCTTTTTCCTTTGAGAGCAGCAGTAAATGTACATTGCTGTTGGTAATGCAGGACAAGATCACAATGACCTACAGTGGCATCACACAACTGAGGGCATAGCAGAAACTGGGCAAGCTTTCTCAGTGCATCAGTAACACAAAAAATAACATGCAAAATGCAGTTCTGTTAGAAGTTGAGTGACGAGCAGAATACATGAAGAGCCTCATGTATTCATTTGTCTAAACGTTTGATTATAGGTATTCAACTTGATCAATGTTTAAAGTTCTGTTGCTGACTCTGGTGGTTAAAAGTGAAAGAAACACTGGAATGGTACTAAGCTGAACTATTTGGTTTGATCTCAAGTCTGCAGGTCTCATTTTGAGAAGCAGACTGAATGCTGCAACTGATTTCTAAGTTCATAAGATATAGGAGCAGATTAGGCCATTCAGCCCATCAAGTCTGCTCTAGCTGATATTTTCTTCACCCACCCTCCCCCCTTTTTCCGTCCTTCTCCCCATTACCTTTCCAACCCATTATCAATTGAAAATCTGTCTAACTCCTCCTCAAATGTACTCACTGTCCTAGCATCCACTGCACTTTGGGGTAGTGAATTCCACAGATTCACAACCCTTTGGGAGAAGTAGTTTCTCCTCAACTCTATTTTAAATTTGCTACCCCTTATCCTAAGTCTATGATCCCTTGTCCTAGAATGACTCACAAGAGGAAGCAACCACTTCATGTCTATTTTATCCATGACTTTTATCATCTTGAATACATAAATTGGATCTCCCCTCATTCTTCTAAATTCTAGCGAGTATAGGCGTAAACTGTTCATTCTATCTTCTGCATCTTGAGCTAACGATGAAATGAAATCACCTCCTTACAGTAAAATGAAATACTGCAGACGCTGAAATAAAAAGAAAACATATTGGTGAAATTCAGAAGGTTCTGTCAGCATCTGCAGGAGAGAATTAGAGTTAACATTTCAAGTCCAATATCGCTTCAGATTGAAGAGAGGCAGAAATGTGGTGGATTCTATGCTGTTGAAAAGATGGGTGGAAGGTGGTGAGTGGCAAGTGGGACAAAAAGGAAGGCCAAGGAAAGGTTAAAGGACTATAGAGGTTAGGAATTAATGGTTTTGTAGAGAAAAAAATATGGTAATGGTTTTAGAGAGGTGGCAAAGCATTTGTTCAGAGTAGGTGTGAATAGCAGAATAAAGGTTAGCTCTGATTGGGAGCAAAAATATGAAAACAAGAGGAAGATGCAAGGTTGGGACAGTGGGGGGTGGGGTCAAATTTAAAATGAAAGCTGGACTGAAACAGTTGAGCTCCATGTTGAATAAAGTATAAAATAATTAAGCAGAAAATAAACTGCTGTTCCTTTAGCTTGTGTTGGGCTTTACCAAAACACTGCAGCAGGCCTCAAACAGAAATTGGTACTTGGGAGAATGATGCTGTACATCACTAATACTTCTGACACTCACTGCTTAGGCACATACATAGCCGTTCAGAGAGTCAGTGAAACGATATCCAGCAATAGGCTGTGCTTTAACACAAAAGCATTCATGATTTTAATTGCATCTCTGTGGCTATTTTTACACCAACTACATTGTCAACATAAAAAAAACAAAGGATTAATAATAGTTCATATGCTGAAAGAATCCTTCCCACTCTTATCAAAACCATTGCAATCCTGTCCTATATTTCTGTCTCACTTGCAATTGAGGCAGCTTCTGGAGCATTCGCTGCTATAAAATGCGAGTCAGCTGCTGAGAGTGGGGAAAAATATGAATAGCATTGCATGAACACTGCAACTCCAAAAAAAGGTAACCAGCCTTGAAGAAGCTGAAGGTTTCCAAAGTGTAGAAGAGAAAATCTTTGTAGGTCTTCAGTCATGGCTTTGATCAGAAAAGTTTATGTTGTGAGGCTAAAAAGGAGAAGTCTCTATTATGGGGAGATAGTGTTAATGTGGTGGAGTTACTGGATTAATAATTCAGAACTCCAGACTAATATTTTGAGAAATTGGTATGAATCCCACCTAGGTAGATGATGATATTTGAGTTCAGTAAAAGTTTGGAATAATAGTCACTGTGGAACCATTGTTGATTATCATAAAGATGCACGACTTTTTAATTAATGTCATTTAGAAAATGTAATCTACCCTCCTTACTTGGTCTGGAATACATTTAACGTCAGACTTGCAGCAGTCTTTGGACGTTATATTGGGTCCAGGTCGATGTGTTTGTTGATAGAGTCTGTGGATGAGTGCCATGAATGGCACTCATCCACAGACTCTATCAACAAACACATCGACTTGGACCCAATATACCGGCCACTACAGTGGACAGCTCGAACTGACAACCGGAAGCGGCAGAGACAGGCCACTATAAATGCCGGAGGAAACATCATAGAAGCGCTTCACAAGAGGCTCCCAAGCACGGAGGATGTCACCTGGACAGGGGATGAAACGTTTGCAAGACAAATTCCCAGCTCGGCGAACAGAACCACAACAACGAGCACCCGAGCTACAAATCTTCTACCAAACTTTGAAGTCTTTGGACAATTGGGAATGGGAAGTAACTACTGGCTTATCCAGTAACATCACTATATCACGAGCAAAGAAATAAACAGAAACTAGACCCATGTCTCCTGCATTCAGCAAATGTAGCAACTCAGGGCTACTAGTCTGACATACCGTCACCTTCACAATATGCTCCTGTGGAAGGTGGGGCAAGATGCTGAGCATCCTTTTGATGGCATTAATGCCCTACGGCACTTCCATTATGAGCAGGGGGCTAAAGTTCAAACTGGATAGGGTGGCAACACATTACACCTCACTGCCTTATTTTCTTGTAATTTTAATTAATTATTGTGCCTGAACCATCTTCCTCTTCTCCAATTTGCAATAGGGTATAGCAGAGGAAAACCTCACCCATAATTTTATGACTTAAGTGTTGCCACCATAGTTTGTGGGTGGCACGGTGGCACAGTGGTTAGCACTGTTGCCTCACAGCATCAGAGACCTGGGTTCAATTCCCACCTCAGGTGACTCTGTGTGGATTTGCACATTCTCCCTGTGTGTGCATGGGTTTCCACCAGGTGCTCCGGTTTCCTCCCACAAACCAAAAATGTGCCAGTTAGGTGAATTGGCCATGCTAAATTGCCCATTGTATTAGGTGAAGGGGTTAAATGTAGGGGAATGGGTCTGGGTGGGTTGCGCTTCGGCGGGCAGGTGTGGACATGTTGGGCCGAAGGGCCTGTTTCCACACTGTAAGTAATCTAAATCTAAAAAAAAGGTGTAACAATAGCAGCAATTAATTTAATGAAATCAAATTCTGCCTGAATTTAACTTACTTTTTAACTAACACTAAAACTGCACAGGTTTCAGGATATTCTAATAACAACAAAACAGTGCAGTACAAATTATGTTTCTTTTGAAGGAGTTGTGTTCTTTTCCTAGAGCCAGCTGTATATAGCAGGTTACCTGAGCTGCTTTCAGTGAGCATGTTGTCCATAACTGGGTATTAACATTTTCTGCCACATTCTGCAGGCATCCTGATAAATAACTATCCATGTGTTCACACCAAATAGTACCATGTGTTCTGGGCTTTCTTTGAGAGACAAGATGTTGTAGTGTTATTGCATTTTGTTTAAGACCAGGAATTTCAAAAAGATATCCAGTTTAATTTGGAGTGATAGCTCCTGGACTGTTCACATTAAGGGCAGATCTTATATGATGATAAGTTGACTGAATTGTTCAAATGAATGATGCTATAATATTGCAGCATATTTTGCTTCGCAATACGAGAGCTCATTGCATAAATGGGAGACACTGAACAAAGATAAGAAAGGGGAACAAGTATTGAAAGGATATTAATTCCTGAGCACTAATCAGTGTAGCATAAGAGCAGGTCAATTGCTTTCCCTCAGAACAGTGAAAGTATGTAGTACAGAGATTGAAGAAGAGATCAAAAACAGATTGCTGGACAAGCTCAGCAGGTCTAGCAGCATCTGTAAAGAGAAATCAGAGTTAACATTTCAGGTCTGGTGACCATTCTTCCTTTTTATAGCTTCTGCAGTTCTTTCAGCTTTTATTGAAGGACAAAAGAGGATAAAGAGTATATATACTGTGTCAGTTTTGAAGTTTATGAGAATCATTGGGTTGAATCATAAGCTTTTTTAGCTAACTTGAGATACATCAAGTTTTTTGGAGTGTTTGGTGCAGTGAGAAAGACATTTCCTTACGATACTGTTGTATCTTACTGGTGTCTAGTTCCTCATTAAAACAAGTTAGACAACTCTGACCAGAATGTTATGAATGAATTTATCCAGGTGTTCCACAATACCAATGCAGTCCAAATCAATGTGAACATAAGTCAGTAACCAATGCAAAACAGTCCCAACTTTATTAGGAAAAAGGTTACAGGAACAATATCTCTAATCCTATTTGGCCCCTTAAACTTACACTGCTTCCTGGTCTCTTGTAAATTTACACAATCGCTGTCTCTCTGGTTCTGCCTCTGGTCTGCAAAGCTGCTATCTCTCTTCCTCTCTCTCCCTTCCTCTGGATAGTCAGCTGCTCTCTGCCTCTGGTCATGCTGGTCTCATCAGAAGGCCTCCAGAAGATTCAGGGAGAGAGGTCTGTAGGCAAACCCTGTTTTTACACCTTTTTGAATGGTTTTCTAGAATTTATAATAGTTCTGGCTAATCAGGATGACACACTTAAAAGTGTATCACATTCTTAATAATTTCAATGATATGCTACTATTTGTTTCTTTGTGTAACAGGAACTTTGTCTGGGCCCTCCTTTGTTGAGTGCATAAGTTGTTGGGGTGTGTATCCAGGATGACTGTTGCCTTTTACATTTTGCTAATGTCACTAGTGCCTGACTGCTGTGTTTGCACTGTGCCCGTGTGGGTTTTGTGATTTCAGTGTTCTACTTGGCCAATGTACCCAGCATTCCTTGCTGTTTGGCCAAGTTAGTAATCTATCTGTGTTTTAGCAGCCAGGATGCTGCTCCATTACCAAACTTGCTGCATTAATTACCCACTGCTCACTCTCCATGACATTTTTCACAGCCAAATTCTATCCCATCTTACCACCCAAAACAACTCATCATCAGCAGAAATGTACCGAAACACTGGAATCTCCTGCATCTGTACATTCTTTAAAATGCTGTAGTGATCCTGCGTAAGCTTTGGCTTTCTGAAGCTGCCATGTTCAAGCAGAAGATATCATAGAAGAGGAAGATGATACCATAATTCTCCTTCAGGGACCTGGAGTTCTGGTGGATAGGGTGGTGCAGATGAGAACAGTCCCCATTCTGCAGAATCAGCAAAGGTAGGCTGCACTACCAGAGCCACCCACTGTGGTCTGGGGTTACCACCCAGTTCAGAGCTATCTGAGAGTGGAGGAATGGCTAGTAATGTAGAAAGAAGGTCAATTACTTTCTCTGCTCCATCAGGGTAAGTAAGCATAATACTTCTCTTTCATGTACTTCTATCTCTGCCATTGCATCCATATCCCACCAAGATGCTTGCTGTACCACTCAGCCTTCCACACCCCTAACCCTGTCTGATGTCAGTGCTGCCTTCTCAGCCCATCAGGGCATGGGTGGTGTAAGGAAGCAGGTGGGCAGAGTATGATTTAGGCAGTGTCTGGGCTCCTATGCCGGGCTTGTCCCCTTCGTCCATTTGTTTCTTTTCTTCTTCTTTTCCCCAATATTCACCATTTTTTTTCAGCTCCTTCATCAGATAACAAGTGGATCGGGCTCAGAAGACACAGACTTTACAGCAAAAGATCACAGTGTCACGCAGTTAAAATGACATCCCAGTCTTGAGTCAGACTGGTTCTGTTTCCAAAGAAGGAATTTATAAAATGTTATGTGCATTGACTGTCTGCAGGTTCTGTGCTTTTTGAGCAAAAATAAAATGTATCTGCAAATACAATTCTGCAAATGCAAATTCATCACATAGACTTTTATGTGTGTGCGTGTGTGTGTTTGTGTGTGAGCGCGTGCACGCGCATGTGTGCATATGAGAGAGTGAGTCTGTGTTTATGAGTGTGACAGAGTATAAGTCTGTGCGAGGGTGTATATGTGTGGGTGAGAGTATGGGAGGGTGTTTATGTGCATGTGAGTGAGAGAGGGTCTGTGTGAGTATGTAAGAGTGTGTGTGCTTGTGTGTGAGAGTATATAGTGTAGTGGGGTCACCTGTAGTGTGACATGAACCCAAGGTCCCGGTTGAGGCCATCCTGATGGGTACTGAACTTGGCTATCAGCCTCTGCTCGACCAATCTGCTTTGAACCAGTCTGACTCAGGATTGGGATATAGACAGACTCTAACCTCACACCTTTAAGACATTGTCTGAGCTGAAATGCTACCTTTTTTTTATAAAACCTTCAGTTATCTTGAGAATGTGACTTAAAAGACATTCTGGGATTTGCATATTAATGAACCAAAACCTCCAACCCATTCTAAAACATGAAAGACTTAGCAGCAATCTAGGTTTATCAAAACTATTGTTTTAATTGTGTGACACTGTAATTTTTCATATAATTTCTGTGCCTTGTGATCCTGTCCCACAAGGTATCTGATGAAAGTGCAGCGCTCTGAAAGCTTGTACTTTCAAATGAACCCATTGGACTATAACCTGGTGTTGTGTAATTTTTAACTTTGTCCACCCCAGTCCAACACCAGCACCTCCACATCATGGCTCTCAATCATAGCAGGCCACTCCAAACCACTGGCTGCAATGCCATCTCTCTCTCTCTTTTGTCTTGCACATTTGTTTCCACAATCGTGGGCTCCCACAGGGCGCCAACCTGGACCTCTGAGGAGAAGAGTTCAGAGGTGCAGAGAAGCTGTCAGCAAGGCTGCATCTTGTGCACCCCGGAGTCAAAAGGTGAGATTCTGGAAAAGCACAGCCAGTTAGGCAGCATCCGAGGAGCAGGAGAGTCGACATTTCAAGCATAAGCTCTTTATCAGGAATGTACACCCCAGTAGCTGGATACTGACACCTCTCAAGATAGATAGTGAGGGAGTACAATCCAATGAGTCACTCACTGCAACAGCTCTGCCAATGGACAAGGATGAAACAGCCCAGACTACTGGTCATCGAAAGATTTCCAAAAAGTGGGTCCCAGTCCAAGTCCAGGCAAGAGATGACCCTGTGACTTTGGCAATCAGGGATTTCATACAATTGGAAAGGGTAGAGCAGCAGTGACAGAACTAGCTGCAGGATTAGGAAGTGTACTTAGATGTTATGGGAGGGACTGAAAGAAGAAAATGTATTTGAGGGCACTTTGGAGACATGGGTGAAGAAGACTAATTTATTTTTCTAAATTTGTACACAAGTGTTGTAGACATCTGCATATTTATTATAGTTTAAAAACATGTAATCTTGCTTTGCCATTCTTCCAGCTACTACACACTATACTGGAGTAAGATATGGTAGGGTAATGTTGCCTTTGACTTACAAGACTATAGGGCTGCTGTCTCATTAGAGAGAGATGTCTGGTGCTGTTTTAACCTGAGGATCACCACACTTCATTGTGAGAACAGCTTGAAAGCTCAGCCAGTGGAGGAATTGAACTCCAACATTGTTGGCATCCAACCAACTGTGCTAAACTGACTGCCCTATACTGGAGCAGTACATTAATCACAAAGACATTGCTAAAATAATTAGAGAATGTGTTCTGCAAATAAAATTTGTAAATGTAACTTTGAAATGAAAACTGATTCTCCTTCTTATGAATGCTTATGGATGCTGCTCTAAAAAACATGGAAACAATTAACCTTATGTAACTAAACTGTGATTTCTGTTGAGCAGATTGGAATACTGGGGCTGAAGATCATCCTGGCTGCAGAATGATCTGGGCATTGACAAAAATGATGGGCGAATCACAACAAATTAGCAGTTCTGAAGAGATATAAGTCCCATTTTCCAATCAATTGTTGACTAGCAAGACTGGATTCTCGCTCATGAGCAACATTGATATTGCTAACATGCATTAATATCTCATCATTATATAATTGTACCCTGTTTTTTAAAATGCATTCATGGGATGAGGGCATTGCTGCCTGGACCAGCATTTGGCAGAAGGCAGTTAGGAGTCAACCACATTGCTGAGTCTGGAGTCACACATAGAACAGCTGCCAGGTAATGAGGGGAGATTGGGAAGATACAATGAGAAAACTCATTGGGGTTCTCTCCATGAAACTCACCAAAATGGATACTTAGCAGATGTCCAATAAAGGTGCATGCCTGGAGCTTGATTTTAACCCAGCTACTTGTATAGTGTTAAAGTAGAGCCCCTGTTGTTCTTTGATATCACAATGCAATTCATTGAAGTTATGTTGTCCAGATCCAAGGTCAAATTTGTTACCTTTGGCTGTAATCCATCTTGTGTTTCCCAACGTACAACACACCTCCAAAGCTTTTAATCTTAAAAGACAAATTATTTACTCTCCCAATTGTTTCATTAGAATAGAATTTAATGTAAATTTGCTTAATCTTCCACTGGGAATCAGGTCGAATCTGCAATAGTTCCTCAACTCTCTAGCTTCTGTCCTGAAGATGCGCAACCATCACAATTATCACTGAATACCATATGCATTTGTTTCTTAGTTTTAATGAACTGAATTGTAAGAAACGTTGAAAGTGGATTATCTCATTATCATAATTCTTACATATCCAGTAATGATGAATGTCTGAGACATGTAGTGGAACTTGTGCATTGAGCTTTTTTTTGAAGAGCAAGCAATACGTAGCTGATTCATAGTAATTGGGAAATTTGGGAGCCCTGAAGGATTTAATGAAAGCTCAATGTAAAAAAAAATTGCCCAAATTTTGAAGTTAAAAATAACAGTAAAATATCTACTCACTGTTATTAAAGAGTAAATCAGACAGCAGCTTTCAGTAACCATGTATGCACAGTTAACCATTCATATCAGGAAGTTACTCTCCAAGTTTCATAGAAACAAAGAACATAGCAGCAGAAGTATGTCAATGGCCCCTTCAAGCCTGCGCTACCATTCAATATGATCCTGGTTGATCATTGAGCTCAATACCCTGAACCCCACCCCGTTATCCTTTGATCACTTTTGCCTCAAGGGTTCTATTTAGCTCCTTTTTGAAAAATAATGTTTTGGCCTCAACCACTTCCGGTGGCAAACATTTCCAGAGCTTCATTACTCTGTGGTGAAGAAATTTCTCTTCATCTCAGTCCTAAAAGGTTTACCCCTTATCCTTAAACTGGTTCGGGACTCTCCCCACTACTGGGAGCATCCGTCCTGCATTCAACCTGTCTAGTCCCGTTACTGCTTTATAGGTTTCTATGACATCCCCTACACCCCATTCTTCTAACTGCAGTGAATACAATCTTAGTCAACTCATACTTCAGTCCTGCCATTCCAGGCATCAATTAGGTGATTATTGTTCCTTGGTCTTCCAAAAGCTGTGCTGCACAGGTATCTTGGCAAGAGAGTCAGCATTATATCTAATGTTTTTGCACGTAATGGTAGCTAGCTTCAAAACTCATCAGAAAAAGGTTGGGTTGTCCATTAGTTTTAGTGTTTTTTTTAATGGTCTGATAAGTCTTGAAACTGCCAAACAACAACCCTAGCACTTTAATAGTTACAATTATAAAGGATTTTTAGGAATTCATTTTCAGAATATCATAAACTTTCAGAAACTTCAGCCACAACAGATAGACGATTTAACAGTAAATTTCTGATTTCAAACTTCCACAGATTCAAATAAACTTTGCACTTGCTCTCATTCATGGTCTATATTCATGCTGCCCACCTATTGCTAAGCTGTTACTGCAATAATGGTAAAGTGAAGCACATAATAATTCCTTAATCTCACATGGATTTACTCCATATTTTGCTGCAGTTCCTAAATTTATTGGCTTCTTCTGTCAATATGTCACAAAATGCATTTACTTCGTGGCACAGTAAGGCAACAGCTCCTGTGATCTTAGACGTTTTTCTGTGCATACAACTGGTGGCTTAAGAACGTTGCAGCATAAAGAGGCAATGTGCCAATTTGAAACAAGGTCTTTCTCATTAATACAGCACTGAAGTCTACTTAAGTATAGGAATCAGTTTCCAGCTCTGAAATATTCAATTTTTTTTCAATAAACTCTTTCAAATAAAGTTAATTTCTTCACTCATTCAAACACCATACATTTAAATAATTCTGTTTATGGCCTTTGTTTTTTCAGCTCAGCCTCCTGTTTGCACTGTGCACTGTGCCACAAAGAAAATGTGATCTAATCAACATTTAGTGTTCCCAACCATCGTAGTCTCCCTTCAGAATTAGTACCTTGCACATAATGGCTGCAACAGACTATTTACTATAAATTAGCTCTAAGTAATTGGTGAATATTATTTGTCCATCCAATCAGCAGTATTCTAGATGCTTGATAGAAGAATAGTGTAATCAGATCTTTATTGGTTTGAAGGAAACTAGTTAAGCAGAATCTTATTTATGCTGTAATTGAGATTTGCATCTATATATGCTTATCCTTTGAGAATGACGGGTGTTCTTAATTATATCTCTGATTCAATGGAAAATTCCCAATTGTATTTCAACTGAATTTCAAAGCTTGATTTATTATTGACTGCTGCCTTCAAATTGAATGGGGGTGGGGGGCCAGCAAGAGGTCATTGTCCACATTGGAACCAACGACATAGGAAGGGAAAAGGTTGAGAGTCTGAAAGGAGATTACAGAGAGTAAGACAGGAATTTAAAAAGGAGGTCCTCGAGGGTAGTAATATCTGGATTATTCCCAGTGCTACAAGCTAGTGAAGGCAGGAATAGGAGGATAGAGCAGATGAATGCATGGCTGAGGAGCTGGTGTATGGGAGAAGGATTCACATTTTTGGATCATTGGAATCTCTTTTGAGGTAGAAGTGTCCTGTACAAGAAGGATGGATTGCACCCAAATTTCCCAATTACTATGAATCAGCTACGTATTGCTTGCTCTTCAAAAAAAAGCTCAATGCACAAGTTCCACTACATGTCTCAGACATTCATCATTACTGGATATGTAAGAATTATGATAATGAGATAATCCACTTTCAACGTTTTTTACAAGTCAGTTCATTGAAACTAAGAAACAAATGCATATGGTATTCAGTGATAATTGTGATGGTTGCGCATCTTCAGGACAGAAGCTAGAGAGTTGAGGAACTATTGCAGATTTGACCCGATTCCCTGTGGAAGATTAAGCAAATTTACATTAAATTCTATTCTAATGAAACAATTGGGAGAGTAAATAATTTGTCTTTTAAGATTAAAAGCTTTGGAGGTGTGTTGTACGTTGGGTAACACAAGATGGATTACAGCCACACCTACAACTCAGTGAGCAAATCTACACCCTAAACCTCAACCTGATCTATAAACCTTCACAAACCTTGCAAAGTATATTCCTGTCAGGGTCAAAGGAAAGGCTGGTAGGTATAGGGAATGCTGGATGACTGAAGAAATTGAGGGTTTGGTTAAGAAAAAGAAGGAAGCACGTGTAAAGTACAGACAGGATAGATCGAGTGAATCCTCAGAAGAGTATCAAGGAAGTAGGAGTATACTTAAGAGGGAAATCAGGTGGGCAAAAAGGGGACATGAGATAGCTTTGACAAATAGAAATAAGTAGAATCCAAAGGGTTTTTACAAATATATTAAGGACAAAAGGGTAACTCGGGAGAGAATAGGGCCCCTCAAAGATCTGTAAGGCGGCCTTTGTGTGGAGCCGCAGAAAATGGGGGAGATACTAAATGAGTATTTTGCATCAGTATTTACTGTGGAAATGGATATGGAAGATATAGAAAGTAGCGAAATAGATGGTGACACCTTGCAAAATGTCCAGATTACAGAGGAGGAAGTCCAGGATGTCTTGAAATGCATAAAGGTGGATAAATCCCCAGGACCTGATCAGGTATAACTTAGAACTCTGTGGGAAGCTAGAGAAGTGATTACTGAACCTCTTACTGATATATTTGTATCATCAATAGTCACAGGTGAGGTGCCAGAAGACTGGAGGTTGGTAAACATTGTGCTATTGTTTAAGAAGAGTGATAAGGACAAGCCAAGGAACTATAGACCAGTGAGTCTGACGTCGGTGGTGGGCAAATTGTTGGAGGGAATCCTGAGGGACAGGATGCACATGTATTTGGAAAGGCAAGGACTGATTAGGGATAGTCAACATGGCTTTGTGTGTAGGAAATCATGTCTCACAAACTTGATTGAGTTTTTTGAGGAAGTAACAAAGAGGATTAGTGAGGGCAAAGTGGTAGATGTGATCTATAGGCACTTCAATAAGGCGTTCGACAAGGTTCCCCATGGAATAGTGATTAGCAA
Source organism: Chiloscyllium punctatum (assembly GCF_047496795.1). Classification (NCBI taxonomy): domain Eukaryota; kingdom Metazoa; phylum Chordata; class Chondrichthyes; order Orectolobiformes; family Hemiscylliidae; genus Chiloscyllium; species Chiloscyllium punctatum. The sequence goes on from NC_092740.1 coordinate 56,980,342, forward strand.
GGTTGGACCTCACGGAATACAGTGAGAATGATCCATTTGGATACAATACTGGTTCAAAGGCAGAAGACAGAGGGTGGTGGTGGAGGGTTGTTTTTCAGACTGGAGGCCTGTGACCAGTGGAGTGCCACAAGGATCGGTGCTGGGTCCTCTACTTTTTGTCATTTACAGAAATGATTTGGATGCGAGCATTAGAGGTACAGTTAGTAAGTTTGCAGGTGACACCAAAATCGGAGATGTAGTGGATGGCGAAGAGGGTTACCTCAGAATATAGTGGGCTGAGAAGTGGCAGATGGAGTTTAATTCAGATAAATGTGAGGTGCTGCATTTTGGGAAAGCAAATCTTAGCAGGACTTATACACTTAATGGTAAGGTCCTCGGAAGTGTTGCTGAACAAAGAGACCTTGGAGTGCAGGTTCATAGCTCCTTGAAAGTGGAGTTGCAGGTAGATAGGATAGCGAAGAAGGTGTTTGGTATGTTTTTGTTTATTGGTCAAAGTATTGAGTACAGGAGTTGGGAGGTCATGTTGCAGCTGTACAGGACATTGGTTAGGCCACTGTTGGAATATTGCGTGCAATTCTGGTCTCCTTCCTATCGGAAAGATGTTGTGAAACTTGAAAGTGTTCAGAAAAGATTTACAAGAATGTTGCCAGGGTTGGAGGGTTTGAGCTATAGGGAGAGGCTGAGGCTGTTTTCCCTGGAGCGTCAGAGGCTGAGGTGTGACCTTATAGAGATTTACAGAATTATGAGGGGCATGGCTAAGATAAATAGACAAAGTCTTTTCCCTGGGGTGGGAGAGTTCAGATCTAGAGGGCATAGGTTTAGGGTGAGAGGGGAAAAATATAAAAGAGACCTACGGGGCAACTTTTTGACACAGAGGGTGGGTACGTGTATGGAATGAGCAGCCAGAGGAAGTGGTGGAGGCTGGTACAATTGCAACATTTAAGAGACATTTGGATGGGTATATGAATAGGAAGGGTTTGGAGGGACATGCGCCGGGTGCTGCCAGGTGGGACTAGATTGGGTTGGGATATCTGGTCGGCATGCACAGGTTGGACCGAAGGGTCTGTTTCCATGCTGTACATCTCTATGACTCTATTTGTGGAATCATTTACACAAATACTAGATGAAATATTTCTTATCAGTTTCCTTTCCAAGCAATCAAGATAAGTATCATGATTAAGCAATGAGATCTGGAACCGAACAGAAGCTCTCTTATTTTATGAAGAGAGTGGTCTGTATGTTTTTCTTTTGGCTAAGTCACTTTGTATCGAGATTTTTGGAGAGAGTACTGCCACAATGCCTAGTAGGCTTTCTCACTGAATATTACCAAACTAATTAACTTTTTACCCTGTCTTTTGTGGTCTGTCCAATCCAATTCTGGACCCACCTTACCACATCATTCTCAGACAATCATTACTCCGAAAGATCCCTAAATTCACCAGTGTCACTTGCACCTGCGCCATCTTTAAAATCCTATTGTGAACCCAGCCAAGCACTGTCAGTCTGGAGCTGCTATGCCTGGGGGACAGAGAGAAGTACATGTCCTATTTTGTGGGCAGAAACCTTGAGGTACTACTGAGTAGGGCAGTGGCTGGACTTTCTCTTATCCCAGGAATAGGAATGGATTCAATGACACTTGACCACGACACCTCGCTAAAAGCAATGAATAGATTCTAAGCCAGGTTGCAAAAATGGAATGAAAGAATTACAATTGCTAACTTCAGTTCTCACTCAGGTATCTATTTGTGGCATTGTATTTTCGACTGCATCTTTTGAAAATATACTTTGGTGTAACAGTAACCACATAGAAATAAGTACTCTATTACAGTTGTACTACAGTAAAACATCTTTCTAAATAAGTTAAAGGTTTCAGATCATTTCACGGAATGAGTTATATTTGAAAAGCAGTAGCTGTTGTTGAAAGTGGAATCTTCCAGTCTTGTGGGTTAGGCTGCATGATGTGGAAATTTTGAGAAAAGAGAGCTAATGCATTCAAACGTCTAGGTGATCACCATGAAGGTAGGTCAGTGCCTACAGGGGTTTACCAGTCCAACAACAATGGCCAAATGGGATAATTAAGTATTATTTGTGTACACACGCTGTCTGACAATTAAGCCAGGTAGTGTTCGGAGGTGGTTTACTGATTTCTTGATGTTGCCCTAACAAAGCAAGTGACACAATTATTTAAAACTTGCAACATATCACAAACATTATCCCGAAATATACAATTTAAAATATTGTGATCACAATAAACCAAATGGTCCTCACTGTGCACGGCCATAATTGTAATATTGTAAATAATTTCTTCTTACCTTTCTTCCTTTCAAAATAGGCATTACCAAACCACATCCTTGCTGTTCTGATCTTGCAAACTATCTCAGCATAACTCTTTTTTTTTTTGCCTACAATGTCCTTATAATGTATTGTAACATTTCAAGTTCACCCCCATCTCTGCGGCAACTGCATAATTTATTCTCATCAATCACAGAGTGACAGAAATGGGTAGGGAGCCAAAGGAACAGCCCTGATTTTCCTCTCTTGTCAGCTGGAGTTAACACACTACTTAAAAAAATTCACCCCTGAATTCTTGGGCACAAATGTAGGGTGGCAGGGTGGCTCAGTAGGATGGCACGATGGTTCAGTGGTTAGCACTGCTGCCTCACAGCACTAGAGGCCTGCGTTCGATTCCTGCCTCAGGCGATTGTCAGGAGTTTGCACATTCTCCCCATATCTGCATGGGTTTCCTCCCACAGTCCAAAGACGTGCTGGTTAAGTGAATTGGTCATGCTGAATTGCCCATAGTGCACTAGTAGGAGGGGAATGAGTCTGGGTCGGTTACTCTTTAGGGAATCTAATATCAATTTATTTATTTGCTTCTAGTATACAAATGATGGAAATTATAATTTAATTAAAAAGGTTCAGATATAATTTTTCCTATAGAACGATAATGAAATAGCTTCCATTATGGTTGAATAAAATCCCAGAATTGCAGAATTGTTGCAGTGTAGAAGAAGGCCATTTGACCCATCATGTCTACACCAGTTCTCTGCCCATTTTAACATCATGCCAGTAACCCTGCACATTGTTTCTACTTAAATAATTATCCAATTCCTTGTTGAATACCTTAATTGAACCTGCCTCCACCATTGTTTCATGCAGTACATGCATTCCCTAACAACTTTCTATGTGAAAGTTTTTTTATTTCTCACATCACATTTGCTTCTTTTGCAAAACACTTCAAAACTGTGCTGTCTGGTTCTTCATCCATTTATGAGTCAGACATTTTCTCCCAATCCACTTTGTCTGGATCCCTCATGATGCTGAAACTTCTACCATATTTACTGTTAGACATCTCCTTCCCAAGGAAAACAATCCCAACGTCTCCAGAATTTTCTCATAACAAGTGTCTCATTCCTGAAATCATTCTCATAAATGTGTTCTCTATTCACTCAAATGCTATCACATCTTTTCTATAACATGGTGCCCAAAACACAATCCTTGTGAAGGTGAAGATGAAGTCTTGTCTTTGCACTGAGAATATCCTGTGCTGTTATTGTGTGCACTATGGGGAGACTTGCTAAAGATTAAATTAGATTAGATTACTACAGTGTGGAAATGGGACAGACTTCAAATAGATCGAGCAACTAGGCACGTATGAGACACTGTGGGTCACCAACAGCAGCAGAAATGTGCCCCAACACAATCTGCAATCTCATGGCCCAGCATATCCCACATTTAACCATTACTATCAGGCCAGGTAATCAACCCTGGTTCAATGGACAGTGCAGGAGGGCATGCCAGGAGAAGCACGAGGCATACCTAAAGATGAAGCCACTCACTATTCTGACTTGGAAATATGTTACCTTTCCTTCACAATGGCTGGATCAAAGTCCTGAAATTCCCTCCCTGAAGGCATTGTGGGTTTACCTATAAGACATGGACTGTAGTGGTTCAAGAAGGCAACTCACCACTACCCTCTCAAGGGCAACTAGGTTTGGGCAATAAATGCTGGCCAAAAAGTCGTGTCCATGTTCCACGTGTGAATAAAAAATGTATACACTACTCCAAATAAGATTTAACCAGTGTCTAGTGTAACTTTACCATAACCTCTGTACTCTTGTACACTACGCCACTATTCATGAAGACTAGAATACTGTATGTTTTATAAATAGCTGTTTCAACTCAGTGGTCATTTTTAATGACTTATGTGAAATACAACCAGGTCTCTGCCCTGAATACCTTTTATCCTGTCTCCATGTGCTATCTATCCACAACTTCACAAACGTGTCCATCTCCTGTAAATTCTTTAAAATTCTAAATATTCCCAACTGTCGATTATAAAGCACAACTTTACAAGTTTGTATTAAAATAATTTATCTATCTTGTTATTAAAAGTAATTTATGTAATTATCTGTGTGCACCAATACAACATACATGGAGAGTTTATATCAGTTTTTTTATTTGAAGTTGATTTATTGCTGTTATGCACTTCCAAATAAGAAATAAAGTTTCACATATCAGACAAAGTTCTATGTCTAATGAGTTTCAGAGTTTCTCAAACATAATATGGATGGCAAGTGTTTCCATATTATCATGTTGTCATGTGAAAAAGGTAACTAAAGAAAGTCAGACAAACCTACTACTGTGGTGGTTGTGATTTTAATTGTTGGGATCAGCATGTTTCCTAGTTTGCACAATATTTACTTAAAAGAAACGTATGTACAAAGATTGCATTTTTGCACGTGAAATTTGAATTGCATTGGCATTTTAGATACTTTTCTGTACAAGTTTTACCTCACTTTATAGCTAAAGGGCATTTGTTCACACAGTGCCTGATCACAACTTTAAAAAAAATCACCAAAGTACTGTACTTCACATACAATATATTATTTTGAAATGAAATCACTGTTATATAGGCAAACCTCAGTAGGTATTTTGCAGAGTGTACAAAGTAATGACATTAGCACCAGAAGCACACGTGAGGGTGATGTAACATTGATGTTGGAGTGACATGAATAAGTAGAACCTGAATTGAGCAGAAGTTATCTTGTTATGTAAAGATAGTGGCTAAGAGAGCTAACAAGGTTAAAGGAAGAACTGAAACAGGATGAACTACCTGGCATTAGGTTAAACTCACACAACACCAGGTTATATTCCAGCAGGTTTATTTGGAAGGACTAGCTTTCGGAGTGCTGCTTCTTCATCAGGTGATTGTGGAGTGTAAGATCATAAGACACAGAATTTATAGCAAAAGTTTACAGTGTGATGTAAGTGAAATTATCTATTGAAAAAGACCTGGATTGTTTGTTAAGTCTCTCATCTTTTAGAATGACCATGTTAGTTTCAGTTCTTTCACATGAAAATCCTAAAACATTTTTAAAAAATTACATTCTCAAGTGAACTTTAACAATAGGTGTCATGTCAGGTCAGATAATGCATTGAGGCTGTGAGGTGCCCTGTGTGAGGATGTCTGTGCCCCAATGTTCCGTCTGATTCTATTTCTTTAAAAATGGATTTACAGAATGTTACATGGACTCATGCAGTCTTTGAGCAAAATAAAACGTAACTCTGCAAGTACAAATTCACCCAACAAACTTATATATGTGTATGTGCATGTGGGTGTTATGGGGGTGAAGGCTGGGTTTATGAGTGTCTGTGAGAGTGTGTGTGAGAGTGTGGGTGTGTAGTGCAGTGGGGTCACCTAACATTGATCAAGACACTGGAAATGACAAAGACAAATGGACCCTGCAAATCCTACTCACAAATGGGGGCGAGTGCCAACATGGAAAGAGCTTCCACGTGGAATAGTCAAGCAGCAACCTGACACAGTCATACTCAGGCAAAAGAGAACCATCCCTGAGTATGTCCTGTCCCACCAGGAGGACAGCAACAAAGGTGGGAAACAGTTGGGAGGAAGTTGCCCTGACAGCCCTCAAGTTTGACTCTAGACCTCTTCAAATTTCATAAGCAAAGAAATCTCCTGCCAATTATAGCACCCCCTAACTAATGAATCAATACTCCTCCACGCTGAACACCATTTTGAAGGTGCACTGAGAATGGCAAGGGCACAGAATTGGTGAGGGACTTCAACATACAGCAGCACTGCTGACTCAACTGGGCGAGTCCGAAAGGGCAGCTGCCAAACTGAGTCCCCAGTAGGCAGTGCGGGAACCACAAGAGGGAAAAGCATTCTTGACCTCACCCTTAACAATCTGCTTGTCATAGATATATCCGTCCACCACAGTATTGGTAAAAGTCCTTGTGGAGACAAAGTCCTGTTTTCACATTGAGAATGCCATTCATTGTATTCTATAGCATAACCCTGGGAGTTAGCATTGACTAGAAATGGAACTGACCATATAAACCCTATGGCTAGAAGAGCAGGTCAGAGACTAGGGGTCCTCGAGCAAGTACTTCAACCTCTGACTCTCGAAAGCCTGTCCAGTTTCTACAAGGCACAAGTCAAGAATCTGATGCATATTCCCCATTAGCCTGGATGAGTACAGCTCCAATAACATTTGAGAAACTTGACACCATCAGGAAAAAGAGACTCCCCTGATTGGCACCCCATCCAGAGACATTCAGTCACTTCCCCACCAATGCTCGGTCACAGAAGTTTGTTCCATATACAGGATGCACTGCAGAAATTCACCAAAGATACTTAGGTAGCACCTTCAAAACCACGATCTCTTCTATCTAGAAGGACAAGGGCAACAGACACAAGGGAACACTACCACCTGTGTATTTCCCTTCACGCCAGACTTGGAAATGTAACACCATTCCTTCAATGTCATTGGTTTAGAATCCCGGAATTCCCTCCCTGGCATTGTGGGTGTCAAATACAACACCATATGGCTGCTCTCTCATTAGAGGGACAACAAAAGCAAATAGATTGCTGCAGTTCAAGAAGGCAGCTCATCCCCATCTTCTGCAGGGGACTAGGGATGGTCAATTAAGGCTGGCCCAGTCAGTGAAACCCACATCCCATGAGAGAATTAAAAAATGAATACCATTTTCATGAAAATAATATTTGCATCTATGATTTGCTGTTTGCATTGAAACAATACTTCATTTTGTCCTGGGTTATTCTATTCTAACTCTGGCATTGGTTGCTTTATGTCTCATGGTTAATTACATACAAATTATGCTTGTGCTGACATTTCTAGTTATTCGAGTTTTTTTTTCTTTAGATTCCTGCTGACTGGGAACGTGTCTCTTTGAGACCTGGCAGTCAAGCAAGCAGTATCTTCAAGCAAAGTCCACAGATTGGCAGTATCTACGCCACTACAGGGGGTTATGCTAACACCAACCTGGTGGCTGATGAAGAATCACAGGAATTTGATGACTTAATATTTGCCTTAAAAACTGGTGAGTGATTAATCCATAAAGTAAGACAAGTTCATTTCTGTTGGTGATCTATCAAATTTTCACATATGGAGTCAGCTATTACGAGGGGGCATAGCTTTAAATTAAGGGGTGGTAGGTATAGGACAGATGTTAGGGGTAGATTCTTTACTCAGCGAGTCGTGAGTTCATGGAATGCCCTGCCAGTAGCAGTGGTGGACTCTCCCTCTTTGTGGGCATTTAAACGGGCATTAGATAGGCATATGGAGGATAGTGGGCTAGTGTAGGTTAGGTGGGCTTGGATCGGCGCAACATCGAGGGCCAAAGGGCCTGTACTGCGCTGTATTGTTCTATGTTCTATGTTCTATGTAAATAATGGGTAGGACAAGGAAAGACTGCTGTTACCAAGGGAAACTGAGACAATAGGTGTGTTGTATTGAGTATTCTTCTGATAGCCAAACTATCACTAATATGCCTTTAGTAGCAATGAATTTGGCACACTGTTGGCCCTTGCTGTTGTAAAATGTAGCAGCTCTTTGCTTCATGGAGAATGCACACAGTGTTATATCAAACAAGAATATCTGGATTACTCCCAGTGCTACGAGCAAGTGAGGGCAGGAATAGGAGGATAGAGCAGATGAATGCATGGCTGTGGAGCTGGTGTATGGGAGAACGATTCACATTTTTGGATCATTGGCATCTTTTTTGGGGTAGAAGTGACCTGTACAAGAAGGACGATTTAAACTAGTAAGGTGTGTGTGTGTGTTAGTGAAAGAGATCAATCTGAGGCGGGTACAGTTAAGAACAGAAGTGAGTCAGTCAGGGCAGGCAGGGACAAGGCAGGACTAATAAATTAAACTGCATTTATTTCAATGCAATGGGCCTAACAGGGAAGGCAGATGAACTCAGGGCTTGGTTAGGAACATGGGACTGTGATATCATAGCAATTACAGAAACATGGCTCAGATATGGACAGGACTGGCAGCTTAATGTTCCAGGATACAACTGCAACAGGAAAGATAGAAAGGGAGGCAAGAGAAGAGGGGAAGTGGCATTTTTGATCAGGGATAGCATTACAGCTGTGCTGAGGGAGAATGTTCCCGGAAATACATCCTGGGAAGTTACTTGGGTGGAACTGAGAAATAAGAAAGGGGTGACCACCTTATTAGGATTATATTATAGACCCCCTAATAGTCAGAGGAAAATTGAGAAACAAACTTGTAAGGAGATTTCAGCTATCTGTAAGAATAATAGGGTGGTTATGGTAGGGGATTTTAACTTTCCAAACATAGACTGGGACTGCCATAGCGTTAAAGGTTTAGATGGAGAGGAATTTGTTAAGTGTGTACAAGAAAATGTTCTGATTCAGTATGTGGATGTATCTACTAGAGAAGGTGCAAAACTTGACCTACTCTTAGGAAATAAGGCAGGGCAGGTGACTGAGGTGTCAGTGGGGGAGCGCTTTGGGGCCAGCGACCATAATTCTATTAGATTTAAAATAGTGATGGAAAAGGATAGACCAGATCTAAAAGTTGAAGTTCTAAATTGGAGTAAGGTAAATTTTGATGGCATTAGGCAAGAACTTTCGAAAGCTGATTGGGGGCAGATGTTCGCAGGTAAAGGGATGGCTGGAAAATGGAAAGCCTTCAGAAATGAGATAATGAGAATCCAGAGAAAGTATATTCCTGTCAGGGTGAAAGGAAAGACTGGCAGGTATAGGTAAAGAAATTGGGGGTTTGATTAAGAAAAAGAAGGAAGCATATATAAGGTATAGACAGGATAGATCAAGTGAATCCTTAGAAGAGTAGAAAGGAAGTAGAAGTATACTTAAGAGGGAAATCAAGAGAGCAAAAAGGGGATATGAGATAGCTTTGGCAAATATAGTTAAGGAGAATCCAAATTGTTTTTACAAATACATTGAGGACAAAAGGGTAACTAGGGAGAGAATTGGGCCCCTCAAAGATCAGCAAGGCGGACTTTGTGTGGAACCATAGGAAACGGGAGAGATACTAAACGAGTATTTTACATCAGTATTTATTGTGGAAAAGTATATAGAAGACATAGAATGTAGGGAAATAGATGGTGACATCTTGAAAAATGTCCATACTGCAGAAGAGGAAGTGCTGGATGTATTGAAATGCATAAAAATGAATAAATCCCCAGGACCTGATCAGGTGTACCTGAGAGCTCTGGGGGAAGCTAGGGAAGTGATTGCTGGGCCTCTTACTGAGATATTTGTACCATCAATAGTCACAGGTGAGGTGCTGGAAGACTGGAGGATGGCTAACATGGTGCACTGTTTAAGAAGGGTGGTAAGGACAGGCCAAGAAACTATAGACCACTGAGCCTGACGTCGGTGGTGGGCAAGTTGTTGAAGGGAATCCTGAGGGATAGGAAATACATGTATTTGGAAAGGCAGGGACTGATTAGGGATAGTCAACATGGCTTTGTGTGTGGGAAATCATGTCTTACAAACTTGATTGAGCTTTTTGAGGAAGTAACAAAGAGGATTGATGAGGGCAGAGCAGTAGGTGTGATGTATAGGGACTTCAGTAAGGCATTCGACAAGGTTCCCCATGGGAGACTGATTAGCAAGGTTAGATCTCACGGAAAACAAGGAGAACTAGCCATTTGGATACAGAACTGTCTCAAAGGTAGAGGACAGAGGTTGGTGGTCGAGGGTAGTTTTTCAGACTGGAGGCCTGTGACCAGTGGAGTGCCACAAGGATCAGTGCTGGGTCCTCTACTTTTTGTCATTTACATAAATGATTTGGATGCGAGCATAAGAGGTACAGTTAGTAAGTTTGCAGATGACACCAAAATTGGAGGTGTAGTGGACAGCGAAGAGGGTTATCTCAGATTACAACAGGATGGGCCAATGGGCTGAGAAGTAGCAGATGGAATTTAATTCAGATAAATGAGAGGTGCTGCATTTTGGGAAAGCAAATCTTAGGAGGCATTTTACACTTAGTAGTAAGATCCCAGGGAGTGTTGCTGAACAAAGAGACCTTGGAGTGTAGGTTCATAGCTCCTTGAAAGTGGAGTTGCAGGTAGATAGGATAGTGAAGAAGGTGTTTGGTATGTTTTTGTTTATTGGTCAAAGTATTGAGTACAGGAGTTGGGAGGTCATGTTGCGGCTGTACAGGACATTGGTTAGGCCACTGTTGGAATATTGCATGCAGTTCTGGTCTCCTTCCTATCGGAAAGATGTTGTAAAACTTGAAAAGGTTCAGAAAATATTTACAAGAATGTTGCCAGGGTTAGAGCATTTGAGCCATAGGAAGAGGCTGAACAGGCTGGGGCTGTTTTCCCTGGAGTGACGAAGGCTGAGGTGTGACCTTATAGAGGTTTACAAAATTATGAGGGGCATGGATAGGATAAATAGACAAAGTCTTTTCCCTGAGGTCGGGGAGTCCAGAACTAGAGAACATAGGTTTAGGGTGAGAGGGGAAAGATATAAAAGAGACAACTTTTTGACACAGAGGGTGGTACGTGTACGGAATGAGCTGCCAGAGGAAGTGGTGGAGGCTGGTACAATGGCAACATTTAAAAGGCATTTGGATGGGTATATGAATAGGAAGGGTTTGGAGGGACATGAGCTGGGTGCTGGCAGTTTGGACTAGATTGGGCTGGGATATCTGGTCAGCATGGACGGGTTAGACCGAAGGGTCTGTTTCCATGCTGTACATCTCTATGACTCTGTGACTCTAATTAAGCTCTGCATCTTGACTAAGATGCATGCATGTTCTTTAATGTCAGTGCTATTGCCAAATAGACATACTAGTTCATCAAAAATGGTTAGGGAGACCTTGACAACATCCACTTAGGCCACAGTGACTGGTCAGCTTTGCTTGCCAATGAATACTTGCCACATTATGATATGAATATTTCCAAGGAAGGATCCAACATTATTCTTATTCATATATTTGTATATTTTAGCGATGCCATCTGCTTTACTGTTCAAGATTCCAAGAGAAATGTACTAGCAGTCATAGAACATAGAACATAGAAGAATACAGCGCAGTACAGGCCCTTCAGCCCTCGATGTTGCGCCGATCAAAGCCCACCTAACCTACACTAACCCACTATCCTCCATATACCTATCCAATGCCCGCTTAAATACCCATAAAGAGGGAGAGTCCACTACTGCTACTGGCAGGGCATTCCATGAACTTACGACTCGCTGAGTGAAGAACCTACCCCTAACATCAGTCCTATATCTACCCCCCCTTAATTTAAAGCTATGCCCCCTTGTAATAGCTGACTCCATACGTGGAAAAAGGTTCTCACTGTCAACCCTATCTAACCCCCTAATCATCTTGTACACCTCTATCAAATCACCCCTAAACCTTCTTTTCTCCAGTGAAAACAACCCCAGGTGCCTCAGCCTTTCCTCATAGGATCTTCCTACCATACCAGGCAACATCCTGGTAAACTTCCTCTGCACCCGTTCCAGTGCCTCCACATCCTTCCTATAGTATGGCGACCAAAACTGCACACAATATTCCAGATGCGGCCGCACCAGAGTCTTATACAACTGCAGCATGACCTCAGGACTCCGGAACTCAATTCCTCTACCAATAAAAGCCAGTACGCCATATGCCTTCTTCACTGCACTATTTACCTGGGTGGCAACTTTCAGAGATCTGTGTACATGGACACCAAGATCCCTCTGCTCTTCCACACTACCAAGTAGTCTACCATTAGCCCAGTAATCCATCTTTTTATTACTCTTACCAAAGTGAATCACTTCACACTTAGCTACATTGAACTCCATTTGCCACCTTTCTGCCCAGCTCTGCAGCTTCTCTATATCCCGCTGTAACCTGCCATATCCTTCCTCACTGTCTACAACTCCTCCAACTTTCGTATCATCCGCAAACTTGCTCACCCAACCTTCTAACCCTTCCTCCAGGTCATTTATAAAAATGACAAACAGCAATGGTCCCAAAACAGATCCTTGCGGAACACCGCTAGTGACGGCACTCCAAGATGAACCTTTGCCATCAACTACTACCCTCTGTCTTCTTCCAGAGAGCCAATTCCTAATCCAAACCTCCAACTCACCCTCTATGCCATATCTCTGTATTTTCTGCAGTAGCCTACCATGGGGGACCTTATCAAACGCCTTACTAAAATCCATATATACCACATCTACCGCTTTCCCCTCATCTACCTCCTTAGTCACCTTCTCAAAGAATTCAATAAGGTTTGTGAGGCACGACCTGCCCTTCACAAAACCATGCTGACTATCCTTGATCACATCATTCTTATCCAGATGTGCATAAATCCTATCCCTTACAATTCTCTCTAAGACTTTGCCCACAACAGAAGTGAGACTCACTGGCCTATAGTTACTAGGATTATCCCTACTCCCCTTCTTGAACAAGGGAACCACGTTTGCTAGCCTCCAGTCCTCTGGCACTACTCCTGTCGACAAAGAGGACACAAAAATCAAGGCCAATGGCTCTGCAATCTCCTCCCTTGCTTCCCAGAGAATCCTAGGATAAATGCCATCAGGCCCAGGGGACTTATCTATTTTCACCCTTGCCAGAATTTCCAACACCTCTTCTCTACATATCTCAAAGCCATCCATTCTACTTATTCGTGCCTCAGTATTCATATCGACAACAATGTCCTGTTCCTGAGTGAATACTGACGAAAAGTATTCATTCAGCACCTCCCCAATCTCTTCAGCCTCCACACGCAACTTCCCATTACTATCCTTGATTGGACCTATTCCTTCCCTCGTCATTCTTTTATTCCTAACATACCTATAGAAAGCCTTAGGGTTTTCCCTAATCCTACCAACTAAGGACCTTTCATGTCCCCTCCTTGCTGCTCTTAGCTCTCTCTTCAGGTCCTTCCGGGCTACCTTATAACTCTCAATCGCCCCTATTGAACTTTCACGCCTCATCTTTACAAAGGCCGCCCTCTTCCATTTAACAAGGGATTCCAACTCCTTATTAAACCACGGCTCCCTCACACGACCCTTTCCTCCCTGCCTGATAGGTACGTACTTATCAAGGACACTCAATAGTTGCTCCTTGAACAAGTTCCACATATCAATTACGCTCTTGCCTTGGAATCTACTTTTCCAATCCACACATCCTAAGTCATGCCTCAACGCATCATAATTTCCCTGCCCCCAGCTATAACTCTTGCCCTGTAGTACACACTTATCCCTCTCCATCACTAGAGTAAAAATCACCGAATTGTGGTCACTGTCCCCAAAGTGCTCACCTACCTCTAGTTCTAATACCTGGCCTGGTTCGTTACCCAGAACCAAATCCAGTATGGCCTCACCTCTTGTTGGCTTATCTACATATTGTGTCAGGAAACTCTCCTGCACACATTGCACAAACACTGACCCATCTAACGAACTTGAGCTATAGCTTTCCCAATTAATATCAGGCAAGTTAAAGTCTCCCATAACAATCACCCTATTACTGTCACTCTTCTCCTGAATCATCTTCGCAATCCTTTCTTCAACGATTCTAGGACTATTAGGAGGCCTGTAAAAGACTCCTAACAGGGTGACCTCACCTCTCCTATTCCTAACCTCAACCCAAACTACCTCAGATGGCAAATCTTCGTCCATCTTCCTTTCCACCGCTGTAATACTATCTTTGACAAGCAAAGCCACACCCCCCCCCCTTTTGCCCCCACCTCTGACCCTACTAAAACATTTAAACCCTGGAACCTGCAACAGCCAATCCTGTCCCTGATCTAGCCACGTCTCCGTAATAGCCACAACATCGAAGTCCCAGGTACCAACCCACGCTGCGAGTTCACCTACCTTATTTCGTATACTTCTGGCATTAAAGTATACACACTTCAAGCCACTCTTCTGTTTACAGGCACCCTCCTTTAAGATTGATGCCATATTCCTAACCTCCCTACACTCCAGGTCCTGCACCCTAAAGCTACAGTCATATATAAATAAGTTACAATTGATGGAGGTTCTATTCTGAAAGAACCTCCATTAAATAAACGTGGCTTGAGACATTACAACCAACCAATTATCTCATTAGTTACTTCTTTTAAGGCCCTAGGATGAAATCCATCAAAAACTGACGAGCTGTCAACTCACAGTTGCGACAGTTTACTCAGTGCTACTTCCCATGTAATTATAATTGTTTTAAGTTCCTCCTTTCCTTTCATTTCCTGATTTACAGCTATTTTCGGATGCCACATCTATTTTCTTAAGTGAGGATAGACACAAAATAAATTGTAAATTAATCTGCCATCTCTTTATCTTCCATTACTAATATTCCAGTTTTATTTTCCAGAAGACAAACACTTAACTTTGTAAGTTATTTTTAAATATCTGTAGCAACATTTCAATCTGTTTTTATATTTTTGTCTAATTTTCTTTATTGCACTTATTTTTCTCTCCTTATTAACTTTGTTGCAGTTGTGTAAAATATCATGTTATGTGCAATCTTTTGAACTGCCACTTATCTTCACAAAATTACGTGTCTTTTTTTTAATGTTCATACTATCTTTCACTTTTTTAGTTAACTACAAACGGTGCATCCATTCTGCAGAATTTTTCTTATTTGTTGGAATGTATCCAATCTTCACTTTCTGGAATATCCCCTTAAATGTTTGCTATTGCAACTCTGTTAATCTATCCATTAAGCTAAATTACCATTTCACTTTTGTTAGATCTGCTTTTTTGCTCTCACACTCCTCTCCCATAAACTGTGTGTAAAGTTCAATCTGATTATGGTCAGTACCACCAGGGGTGCTTTCACTCTGAGGTCAGTAATTAATCCTCTCACTGGTCAAAACCAGGTCTACTTTAACATGCCCTGTGGTTGATGCCATAATATTCTGGTCTAAGAAAGTACCCGAAAACATCCAATGACTTTCTCATTGATACTACTTTTTCCCATCTGAGTTTTCCAGTCTATATTTGGATTGAAATCCCCCATGATAATTGCTGGGCCATTGTGACAAATTTCCCTTGGCGGGCATGACTTTTCTTCAGTTCTAAAGAAGTGCCATACCAGACTCAAAATATTAACTCTATTTATCTCTTTGAGGAAGTTGTCAATCTGCTGAGTATCACCAATATTCTCTATGTTTGTTTCAGGTTTCTAGCATTAACAGTATTTTGCTTTTATTCCATTATTTCTCTCTTGATACCCTTTACTACCATGTGGTTATGGTTTGGGTAGAGATAAATAATGATAGATGCAAGATATCACTTAAGAGAGTGTGTTTGGCCGCCTAATCTATATAGTGGTTTCCTGAATTCAGGTCATCCCTCTCTATAGGGCTAATATCATTTTTAATTAATGGAGCCACTCCTCCATCCTTTCTTGTGTGCCTATCCTTCCTAAATGTGACGTACCCTTCAATACTCAGGTCACAGTCTAGGTCATCCAGCAGCTACACCTCTTTAATGACCACTAGATCAGACTTATTAACTCAATTTGTACTGTCAGTTCATCTGTTTTATTTTGAATGCTGATGTACTAATTTGCTCTTGAACTTGCATTCCCTGCCCCTTCTTATCATTATCTATCATTTCCCACATAACTCCTTTCTCTGCTTCAATTTCCCAACCCCCAATGCACCACAACTTTCCAAATTTTGGCCCTTGCCCCCACTATTTAATTTATAACCCCTCTACTTCCCTAGTTGTGTGGTTCACAAGAATACTAGTCCCAGTACGGTTGAGGTGCAGACCAACCCAATGGTACAGCTCCTACTTTCTGCATTATTGGTGCTAGTGCCCCACAGCTCAGAGCTTACTTCCTCATAAGTTTTTCATTTGCATGTTAATCGCTCTGATTTTGTTGACCCAATGTCAATTTGCATTTGGCTGGTAACTTCCCTAGTTCTACATATGTTATTGGCTCCTACATAGCAGGACAATTGGATTCTCCCCCTCTCACTGCAAGTTCTTCTCCAACGTAGAGCAGATATTCTGAATCCTGCCATTGGGCAGACAACACAGCCTACTGGACTCATACTCTGCTGCAGAGAACAGTGTCAGCCCCTGTCACTATCCTATCCCCTACCACACAACATTCCTTTTGGTTTCCTCCATTTGAATGGCTTTCTGTACCTCAGTATGCTTCCTATAGCCCTGGCTCTCACCCAAACAAGCTGAGAACATCACTCTTATTGGATAATTGTCGAGGCTGACACTCTTGTTCCCTGGGACCCCTTAACTATCTCACTTGCAGTTACAACCTCCTGTCCCTGACCATTGACCGTATCAGAACACATTATCCTAAGAGATATAAATGCCTCCCAGTTCAAAGAATCTTGATAACATTCCCCCTTCCGTGATGAATCACAGGGTCAGTTGTTAAGCCTCAGCCCATAGACTCTGGAACTGAAGCTGTTGAAACTTCAGACACTTACCACAGGTATGTCTGTCCTGAATCACAGTGGTTTCATTAAACTGCTAAAGACTCAGCTCTGTCTCATCCCCTTTATGGCCATTCTTAATGAGTTTTTCCATTAATTGTTTAGTTATAATATTAAGTTACTTATGTTGCTTTTTATGTATTATATTAACTTTACCACCAATATGTATATTATGTTAAAACTTGAGAATAGAATATTCAACCAATTAATATCTTAAAATTATTTGGAAAAAACATCTCCATTTCCTCTTCAGAACCCACCCCTTTCACTCAATTTTGTGTCATCTACAGATCTGGAGAGATTGAATTTAGATCCCTCATCTAAATTATTGTTAAATATATAGTTAATGTATGGCTCTGCATGTCAGAGGTTTACTTTCACTCACCAATTAGATAATTTTTTATGCTTTTAAAAACAGTACCACTGTGTTCAGGGTAAGTGCTGAGTGATCAGTGATTTGAAAATGTGTTGCTGGAAAAGCGCAGCAGGTCAGGCAGCATCCAAGGAGCAGGAGAATCGACATTTCGGGCATGAGCCCTTCTTCAGGCATTCCTGAAGAAGGGCTCATGCCCAAAACGTCGATTCTCCTGCTCCTTGGATGCTGCTTGACCTGCTGCGCTTTTCCAGCTACACATTTTCAGCTCTGATCTCCAGCATCTGCAGTCCTCACTTTCTCCCTGATCAGTGGTTGTCTGTGGAAATGTCTGTGAGGGAGACTTAATTTGTCAAAGGAGTTCTTTAGGCTGTGGAGCAGGTGTTGAAGAGGGTGAAATCACAATCCAGGTGAACACCACTAAGTACTTAATCATTGCAATGCACATGTTGTTAGCATGGTAGCTTAGTGTTAGCACTGTTACCTCACAGTGCCAGGGACCTGGGTTCAATTCCAGCCTCAGGCGTGGAGTTTGCACATTCTCCCTGCATCTGTGCAGGTTTCCTCCCACGATCCAAGGGTGTGCAGGTTAGGTGAATCAGCCACACTAAATTGCCCATAGTGTTGAAGGATGTGTAGATTAGGTGCATTGGTCAGGGGTGAAGGTAGAATAATAGGGTAGGGGAATGGGTCTGGCTGGGTTAATCTTTGGATGTCCAGTGTGGACTTGTTGGGGTGAGGGGCCTTCTTCCACACTGTAGGGATTCTATTCTACATGAGCAGGGTCTGAAGTCAGAAGACCCAGTACTGTCCCTAGCCTGCATCCTGGGCCCCTGATCCCTGACCTGAGCATAGTAACTCCATACCCGGCCAATCAAGTGCTCGTACATAAATCGCAAAACATTAATTTACAGGTGCAACAGATAAATCAGGAAGGTAAATGGAATTATGGCTTTCATTGCTAGAGGGATTGAATTTAAGAGCAGGGAGGTTCTGTTGCAATTGTACAAGGTGATAGTGAGGCCTCACCTGGAATATTGTTTGCAGTTCTGGTCTCCTTACCTGAGGAAGGCTATATTGGCTTTGGAAGAAGTGCAGAGGAGGGTCACCAGATTGATACCGGAGAAGAGGGGGTTACCCTATGAGAAGAGGTTGAGCCACCTGGGGCTGTACTTGCTAGAATTCAGAAGAATGAGAGGGGATCTTATAGAAACATATAAAATTATTAAAGGGATAGATAAAATAGAGGCAGGCAAGTTGTTTCCACTTGTGGGGGAGACTAGGACTAGGGCACATCGTCTCAAGATTAGGGGGAGTAGATTTAGGACAGAGATGAGGAGGAACTGCTTTTCCCAGAAAGCAGTGAATCTATGGAATTCTCTGACCAAGAAATCAGTAGAGGCAGCTTCACTGTGTATATTCAAAACACTGTTGGATGGGTGTTTGCATGGTAGGGGAATTAAGGGAGGAGTTAAGGGTCATGGGGATAAAACCGATAGGAGCAACTGAGACAATGGTTCGATCAGCCATGATCTTAATGAATAGCAGAGCAGGTTCTATGGGCCCAATTTCTTACTTCTATGAAACTATGCAAAGTGGATCCCCTGGGCTGAGGTTATTTCGGCTTGATGTGCTGCCCCTGTCTAGGGCCCTGAATAGTCATCGAGGAAATTATATCTCTCCTTATCGATGCTAAATCTGAACCAGTGCTATACTTCACGTAGATAGGAGTTCTGCCAAAACCTGGCCTTGTGTAAATTACAAGTCATTCCAGAGATGAAGTGCACATCTTATGACAAACTTTAGGTACTTTGGGCTTCGACCTGTTGTGATTTAGAAGAATGATGCATAATCTTATTGAAGCATACAAGACGTGAGTGTAACTTGACAGGGAGGATATCTGGAGGATTAATCCTGTTGTGCAGAAGACTAGAACCATGGGGCACAGGATAGGCATAGAGGACTCCTTTTACTAAGATAAAGGTGAGAATTTTTTTTTCTTTCTGAAAATTATTATGTGGAATTCTCTTCCCCAGCAAGTATTGGAGGCTGGGTCATTGAATTTACTTTTTGCAGAGTCAGACAGAGCCTTCTCAGATAAACCCAACTGCACATACGTTTTTAAAATGGCCAATTTAACCAGGTTTTCTTTAATGAAAGAACAAATAAGTTTGTTGCCTCCTAAAATACACAAAAGAATAATAAAATGTGACACACATACATACAAAATAGAAAAGGAGGTGAGTCCATAAGCTAAGAGTAAAAACAAATGATCAGTCTTTGGCTTGTCCATGTCTAATGGTTGTACAGTGTTGCAGCTGTCCATGTGGGTGATTCTGACAGCACTGATGTTGGTAGGTAAGGAGCTTCTTAGCAACTCTGGGTTCTATTTGTACTTCTTTAAAAAAAACTGCAACCTTCATTGTTCAGTATACCTGTACGTTACACTGGGTTATAATCCGTTTTCATGTTACTTATCGAGGACACTTGGAGGGCTGGCAGCTCAACTGCCTCAAAGGTGCATTTTGAAGACATGCAAAATAAGGGTGGAAGATGCCAGAGGCTGAGCATATAGGCCCTACCAATCATTGCTGGGGAGTGAGAGGTGATTGATCACTAAATATAAGATGACACCACTGCTGTGTGTGTGGCTATTGTGGTTGCGAACGAGTGGTGATCACAGGGTTCCTTCATGGTCATGGAGTGGCCAAAATTGAAAATCCTCCTTTCAAAGCCCCCTGGAGGTTATCCTCACATGGCGGTAGGATTCAACAAACTGTGTGTGAAAAGGCCCTTTGTCAGTCACTGAAATCACGGCCTTAAAGTTCGGGATAATGGTCCATCTGCTACAATCCAACAGCCGTGCTGCTTTGCCACCATTCTGCAGTGTTTTGCCAGCTTTCCCAGTACATCCCCAAAGAGCTAATCAAATCCAGCCCTTTGTGACTGTTCATTCATCCCAAATCAGAACTCTGTTTGCTTATGGGGTTACTTGAAACTGACAAATCTCTGAAGAAATATTCTGTATAGACCTACAGCATACAAGAATTTTGTGACAGTATAATCATTATATATTTGGATTCTATTTTAAAAGTAACAAATTGAATAATGTGTATTCAGCATATGTTGCAGGACATTAAGGACAATTCAAGTGCAATTCTGAAAATAGATATCATTGCCATAAAACCAAATTAAACATGCACTTTGTGACCTAGCAACGTAGCAACTGCTATGATTCATAAACTGGGTCTGGTCTTAAAATGCATTGCTTCTAATGGGATAGCATCTCAAAGAGTGACTGTCCTTTATTTTAAAACAGTTTTACAGCACACATAATATTAATATAATCAAGTGACTGACAGCAAATAATCAATTTCCATCATATTGGATTTTAGGTATCTTACAAGGCGAATGTAAATAGAATATATACATATTTTGGTCTTGTGCAGGAGAAAGTAGGTATTGCCTAACTTTTTACCAGTCTGGATTACTCAGTGTCCAAAAGAATTGTTTTTAAAGCCGTAAATTTCAGTTCTCCGAGCTATCTTCAGCAGCATCTTCAAAGGCAACAGTGTACACTGGAAGTCTCAGAGGAAGTGCTATATTAGATAACACAAAGCTCCATCAGCTGATAGAACAAGAGAATGCCTAATTTGGTTTGCAGAGGTTTAGAAAACAAAACAGTGCAAAGAGCAAGTGTTCAGCTGCACGATGGGCACTGCACTAAATGTATTTAAAGAACCAAGAACCACATTTGCAACTGAGGCCTATTTATTAAATTCTGCCACGACATAATACCTGGAGTTACAGTGGAGTGTTTGTGGAAGTATTGTGGTGAACTCCTGGTTTTACAGAGATTGTTTTGCAGCACTCTTACAAGTTGAGCAGAAGATTAGCTGACCTGTCTACATAAGGTTCCACATGGGTTAACAGTGTCTCTGGGTCTGCAAATCAACAGAGAGATAAAACAATAAATTATTGAGGAAATAAGAGATTTGTCTCCAGTGACACAAGGTTTGGTAATGGCAGGACATAATTTAAGGTGATCACCTAAAGAACCAAAAGCAACAATGAGGAAGTGTTTTCTCGCTCAGCAAGTTTTCGCTCCGAAATATACCACACAAAAGAGCAGAAGTGCATTCCATAGCACTGTTCAGAAGAGGGTTAGGTAAATAAATGAGGGGAAATCAATTATAATGCTGTGGGGAAAGAGCAATGAATTGGGACTAATTGGATAATTTTATCAAACAACTAGCATTGTCCTAGTAGGCTGAATGGTCTCTGTCAGTGTTAGTTCCTTTGAAAATTCACAAACAAAAATACAACTGGAGTGTTTTATGGTAGTACGATGATATTAAGATGAGGAGCACTTTGAACAGGCTGTTTGTTCTGGAATTTTGAAGTCAACACATTGAAAGAAAAGGAATCCATATACTCCAGCAACAGAAAGGAAAATGCATGCCTTAATTTTTGGTTGGAATAAGTGTGAAATTTTTGATGATTTGGAATTTGAACCAGATTGTATCCTCACCAACATTTGCATGGTGTACTTTCTAATAGGAGCTAGTGGGGAGCAATTAGAAGCAGAACTCCTTAGTAATATGTTTGTAACTTTAGCCTAGAGATATTAAGACATTTAGGGTACAATACATACTATCCCATGGTTGGTCAATTTGCCCAATACAACATTCAGCTCAGTACAATGGTTCATTTATTTGACTGAGCCATGCAAAATCTTTTCAGTGCTGACAAATTCAAAAGGATAACTTTCAGCAGTTTCAGAGTTACTTCCATAGACTCTGTTGAAAAGAAAAAATGGTCTTGGAGATTGATTATGAATTAATGTTTCTTATTGTCTCAGGTGCCGGCCTTAATGCCAGTGATAATGAATCTTATCATGGAAGCCAAGATGGTGGAAGCATTGCTAATTCACAAATTGTGGAGCTCAGAAGAATACCAATAGCAGATACTCACCTCTAACACCCTTACATGCTTTTTAAATCAAATTTGTCCATATTTTTATACTTTACAAACATACTTCTTTTGCACTAAAATTTTGCATTTAAAATGTAGAGCAGTGTTAAGCGTTTCAATTTGTACTACATTTTTGTAATATTCAACTGATTGTGACTTTAGCATTCAATCGAATCTATTTAAAAAGAATTCCTGTAGGTTTTTTAATGTAATCATATAGAAGTAAATTTTAAATCACTGTAACTAACTTGGATGTACAATTCATATAGAATTTAGAACAAACTCTAAAATAAGCACGAGCAACAGATTACTTGTATGAGACATTTACATCTTTCTGTAGAAGTGACAAAATAAATTGTTTTTATGTTCTTTTCTAGTAGCAAAAATTAACCAAGTTTAAATTCTTTGTATGCTGCCATTCTTGCACTCTCAGTACATTAATAATACATTGTGCATTTATGTGGCATCTTCCATTTTAGTAAAAAAAAGCTCCATGGTACATCACAGAAATGCAATATTATGTGGCTGACTTGTCACTGCCAACTGGATGGTCTCTGAGACCACTGGCAGAACTTTGTGCCACACAGTTTAATGCTTGAATAGCAGTTGTTGGCTTCACTTCTCGCAATAATAATGGATGGCAAAGCATAAGAGTACAAGAAAGTGAAAGCCAAAGAAAGGCAACATTTTGGGAGAATTTAAGATCTGATTTAATGTTCTTGCACATATTTAATTGACCTAAAACAGATGCAGTACTAATTTAGTAGTGTGAAGACTTGTGCCAAATTCACATTGCAAATCACATCAACTTCCAGGTTTGCACTGCTTTTTGCAATGCACAAGCTTAAACTGTCATTTGCTCATCTTCAGCTATCTAACCAGAGACCCTAACCAGGGATTGCTGGAGGCCACTCAAAAATAAACACCAGATGGTATTTTATTGGCTTGTGAAATCAGATGAACAGGAATGTTTTTGCTGATTCACAAAACATTCTTGTTACCAAATGTAGCGCAGATTCAAATATGTAAGTGTCCAACAGGCAAGCAACATTGAGCCACCTTGAGGTTTGACAAAACTGACTGTTTCATTCTGAAGAAGCTTAAAAGAAATCAATAAAAAAGAAAAGACAACTTTATATAGCACATTTCAGATCTTCTGTCTAAGAATGAATTTATTTCCATGCTTGGCCTGTACCTGCATATTCCCTTCCAAGGCAGACATCATCCTGACTTGGAAATGTATTATAATTCCTTCACTTTCTTGGGTTAAAATCCTGGAAAATCCTTCCTAATCGTACCATAAGTGCACCTATGCCACATCGACTGCAGCAGTTCAATAAGACAGCTACCTGTCATCTTCTCAAGAGCAGTAGGGAGTGAATTAATTGCAATCCTTGCTCACAACGTTTGCATTCCCTGAATGAATGTAATAAAAAGAGCATTCTAGCACACTACCATTGGGCATTGCTGGGATTGCACTCCATTTGGGAAGTGTGGCCTTAATATTCCACAAAATATTCCTATTTCTCAACTGAAGAATTTACACAGCATGCCTACACTATGAACATCATAATTAGAAACTCTATAAGAAGTGCTTCACTAAAGGTATAAAGGAGCCATGCCAATTATTGATTGGGTCTACAGTCTTAGTCACTGACTCAGTCTGGTCTACCTCTAGCTGTGAAAATGGTGACCCACATCAACTTTTAAGCTGTAGCATTTAAAGCAAACATGAATCTGCATAATCAAACAGAAAAACCAAAAAAAAACTCAAAGCACTGTGATTGTTGGAATTCAGAAACAATAACAGAAATTGTTGCAAAAACTCAGCAGGTCTGGCAGCATCTCTGGAGATAAAGCAGAATTAACTTTGCGAGTCCAGGGACCCTTCTTCAGAGCTGGAGTTCTAAACTTTACTTCTAACCAAGGGTCACTGGACCCAAGATATTAATTCTGCTTTCTCTCCGTAGATGCTACCAGACCTGCTGAGTTTTTCCCAGCAATTTCTGTTTTTGTTCATAATCAAACGCAGTTGTCGGGATGTATATTGTAAAGTCACTAACCACTTCTTATGACACTGAAAAATTCATCTGGTTAAGCTGACTTTAAGACAGCAGTACAGTAGGACTATTAATCTTATGGTCATCATCATCTCTAATGTAACAGCTCAACTTGTAACCAAATGAGGAAAAGAATCCTTAAGGACCAGGATCTCAAACTAAAGACAATGGCCATGGTTTACTGAGTTGCAGTGATCTTGTGTTTTTGCATGCTTCAGATACTTGAACACAATATGACGTGGCATCTCAAATCACTGTTTGAAGTTCCATTAGCATAAAGTCCACAAGATTCTAAAATCAGTTTCAAAAAGACAGTCTTAACAACAGTGTTGTCTCCCAAGCCAACCTGTCTAGCATCAAGGTGATAATCATTCAAACCAGTTCCATTTGACAGCATATGTATTTTGATTGTCTAATACTGGAATCTTGAATCAACTACCCTAGTCAAACCCAATCATGCACAACTACAGCAAAAATGCTTTAGAGATGTCTTCAAACTATCTCTGGATAGATAAAACATCCCCATCAACTGATTGGAGTGTTTGAGTTTTGACCAAACAATATAGAAGAGGCTTTTTTTGGGAAGAAGATACTACATGACATTTCAGGAGCAGACAGAAGTTGAAAATTAAAAGACAATGCACAAATTTCCAAACACATCATCTGCCTTACCTTTCAAGTACCATCAAGTGTGGCAGTGTCTACAGATCACACATTGGACTTCCCAGCCATTTCAGATCTCATTGAACTGGAATAGGAAACTAGTCACCAGCAAGCCTGAAGGCCTACCTAAGAAAGAGAGGACTATTACAGGATTCCCTAAAGTCCAAGCTGCCCAACCAGTACTGTAAAATGAAAAGAACATAAAGAGGTAGGAGCAGGGGAGGCCAAATTGACCCCTCAAGACTATCTATACATTCAATAATACCTTGACTGTGGCCTTAACTCTACTTTTCCTGGTTTGCCCCTATACCTTGATTCCACTGTCACAAATCTGTTTCATAACCTTAACCCCCACTACTCACTGGAGAAAAAATATTCCAAACTAACATCAGCCTCACAGAGCTCCTTCTCATCTCCATTTACCAGGCAAAACATTCTGTTTGAGTGTACCTTGTCAGGCCCTCCTAAATCTTACATGTTTTAACACAATCACATATCATTCTTCTAAACTCCAAGGTATAAGGTCCATCCTGTGTACTTTTTCCTCAAAAGAAGTGTTCAGCCCAGGAATCTGTATTGGAACTTTTCTGACCTGTTTCTAATACAAGCAAGGCTTTCCTGAAATATTATGACTGAAACTATACACAGTACCCAGGCTGTGGTTTCACTACTTCTCTGAACTGATGTGGCCAGTCTTCCACAGCTCCTCCCCCACCCCTACCACCATTGCAATAAAGATCACTATTTTACTTGTCTTACTAATTGATTGATGTACCTACATGTTCGTATCTATGAGTCATAGACATGATACCATGGTACTCTGTGGTCTACCTCCACTTAATGCCTTTCTATTCTTACTGCCAACTTTCAAGCCATAAATTATCACACCTTACACTCCATCTGCCAATTCTTTTTCACCCTCATATAACCCAGCTGTACGCCTTTAGAGATTATTTGCAATCGCTTCACAACTTGCTTTCCACATATCATCAGCAAGTTTGACTACAACACAGCCCTTTTTTGTCAAGGTATCAACATAATTTATAACTAGCCAAGGCTTCAGCACTAATCCCTGATGCATTTCACTACTATTACAGCTTGCCATGTTGAAAATAACCCATTTATACCAACAAACAGGGAGTTCTGTTTGCAATTCTGAACCCTGCACAATGAGCTTTCATCTTGTGTAATAACCTTTTACATGGCATCTTATCAAATTCCTTTTGAAAATCCAAATAGACCACATGTATTGATTCACCTTTATCCACCCTACTTACATCTTCAAAGAACAGTAATCGATTTATTAGACATGATTTCCCTTTTGCAACACCATGCTGAGTCTACCTGAGTGTAGTATGATATTCTAAATAACCTGCTATTGACTCTTTCAACATGGATTCTAATATTTCCACACAAAGAGATGCTGAGCTATTTTGGCCTGAAGTTTCCTGCTTTCTATCCACCTTTCTTGAACAGAAGTGTTAAATTTTCAGTTTTCCAGAATCTGAGGCATTTTGGAAAATTATAACCAGTGCATTTATTATCTCTGCAGCCACTTCCCTTAAAAAAAACAGAATGCAGGTGATCAGTCCATCGGACTTAAGAACAACTAATATTTCTAATGCTTTTCTCTGGTGATAGTGATTGCTTTGAATTCCTCCCTTTTGCCTCTTAATTTTCCAACAGTCTTGGATTTTTTTTGTGTTTTTCACTTTGAAGACAAATTTTAAAAGTCTTCAAAATATTCCCTCAGTTTCCATTATTAATTCTCCTCCAAGATGCCAACATTCACTTTAATTATTCTTGTCCTTTTAAACACTAATAGAAACATTTACTAGCTATTTTTATATTTCTTGCTAAATTTTTCCTATACTCAAATTTTTACTCTTAATCTTCTAATCAAAGTTTGTTAATTGTGAACATCTTTCCATTTTTCTGCAGTTATTCCCCTTAGCATTAGTATAGTATTAGCATTGAAGAAAAATCGATCATAATGTAGTTAAAATAGATCAGTCACAGTTTTTGTTTATTCAAAAGCAATTTGGTAGCTCTCCTGAAACTTAAGAGTTTAAAAAAAAGTTGAGAACAAATTAACAATATATACATTCATCTTAGTTATGTTATAATTTTTTTTAAGTAACAAGCTTCATAGCCTTAATGACTGGATTTAAGGAACCATTTTTAAAACAAAACAGTCAAATAAACAAAACTTGTGGCCACTTAAATCAACACCATAAGGTAGAGTAAACATGAATTATTACTTCTCAATGTAACATAGAACAGTACAGCACAGTACAGGCCCTTTGGCCTTCAGTGTTGTGCCAACCTTTTATCCTACTCTAAGATCAAACTAACCTACAAACCATGTGCCAATCCTAGAATCACTTATATGTCCCTAATGTATCTGACTCTACTACCACCGGTGGCAGTGCATTCCACACACCCACCACTCTCTGTGTAAAGAACAACCTCTTACATCTCCCCAAACCTTACTCCTATCATCTTAAAAGTATGACCCTTGTGATAGCCATTTACACCCTGGGAAAAAGTCTGTGGCTCCCCACTCTTATGTTTGCCTCTCATCATCTTGTATACCTCTATCAAGTCACCTCTCATCCTTCTTCACTCTAATGAGAAAAGCCCTAGCTTCCTCAATCTTTCTTCACTTGACATGCCTTCCAGTCCAGGCACCATCCTGGTAAGTCTCCTCTGCACCCTCTTTAAACTTTCCACATCCTTCCTATAATGAGGTGACCAGAACTGAACACAATATTCTAAGTGTGGTCTAACCAGGATTGGAGCTGCAGCATAATCTCGTGGCTCTTAAACTCAATCACCCCTGCTAATGAAAGCCAGCACATCATATGCCTTCTTAACAATCCTATCAACTTGGGTGGCAACTTTGAGGGATCTATGGACGTAGACCCCAAGATCCCAGTGTTCCACCAAACTGCTGAGAATCCTGCCTTTAACCCTGTAATCTGCATTCAAATTCAACCTTCCAAAATGAATCACTTCGCACTTCCAGGTTGAACTCTATCTGTCACTACCCAGCTTTGCAATATTTCAATGTTCTGTTGCAACAGCCCTCCACACCCTCCACACCCCCACCAACCTTCGTGTCATTGGCAAACTTATTATTACACCCTTCCACTTCCTCATCCAAGTAATTTATAAAAATCACAAAGAGCAGAGGTCTCTGAACAGATTCCTGTGGAACACCACTGGTCACCAAGCTCCAGCCTGAATACTTTCCATCTACTACCACCCTCTGTCTTCTCTGGGCCAGCCAATTCTATATCCAGACAGCCAGATTTCCCTGTATCCCATGCCTCCTTACTTCCTGATTGAGCCTACCATGGGGATGTTATCAAACGCCTGGCTAAAATCCATATACGCCACATCCACTGCTCTACCTTCATCAATGTGTTTTGTCACATCCTCAAAGAATTCATTAAAGTTTGTGAAGCATGACCTGCCCCTCACAAAGCCATGCTGACTATCTCTAATCAAGCTATGCTTTTCCAAATAATCATGAATCCTGTCTATCAGAATCCTCTCCAATAATTTGCCCACCAAGACGTACGACTGACTGGTTTATAATTCCCAGGGTTATCTCTATTCCCTTTCTTGAATAAAGGAATAACATTTGCCACCCTCCAATCATCTGGTAATACTCTAGTGGACAGGGATGACGCAACGATCATCACCAAAGGCACAGCAATCTCTTCCCTCACTTCCCGTAGTAACCTTGGGTATATCTGCCTGGCCCAGGGGACATATCTAGCCTCATGCTTTTCAAACTTTCCAGCATATCCTCCTGGTTAACATTAACATGCTCAAGCGTATCAGTCTGTTTCATGCTGTCCTCACAAATGATAATGTCCTTCTCAGTAGTGAATACTGAAGCAAAATATCATTAAGGACCTTCTCTATCTCCTCCAACTCTAGGCACAAGTTCCCTCTACTATCCCCGATCAGCCCTACCCTCACTCTGGGCATCCTTTTGTTCCTCATGTAAGTGTAGAATGCCTTAGGGCTTTCCTTAATCCTATGTGTCAAGGCTTCCTCGTGCAGCCTTTTTTGCTCTCCAAAGTCCATTCTTCAGTTCCATCCTGGCCGCCTTGTAACCCTTTAGAGACCTGCCTGATCCCTGCTTCCTCAACCTTAAGTAAGTTTCTTTCTTCCTCTTGACTAGACACTCCACATTCTTTGTCATCCAAGGTTCCTTCACCATACCATTCCTTCCTTGCCTCAGTGGAACAAATCTATCCAGCACTCGCAGCAAGTGCTCGCTAAACAGTCTCCACATTTCTGTGTGCATTTCCCTGAGAATATCTGCTCCCAATTTATGCTCCACTGTTCCTGCCTAATAGTATTATAATTCCCCCTACCCCAATTAAAAACTTTTCTGTACCATCTGCTCCAATCCCTCTCCATGACTGAAGAAAAGGTCAGGGTGTTATGATCACTATCACTAAAATGCTCTCCCACTGAGAGATCTGATACCTGACCTGGTTCATTGCCAAGCGCCAAATCCAATATGACCGCCCTTTTCATCGGTCCATCTACGTATTGAGTCAGGAATCCTTCCTGGACACATCTGACAAAATCTGCTCCATCCAAACTATTTGCACTAAGAAGATTCTAATCAATATTAAGGAAGTTGAAGTCACCCATGACAACAACCCTGTTGCTCCTGCACCTTTCCAAATTCTGCCTCCCAATCTGCTCTTCCATGTGTCTGGTGCTATTGCTATTGCACAGTCTAGAAAATTCCCAATAAAGAGACTGCTTCTTTTCTGTTTCTGACTTCAACCTATAACGACTCAGTAGACAAACCCTCCTCGACGACCTCCCTTTCTGCAGCTGTGATTCTATCCCTGATTAGCAATGCCACTTCCCCACTTCTTTTACCTCCCACCCTATTCCTTTCATAACATCTAAATCCCAGAACATCCAACAATCATTCCTGCCCCGTGATATCCAAGTCTCTGTAATGGCCACAACATCATAGCTCCAAGGACTGATCCATGCTCTAAGTTCTCACTTGTTGCATTAAAATAGACACACTTCAACCATTCATACTGACTGCAACTTTGCCCTTTCAACAGTCTATCCTTCCTCACAGACTCTCTGCACCATGAATCTGCCTGTTCACCAGCTACCCCTATCCTCTGGTGCATAGGTCTGGTTCCCATCCCCTTGCCAAATAGAAACTATCTTCTTTGAGGCTAATGGGAAAGGAATGTTGGGCCACGTGCTGACTTCATTACTGAATCAGAAGTCCAAGATCCTCACCAGGTGAACAAAGGTAACTTTCTTATTTGAATAACAGACCAAATATTTGAATCACAGAGAAATACGTTTTTCTGAGAACAACCATTGCAGTGCATTATATTCTATGTTCTTGATGCAGGTAGCTTGTCCATAGTCATGTTATGTTTTTCATATCTGTAGAATACGATGGAACATTGAAATCTACCATTCCTAGCTCCATATTCCTTCCCATTGGTTATTAAAACCATCGAGGCCACAAAGACAGAATGATTGTGAGTTCAGGATCTAGAGATTTCAAAGACAATCATGCATTCTTTCTGGAGAGGAAGACAATGTATTTTTCAGGAGGTAGTCATTAGTCACTAGTAGTCACTCTTTCAATGGAACCCTGAAGACTTCCCATTGTAGCAGACTGCAAAGGGATTGCCCAAGAAATTGAAGATTCTGCTGCTGAGAACTGCAGCTGAGCCCACTGACAGCATCCAGTTAAAATCAGAGCATTCATTGGGCTTCACTGCAGTCAAGCGAATAGTTACTCAGGAGAAGTATTTTTATCAATTCTTAAGTGATGCACAAAAGAAGGCATGTGAGAAAAAATGCACGTAATGAGTAGTTCGGCTGTTCACTGCTCTGCCCGGAAATGTGGTAGATGAAGTTTCAAATGAAGCATTCAAGAGGTCCAAGAATTATTCTTTGGTTGGAACTGGTACACAGGAATATTGGGAAAAGACAGGAAATTAGCACAAGGTAACAGAATTGGTGCAAACATGATGTGCTGTAACAGTTCTGATTCTGACCTGGTCTAATTAGAACATAGAACATAGAACATAGAAGAATACAGCGCAGTACAGGCCCTTCGGCCCTCGATGTTGCGCCGATCAAAGCCCACCTAACCTACACTAACCCACTATCCTCCATATACCTATCCAATGCCCGCTTAAATACCCATAAAGAGGGAGAGTCCACTACTGCTACTGGCAGGGCATTCCATGAACTTACGACTCGCTGAGTGAAGAACCTACCCCTAACATCAGTCCTATATCTACCCCCACTTAATTTAAAGCTATGCCCCCTTGTAACAGCTGACTCCATACGTGGGAAAAGGTTCTCACTGTCAACCCTATCTAACCCCCTAATCATCTTGTACACCTCTATCAAATCACCCCTAAACCTTCTTTTCTCCAATGAAAACAGCCCCAAGTGCCTCAGCCTTTCCTCATAGGATCTTCCTACCATACCAGGCAACATCCTGGTAAACTTCCTCTGCACCCGTTCCAGTGCCTCCACATCCTTCCTATAGTATGGCGACCAAAACTGCACACAATATTCCAGATGCGGCCGCACCAGAGTCTTATACAACTGCAGCATGACCTCAGGACTCCGGAACTCAATTCCTCTACCAATAAAAGCCAGTACGCCATATGCCTTCTTCACCGCACTATTTACCTGGGTGGCAACTTTCAGAGATCTGTGTACATGGACACCAAGATCCCTCTGCTCTTCCACACTACCAAGTAGTCTACCATTAGCCCAGTAATCCATCTTTTTATTACTCTTACCAAAGTGAATCACTTCACACTTAGCTACATTGAACTCCATTTGCCACCTTTCTGCCCAGCTCTGCAGCTTCTCTATATCCCGCTGTAACCTGCCATATCCTTCCTCACTGTCTACAACTCCTCCGACTTTCGTATCATCCGCAAACTTGCTCACCCAACCTTCTAACCCTTCCTCCAGGTCATTTATAAAAATGACAAACAGCAATGGTCCCAACACAGATCCTTGCGGAACACCGCTAGTGACGGCACTCCAAGATGAACCTTTGCCATCAACTACTACCCTCTGTCTTCTTCCAGCCAGCCAATTCCTAATCCAAACCTCCAACTCACCCTCAATGCCATATCTCTGTATTTTCTGCAGTAGCCTACCATGGGGGACCTTATCAAACGCCTTACTAAAATCCATATATACCACATCTACCGCTTTCCCCTCATCTACCTCCTTAGTCACCTTCTCAAAGAATTCAATAAGGTTTGTGAGGCACGACCTGCCCTTCACAAAACCATGCTGACTATCCTTGATCACATCATTCTTATCCAGATGTGCATAAATCCTATCCCTTACAATTCTCTCTAAGACTTTGCCCACAACAGAAGTGAGACTCACTGGCCTATAGTTACTAGGATTATCCCTACTCCCCTTCTTGAACAAGGGAACCACGTTTGCTAGCCTCCAGTCCTCTGGCACTACTCCTGTCGACAAAGAGGACACAAAAATCAAGGCCAATGGCTCTGCAATCTCCTCCCTTGCTTCCCAGAGAATCCTAGGATAAATGCCATCAGGCCCAGGGGACTTATCTATTTTCACCCTTGCCAGAATTTCCAACACCTCTTCTCTACATATCTCAAAGCCATCCATTCTACTTATTCGTGCCTCAGTATTCATATCGACAACAATGTCCTGTTCCTGAGTGAATACTGACGAAAAGTATTCATTCAGCGCCTGCCCAATCTCTTCAGCCTCCACACGCAACTTCCCATTACTATCCTTGATTGGACCTATTCCTTCCCTAGTCATTCCCAAGTGTCGATTAGTCTGACAGCCAACTTACTTCATTTGCCCTAAACTACACATCCCAAGTTCCTGGCCAAGTTGTGTGCTTCCTATGAAATAATCTTAGGCTTGGGACACTTTGCTGGTTAAGTTGAGGATGTCCAAGGAACTGCTAACAATTATCCATAGTGTTATTGTCACAGACTTGTCCAAGTGCACATATGGCACTCATCTTGACCTTGACGATACAACTTGGGCTATGATAACTTTGGCTCAGAGGTACTCTTTTGAATTCAAATTGTTAAAATAAATGTGTAGAAACTGCCCGAAGGTTAACTTTGAAAGCAATCGAGTAGAGAACACATATATATTTCTGCTGTGGAATCAAACATTTGACAGACCTAAACATTCCCTGAAACTTGGATAAAATGGTGGCCAAGAAACTTCCCCTGTCACACTTCCAGTATCACTGTAGCACCCAAATACTTCAGGGTTCCAAATGCTTGTCTAATTTTAGGCATATTAACTTTGTCTCCTCTGGTTCATTACTTAAATCTTGCTTAAAGTGATGTTATCTTTGTTGCTCAATTTGTTTTTAGAAGCTGGCATGGGCAGAAGAACAAACAGGGGACTTATTGAATCATAAAATATCCTGAGGGGGCTGTAAGGATGTTACCTCTTCTGAGGGTATCTAGAGTATAGGGTGGCATAGTGGCTCAGTGATCAGCACCGCTGCCTCACAGAGCCAGGGACCCGGGTTTGATTCCAGCACCGGGCAACTGTTGGTGTGGAGTTTGCACATTCTCCCCGTGTCTGTGTGGTTTTCCTGAGGTGCTCCAATTTCCTCTCAGTCCAAATATGAGTTAGAAATACTACCTTGAGCCCAGTGCTCATGCTGAATATGTTTCAAACACTGATGAGTTCTGGTGCCACCACTAATAGTGATACTTAACATATTATATACTTTCCTTTCAACCTGACAAGTTAGCACATCCCTGTAGAGCATTTGTGACTTGAACCCAGACTTCCATCTGCTGTGGTGGTTTGCACAGATCTCTGGATGATTAGTCCAGTAATACTATACTATTCTATCACTTCCCCACTTACTACTTATGATGAATGATATTTTTAATCTAATTGTTCAGATATGTTATGACCCACCTCTGGAGCAGGGACTTGACTCAAATGTAGGGATATTTCCATTGCCCCACTAGAGTCCCCTACTGCTAATGAAGAATTTATTTTCAAATCAGACCAGAGATGTTATGTTACTTGTAGCTGCACTTCTGCAGTATAAAGGGACCTTGATGAGATGGGCCAATGGGCCAAGGGGTGACAAATGGAGTTTAATTTAGGTAAATGTGAGATGTTGTATTTTGGTCAGGCAAACCAAGGCAGGGCTTACACAGTTAACAGTAGAGCCCGGAGGAGTGTTGCTGAACAAAGACCTAGGTGGTGCAGTTCCTTGAAGGTGGAATCAAAAGTCGACAGAGTGATGAACATTTGAGATGCCATGTTTCAGCTGTAAAGGACATTAGTGAGGCCACTTTTAGAATAATGCATACAATGCTGGTCACCCTTCTATAGGAAGAATGTTGTTAAACATGAGAGGATGTGGAAAATATTTACAAGGATGTTGCTGGTACTGGAGGATTTAAGCTACATGGAGAGGTTGACAGGCTGGAACATTTTCTCTGGAGCGTCAGAGACTGAGGGATGATCTTGTAAAGGTTTGTAAGATCATGATGGGCATGGATAGAGTGAATAGCCAAAGTCTTTACCTAGGATCGGGGAGTCCAAAACTAGAGGACGTAGGTTTAAGGTGAGAGCAAAAAGGTTTAAAAAGGACCTGAGAGATCAATTTTTCATGCATAGGGTGGTGTGTGTATGGAATGAACTGTTAGAGGAAGTGGTGAAGGCAGGTGTAATTACAACATTTAAAATGCATTTGGATGTGTAAATGAAGAGAAAACATTTACGGGGATATGTGCCAAATGCTGGCAAATGGGAATATGTCAGATTGGGATGCATGGCCGACAGGGATGATTTGAACTGAAGGGTCTGTTTCCACAATGTATGACTCTATGACTCTTGTGTGTTTGTTTAAGGTAATGGTAGAGTGCCAACTGAGCTGCACACATTCAGCCAAATGGAGAATCCTGACCTATACCTTGTAAATGGGGCCAAGCGTTGGGGAAATGGGGAATGAGTTATTCGCTGCATGAATAGAGTTTATGCTTAGACAGGGAAAATGTGAAAGGCATGTTCTCAATGACTATGGATTTCAAATACAGGACTCACAGTCTTCGAATAAAGTGTAGCGTAGGAATTTCTTCACCTAGAGAGTGGTGAGCCTCTGGAAATGTTGAGGTCAAAATGTTGAAAGCTTTCAAGAAAGATGTAGATGTAGTTCTTAGGGCTAAAAGGATCAAAGGATATATGAAAAAAGTGGAAATTGGGTGCTGAATTGGAAGATCCACCATTATCATCTTGAATGGTGGACCAGACTCAAAGGATCAAATGGCCTACATGTGCTCCTATTTTCTGTGTTTCTATGAAAGAGTGATTGAGTCAGAAACTCATAACATTGAATTAGTATTTAGATATTCACTTTTGTTTCTATAACTTCCAGGACTATGTGCAAAGAGCTGGAAAATGGGATTTGTGTAGTCAGATCTGTTTTCCAGCATAGTGTTGATAGTCCAAATGGCATCCCTATGAAGATATAACTAAATGGCTTACTAGGTTATTTCAGAAGGATTGTGCACATGTTACTTGTCACTTATCACCAGCATTCCCTCCAAGCTGCTTGACTGTGTATATGTGCAGCTTTTCCTACATTCCATGCATGGAAATTGGGATGCAGCCTCTGATCATGGCATTGTATTCCAGTTCTGGACATTGCTGTGTGCTCAAACTGTGCAGGTCTGTGCAGAAGGAAAACAAAATTCGGGGGAACACTGCTTACCTCGACAGCCTTGGATGTTGGTCACATCTTGTTGCATATGAATAGTTGCAAATGGAACTGAACACTGCATTAATCAGTCGACATCCCCACTTTTGTTATGTTATGTTATTATGTTAGAGCGAAGGTCATTGAAGATAGTTGGGCCTACAGCATTGACCTGAGGGACCACTGTAGCAATTTCCTAGGCCCGAGATGATTGCCTTTGAAAATCCACAAATGATTAGATTCCCTATAGTGTGGAAACAGGCCCTTCAGCCCAACCCGATCCCCCAAAGAGCAACCCACCCAAACCCATTCCCCTATATTCACCCCTGACTAATGCACCTAACACTACAGGCAATTTAGCATGGCGAATTCACCTAACCTGCACATCTTTTGGACTGTGGGAGGAAACCGGAGCACCCGGAGGAAAGCCACGCAGACATGGGGAGAATGTGCAAACTCCACACAGACAGTTGCCCAAGGCAGGAATTGAACCCAGGTCCCTGGCACTGTGAGGCAGCAGTGCTAACCACTGAGCCACCATGCTGCCCCATGCTAGTTATGTCTCCAATCATCAGTGATGTTGTCCCCAGTTCCTGTTGACTTCAGTTTTGGTAGGTTCCACAATGCCACAGTCAGTTGATTTTTGACTTGGTTGTAAGGGCATTCTCTTAACTCATCTCTGGAATGCAACCTATTTGTTTATAATTAGGACTAAATTTACAATGAGATTTACAGCTAAGAGATTATTGAGGAACTCAAAAGTGCACATTCGTGAGCACTTTATTGCTGTGTAAGTGCCAGTTGCAAACATCATTTGCTGATGTTTGAGAGATTTGACTTACTCTTTCAGATAGGGCATACCTTGTCAGTTTTCCATGTTTTAGGGTAGATGATAGTGTTGTAGATGTTGCAGTTGAACTTAGGGTGCAGCTATTTATGGACTATGAGTCTCAGTTTGCTTCTGACAATATGATCAAAGCCCATAATTTTGACTATGTCCAAAAAATTTCATATTTTTCTCGATATCATGTGGAGTGAATTGAATTGGCTAAGTACTCTCATCTCTGATATTGGGGACCACAGGAGGAGACTGATACAGATTATCCACTTGAAGTGCAAGTCTGGTCTCCTTCCTATTGGAAGGATATTGTAAAACTTGAAAGGGTTCAGAAGTTGTCAGGTTTGGAGAATTTGAGCTATAGGGAGGGGATGAACAGGCTGAGGCTGTTTTCCCTGGAGCGTCGGAGGCTGAGGGGTGACCTTATAGAGGTTTATAAAATCATGAGGGGCATGGATAGGATAAATGGA
This sequence comes from Chiloscyllium punctatum, assembly GCF_047496795.1. Lineage (NCBI taxonomy): Eukaryota > Metazoa > Chordata > Chondrichthyes > Orectolobiformes > Hemiscylliidae > Chiloscyllium > Chiloscyllium punctatum. The sequence goes on from NC_092740.1 coordinate 57,017,240, forward strand.
CAATGTCGCTTCCCAGGGTTGGAGGAGTCCAGAACTAGAGGGCATAGGTTTAGGGTGAGAGGGGAAAGATATAAAAGATTCCTGAGGGGCAATTTTTTCATGCAGAGGGTAGTACGTGTATGGAATGAGCTGCCAGAGGAAATGGTGGAGGCTAATACGATTGCAACATTTAAAAGGCATCTGAATGTATATATGAATAGGAAGGGTTGAAAGAGATATGGGCCAGGTACTGGCAAGTGGGACTAGATTGGGTTGGGATATCTGGTTGGCATGGACAAGTTGGACCAAAGGGACTGTTTATGTGTTGTACATCTTTATGATTCTATATCTCTATGTGCAGCTTAAGTGAATTGGCCATGCTAAATTGCCCATAGTGTTCAGGGTGCATTAGTTAGGGAAAATGTGAAGGAATGGGTTGGTGTGGGGTACTCTCTGGAGGGTTGGTGTGGACTTGTTGGACCTAATGGCCTGTTTCCACACTTGTAGGGGATCTAATCTAATCTAATCTAATCTAATCTAATCTAATCTATAGTACAGTTTCAAAATAAGGCATCTCCCATTTAAGACAGAGGCGAAGAGGAGTTTCTTCTCTCAGAAGATCATTAGTTTTTGAAAATTTACCCCCTGGCCAGCAGTGGAGGCTGGATCATTGAGTATATTCAAAGCTGAATTGTACATATGTTTTATTGATAAGGTAATAAAGGATTATGTGGGATTGAAGGGAAATAGAGTTAAGTCTACACCAGCGTGGCAACAACATTATTTACTGGAAAAGTATGTTCAGGGCACCAAATGGCCCATTCATGTTCCTGTTTCTTAAGTAGATTTAAATTATAATTCAGATAATTCTGAAGACCCATGACAAAAATGAAGCATTTCCTCTGGTGCATTTTGTTTACTTATTTGCAATCATTGTATCAGAAAGTATCAAACATTTTCTTTGTCCAATGAGAACTGAAGCTTACGTGTAAGTCACAAAGTTAAGATTCTTTATCAAACCGAACAACACAGATAAATGGATGGAAAAATATACAAAGATTAATACTTAAAGGCTGTTGCAAAATCAATGATAATATTACACACTTTTTAGTGCCTGGTCTATTATTTCAGACCACAGATTAGGGCCAATGTTACATATGTGAGAACAGTGAAAGGGGCTAAACTCTTTAGCAATGTTATTCCAACAACCTGTCAATAATAAAAAATAAAGCAATGAACTGCTGGTGCTGGACATCTGAAACAAACAAAAACAGAAATTGCTGGAAAAACTCAGCAGGTCTGGAAGAAACAGAGTCTTTGATAGCAGAGGAGCAGGGCTGCATTGGGCTCCTGCATATGGCGCTCATTTGCTTCTGCCTACTTTCTTTTTGATTTTACTCTTTTTCTCTTCTTTTTTCCATTTCCATTCTTTTTGGCTTTTTTTTATTTGAAGCCTTTTAGAGTGGGATCATCAAACTCGGCAAGAGTGGGCCACACATGGAATGGCAGCAACCTCCCTGCAGGCTGAGGCAACGGCAACAGCAGTAAGGTTAGGACTCCTCCTGGCGATCGGGGTAAGCAGCAGTAATGATTTCAACGCTCCTCTATGTGACTGGAGTCGGCGGAGGCAATGATGGACAATGATCCTGCCAAATAAGGTCATCGGTAGCAGTCATGATTTGGAGATGCCGGTGTTGGACTGGGGTGTACAAAGTTAAAAGTCACACAACACCAGGTTATAGTCCAACAGGTTTAATTGGAAGCACACTAGCTTTCGGAGTGACGCTCCTTCATCAGGTGGCTGTGGCTGCAATGCTCCTCCCGGCGATCGATGTGAGACTTACAGGCTGGCTGAACATTCCATACACTTTTTCAAGATGGGTCTCTGACAAGATCTGGCCGTTTTCTTTTTTTAAGGTATGGGCATTTTTATTTCTTTTTGGTTCTATTTCTTTTATTTCCTCTTTTTTTTATTCTGGTTTTGTAACCAAGATAGCACCATGGAATCATCACTTTGTTCAAGTTTCACTGTATTCCTATACTTGAATACATGTGACAGTAAATCTAATTCCAATTCAAGAGTTAATATTTTGAGTCCAGGGAACCTACTTCAGAACCATTCTGAAGAAGGGTCACTGGACTCAAAACATTAACTCTGCTTCTTCTTCCACAGATGTTGCTAGTCCTTCTGAACATGTCATTGATAACAGCCATATTAGAACAGGACCAAGAAATTTCCTTACCTCTATTTTTCCTGCAGTTCCTGGACAATTGCTTTGACTTCCGCTCTGCAATGTAGCTTATTAATCTGTTATCCATGTCAACTGCAGAAATATGCTCCAAACTTTAACCAAAACAATCTCTACATATGCCGCTATTGTTTCTGCTTTACTGGCAGACAAGGTTTATACAGTGTTGCCTTCTATCTTCTGCTGACATTTGCCTCCAGGACCTGAGATTATTTATCCAGTATGTTGCTTCTAGATGATGGAAAGGTTTTGGACAGTCAGGTTACAAGTCAATTGCTGCAGGCCACTCAACATGCATCTGGGGTCACTTTTATGTGGCTAATCCAATTAAACTTCTGGTCATTTGTGACCTAGAAAACATGGCAATGCAGGATTCAACAATAGTATTATCATTGAAAGGCAAGAGTTGATGGTCAAATTTTGACTGGCACAACAATTTTGATTGGCACTAGTGCAGTATGAATGTTAATTCCCACCCTAACTCTAACCCTTACCCTAACCCCTACCCTGACCCTTACCCTAAACCTACCCCCAAACTTTACCCTAACCCTTGCACTAACTCTAACCTTAAGCCTTACCCTGACCCTTACCTTAATTCTAACCTTTACCCTAACCCTAACCCCAGCCCTTACCCTAACCCTAATCACAACCCTTAACCTAATCCTCACGCTAACTCTAACCTAACCCTAACCCTTACCCTGATCCTTGCCCTAAACCTAATCTTTACCCTAACTCTAACCCTACCCTTTCCCTAACCTCACACTAACTCATGTCTAAATCTTGTCTATATGTTCAGCTGTGGACTGCTTCAACATCTGAGAAGTTGTAGAATATTTATGGAATTTTCTCATTCCCAATAATATTTTCTCCAGTCTCTGTTTCTAAGGAACAAACATTTACTTTCTTCTTTTTCATACACTTGTAAACTCAGTTATGGGAATCTTGTGGGTGGTATCATTGCCATTGAGTCAGAAACTCAATATTCAATATTATCCAGGAGTAATGTCCAATATACGTGTGTTCATAATATGCCCAACCAGATTTATCATTGACTTGAAAATCCTTCCCAAAGATTTCATTGGCAGGCAATAAAAGCAAAGGAGAACCCTTCTCAGCCATGTGAGTGGAAAGAGATTTGGAACCTCTGCCATGGCAATCCATACCTCCAGACTTTAGATAGCTCCATATTTCTACAGTTTCATGACTGATCTGCATCACACCACACTAAAAGCTTTTACTCTCATCTCTTTTCATATTCCTGGTTCGTTTGTTCTCTTTTATTATTTTTGATCAACTTCCAGGTGTCCCTTTGAATGTGGTGGTGAGCACTATGAAATCTTCAGGAAAAAATACCCATTTCTGACCTTATCATCAAGGCAAGGACATTGATAAATTGGATGCTTGGATGTAGGACATGATGCTGGAGAACTTTTGCATTGATGTCCTGATGCTGAAATGATTGAACTCCAACAACCACAACAATATTCCTTTGTACTAAGATTTCTACCTGTGAAGAGTTTTACATTTGATTTCTATTGTATTCAGTTTTTTCTAATGCTCCTTAATGTCACACTTGGCCAAATGCTGTTTTGATGACAAGGATAATCAATCACAGTTCACACTGGAAGTCAACGCTTTTGTTGATGTTTGGACTAAGACTATAATGAAGTTTGGATCCAAGTGATCCTAACAGAACTCCAGCTATGCTTTACTGAGTAAATCACACATGATGTCATGGTTAATTGACACCTTTCATCATTTTGATATTGAGAGTTGACAGATAAGGAAGTAGTAGTAAATTAGATACATCCCCTTTTGCATGGAGAAGACAAGGTGTGAAATTTTACTCTTATCAGTTAGACCTCAGTATTTTAGCTTATTAGAACAACCTGACTAGTGCTGCAACTAGTTCTGGAGCATGGTGCTGGAAAAGCACAGCATCCGAGGAGCAGGAATTTCGATGTTTCGGGCAAAAGCCCTTCTGTCAATTTTCCTGCTCCTCGAAAGATGCCTGACCTGCAATGCTTTTCCAGCACTATACTCTTAACTCTAATCTCCAGTACCTGCAGTACTCACTTTCCCCTAGTCCTGGAGCAGATAAGTCTTTGGTATTATGGCTGGGATACCGTTGGGGACCTTATCCTTTTCTGTATCTGGTTGAGCAAAGGTATCTTTCTATTGTATAAATGCAATAAATTAGTTGAGGATTACTATCTTTGATAGTAGAGGCTTTGAGAAGAGACTGAAATGAATCAAACGCTCTGTCCTTCTGGCTGAAAACTATTGAAAGGCTTCAGGTTTATCTTTTGCATGGAAATACTGGGCAGCAGAACCATTGATGTGAGGATATTTCTGGAGCATTTCTTCCAGTTCATTTTTTAACTAGCATGCACAGGTTTAAGATGAAAGGGGAAAGATTTAAAAGGGACCTTAGGGGCAAACTGTTCATATAGGTGGAACAAGTTGCCAGAGGAAGTAATGGAGGCGGTACAATTACAACATTGAAAAGACATTTGGACAGGTACATGAATAGGCAAGTTTCAGAGGGATACAGGCCAAAAGCAGGCAAATGGGACGAGTTCAGTTTTGGAAACCTGGTCAGACACTTTGGACCGAAAGATCTATTTTCATGCTGAATGACTCCATGAATATGTCTATGTGTATAACTGTGTACTGTCATCCGCAACTGGATGTGACAGGACTGCAAATGTTTTGTTTGGTCCACTGGTTATTGGATCACGTAGCTCTGCCTATAACCTGCTACTTCCTCTAGTTGTCATGTGTGTAATTCTGTGTTACAGCCTTGCCAGGTTGACACGTCATTTTTGGATATGCCTGATGCTGCTCCTGGCCTGCCAGCCTGCACTGCACAGTTACTCAAAGTTGGTCCCTTGGCTTGATGCTTATGGTACAGTGAAAGATGCACCATGCTATGAGGATGGAGGAATACATGCATCAGATACAGTAAGACAAGACAGTACTAGACTTTGCCAGCAGTACAGGCTTCTTAAGGGTCCATGGTCCCACAGACTTAAAGGAATAACCCAGTTAAGCAATGCCAGCTAGTAATATGCTCCTAATGCCAACTGTTCAAGATTAAAATTACAGTAAAAGAGGTAAATTGGCCAACAGTATGGTATAATTAATTATCCATTAGTTAGACGTGCCCTTGCATACATGGGTTTATAGTTCTTTATTATGGCAATATGCCAAAGGTGAGCAGTTAGTAAAACAAGTCGAGTGTCTGGGATCAGAACAGATAGGGCAAGCAATAGAATATCACCTCACTCAATGAGATTTAAGGGCTAAGTTTCAACCTTATTATCTGTTCACAGCAGTGGAAGCCAGCAGCACCTTGGGAGCACAGAGGTTTGAATAGTAGATTTGACAGTTGGCTTTTCAACTTCACCATGGCATTCCCAACAGACTTCAGGATTTCCCAAACTATTAGAGCAGGCAGGTACAGTGATGATTCACATCTGCCTTTTGCAAGTTTATTATTTAAAGAGACTCTGCAAGTGTTAGAAAGAAGCAGGAGGAAAACTAAAATAAACTTACACCTTTCTAAGGAATACCAAGTACTGAAATGGAAAATCAGTAAATCTGGCAAATGAAACATACTGATCTGAATCATCTCATATACTTCAAAATAAAGGTCTAGTACAATCAATATATTCATTTCCATGTATTACTATGTTTTTCTTTCTCAATGAATAAAGCAGTTTAAAAAGAACTAGGATTAATCGTTAGTTTGCCTATGTGGTGTTACATTGTGGCTGTTAAGTTTGGTGATTCCAATATTTTGACTTTGGCCGTTAAGTTGGAGATTCTGTCTTCTGCAGATAAGTTAAAAGAAATTATATGGTTCCTGATTCAGCTGTAGCTTTTGACTGGTAATCTGCTTCCAGTAATCAGAGAGTGAGGGAAAGAGAAAGACTTTATTTTCTGTTTCTTGGTATCAGTAAATGTACTCAGCTGTAACCTTCAGAATACACTGTAGCCCAGAATTATGAGGAACGAGATATGCACACCTCCGGCACTAGACTAGCGCGCGCGCACACACAGTTCGTTTTTGACCCCTTCACTTCTTTATTCCTGGTAGAGAACAGCACAGATATGTTTTATGGCCAAACTGCATTTATCCACCCCTCTTTGCTTCCACAGCATGTGGATGTAATTCACAGGAGATAAAATCAAAAATTATTCAAGTTTTTGCAATTAATCCATTCCTTGACATTTTTCTCTGAAGCTCCTTCATGCCCTTCTCGCTGCAACATTTCAGGATCTCTCTTGATACTGAGCGTGATCTACTTAGACATTTTCCAGACAGTCACTCAATTCCATTCTCAGCGGTTTCTGGCTTGTATGTCATTTTTATAATAAAAAAACCAAAGTAATCTGTTTGACTTAGATATTCAATATATCCATAAGTAATTCGGGACCATGATTTGCTGTCATAGTGAGTGTATGCCATGCGTAAATGCAAGCTGCCCCCTCTGACCTCTCTTTTCTAGCACAATGCTGTTTAACACATCATACAGGTGGACCCATTCATCTGCTTTAAGGCATCTCCTCATATTCATACCAAACGGTTATCACTGACATTCATTCTCATCTTTTTGCCATTTTACCAATCCCCTCCTCCCCATCCTTAACAGCAGCTCTTCACAAATAATATCCTTCCATTCTCTCATGACTATAAGAAATAGAATGTGTTAACTATATGTTAGGTACTAGGAAAATCCAGTACCATACTCCAGGGAGAGACAAAGAAGCAGGAATTGGAGGTTGGGTTTTCTCCAGTAATTGTGAGCCTGCCAGCAGTGAAGGGGGATGCACTGAAGATAAGTAGAGTTTGGCATGCATTGTCATTGTCACTGGAGAGATGTCTTAGTCTATCAACATTTTTCTGTTGATAGACTTAGGTATCTCTGAGCCACATGACACCTACTCAGATTTATATAGATTTCATTGAAGTCTCTGACAGGATCCCACATGAGAGATTGGCAAAGAAGATAAAAGCACATGGGATCCAGGATAACTTGCCAAGTTGGATCCAAAATTGGCTTTGAGGTAGGAGATAGAGGGTGGTGGTAGAAGTTTGTTTCTTTTACTGGAGGCTAGTGTCTGGTGGCATACCATAGGAATCAGTGCTAGGTCCCCTATTCTTCATGATATGTGTGAAAGATATATGGAAGAAAATGTAGTGGAGAGAATAATGCGTAAGTTTGCAGATGACACAAAGGTTGGCTGGTGGTTGACAGTGAGGAAGAAGTGGTTACAAGAGAATATAGATGGATTGGTCAGATGATCAGATCACTGGCAGATGGAATTTAAAGTTGGTAAGTGTGAGGTGATGCACTTTGGAAGAAGGAACATGACAAGGGAGTACTCAATGAATGATCGGATACTTGGGAGATCAAAGGGACAGAGGAATTTTGGGGTCTGATCCACACAACCCTGAAAGCAGCAGGATAAATTAGTAGGGTAGTTCAGAAAACATATAGTACATTTGCCTTTATCAGTCAAGTACAGATTATACAGGTTATGCTGGAGCTATACAGAACTTGTGTACTGTGTGCAGTTCTGGTCACTGCATTATAGAAAGGGTGTGATTGCACTGGAGATTCATGAGGATGTTGCCCTGGGATGGAGCATTGTAGCTATGAAGATAGGCTGGAAAACTCTGTGAGAATTCTTTAGAGCCTGAGAGGGGACCTGATAGAGGTGTATAAGTGTGTGAGGGGCATGGACAGAGTGGATAGGAAGTAGCTGCTTCCCTAAGCTGAAAGGGTAATAACAAGGGCACATCATTTTAAGATGAAAGGTAGGAGGTTTACAGAATATATGGGGAAAAATGTCACCCAGAGGATAGTGGAATCTGGAATGCACTGCTTAGGAGCACAGAGGCAGGAATCTCATAACCTTTCAAAGGTGCTTTGAGAGAACTTAAAATGACATAGCATTTAAGGTGAAATGCTAGATATTGGAAAGTGGGGCAAGTGTAGATTTAGAGCAGATTTTTGTCGGTGCAGACTCAATGAGCCAAAAGGCCTCTTTTCTACTGTTTGATTCTTTGATTCTATTATATTAACATGATGTCAACAGGCAATGAAAATTGATTGGGCTTCACAATACTGACTGAGAACCCTCCCACCTCATCAACTGCAACTTGTTATTTTTCATCTCTGAGAAATCCTGCAATCATTGCTCAGGAGCTGGTGTCAGGGATGGTTGAAAAATGAAAAGAGGTGATGTACACTGAAGAAGCACCATTACATGAATCACACAGACTCTCCATTGACTCAGATACGTATTCCTCATTCGGCTTCCAAGGCAGGAAGCTCTGTTGTTACATGCACCCTCATACGTCATAGGCTTGATTTAATTAACTGACATAATCCCTGCAACCAACCCATTTCCCCAGCTGCAGATACTTCCCAACAGGAATTATAATCAAAGAGTCATAGAGATGTACAGTATGGAAAAAAAGCCTTTGGTCCCACTCGTTCATGCCAACCAGATATCCTAAATTAATCTAGGCCCATTTGCCAGACTTTGGCCCATATCCCTCTAAACCCTTCCTATTCATAGGCCTATCCAGATGCCTTTTAAATGTTGTAATTGTACTAGCCTCCACCATTTCCTCTGGCAGCTCATTCCATACACGCACCAATCTCTGCATGAAAAAGTTGCCTCTTATGTCCCTTTTAAAACGTTCCTCTCTCTCATCCTAAACCTATGCCCTTTAGTTCTGGACTCCCTCAACACAGAGAAAAGAGCTTGTCTATTTACCCTATCCATGCTCCTCATGATTTTATAAACCTCTATAAGGTCACCCCTCATCCTCCACACTCCAGGGAAAACAGCCCCAGCCTTTACAACCTCTCCCTATAGCTCAAACCCTCCAACCCTGGCAATGTCCTTGTAAATCTTTTCTGAACCCTTGCTAATTGGCCATTTGTTGTGTTAAAGCAAAACTTTCATGCCTCAGAGAGCTGCTACCTATTAATAAGAATCTGACAGCTCTCCAGTACTGCCAGTGTAATGGGAGTGGTGGCCAGGCTGGCATAGAGTGAGGCAAAGAGTAGGTGAGTAGTGCTGGATCTGGATAGTAGGTGAAACTGGGAGTCTCACCATGGCTAAGATGGCAGGTCCCAGTAATGGGGACAGAAATGGAGTGGGAACAGAATAGAAATTCCAGTAGGGAAGAGGAATCCAAAGGGATTCAGTCCTGCCCATTATTCACCTACACAGAAAAGGCTGGGTGATTAGTATGGGCCTCTCTCACTGTCAGTGAAATCCTGCACCTCAATTATCCACTTACCAGCCTCAAAAGGGCAAGTGAGTTGCCTGAGGCCCACCCTATCGCTGGTAAAATTGTGATGGGATGGGAAAGGTGCCTGTTGAACTTAATGTGGCTCCTGCTTTCAAATCCAGTGCCAGGTTTGTATTAATTTTAGCCCCACAACTGAGCAGGAGTGGTGGGACAGAAGGATTGAGTCCCCTTTGGAAAGTGCAGGAAAGATCAATCTTCACTCAACTGGACATGGATACGGAGCCTCAGGGATCATCCAGAGAAGCCAATTCTGGATCAAGAGCAGAAAATATGTACGATCCTGTCAAAGTTTCCAGAAGTATTGTGTATGATTAAAGGGAGTCTGACTGTATTACAAGTTCCATTACTCTCAGGCCTTTGCACTGATGTCTACCTCCATGGCCATCTGCATGAAATATTCAGCTGCAGTAGGCTGTTGAGTGCATGCTGGTGCTGACCAATGACTTGCACAGTCAGAATATTAGCTCACACTGGATCGAGGTAAGTACTGACTTTTGTATTCAATATCATGAATTGCAGCAAAGTGCTCTCCCTTTTGGCTTGTGAATGCTACAGGATATCCATGAGATGGAAGGTGGAGAAAAGAGACCTCGGAGTGGGCAGTCTCTTTAAAATGCTGTTGCTCCTCTTATATTTCTTCCCCCTGTAACATTCCAGGGTGTGCCACTCAGAGCATATGCAGATCAATTGGCAGAGGTCTTCTCAGACATCCGCAACCTCTCCCTGCAGCAGGCCACTGTCCCTGCCTGTTTCAAGAGGGCCAACATCATCCCTGTGCCGAAGAAGGCTCATGAGGCATGTCTCAATGATTACCACCCAATGGCCCTAACCTCAGTGGTCATGAAGTGCTTTGAAAGGCTGGTCATGGCATTAATCAACTCCAGCCTCCCCACTACTCTGGACCCACTCCAAATTGCCTATTGGATCAACAGGTCCACGTCAATTGCCATATCACTTGCCTTTCACTCCTCCCTAGAACATCTTGACACCAAGAACAGCTGTTTAAGAATCCTACTCATTGACTACAGTTCAACCTTCAACTCTTTTATCCCCTCGAGACTGATTACTAAACTTAGTAATCTTGGACTAAGCCCCACTCTCTGTAGCTGGATCCTCAGTTTCCTGACCCAGAGGCCACAATCAGTGAAGATTGGGGACAATATTTCATCCTCACTAACACTCAGTACTGGAGCCCCCCCAGAGGTGGGTATTCAGCCACCTACTGTGTACCCATGACTGCATTGTCAAATTCTAGACTAATTCCATTTTCAAGTTCGCTGATGATACCATCGTAGTTGGTTCAATCTCAGATGGCGATGAAACACTGTAGAGGGGAGGTGGAAGAATGAGAACAGCCTAGCTGTCAATGCCGGCAAAACCAAGGAACTCACCAAAGACTTTTGGTGGGATGTTACTCGTGCTCCACCCCCCCCTCACACACATTAACAGCACAGAGGTGGAACGAGTGGAGAGTGTCAAGCTCTTGGGAGTGGTCATCTTTCTTGGATGCTTCTGGATATGGCAACTGTCCCATTCAAGATCAGAGACGGTTACAGAAAGTGGTGAACTCAGCCTGGTCAATCACAAATGCCAACCTCCTATCAACAGAATCCATCTACCAGGTCCGCTGTCAAGGAAAGACCGCCAGCATTCTCAAAGATCCATCCCAACCTGGCAATGCTTTTCTACAACTTCAACCATCGGGGAGAAGGCACAAAAACCTGAACACATGCACCATGGTTTCAAAACAGTTTCTACCCTACTGTTGTTAGGATACTGACTGGACTCACAAACTCTTAGCATTCGCCTGTGCTATCTATACTATTAAACTCTGTGATCTGCCTGTATTGCTTGCCAGACAAAGCTTTTCACTGTGCCTCGGTACACATGACAATGAATTCAATTCAATTCAATTCTATCTCAGACCTGACTCTACAGGCAAGATAGTTCTTGGTGGCATGTGTATTAGCTCCAAACCCATGAGGACAATAATCTGAGCACAACAACATTTTTTGAGCTGAGATAACACATTTTGTGAGAAAACCTGTAGTTATCTTGAGAATTTGACTTAAAAGGAGTTCTGGTGTTTGCGTATTAATGAACCGAAACTAGCAAAACCATTCTAAAAGATGAAAGACTCAATCTAAGTTTGTTTAATATATTTCAGCTGCATGACACTATAACCATTTGCTATAAATTCTGTGTCTTACGGTCCTGCTCCACAAGCACCTGATGAGGGAGCAGCGCTCTGAAAGCTAGTGCTTCCAAATAAACGTGTTGGACTATAACCTGGTGTTGTGTGATTTTTATCTTTGTCACCCCAGTCCAACACCGGCTCATCAAAGTCATGACTACCAAAGGGAAGTATCATATTATAAATCTAGAAACGGAGTCATAGAGTCATAGAGATATACAACACGGAAACAGACCCTTCAGTCCAACTTTTCCATGCTGACCAGATATCGTAACCTAATCTAGTCCCATTTGCCAGCACTTGGCCCATATCCCTCTAAACCCTTCCTATTCATATACCGATCCAGGTGCCTTTTAAATGCTGTCATTGTAGCAGCCTCCACCACTTCCTCTGGCAGCTCATTCCATACACACACCACCCTCTGTGTGAAAAAGTTGCCCCTTAGGTCCCTTTTATACCTTGCCCCCTCACAATAAACCAATGCCCTCTAGTTCTGGACTCCCCCATCCCAGGGAAAAGACCAAATCTATTTATCCTAGCCATGCCCCTCATGATTTTATAAACCTCTGTAAGTACCCCTCAGCATCTGACACTCCAGGGAAAACAGCCCCAACCTATTCAGCCTCTCCCCATAGCTCAAATCCTACAACCCTGGCAACATCCTTATAAATGTTTTCTGAACCCTTTCAAGTTTCACAACATCCTTCTAATAGGAGGCAGACCAGAATTGCATGCAATATTCCAAAAGTAGCCTAACAAAGTCCTGTACAGCTGCAACATGACCTCCCAAATCCTATACTTAATGCACTGACCAATAAAGGAAAGCATACAAAACGGCTTATTCACTATCCTATCTACCTAAAAGAGTATCTTATAGCTGCTCAAGGGAAATCACTTAGCTGTTTACCACTGCTCTTATGCTGCTATGTCATTTTTATCTTCAATGTTTACAGCTATAAACTTTATTTTGAATCTCCATTGTCCTGTTAATCACATTGTAGCCTGCTGCCTGCCAAATAGTCTTCACTCTTGTGATATGACAAGAATAAAAGTTGAGCAATAGGTGTCAGCAAGGGAGAAGATTGCTGCCTGTACATGTGAGTGTCTGGCGCTGGGGGCTGGGATGAGGCATAACATGTTCAATATTGATGTGCCAGACTACTGCCACTGCATCAGATTAGCTGAAGACTGCCTGAAAGGTATCTCTAGCAATCGAGTGCATGCAGGTTCCCTTATCACACCAGCTTCGTTCTCTTTTGTTGCTTCTCCTACAGCAAAGGTATCGCCTTTGTCCTCCTGCAGTTCTCGTCCTCTCTCCATGATATGTTGATCAAAGCTCAGTACAGCTTTCCTGTTGCATACTACAGATCTGTCCTGGTTAATGAATTTCATCTTCTGCTTCCTGATGCTGTACTTCTTGATCACTCATTTCCTTGTGTGATTTTAGTTTTATCTTTTCCAGGGATCAATGGTAGGGGTCCTCACAATGGTTCATGAACTGTATTCCTAAAGGATCGTCATCTCTTAGGGTTGGCTGCTAATTCTGCTTGCAAGCTCCTGATCCAATAATTACCTCAAATAGCTGCTGTCATTCAAACAACAGTTTCCCCAAGCAACATACACCATGCCAGACGCTGACCCAACAGCTCCCTGGACCAGACAGCTCCTTACCCGCCCAACAACTGACACCTCTTCCCCCTCCTCTGGACAACCTTCCCCAAACCCTTTCCACACCCAACTATCCACCATAGTAGCCAACGGAGCCAGAGCTCACCAGATCTGACTCCCCTATGCACCCAATTTCTTCCATCCACCCTAAACACTGCATCACTTACCTGTCCCCCATGCCACTTTGCACCCTTCCAGCTGGCACCCTACCTCTCTGCCGCTTCATGCCACTACCCAGCTGGTTCCCTATCTCCCAACATGCTAATATTACCGAGTGTTCTTAATATCTGACTGCAAATGTCAAAGCAGCTGACTGAAGCTTTGAGTTTCAGAATACAGCAAGGCAAAAGTGAGGACTGCAGATGCTGGAAACCAGAGTTTAGATCAGAGTGGTGCTGGAAAAGCACAATAGGTCAGGCAGCATCCGAGGAGCAGGAAAATCAACGTTTCAGGCAAAAGCCCTTCATCAGGAATGGAGGCAGGGAGCCTCCGGGGTGGAGAGATAAATAGGAGGGGAGTGGGGCTGGGGAGAAGGTAGCTGAGAGTACAATAGGTGGATGAAGGTGACAGGTCAGAGAGGAGGGTGGATGAAGGGCTTTTGCTGGAAACGTCGATTTTCCTGCTCCTCGAATGCTGCCTGACCTGCTGTGCTTTTGCAGCACCATTCTAATCTAAACTTCAGAATACAGCAGCTGACTGCAGAGAGCTGTCAAAATGGAAATATGGCTCCACCATTCTGAAGGAGTCCTGATCGGAGTTTTCATGAAAAGAAAGGGTGGAGTGGCAGTCGTGTGAGGTTGGCACCCCTTGGAAAATCTGGCTCATGAATTCTAGGTATATTAGCTCTTACTAACCAGAGATCAGTAAGACATATGTGTCTCCAACAGGAGAAGGTGCCAGAGACCAACCGCTACTTGTTCCAACTACCCCAAACAGCCCACATCATATATCTGTGTGCTATGATCCTTCCCCATGAGCAACCTGATGAAGGAGCTGCACACGGAAAGCTAGTGCTTCCAATTAAACCTGTTGGGACTATAACCTGGTGTTGTGTGATTTTTAACTTTGTCCACCCCAGCCCAACACCGGCACCTCCACAACATTATATATCGGCGTGGGTGGAGCTTCACTTTAGCTTATAGATTAACTCTTCCACATCCATTACTTTAGAACACTGACCTCCGTGGGATCATTTAATGAGGTGAGCAACTTTACTTTCTTGTCTGCCTCCCACATTTGTGTTGCCCTCAGGGGAGTCAGCAGGGTCAGAATCAGCAAACAAACCACTGCCATCATTTTTCCACCATCTTTTCCACTGTTCTAGCCCTTCCTGACTCAGGATGGGAAAATTTGGCCTCTTCAACTGATTAAAGAAGCAGTGGACATCTCTCAGTATTTTCTTGCCAGTCAGTTGCTCAGTCCAAGCAGTTGTCATTCCAACCTGTCGCTTTATTCAACCTACTGAGTTCCTGGAAGGAGAAAGTGAGGACTGCAGATGCTGGAGATCAGAGTCAAGAGTGTGGTGCTGGAAAAACAGCAGGTCAGGCAGCATCCGAGGAGTAGGAGAATCGACGTTTCGGTTTGATTCCTGATGAAGGGTTTATGCCCGAAACATTGATTTTCTTGCTCCCTGGAAGCTGTTTGACCTGCTTTGCTTTTCCAGCACCACACTCTCAACACTGAATTCCTGGAAGCCCAGGAAACTCGTGCACTGACTGGATTAACATCACACTCAATTCTTTTTCTACTATAGGTCATTAATAGACCCACCTATCCCAAAGGGCTTTTTCACATGCTAATCAAAAACATTCCAGTTACATGTCTTTAAAAAAATTGCAGACAGGATGAGGCAATCGCTGGCTGAGAAAGCATTTATTGCCTATCTCTAACTCATTCAGAAGGTAGTAGTAATCCACCTTCTTGAACAGCTGAAGTGCATGGTGGAGAGATAGGGACAGTGCTGTTAGAGAGAGAGTTCCAAAATTTCGACCCAGCAACAGAATATGAAAGTTCATGAGATCCTACTGGCTTCCCACTGCATAGCTATTTGACCCTTGCAACCTGTTACACATACAGATATCCTCCCACCAAGTTGAAACTCACAGTATCATAGAAAGTTTATAACATAGAAGGAGGCTATTTGTCCCTTTGTGCCCATGCTGGTTTTCGAAGAGCAATTCAAAAAGTCTTGTGAATTCTTATTTCAGCCATCAACTGTGACCTGGATTTATCTCTAATATTTTCTCCTTTACCTCGGTGATGAGCCTAGTGGTAATCCCAGTAATGAGAAAAGTTAAGATGTGCAGATTCAACTGAAATTCCGGACCTTATTAATCAGTATGGTGCAACGACGAAGCAGTTCAACCTTCGGAGTCACCAGGGAACTCCCAGGCATTCTGACATGGAGACCCGGCACAGTGACTGGAAATCATGTGTCAGGAATGTTTGTGAGTAGGTGTGCTGCATCACTGTTGCCCCAGTTAGTAACTGTCAGCTCTGTTCGGAGCAGATAGCATGAGGCGTGGCAGATTTCCCTGAAGAAAGAGGGAACTATGTGCTTTCACAATTGTACAACAATGAAGTTATATTATAGCTCATACAATTAGCTATCTTATATGCCCACCCTCACAGCCGAAACATAAATAACCCCAAAAAGTAAACGAAATAGTATTGAGTTTTAAGAAAGGATTACAACACCCGCACTGACTCTTTGTGTTTGTTAATTTTCTTGAGGGAGTTTTGCTGACTTAATAATGATTCATATCCGTGTTTGTGTAACAAGGCCTTAGAGTCACTTCCTGTACATATTCAGAGTTTATGTATATTCAATAGGCACAGTCACCTAACTGGGTTCACTTAATCTGCTGGATGAGTTTTTGATCTCCCCTGGATCTCAGAAAGATTGTAAAAATAAATAGATTTAATGTTCAGGTGTGAACCATCACCACAATTCCTGCCTTTCAATGCTCAGCAGTAGAGTTCTAGATATTATTTAATCTGCAAACTTCTCCTAATGTGGCTAATACCACAAATTACATTCATCATACACCACACTTAGGAACTAATAGAAAGTCTATGCTTCCGATGCCTAAATGTCTATTGTTTGTGTATATGTATCACGTATGTGGTTATAATTCAACAAGTCTCCTCTTTCAAAGTAAAATATAGCTACGATTATTCGTATTTATACTACTAAGATCATATGGTTTAAAAACATGAGAAATCATAGAAAAAAGACCACAATTCATTAAATCCAATATTCCACAAACTATGTATAATCCACTACTGGTCCAATAATTTTATCTAATGAGAAAAGAATCTGCAAATAGTCTCCTCATTCTTCAAATTAAGAAAAGTTACGTTACATCATACATTTTGAAATCCATTTTGTGTTGCTTTTCTTGAAATAAAATACCCAAGCAATTCAAGAGCAATCAAGTTTAACAGGGTATTTAATGATGTCTTCCTATATTTATCCCACTAACCCTCAATCATACAAGTAAAAACCTACACATTTCACTTACCTTAAATCTTTAATCAATGCCCCACTTTGCCAGAACCTCCAGGGAAAGTCTATGCTTGCTGGTTTGACCTACTTTATTATAGAAACAGATTTTAAATTCACATCTGAAAGAAAGAATGACTCGCATTTATTTAGTGCCTTTCATAACCTCAGGTCATTGCAAAGAGCTTCAGAGCAATTTGATGTATTGTCAAAGAAAAGAGTAGATTCAGCAATAAACTATTCATTGTAGAAATTCATAAAATACAATTCAAGAAACCACAGTCCAAATTAAGAATTGGAAAGTCATGACTGTTCTTTGTTAAATACTGCTTCCTGGTGTGAGCATCTGATCACAGTTCAACCCTGATTATATCATAATAATGGATCAGACTTTCAAAAATTCCCCAAAGATCCTCAGATAGCAACTTGCAAACCCATGACCACTTCCACTTTGAAGGACAAGGGCAGCAGATAAATTGGAACACCACCACTTTCAAGTTCCCCTCCAAGCCACTCACCATCCTGATTGGAAATATATCACCATTCCTTCACTGTCACTGGGTTGAAATCCTGGAATTCCCTCTCTAATGGCAATGTGAATCAAACCTCAGCAGGCAGACAGCAACAGTTCACTATCTTCTCAAAGGCAACTAGGGACAGGCAATAAATGCTGACCAGCCAGCAACCCCCATATGCCACAAATGAATACTTTTTTTAAAAAACTGACAATGCAACATGCACTCCTCACTATTATTAATGCAAAACTGCTTCAGCAAATTTAGGTGAGGGACAAACTGAAATATCTAGCACTAAAAGTTAACTATCAGAAGTGTGTAGTTTTGTTTGGTCATTCTTTCATTGTTATTAAATTTCAAATATTTACATTTTTCTTTAAGTTTTCTTTCTGTTTTTCTCATTGTCTTCATCTAATCTGGCCCTGTACTATCTCTTTTCGTGTGTCTGGCTTGATATCTAACTCACATTTCTTCTGCAATTCTGATGATTTTTATTTCAAAATCTTTGGGGCACACGGGTAGAGAGACTGAGGAATATAATTACTGAGATCAATGAAGATGGCGTCGTAGATTGGGGTGAAAAAAAGAAAACTGAGCAAAATCTGAAGCAAAAACAGAAACAGAAATTGCTGGAAAATCTCAGCAGGTCTGGCAGCATCTGTGGAGAGAAATCAGAGTTAATGTTTCAGGTCTAGTGACCCTTCTTCAGAATTGAAGTTTGAGATTGTGATTATGAGGCTATGGGATGCCAGGCTTTATAAATAGAAGATTATAAAAATAGGGAGTTAAAAATCACATAACACCAGGTTATAGTTCAACACGTTTATTTGGAAGCACTAGCTTTCGGAGTGCTACTCCTTCATCAGATAGTTGTGGAGTACAAGATCATAATCACAGAATGTATAGCCAAAGGAACACAGTGTCACAAAGATATGATGGATTAAGCAATTTTAGATTAAATCTTCATCTTTTAAAATTGGTTATGCTGGTTTCTGTTCTTTGATATGTAAATCACAGAATTTCTTTTAAATTACATTTTCAAGATAGTTCAGCTTTTTTTAACAATAGGTGTGATCTGTCTGTTTCTCAATGTTTAGTCAGACTGACGAGCCCTCTGCATAGTTTTACAGAGTTTTACATGGATTCTTGCAGTTTTGATCAAAATAAAATCCAATTCTGAAAAAAACAAATTCACCCCAAAACTTGTATGTGTGCACATATGGGTGTGAGTGCACATGATAGAGTATGTGTGTATATGTGTGTGTGTAAGCTTTGTTAAGTGTATGTGTGAGTGTGAAGGGGTATGTGTCTGTGAGAGGGTTCATGTGTCAGTGTGAGTGCAGGGGGGTATCTGTGTGTGTATAAGAGAAAGAGCTTGTGTATGAGAGACTGTCTTCATGGGTTTGTGAGTATATAAGAGTGTGAGCGTGTGTGTGTATTGTGCATTGATGTCACCTGTAATATGACATGAATGGCCCCGGTTAGGCCATTCCCATGGTTACCGAACTTTTGTATCAGAAGCTGTTCATTCTGACTGAGCATTGAGGCACAGACAGACTTCACACCTTTTGTTAGAAAAGCTGAATTATCTTGAGAATGTAATTTAAAAGAAATTCTGGGATTTACATATCAAAGAACAGAAACCAGCATATCCAATTTTGAAAGATGAAAGATTTAATCTAAAATTGTTTAATGTATTACATCTCCATGACACCTTTGGCTATAAATTCTGTGATTGAGATCTTACACTCCACAACTACCTGATGGAAGAGCAGCACTCCGAAAGCTAGTGCTTCCAAATAAACCTGTTGGACTATAACCTGGTGTTGAGTGAATTTTAGCTTTGTCCACCCGAGTTCAACACTGGCACTTTCCAGCTGAAAATAAGGGGGGTATTGTGAACATTTACAAAACACCGTTTTGGCATCAAGTGAAGTATTGAGTCCTGTTTGGGCACTACAGTTTAGGAAGGATGTTAAAAAGAGAGAAAGTTGTAAAAAGGATGTATGCGAATGGTTCTAGATATGAATGACTTTCGCTTCATTGATAGATCAGTGAAGCTATGGTTCTTCTTCTAGAGGAGAAGATAGAGAGCAGATTGGATACACCATCTGTAATGTCATTGAGACTGATGAGCTAAAAGTGCATTATCATGTCATATTTCAGCTTCTTTCTTTAGCCCCTGTCCCTATTTCTTTCCCACGATGCTGCAGGAATGTCGTCTTTATCTGTGAAGTGAGGTCAGATTCAGTTTGTCAGTTTAATCTCTGAGCTCACATTTTTTTAACATTACATAAACAGGAAAATATAACAACTCATGTTGGACGTTTGCTTCATATTGCTTAAGAGCCTTGCCTAACAATAATCTATTGCTATCAGTTTTGAATTTTTCAATTCATGTCGTCTCAATAGCTTTTAGAAAGTGATCGTTTCAGATTTCCGCTGCCCTTTGTGTAATAAGTAAATAGCTCACATAAATCAATGGTTTCTGTGAAACACATGGAGAAAGGGGAAAGCTTGTCCATGGGTCTTTGCCATGTCACTGCTCTGAGAGTCTGAAAACAAAGTCCTTTTTTGATATAAAGGGCTCTTCCATACAATGGGCTCCATCGCTGACTATTCGCGAATTGTGACGCCAGATGTGAAAGGAGTGATTTATACATCTGATGTACAATGTCAGTGAAAGAAGGCATTAACAATATTTCTATGTATTCAATGTGTTCAACAGATTCCATTTCATTATAATACTTAGAAAACTCAGTATCTACAAAGTGAATACAATATCAGGATTGCTCTTCAGAAGGATATACGATGCTAATTTGTGCCAGCTACTGATACACCAGGAATACACGTTATCACAACAATGCTCTACAGTCATGAGAGCTGATGTGGAATCTCCAGCAACTTGCTCTATGGAATGTGAATTTTCTGAACACCCAACAAAAATAAAAGCTATAATAATGGCATCATATTTAAGAAACAAGTTTGCAGTACAACTGCCTGGATTAATATGTGACTAATATGAAAATAACATATATAACCTAAGTAATCAGGATAGAAATATACAAAAATAAAACAAAGAACTGTAGATGCTGAAGATCTGGTTTTTATTATTTATCTTCAGCATAGATATCACTTTTTCTTAGTTGCTAACAGTTCAGATGAAGATTTACTGGGTTTGAAACATTAACTCTGCTTTCTTCCTATAGATGCCGTCAGACTTGTTGAGCTTCTGGTTAAAAGTATACAAACAAGTAATAAAAATAGGCAAGCAAATTTAGCAGCTGACAGGGAACTGGAGGACTGGATATTAAAAGAAGTGTAAAGTTAAACCCAAGTTATAATTACAAACTATTTGCACATTTCTATGATTACAGGGGGTTCCCGATTTTAAAATGATCAACTTATGAATGCAATCCCACGTAATGCTACAATTTTAAAGACCCAACAAATGAACATTTAGTGTACATATGAATGGTTGTTTTATGTTGTCCTGCATTGTGTTTTGAGTTATGTATAAATTATTTTGCAAACAACTCAGAAATGGAACCTGTTTGCAACCTGTCATAAATGTTTAAATGTCATAATTTATAATCCTTAGTAACAATTTTTATAAATATAATGAAAACTCTTTACTCTTGCTTTGGCCCCAGTCTGTCAGTCAGACAAGCTGATGTCCTGATTTACCGATTTGCAGGCTAAATCTGGGGGCAGACGTGTAAAGTGGCAGCTGACTCAACCCTCACCAAGGAGGATGTCTGTCAAATCATTGGCCAATCAACTTGGTGAGAGCTTCTTGGCTTAACACATGGAGAGAGGCGAATAGAATTGACCCTTCTATTTTCTCACCTGCCAGGATGGCAGGTAATTGAGGCATTGACATGTTGAGGCCATGAAATGTCTATTAATTCATCACTTAAGAGTCTTACTTGCTGGTGATTGGTTCCCTACTAAACGTCCACAGCACTTAACGAGGAAGTGGCAAGAAGAGAATGAACATCTGTCCAGAGCTAACTTGCCCAATTGATTCCCCTTCTCACAACCTCTCAGATCAACTCCAGGAGGGAAAAATTCCACCCTCAGTTCTAACATGTGTACAGTGTACTTAACTGCTAAAAAGAAGAAAATTCACAAAAGCTCCACTTAAGACTCTAAAAGGACATAGAGTGAGCCTGAGAAGAATATTGTCAGGGTTGTTGTCAGCCTGCTATTTTAAGAAGAGACGTGCTTGTAGTCCAGCTCCCTTTCAGAAAATAATTATATAATCCACATCATTAACATCTTTTAAAAGGTGGATCCCCTGCCAACTATTGTTGGGCTGTATGAGTCAAGAGTTATTTCGTACAAGACACATTTCATAATATCTATCGCGTAAGTGAACTATTAGACAAAGAATGTGACTATGAGGGCCAGTGATGTCACTTGGACATGTTTCAAAATACTAAGCACTGATGTTGGAGAACAAAAATCCTCAGCCTGTGCTATAAATCCCCCTCATGTCAAAACAAAATATAAACTGAGAAGCAACTTATTATTACTGGATAAATTGGAGTACATTGAATTGTTCTTAGTTTTGTTTAAATTTCTTTTAATTTCTTTTCAGGATTGGATAAAACAGCACAGCAGCATTTACTGACTATTCAAGTTCACAGACAAACTACTGCCGGGGCTCTACAATTGATACTTCCATCATAACCCAAAAACAATGAGGAAAATGAAGCTTATGTCCAAGTCAGAATCATGTATTATTTGTTAAGGATCTTAGTAATGGTGTTCTTACAACACATCTGGTCAGATGTTGGGAATTCTGCAGCAAATAACTCACTTCTTTTGAACCCTACAAGACTGTCCACTTTCTACAAGACAGGAGTGTGACAGAATTCTCTTCATTTGCTTGAATGAATGCAGCTCAAATAACATTCTAGAGGCTTAACTCTATCCAGAACAAAGCAGCTCATTTGATTGGTACCCTTCCATTACCAAGAGTGTGGTGCAGCAAGTCAGGCAGCATCCAAGGAGCAGGAGAATCGACGTTCAGACATAAGCCCTTCATTAGGAAGGATTCCTGATGAAGGGCTTGTGCCTGAAACGTTGACTCTCCTGCTCCTTGGATGCTGCCTGACCTGATATGCTTTTCCAGCCACACACTCTTGACTCTGATCTCCAGTGTCTGCAATCCTCACTTACCTCTTCCATTACCATCAACATTCATTCCTTACAGTCCAATGTACAGTGGCAGCAATGTGTACAAGATGCACTGCAGCAATTCACTAAGGCTCTTTTCAATCCTGCAGGCTTTACCACTTAGGAGCATAAGGGCAGGAGATTCATGGGAACAGCATCGCTTACAAGTTCTCCTCCAAACCATCCCGACATGAAACTATATCAATGTTGGAATATCCACACTGCACGGACTGTAAAAATTGATGAAGACAGCTCAAAACCACTTGTTAAAGGCAGTGAGGGATGGACAACAAATGCTGGCCCAACCAGTGAAGGACACGTCCATGAATGAATTGTCTCATTTCTGGAAACTGGACCATGAAAATATTATGCAACATAATTCCCCTAGCCAGTATCATCAATACTCCTGCAAAGTCCTTACCATGTGTGGCAGTGACAGTAAATATCTCAATGGCCTCAACCCTATTAGAAGCAGTGAAAAATCATGATCTGCATAAAGAAAGTAGGAAAATTGTTCCAAATGGTTACTCCGAGCAATATCTAGTGAAAACTATTTGTACCGTTCAGACTGACAAGCTCTTCATTTTCACTTGGATTTTTGTTACAGTCACGCCTTACAATTTACAGTCTAAGGTAACCTGTGTATTGTGCAAACATAAAACAAAAAATCTGGGGTTATACAACCAATGGCCTTTTTGTGATTTATTTAAATGTGCCCGCTCTGAATTCTGTGGCCAAAAAGACCAAAGGGCAAACTAGAGCTTAAGGATAATTGCCCTTGTAAGTAAAAGTATCCAAAATAGCTCTAAACTTCTGACAAGATAAAGCTACTTTACCCAATTTCACATACTACAGAGATTACATTGGAAACAGAGTCTCAATTATCCCCAGTAAGATGAATATATCTTGGCACCCAATTGTAATTGACAGCATTATAGAGAGTTCATGAAGCAAACTAAGGTAAAGATCACTGACTGATCATCCTCATTTTCCCTTCAAACATTGTTGATAGTGAAATTTAGATGATATAATCCGCTTTAATTTTTAGTTACACTGAGACCTAATGCTCTAACTTGGCATGTAAAAAACACAAAAGTGGATTAATTATTAATGATTATATTCAATATCCTCACTTTATACAGAACTGCTGCGAGATATTCCGCAGAAAAGCAGTACAATTACCATTAATGCCTTTCATGCAGGTTTCAATACGTGGATACCAGTTGTAATATCTAACATTAAATTTCGCCACTGAATGACAAATATGTTGATAACATGGCAATTAATGGACTTAAGTTCCTAGTGACAAGATAGCTGTCTTATATAATTAAGTCTTAGCTACACTAATGACATGCAGTGGAAAATTGCAACAATACCCATTCTTGCAATTTGCATAAAAATTTATGCCTTTGGTTGTATCAACAATCAAATTACAACTGGGTGCTCCGGTTTCCTCCCACAGTCCAAAAATGTGCAGGTTAGGTGAATTGGCCATGCTAAATTGCCCGTAGTATTAGGGGCAGGGGTAAACATAGGGGAATGGGGCTGGGTGGGTTGCGGGTCGGTGTGGGCTTGTTGGGCCGAAGGGCCTGTTTCCACACTGTAAGTAATCTAATTCAATCTGACTGCGTTATCTCTAAAAAAACTCCAACGCATATCATAGTTCATGTATTGCAATATCTTGTTGTTCTGAGGATCAGTAGACTATACTGTACTGAGTAGGGTATAATTTTTGTATGACTGGGTGATAGGGGCTGCATATAATGGCAGCTTTAACTCCTCCTTAATCTTGAATACATGGATAGGCCTAAACACATGTGATCATAATCTCATGTACTTGTGTTAACATGGTTATTTTTAAAGCTTTGCCGGGAATTTATCTATCATTGTTAAAAAAAAGTGTAGCCTTACAAATATAACAGAATCTGTTCAATTGAGGATTCATGCTTATGGGCTAAGTTTAAAAACAGCAAAAGAAACTCAGGAAACAGAAATGACAATGGAAGACATGCAAATCAACATGATTTTATTTTACTATCAGGAAAAGGAAGTTCAAAATGACAATACCACACAGAACTGAAGAATAATGAAATCAATTGCTGTGACTCTTAGTTGACCTAGCATTCCTAATGCAACTTGGAAAACTGCAACAAGCAACTACACTTGATAAATTACATAACACCAGTTTATAGTCCAACAGGTTTACTTGGAAGCACTAGCTTTTTGAGCGCTGCTCCTTCATCACCCACCAAATAAACCTGTTGGACTGTAAACTGATGTTGTGTCATTTTTAACTTTGTCCATCCCAGTCCAACACTGGCACCTCAAAGTCTTGATAAATTGAACACTCTTGAAATAACTTTTCTGCAGACATTAAACTGATATGCTATCTATACATTCTGCTAACCAGTTTAGCAGATTTACAGCTTATCCGATCTGCCTGAAACGAGTTGGTCTTCCAGAGTAAGGGGTTGACGTTGACTAAGTGTTGCAGACTGGCACATTCCAAGGTGCAGGACTACATGCTGAGGGTTGCACTAAAGCTTGGGCCAGCTGCTTCCATCTAAAATCTTTCTGCCAAAGAACAATGGGGATCCATTCAGTTATTGGACCTCCTGATGTCTCAAAATTTCTCACAGGTAACAAATGTCTTTGATTTGTTTGATGGATAGAGTCCATTTCCGATGTTTGTTTGTTTCTTCATATGCTACCACACGAACCAAACTGCTTTAGGGACGATGTATGTCTACAAAGATATTTTATGAATGAGGTATATTTTTGAAATAAAAATGCCTTTGTGCAACAATTATATAAACTACTTAAAGCTGACTCAGGATAGTAAATTAGAATTATTGGCAATTCTGTGCTG
The DNA here is from genome assembly GCF_047496795.1 of Chiloscyllium punctatum. Lineage (NCBI taxonomy): Eukaryota > Metazoa > Chordata > Chondrichthyes > Orectolobiformes > Hemiscylliidae > Chiloscyllium > Chiloscyllium punctatum. The sequence goes on from NC_092740.1 coordinate 57,042,742, forward strand.
GCCAAAATTTCACTTTATGTTACGAGTCTAGCCATTGCCTCTAACTCACTGTAACTCAAATGTTGTACTTATCTGAGGGATGTTCTTAGGTAAGAGATCACAATCCACAAGTTTAGTCAAAGAGGTACTGAGTATTGGAGAACAGGATTAAAATGAGATATATGTTACTGGTTTGACTTACAATTTTTACATTATTAATCAACTAATTAAAGTTCTAGTGAAAATTATACATTGTTGACTGAGATTAAACTCTTCATTTAAAGGCGTGCTAAGTCGTAAATACTTGTGAACAACTTCCCTAGCTACAAAAAAAAACTACTTCCGTATTTGAGGGGTGTCAAATTTCTCCTCTCTAGTTAAAAATTCCATAAATTTTGAAAATGCTTTCAGCTTCTATACATGTATATGTCTCAAATGTTTTTTTCACCATACTAGTGTGAGTGATAAGCCTATGCATTATTGCTTGTATTCTGCAAGGCTGAATCATCTTTTTAATGGCATTATTGTTTGCTGTACCCCTGAGATCTGCAGTAGCTGATGTCAATAAAATGCATGCTGGGATATGTAGAGTCCAAAATACATAGAAAACAAGGTTTTTACTAACAACATTCTTTAAGGACAGTAGCAAACATTATTAATTCATTATTTAGGCCATCAGTAGCCTTAAGCATCTTTTGGCCTGACAAATACTGCCAAATTAAGCTTTTGTTTACCACCAAATCTACCTTATTAACATATACTATGGGGTAAGCCACATGTCTCAGAACTGCCCCCCAAAAAATTATGGAATAAATGCTGAGATCTGGTGAGAGGTTGGTCCAATAGTACCTAACTTCAAGAAAAGAAATCACTACAGCTTGATCATGGATTTCAGGTCAGTAATTAATGATGTAAAACTGTTAAAAACTACCAGCCAGAAAAACAAAACCCTGCAACTAAGTGATCAAGCCTTTTGGCTGATACCCCCTCATCAGGCTCAAATGATTATTATAAGATACTGAATTTAAAGAAAAAATCTAAAACAAGTGCACCCGCAACTATTATTCATTGTATGGCTGGAGGGAAGAAGTTAAGGAAACAAAGTAGTTTTGTCTACAGACAGATCAATGGTTTTCACCAGATTGGTAGTCCAGGATAACCGCATTGACACAATACAATAGGACAGAAAGAGAGATGAAAGGAGATACAGAACATAAAGAAAAAAACATTATCATATGGTTTCCTCCAGTTAAATCCATTGGGCAAATGAAATTAAGTTTGTTGTCTAAAATACATTTATGTCAAAACAGATCACTCAGAATAAATAATAGCATGCACAGAACAATCTGGCCTTTGCAGTTAAGAAAATGCATTCAAAACTTATGTATATGTTATTGCATAACTGGACATTAATTAATTGTCTGTTGCAATACATCATTATTGTAGCTGACTCCGTAGCTTATCAAATACATGATTCAATTGTTCAGAATCAATGATGAAAGAAAGAAAAACTGATTGTGAAGAAACATTTGCTCTTGTATTATTCTAGGAAACAAATCTATGAATATCTAAATAGTAACAACTGACTGACCAACATAGTGCTGGCCTATAATCCAATAATTGAAATGCTAGCCCCTAAGCTGTCTGTCACTTGAATCTGTTTATCATTGGTACCATTTCACGTTGTTCTTCTTAACTGAGCCACTAAGTGGCAGTGTTTGTAGCATATCAACTTTAATGACAGACTGAAGAAGATAATCGAATATCTGTAAACCCCTGCTAAGGTTATGTATTGCTTTTCTCATGGGAGTGCAAGTGGGAGGGCACAAAAGTTGCTGGTATTGGACTGCACAGACATCAAGCTTAACAAAATATTAAGTCTCAGCAAGTAGAGTCATAGAGTAATAGAGATGTACAGCATGGAAACAGACCCTTCAGTCCAATCCGTCCATGCCGCCCAGATATCCCAACCCAATCTAGTCCCACCTGCCAACACCCAGCCCATATCCCTCCAAACCCTTCCTATTCATATACCCATCCAAATGCCTCTTAAATGTTGCAATTGTACCAGCCTCCACCACTTCCTCTGGCAGCTCATTCCATACACGTACCACCCTCTGCATGAAAAAGTTGCCCCTTTGGTCTCTTTTATATCTTTCCCCTCTCACCCTAAACCTATGCCCTCTCGTTCTGGACTCCGCTACCCCAGGGAAAAGACTTTGCCTATTTATCCTATCCATGCCGCTCATAATTTTGTAAACCTCTATAAGGTCACCCCTCAGCCTCCGATGCTCCAGGGAAAACAGCCCTAGCCTATTCAACCTCTCCCTATAGCTCAAATCCTCCAACCCTGGCAACATCCTTGTAAATCTTTTCACAAATTTAGGAAAAACCGGGAAAGAAATATTTAATAGAAAAACTTAATTTAACTTTATTTTCTAAAGTGAGCTTATAATCAATGACAAATACTGTTTTCAAATCTAAACAATGATTGTGTTCAGTTATATTGCGGTATGTGATTTGATTTGATTTATTATTGTCACATACTGAGATACAGTAAGAAGTATTGTTTTGCATGCTAATCAGACAAATCATACCATACATGGTAAATTGCCCATCGAGTTAGGTGAATTAGTCAGAGGGAAATGGGTCTGGGTGGGTTACTCTGTGGAGGTTCGGTGTGGACTTGTTGGGCCAAAGGGCCCGTTTCCATACTGTAGGGAATCTAATCTAATCTAATCTAATCTAATAAATGCTTCAGGAGAATAGAACAGACTGCAGAATATAGTGTTACTGCTACAGAGAAGATTCAAAGAAAAATCATGTCTAATATATGTCTGATATCATAAGTCTGATAACAGCAGGGAAGAAGCTGTTCTGATCTGTTGGTACGTGTCTTCAGACTTTTGTAGCTTCTGCCCGATGGAAGAATGTGGAAGAGAGTATAACTGGGGTGGGAGAGGTCTTTGATAAATGTGGCTGTTTTCCTGAGGCAGTGGGAAGTATAAATGGAGTCAATGAATGGAAGGCTGGCTTTCATGATGGACTGGCCTGGATTCATACCTCTCTGTGATTTCTTGCAGTCTTGGGAAGAGCAGTTGCCATACAATGCTGTCCTGCATTGGATAAGATGTTTTCTTTGGAGCATCTATAAAAATTGTAAGAGCCATTGTGGATATGCCAAACTTCCTTTGCCCTAAGAGGAAGTAGAGGTATCAGTGTACTTTATTGACTGTAGCATCAAAGTGGATGGACCAGGATAAGCTGTTGGTGATATTTACTCTTGGATACTTGAAGCTCTCCAGCTCAGCAACATTGCTAGATAGGGGCATGTCGTTCACTCCACTTCCTGAAATTGATGACTAGATCCTTCATTTTGCTGGTGTTGAGGGAGAGATTGTTGTCTTTACATCATAATGCTAAGCTGTCTATGTCTTTCCTGTAGTCTGTCCTGCCAGTGTTTGAGATCCAATGCATAATGGTGGTGTCATCAACAAATTTATAAATGGAGTTAGAGCTAAATTTGGCCAAAGTGTTGTAAGTGTATAAGGAATATAGTAAATGGCTGAATATGCAGCCTTGCTGGGCATCGGTGTTGAGGATTATTGTGGAAGAAGTGTTGTTGCCTATCCTTACTTGATTGCAATCTGTGGCTCAGGAACTCAAGGATCCAGTTACAGAGCGGGGAGCAGAGTCCTGGGTCTCAGAATTTGGAAATGGGTTTTGTTGGAATTATGGTGTTGAAAACGGAGCTAAAGTCAATAAGTAGGGGTTTATGGTATGTAGGTGTCCTTGTTATCGAGGGATGACCATAGGGCCAGGGAGATAGCATCTGCCATGGACCTTTGTGATGGTAGGTGAATTGTAGCAGATCAAGACAATCTGGGAGGCTGGAGTCGATGTGCACCATTACTAACTTCTCGTAACACTCGAAAATAATGGATGTCAGAGCCACCGGCCAGCAGTCATTAAGGTGCATTGCCAGATTTTTCTTTGGCACCAGAATGTTAGTGGTGTTCTTGAAGGAGATGGGACCCTCAGATTGGAATAAGAAGACAATAACGATGACTGCACACACTCCTGCCAGCTGGTCCATGCAGAATCTTAGTGCAAGGCCAGGGACTCCATCTGGGCAGTCACTCTTTGTGAGTTCACTCTTCCTCAGGCCAGTCAGATGTCTGTGGCAGTGACTGTAGTACAGGTGCACCCAAGGCTGTCAGGCAGGTGACATTATTTCACTGAGCTTCTGTTCAAATTGAGCATTAAATGAATAAAGCTCATTGGGGAGGGGAGCATTGTTATCAGCAATTCTACTCGACTTTGCTTTGTAGCCCGTTACATCATGTATATGTGGTCCAGGTAATATCATTATAGCAATCTATAAAATTGATCCACACATCTAATTTGGCAAAAAACAAAATTTGACATTCTATTAGATTCAAGCGTTGCCATGAAATGAATTTACTTTAATTATTTGCACTACAAAATTCAAGATTAATGTATGCAAAATTATTGATTTTGGACCAAGGTAAAATATATGAAGTGCATTTTATTGCATGTTTAATGAGAATTTTCACAAAAACATTAATGTTTTTAGTGTTAAAAATTATCTTGCTTTTGAGCCTTGCTTCATTTGATCTTAATCACATGTGAGCTGAAATGCTATAGCCATGCTGGATGGGAAAGATTAAGTAGGATTCACCTTCAAATAAACATGTTAATTTCTTTAACAGTTTTAAATCCCCTTATGATATTGCATAGTCATGTTCAAAATAATAGCTACCAACATTAATGTTCATTAATGGTGTGCCAAGATGTAAAATTTAGTAAGTGAGGCAAAATGTAGAAACTGGTAGAATCAAGATGCTTCCAATTATGCTTTAGCTGTTGTAACATATTACCAAATACTTAAATTCTCTGTACATTATACATTCATCCATAATGAGACTGCTGCCTTTTCAGCAGACCACTGATAATATGATGACATTCATGCACTAATAAATGCTACTCGTCCAACTGAAAATCGATTTGAATTTCAAATATTTCATTTATGTGCATCGTTGTCTGGCTGCTAGAACCCAAACTCTCATTTCCTTATTCTTTTGGTTGTTTTTAACTAACTTTATAAAAGGCAAAACAAAATATGTTAAAGATGATCTAATCATGTCAGTGAACTATAGGTCAATACCACTGGGGACATTAAACCTCTTGTGATCTGCATACCTCTTTGTTCATGACCTAATTTGTTATGTTAAAGTCATCACCTGCAGAAAGTCACAGGGAGTGCCTTGGAAAGATGATCACATTTGCCAGGTGTCACATTTGAGCATTCCTTATGGTGCAAACTCCCAATAAGGCAACATACGTAATGCAGAATTATATCAGCAATATTTGCATCGAATTTATGTATGCTCCTTTGCTTAAAGAAGCCATTGTAACAAATATGTTTCTGACCATCTGGGAATTGAACAGAATTAAACTTTAGGTGTAATTACATAACTACTATCCTAAATATACGACATGAGTCAGAGTAAATATTTTATATGTGGTCATGAAGAAAATAGGAATCACAGTATAATTTTGAATTTGCTGTAATTATGATATTAAAGATGAATTTTATTATGATAATAAAATAAGCTGTGGCTTTATTGTGGTATGGTGCTGAGTGATAAGGTTGAATTGGGGAAAGGGGAGGCAAGAGTTTTGAATCCTGTATAAAACCTAGGACTACATACCAGCAATTTAGCATCTTACTGAAGTATTGAACCTAAAGTCTTTTACAAACTTGAGGGGAGGGCTAAGCAGGAAAATAAAAGCAAAGCAGGTGAAATCGGCTAACTAGCATAGCTGTTTTTTGTAACTGCCACATCTTTTTATCACCTTTATTTTTGGACAATGGACTGAGAAAGAAAGATGCTACTCTAACAAAGGATATTATATAAAGAGATGATGGCAATTTGAGCAAACTGAGTCGCATTCCAAATTGCTTTGCCCTGGAACAGTGAAAGCAAAAAGCTGACATCACAGAGCCAATAGGTTCTGAACCAAAGGAAAATTCCATGACAACAAATTGTTGTTCTGATTGTCTCCTGACCAGGTGACAATGGCTTATTTGCCGTAGACAACCACATAACCTGCAAAAACAAATCAAAAAAAACTCTCCCACTTATCTGGAGTTCCAGTTACCAGTAACAGTTAGTTATCTTCCATGCACTTTTCTCTGAAAATTTCCCATTGAAAGAGGAACAAAACATCTTTAAGGAAATGACAAATTCTCAGCTCGTGAATTCAAAGCTCGCATCAGTATGCACAATAATTCCTGTCCTCAATGACAAAGGTTAGGTTCAGCCCAGCATATCAGCACACATGATAAAGCTGAAGCATTTGCTGTCATCTTCAGCCAGAGTGCTGCATAGATGATCCATCTCAGCCACGTCCAGATGCCAGTCTCTAGGAAATTCAATTCACTCCATATGATAGCAAGACAAGGTGCCCTGACTAATGACTAAGACATATGACTTAGACATATGACTAAGAAATATATTATTGTTCTTTCAGTGTCAATAGGTCAAGATCCTGGAACTCACTAATGGTATTGAGGGTCTACCTACATCAAATGGTCTGCAGTGGTTCAAGGAGACAGCTCACCAACACCTTCTCAAGGTCAACCAGGGATGGGAAATAAATGCTGGACCAGTCAGCAATGCCAGCACCCCACAAGTAAATTAAAATAAAATGGAAATACAAGAGAGACCACTCCTCCAAGTAGTAAGACTTCAGAATCAGTTAATATTGAATTATAATTAAAACAGCTTATAATTTTTTAAAAAGCTGGAGATTGAGTGCTAAATTAGAAACCAGGGAATGGAAATGGATCTTTAAAAATTGTGTTTTAAAGAAGAGGCATGAGAAAGAGAATATTAAAGCTGGGACTAGCGATGCAAAAGAGAAAAATAAGCAACATCAGATGCTGATGCAGGCTGTAATAGAGACAAACACTTGATCATAATCTAAAGTCCAGTAAGAAAATGTTGAAGATTGTAAAGGTCCGATTAAAATTTTAGGAAAAGGATGTGGAGGAACTCTTCATGCCTTTTCAGAAAATAATGAGACAAATTTGGCCAAAAGAAAACTGTATATTGCCTACACAGAACTAGTTGACAGGTAGAGCACAGGAAATGTATAACGCACTGTCAATGAAGGATTATGAGACTAAAAATGCAAAACTACATGTATGTTAGTTAGTTGCTGAAGTACACAGGCAAAAGTATTGAAATTTAAGGAAAATCCAGAAACTCACATGGAATTTGGAAGGGTTAAGCAATGTAATTTTGATAGATGATTACAAGCATTCGGAGTTGAAGCCACATGTGAGGTTCTCAGAGAGATCACTATATTGGAAGAATTTAAAAACTCATTATCTTTTGAAATAAGAACCCCTGTTGAAACTGCTAGACAGGTAGCAGTATTGGCTGATGATTATGAACTAATCCCCCTAAAACTTTTTATCTATCACCCCCATAAATCTAACAAAGATAGAGAGTGGGAGACTGAAAGAAAGACAATTAGCTAAGGTACAAAAATGAAAGCTAGGAATACCCTAAGACCTCACCCTCATCTGAGAAAGGAAGGTGCACAGGGTGGAAGTGAAAATCAAAAGCCTAAGTGTTTCCATTGTAATACTGGAAATTTTGAAATGCTTTTAAATGCCTCCATGGAAGCCGAGGCTGAAGGTATTCCAGAGTGCTATAACATTAATAATAGTGTGATGATACTATGGCTTTAAGAGGTGTAATTTGTCCTTGTTTTTGATGAGAGGTTGAGACAGAGGTCAGAGTGGTCTGCTCCAAAGCTCATAAAGGAAACAGTTTATGAGGCCTTGGGCATTTTTTAAAAGTTGTAATAATAGAAGCTGCCTGAATGGGTGGAGTCCAGCTCCCATAGACCCAGGATTTTAGTTTATCTTTCTGCAGTTGCTAGGGTCTTGAAGCTGGATGTGAAAGCTCTTATTGCTCTTTCTGTAACAGCTAAAAGCTGGGGTTCTCTCCTGCTGCTGAAATCATGTGTGAGACAATCTTTTACTGAATTTGCCTTTGCCAACGGTGTGAAAGGGGGTAAAATTATATTGGAACAGTTAATTAGCAGTTAATATACAGATTATTTTGTTAAGCAATTTGATAGAGTTACAGTTAAGCCAATTCTTTTGTTTTTATTTTGTCTGTATTTTAATTATAGTATATGAATAAAATGTGTTTTGTTTCCAAGTAGTTTGATCAATCAAATTTCATTTGGAACACATCACCTTAAACTTACCTTTAAAGTAAGGGTCTACACTATCTTATTAATATGTGTTAAGAGGGTTTGGACTGGTCCACAACAACAGAGTTCTGATGAGGAAGTAGATGAGGAATGAATGGTTGCTTATCAGACAGTAGTACACCTAAATATCACAAGAAGTATTGAAATTCTTATGTCAGGACATGTAGGAATATTGAAAACCTATTCATCAAAAAGCAGGTATTTTAACTGGCCCAGATTTCATCAGGGCATTATACAATCTGTGAAATGTGCCATAATGTTAGGTTATAGGTAAATCTCAGCATCAGTACTTAAACCCACACCTTTGATGCCAACACCAGTTTTTGAAGAAACATTCAGTTGCGTTTTTAAAAATTTCTCATGAGCCATGGGCATCACTGGCTGGCCGGCATTTATTACCCATCCCTTGCTGCCCTTGAGAAGATGGTGGTGAGCTGCTTTCTTGAACCACTGCAATCCATCTGTTATTAGATTGTATGGGATTTTCAAAAATACAAGCAGGACACCAGTATATCCTAACAATGATAGATATGACAACTCAGTTTCCACAAAACATTCCTTGATGGACAATTCCTGCAATGGTATCAGTGAAAGATTAACTCAATTTTTTTCTGACTATGGCCCACCAATTGAAATTTTATCTTTTCAAGGTTCCACCTTTATGTCTAAAGTTTCCCAGACATAATCAGAAATGTAGGTATAAAACAATAGAAGTCAACGGCATGTCATCCTCAAACACGGGAAGTTTTGGAGAGATACTAACAGACTCTGAAAACTATGATTAAAGCATATTGTCATGGATCAGTCATAATGTCATTGAATGGTGGTTTATGTTCAACAGGTTAAATGGCCTACTTCTCTTCTTACATCTTATGGTCTTACCCACAGTATCAGGATAAAAGATTAGACTTCTTCATGTTTGCTACCAGGGATTCCCCAAATGAATTCACTGGATTTAGTGCCTTCAAATTGATTTATGGTCATGAGATAAGAGATCCATTAAATTTGATGAAGGAAACATTCTCAAAGGAGAAAGATGAATTGTCAATATTGGATTATTTGTCTGTGATTATAGAGAGATTGTCTGGAGCATGTAAAGTGACATTAGGGCATTTAAAAGTTTCACAATGAAAAGTAAAAGGATGGGTAATCAAACATGTTATGACTAGCACATTTCATGCAGAAGACAAAGTATTGGTGCTACTGACTTTGTAAACTGAGCCTCTGACAGAAATTTGGTGCTCTGCACAATGTAGCTAAAAGGGTTAGTGAAGTGATATATGTGATAAATGCTCCTTATTGCCTTGTAAACGCTTTAAGTATATCATCACAAAAAGGAGGATAAGGAGAAGCAAGTATGTCAGGTAGTTGAGTAGGAGAAAGTGAGGACTGCAGATGCTGGAAATCAGAGCCAAAAAGTGTAGTACTGGAAAAGCACAGCAGATCAGGCAGCATCCGAGAAGCAGGAGAGCCAACATTTCGGGCCTAAACCCTTCATCAGGTAGATGAGTAGTGAAGGATGATAAAAGTGAAATAGAAGGACGTATAGACCACTCACAAATTTGACAAGCCAATACAGGCATACTAGGACAAGTAGACCCTGTGTTTTCATACTGAAAAGAAAGACGATGAGAACATCTAGTTCAGGTTCTTAGGTCATAGAGTCATAGAGTCATAGAGATGTACAGCATGGAAACAGACCCTTCGATCCAACACTTCCATACTGACCAGATATCCAATCCAATCTAGTCCCACCTGCCAGCACCCGACCCATATCCCTCCAAACCCTTCCTATTCAGATAACCATCCAAAATGCCTCTTAAATGTTGTAATTGTATCAGCCTCCACCACTTCCTGTGGCAGCTCATTCCATCCACGTACCACCCTCTCTGTGAAAACGTTGCCCCTTAGGTCTCTTTTACATCTTTCCTCTCTCACCCTAAACCTATGCCCTCTAGTTCTGGACTCCCCGACCCCAGAGAAAAGACTTTGTCCATTTACCCTATCCATACCTGTCATATTTTTGGAAACCTCGATAAGGTCACCCCTCAGCCTCCGATGCTCCAGGGAAAACAGCCCCAGCCTGTTCAGCCTCTCCCTATAGCTCAAATCCTCCAACCCTGGCAACATCCTTGTAAATCTTTTCTGAACCCTTTCAAGTTTCACAACATCTTTCCAATAGGAAGGAGACCAGAATTGCATGCAATATCCCAAGTGGCCTAACCAATGTCCTGTACAGTCGCAACATGACCTCCCAACTCATGTACTCAATACTCTGACTAATAAAGGAAAGCATACCAAATACTGTCTTCACTATCCTATCTATCTATTATTAAAATATCTGTAAAGGAACAGCTGAATGTACAATTTGTTTCAAGTCAGTACCAATGACATAGGTAAAAAGAGAGATGAAGCTCTGCAAGCAGAATATAGGGAGCTAGGAAATAAATGAAAAAATTAGCACATCAAAGCAGGATTGTCATGCTGATCAGGAGTAGAATTGACTGGTTCTAAGTATGCTGGAGGAATGGTGTAGGTGTAAGAGAATTAGAAATTTGAGGTTTTCAACTGATTATGGGGAAGATGTGATCTTTATCTAGATTGGTTGCAACCCAGCAGGAACTGGGTCAATATCCTTGCAGGGCATTTGTTAGTAATTAACATTTAAACAAGAATGGCAGGTAAACAGGAAGTTAAGTGGGGAGACCAAAATTAGAGGAGGAGGGTTGGAAATGAAATATCGAAAAATAGAAAGTAAAAATGGAAGGCAGGGGAAAGAAGGGCTCACAGCAAATAGGGCCATGGAGTATGAAATGTGCAAAAAATATCAAAAAGCTGAATTTAAAGATACTAAAATTGAATGCATGGAGTGTTTTCAATCAGATTGATGATCTTGCAGTGCAAGTAGTTGTAAATAGGTATGATATGATTGAGAATACAGGTGACTGGGAACTGAATCTCTCAAGATATTTAAAAATGAGCAAGGATAGGCAAAAAGGAAAATGCAGTGGGGTGACATTGTTCGTGAAAAATGAAATCAGTGCAATCATGACAAAGGTCATTGGTGAAGGAAACCAAGATGTGTAATCAGGCTGGGTGAAACTAAGAAGCAATAAGATGTGTAAACATTAGTGAGAGTTGTCTATAGGCCTCTAAACAATTCAAATGCTAAGTCATGGTATTAAGCAGGAAATTAGAGGTGCATGCAATAAGGGGCTAGAGTCATCATGGGTTACTTTAATCTAAATAAAGATTGGGCAAACCATGTTAACAATAATACTGTGGCAGATGGAATATGTAAAAGACAATGTTTTAGACCTTGAGGGACCAACTAGGGATTGTACTATTCTAGATATGATTTTATACAATTAGAAGGGGTTAATAAATAATGTCTATTCTGAGAGATCTTTTGGAAAAAGTGACCATAACTTGATAAAATTCTTTGTTGAAGTAGTCTAATCCAAAACTATAGACCTAAACCTAAACAAACGAAATTGCAAAGGGACGAGAAATAATTTGTGACAGACTGGGTAAGTTCATTCAAAGGCAGAGACAGTGGTGGACAATGGCTAGTACTTAAGAATGCACTGCAACAATTGTACATTCCTGAATGAGCCCAATAGGAAAAATGGTCCAACCATATCTAAAAGAAGAAATTCAGGATAATTTTGGATCCAAAGAGGACCATACAAAGCTGTTCAAAAATATAACAAGGCTGAACACTGGGAGTAGTTTAGAATTCAGCAAAGGAGGACCAAGAAGGGAATTCAGAAATGACAAAATAGAGAATGAGCATGACTTGCAAAGAGCATAAGAGAAGGCTAAAAGAGCTTCTTTAAATCTGTGAAAAAAGAATAGTGAAGACAAATCTGTCCCTTACAGTCCAAAATGGGAGAACTGATAATGGAGTACAAGGAATTGGAAGAGCAATTAAACAGCTATGGGGAAGATGTGACTTGCATAAAGTGGACACAGGGAAGCAAGGGTCTATCAGGAGGAGGAAAGTGAAGGATATTGATATTAGTTAATAAATAGTGCAAGAGAAATTAATGAGCCTGAAAGATAATAAGTCCCAAGGTCTGATAATCTACAACCCAGGATACTAAAGGAGATATCCATTGAAACAATGGATGTGTTGGTTGTCATCTTCCAAACTTTTATAGAATCTGAAACAGACTGGCAAATTAGAGTATGACAAGTGGAACCTCGCTATTTTTTAAAAAAAGGAGGGAGGGATAAATTTGGGAATTGCTGACTGGTTAGCCTAATATTGTAGTAGGCAAAATGCTGGAGTCTATTATAAAGGATGTGATAATAAGTCAGAATGTATAAATGGGATTAAATAGAAAAATTTCTTCATTAGAAATGTATTGATCTCTTTCCTGAACATATTCAATGGTTGAACTTCCACAGTCCTCTGCAGTCAAAAAAATCTGAAGATTCACTACCTGTGGAGAAAAGGAATTTCTCCTTATCTAAATCCTAAATAGATTGCCCCTCACTCTGAGACTTTATCCCCTTGTTGTAGAATCTCCATTCTAAGGACAAAATATTTCTGCACCTACCCTGTCAAAAGTTTTGTGAATTTCCTTGAGATCCTAAATTCTAGACAATACAGATCCAGTCTCATCAATTTTCCTCACAGAATCAGTCTGGTGAATCTGTGCTGCACCCCCTTCATGGCAAGTATATCGTTAACAAGGAGTTCAAAACTGCACACAGTATTCCAGGTGTGGACTCAGTGTGGTCTTCATAATCTGGAACATAACCTTATCTTTGATTCTCTAGCCTATGTTTTGGTTCCCATTCTCTGGAATTTTAGGCTATAGTCTCTACTAAATTATTAAGGGAATAAACTTCATTTGCCACGTCTCTTCAGCAATCTAAAAATATCAAATCTGCTAATTCTTATTTACCTTCAAAAGTTGACTCAAAACTTTTTCTCAAATCACAGCCACTTCAAACATTTTCCTGAACTCCTCTGCTTAACTCATGGTATGTATCTTGCCCTTCCTTTTGGTGGTCTGCCTAGCCTCCTTCATCAGGGAATAGTGGATGTTTGAATGGCATGGTTCAAAAGAGAAATCAAAAGAAAGGAGCAAACTTATATATAGTAACCCAATGTTATAATATGGCTTATTGTGCTGTTGGTTATTATCCAGTTTAAAATAAATGCAATAATATGGTTCACTGAGAGTAGAGAGGCTTTTATCTGCTTTAAAAGAAAACAAACTGGTTTCTGAATCTATTGCAGATCGGTTCCAAGAACCGCTATCACTAACAGGAATGATAAGCAGACAAGTCTGAACAGAAACATTTTGTGCTTCCAAACTATCCTTGTTATGTGGTGTGGTGCTAGTGAGTCGCAGTGCTGACTAAGTTGCCAAGCCAGATCAAACCGGTTATATTTACACAGAGCAGGGCTTGGCCGTCTATGTAACAGTGTCAACTTACATCAGCGGTGTACTATCTAAAAGTCTACCGTGCACACTAGTTCATGTCATTTTGACCAAATCCAGAACTTTAAACTTTGCTTCAGCTCAATAAGAATTTCTTTAAAACATCTAAGAACCCAAAAAGTGTTAAAGAAAACAAGAAAAACACTTTTTAATTTGAAGTGGATCTGTACAGTGTTTCCTTGCCTTCAAGGGCAATGTCATTGTAGTAAATTGCTTTCAGGCTCATTTATAAAGAAAAAAGTAATTTGTAAGTATTATACGTGACTGATGATGTGCAGTGGCAGTGACTTGGATCTCTGATTGTGTCCAGAACCACCTTTTTTTTATTATTTTAATTTTTCTTGAAACAAGGAACTGATCCTGTTTTTCTGTACGTACCGTGCCCTGAGGAAGTTTCCACCTGCCAGGCAGGCAGATGGAAATTATAGCTGAGAGGAGTTAAAAAATCACACAACACCAGATTATAGTCCAATAGGTTTCATTGAAATTCTGGTTTAGTGGTGCTGGAAGAGCACAGCAGTTCAGGCAGCATCCAAGTAGCTTCGAAATTGACGTTTCGGGCAAAAGCCCTTATTCCTGATGAAGGGCTTTTGCCCGAAACGTCGATTTCGAAGCTCCTTGGATGCTGCCTGAACTGCTGTGCTCTTCCAGCACCACTAATCCAGAATCTGGTTTCCAGCATCTGCAGTCATTGTCTTTACCAGGTTTAATTGGAAGCACACTAGCTTTTGGAGCATCGCTCCTTCATCAGGTGGTAGTGGAGGGCTCAATCCGAACACACAGAATTTAGAGCAAAAATTTACAGTGTGATGTAACTGAAACTACACATTGAAAAATTGATTGTCTGTTAAGCCTTTCATATGTTAGAATTATCATGATATTCTAACAGATGGAAGGCTTAACAGACAATCAATTTTTCAATGTATAATTTCAATTACATCACACTATAAATTTTTGCTATAAATTCTGTGTTAGGATTGAGCCCTCCACTATCACCTGATGAAGGAGCGACGCTCCGAAAGCTAGTGTGCTTCCAATTAAACCTGTTGGACTATAACCTGGTGTTGTGTGATTTTTAACTTTGTGCACCCCAGTTCAACACCGGCATCTCCAAATCATAGTTGAGAGGAGACTGTCTTACTTGCATCTGGATGGGCAAGTTCCACAGTTGGCCACCTTGTCTTGGTGTCTTGAGAATGACAGCAGTCCATTTGGTCCTGAAAATATCACACAATAGGAACATTGGAACATAAGAGCAAGAGGAAATCATTTAATCTGTTGTCACAATGATGGATTTGAACCATAAAGTACAATGGATATTTTTAACCTTTTAAAGTCCTGTGCAGGACCCATGGAGAGTGAGAGAGAAAGACATTAATGAGAGAGATAATGAGATAATGAGCTGCTCCTTATCGGCAGAAAGCCAGGAAATTTTTTTTGTGTTTTTCCCTTCGATGACCTCTGGTCTGTGTATGTGCCAGATGGAGAAACTATGCTCATGGAAGGAGTTGTGCTCTTGAACTGAGAATTGCGTGTGCTAGCATGGGTTCAAGTGCTAGTTTGCTGTTAAGGTCATAATAAAAGAATACCCAATAAGTACCTTTGTGTTGAAGGTAAAATAAACTGTCTAGCTAACAAACTAGTCAGAAGGGAAAAGAATAATCAAACAACTTCCCTTGGAGTTTACCTTGTAGCAGCTGAAAGCCAATACGGAACAGACTTAAGGCTTGGAGCGGAGCAGGGACAGTTGTTGGAATGGGATCTGGCGTGGGCAGTCAGACCATGTGTGGGAGGTCCTGCATTGAGCTGCTGCAGTGTAGTCTTTATTTGTATTTTTTTTATCTGACTATAATGTCACTTGTTTAATTATGTCTTACTTCAAACTTATTCTTTAAACACTTTAAAGTAATGCAACTATTTTTCTTTTTATTCTATTTTGTAACTAAGATTTGTACCTTGGTACTTGGACCTAAGATGGCATCATAAGAGGCCTTTTCATTGACTCATGTACTTCTGTACTTGAGTACACATGGCAATAAAGGATATTCTATTCTATAAATTTTCTCATTCTGAGTGCTGCCAGCCAACACCAGAAAAAAGAAACAGGCCAGAAGGATTCTAAATAACTGCAAAGCCAAAAAAACCCCAAAACAACTATTCAATGATTAACATTCCACTACCTCATCTTCTTGAACCACTGAGAGAGAAGGATCTATATCTCATTTAACTTGTATCTTGTATTGGTCTCTCTTTGTGTTCCTAATCTGTGTGTGTGTTGTGTTATTCTTTATATTCATGCTTACTAATCAATAAACACACTACTTGTTAACTCAAGAAAGCCCAGTTAAATTGGCTCATTTTCAAACACTTTCATTTTGTTAGGGAGACTATCTAGACTATTCCACTATTCAAGTAGATCATGGCTGATCATCTCTCGATGCTCCGTTCCCACACTACCTTGAGAGCATTATTAGTCTCTGGAACCTATCAAGTTCTGTGTTGAACATGCTCATTGATTGAACTTCCACAACACTCTGGGGTAATGAAGAAAATTCACCTCATATCATTCTTAATTGTTTGAGACAATGTCCCATGACTTTAGACTCGTCAGTCAGAGGAAACATCCAATCTGCATTTCAACTGGTTACAACCTGTAAGAATTTTGTAAGCTTCATTGAGATCACTGCTCAATATTTGAAACACCAAAGAATACAGGCTCAGTTTACTCAATGTCTCCTAACAAGAAAATTCAGGAATTAGTTTGGCTGCACTTCCTCTATAGCAGAAGAAAAGCAGAACAATTATATTTTTTAACAGCGTGGTTCATTACTGAACAATGTACTTCCATTAAGAAAAAGAACTAATGTGTATTGTATGAAATACTTAAAAAAGTATCTACATACTTGTCAGTTGCTGAACGCCTTGTTGATAACTTTTTCAATTCCAATATTTTCATAGATGTTCTCTTCATTGGCCTTGTAGTGCTAGTAGTAATTTAAAAAATCCAGAACTTGCTACCTGTATATTTTCTTACACAATGTTCCTCATTTCATACATTATCTTTATTGACTTTCATTTGTTTACTACTCTTCTACTTCCTCAACTTCATGATCACATCCACCCAAAGACTTCTAGCTCTCTAAATCTATAACAAAGTCCAGCTCCTCTATCAATTATACATCTTTCCTGTGCCCTCTGCTCTTCAAACTCTAGCACACTGAAACATCTTACCCTACTACTCCAACAGTGGTGACAGATCCTTTAGTAATTCCACTATTTAAAAATTAGGCTATCATTGTATACATCTACATGCTGCTTAAAAAGTGGTTGACAGTACAAGAGCAAGTCCTTCCAACATTGGGAGTTTCCCACAATTCTAGATCAGAATTCTGGCAACACAAGGACAAGAGAAAAGGGCAGGTGTAGACTGTATGCTATGTGAAGCCTGTTCCACTGTTTAATACAATCAAGGCTGATCTTTGACTTCAATTTTAGTTTCTGCCAAATCCTTTGATTCCCTAAGAGACCAAAAATCTGTTTATTCCAAAATGCATTCAATGACTTGCCCATGGAAAAATAATTCCACAAGCTCACATGTTTTTAAGTGAAGGAATTTCTCTTAATCTCAGTCTTAAATTATCCTCTCCATAAACTTAGACAGTCCCTGATTTAAATTGGTTTAGTTTCCTCAACTAGTGGAAGCTTCTCATTAGTTACCCTGCCAACCTTTGGAGAATATGAAATTAGCTCTTTTTTTCTCTCAATTCCAGAGAATAGAAGATCAATTTACTTAGTCATTCATCAAAGAACAGCCTTCTCAGCCTAGCAAATAAACTAGAGTCAAAAAATGTGGCGTTGGAAAAGCACAGCAGGCTAGGCAGCATCGAGGAACAGAAGAGTCCTCACTCACTCCTAGGAAATAAACCAGTCAATCTTTGCTATACAGACTTCGATACAAGTATATTGTTACAGAAATATAGAAATCAAAATTGCGTACAGAAGTCCAAGTGTGGTCTTACCAAAGCCCTCTGCAGCTGTCAAAAAATATCCTTAATCCTCTACTCCTATTCTCTTTCAACATTAAGGTCAACATTCTGGTACCTTCCTACTGCTTGTTGCATGTGCAAACTAACTTTCTGTGTTCACCCAAGTCTCTCTGAACATCAACATTTACAAGTTTTATGACTTTCAAAATGATTCTGTTTTTCTATTCTTGCAAACAAGGTGAATAAGTTCACACACCCTGGCTTTATACTCCATCTGCTATTCAGTTGCCCACTCACTTAACAAGTCTGTATGTTTTTGCAGACCATCTGAGTCCTCCTCACAGTTCACATTTCTGCCTAGATTTGTACGATTAATTCTAAAGGAATGACCCACCATCCATAGTCAATTAAAGCATCAAACTTAAAGAAATATATAACTCACAAAGAACAATATCGTGCAGAACAGGCCCTTTGGCCCTCAATAAAATTAGAGATTAAATTAAAGGTTGGATGACTGGCTAGAATATAAAGAGAATGACTAAAATATTAATCAGGAGGAACAAATTAGAGTACAAGAGGAAGCTAGCTAGGAATGTAAAAACAGAAACCAAGAATTCCTATCGTTATCAAGACAAGGATGACCCCCCCTGATAAAAAAAAAACAAAATACCCAGGGAGATTTGCCTCGCTCTCTAAGCTGTTAAAAGAAATGTGAAAAGTGATATAATCTGCCTGTCATCCCAATCTATTATAAACAAATGGTTAAATGAAATAAATCCCTGACAATCACAATATAATCAACAAGTAACAATTTATTTATCAAACTCATAACAGTAAACAAATTAACTAAACTGTTAACAAATTGAACAATTCCCCTCCAATACTAATTATTCCCAAATAAAACAAGCATTCTAATAGTATGCAGTTCCAATAAATTATTATAAATCCCACTTACATAAACAAAAGTTTTAAAGAATTAGAATTGAGTCTCTCTAAATTACAGTCAGTTTACATCTTCCAGAATATTCTGTCTTCTCCATTGATCTTCTATCAGGAACGCCTTCTCAGTTAAATTCTTTGGTCAGGGACACCTTCTCCATCAAATACTTTTGTCAGGAATATTAGCTACAGGTGCTTTTGTTAGATGATGTTTACTCTGAGGCTTAGAGAATTCTGAGAGAGCCAAAAATTCTTTCTTTCCGAGCTGATGATGGTCAATTTGGGGCAGATGGCAGTTCACTCTTTGTACAAATACCCTCTTTTTTATACCCTTGATGATCAATCAATATCTTTACAATCAGATTGGTCCTAGGTTGTCTAAACTATTTGATTTAAATTTGATAGGTGTTTAGTATCTAAGAACTTGGTTCAAATTGATTGGCTGAATTTAAGACATGTTGTCTTGGTAAAAGCACTGCATGGACTGTGAACTGTACAGCCGTTTGGTACAAATATTTCACTTCAGCTCCTCCATGCACCTGCAAACCCACAGACATCCTTTATGAATCTCTAAGTATAGGAAAGGTACATTATCTTTTAAAGGGGCCACTCACTGCTTTTCCCATTTTAAAATTTTACAATTTTACAAACACCAACTTCACAATACTACTGACGTTTGTGAGAAGATTTGTAACTCGGGTGCTCGTTGTTGTGATTCTGTTCGCCGAGCTGGGAATTTGTGTTGCAGACATTTCGTCCCCTGTCTAGGTGTCATCCTCAGTGCTTGGGAGCCTCCTGTGAAGCGCTTCTGTGATCTTTCCTCCGCCATTTGTAGTGGTTTGAATCTGCTGCTTACGGTTGTCAGTTCCAGCTGTCAGTTGCAGTGGTCAGTATATTGGGTCCAGATCGATGTGCTTATTGATTGAATCTGTGGATGAGTGCCATGCCTCTAGGAATTCCTTGGCTGTTCTCTGTTTGGCTTGTCTTATAACAGTAGTGTTTTCCCAGTCGAATTCATGTTACTTGTCATCTGTGTATGTGGCTACTAAGGATAGCTAGTCGTGTCGTTTCGTGGCTAGTTGGTGTTCATGGATGCAGATCATTAGCTGTCTTCCTGTTTGTCCTATGTAGTGTTTTGTGCAGTCCTTGCTTGGGATTTTGTACACTACATTGGTTTTGCTCATGCTGGGTATCGGGTCCTTCGTTCTGGTGAGTTGTTTGAGAGTGGCTGTTGGTTTGTGTGCTGTTATGAGTCCTAGTGGTCACAGTAGTCTGGCTGTCAGTTCGGAAATGCTCTTGATGTCTGGTAGTGTGGCTAGTCCTTTGGGTTGTGGCATGTCCTCGTTCCGTTGTCTTTCCCTTCGGCATCTGTTGATGAAATTGCGGGGGTATCCATTTTTGGCGAATACATTGTATAGGTGTTCTTCTTCCTCTTTTTGCAGTTCTGGTGTACTGCAGTGTGTTGTGGCTCTTTTGAATAGTGTCTTGATGCAACTTCTTTTGTGTGTGTTGGAGTGGTTGCTTTCGTAGTTTAGGACTTGGTCTGTGTGTGTGGCTTTCCTGTATACCTTTGTGGTGAATTCTCCGTTCAGTGTTCTCTGTACCATCACGTCTAGGAATGGGAGTTGGTTGTCCTTTTCTTCCTCTCTAGTGAATCAGATTCCTGTGAGTGTGGCGTTGGTGATCCGGTGTATGTCCTTTATTTCTGTGTTTTTAATGATTACAAAGGCGTCATCCACATATCTGACCCAGAGTTTAGGTTGAATTTGTGGTAAGACTGTTTGTTCTAATCTTTGCAATTCCGCTTCTGCTATGAGTCCAGAGATGGGTGAGCCCATGGGTGTGCTGTTGATTTGTTCATATATTTGGTTGTTGAATGTGAAGTGTGTTGCGAGGCACAGGTCCAGTAGTTTGAGTATGCCGTCTTTGTTGATAGGTTCAATGTCCTGTTGTCTGTTCTGTATGTCCAGCAGGTTGGCTATTGTTTCTCTGGCTCGGGTTTTGTCGATAGAGGTGACCAGTGCCATTACATTGAATGAGACCATGATGATGATGTCCATCATCAGAAATATACACATAGACAAGGAAGAAACCATGGTCTCATTCGATGTAATGGCACTGTTCACCTCTATCAACAAAACCCTAGCCAGAGAAACAATAGCCAACCTGCTGGACATACAGAACAGACAACAGGACGGTGAACCTATCAACAAAGACGGCATACTCAAACTACTGGACCTGTGCCTCGCAATGCACTTCACATTCAACAACCAAATATATGAACAAATCAACAGCACACCCATGGGCTCACCCATCTCTGGACTCATAGCAGAAGCAGAATTGCAAAGATTAGAACAAACAGACTTACCGCAAATTCAACCCAAACTCTGGGTCAGATGTGTGGATGATACCTTTGTAACCATTAAAAACACAGAAATAGAGAACACACACCGGATCATCAACGCCACACTCACAGGAATCTGATTCACTACAGAGGAAGAAAAGACAACCAACTCCCATTCCTAGACGTGATGGTACAGAGAACACCTAACTGAGAATTCACCACAAAGGTATACAGGAAAGCCACACACACAGACCAAATCCTAAACTACGAAAGCAACCACCCCAACACACACAAAAGAAGTTGCATCAAGACACTATTCAAAAGAGCCACAACACACTGCAGTACACCAGAACTGCAAAAAGAGGAAGAAGAAAATCTATACAATGCATTCGCCAAAAATGGATACCCCCGCAATTTCATCAACAGATGCCCAATGGAAAGACAACGCAACGAGGACATGCCACACTACCAGACATCAAGAGCATTTCCGAACTGACAGCCAGACTACTGTGACCACTAGGACTCATAACAGCACACAAACCAACAGCCATTCTCAGACAACAACTCACCAGAACGAAGGACCCGATACCCAGCATGAGCAAAACCAATGTAGTGTGCAAAATCCCATGCAAGGACTGTACAAAACACTACGTAGGACAAACAGGAAGACAGCTAACGATCCGCATCCATGAACACCAACTAGCCACGAAACAACACGACCAGCTTTCCTTGGTAGCCACACACACAGATGACAAGCAGCATGAATTCGACTAGGAAATTATTATAGGACTACTATTATAGGACAAGCCAAATAGAGAACAACCAGGGAATTCCTAGAGGCATGGCACTCATCCACAGATTCAATCAATCAGCACTTCGATCTGGACCCAATATACCGACCACTGCAACGGACAGCTGGAACTGACAACTGGAAGCGGCAGATTCAAACCACTACAAATGCCGGAGGAAAGATCACAGAAGCGCTTCACAGGAGGCTCCCAAGCACTGAGGATGTCACCTAGACGGGACGAAATGTCTGCAACACAAATTCCCAGCTCGGCGAACAGAACCACAACAATACTATTGACATTTAAAAACCTTAAGAAAAAGTAAAATGGATTTTGGTCCTCGACAGATTGAAACTAGGAATTCAGTAGTAGATGATAAAGAAATGGTGGAGGAAATGAACAAATATTTTGTACTTGTCTTCACTATAGAGAATACAAACAGCATTCCAATAATAGCCATAAATCAGAAAGTGACTTGACTGAAGTAATGGTCTTAACAATTTGAACTTGGAAAGTTTCCTTCAGTGCATCAGTCCATAACTAGAGGAAACTATTTTAATGTTTGAGTTTGCTGTTTTTGGACAAAGATAAAGAGAATTATTTTTCTTTTGAGAGGGTTATGTGACTTTGGAACTCACTTTCTCAAAAGATGATGGAGACAGTTGTCATGAATATTTTTATGACAGCAGTGGATAGATTCTTGTTAGGCAGAGGAATCAAAGCTTCCTATTGGTAAATGAGAATGTGGAATTTGGAATACAGACCAATTGAATATGACCTTGTTGAATGACAGAGCAGGCTTGAGGGGTTGCATGATTTATTTCTGTTCCTATTTCACATGTTTATATGTAAACTTAGATGCATCACTCTCTGTCTCTTCATACAACTTATTAATAAAGATCATAAATAGCTGAACCCTGATCCTTTTGGCACTCACAAGTCACAGGCTGCCAACTTGGAAATTCCATATTTTTAAGCCTGTTTGTTGCTTCTTGTCAGTTTACCAATCTCTATCTTTGTTCATATATCACCCTCAACTCCATGAGCTCCTTTGTTGCCTATTAGCTTTTGTGTGACACCTTATGGAATGCTTTTTGGAAATCAGAGTATACGACAGGTTCCCCTTTAACCATCCTCTTAGTCACATCCTCAAAAATAGAAATAGGTTTATTGAGAAAGATTTTCATTCTGTAAAACTATGAGGGGACTCGACATAGAAGCATTGTTAGAGGCTGCCAAATTTTTGTTAAGACTAGAAATCTGATGTTACCCCCAAACAGGAGATTATTTTTTCATCAGAGATCTTAAATCAAAATTATGAGAGGACTATACAGAGTAGATAGGGAGAAACTATTCCAATTAGTGGAAGAATTGCACATCACACCTTATGATGTATTTTATGGACTTTATGATGCATGTCTGAAATATGCCCCTATGGCAGCTGCAATTCACATGCAACTGAATTTGTAATAACATTTACAAAACAATTCTCTTGCTCAAGTCATATTACGGTAAAAATTGTGTTTTCTGAAGAGTAGTAATTGCTGAAATGTAGGAATTTTGTACTGATTAGTTTGCACGGTGCATGCTCATACAAATTGCAATGTGATAAATGACCCGGTAATCTGTTTTAATTATATTGGATGAGGAACAAATAATGACTATAGTCCAGGGGAGTGCACAACGGCGACTCTTCAAATCATGGCAACTTTCATGCCCACAGGTCAGACAGGGCATCCTTTTAATAGAAGCAGCAGCTTTTGTGATGCAGAAATCTCTCAATACTGCACCAACATAACAGTCTATTCTGAAGTGTCCAGTGTGGAATTTGAAAACTACAATTTCCTGACACAAAGGAGAGATGACTACTAGGCCAGCATGAGACTGGAAACATGACAACTTCTCAACATCTGAGTGTGGACAACTAATTTAAATAATTAAAGGCTACGAAAGGTGCCATATGTGCAGACTTGTAAATCTTTCACTGTACTCATGTGAGTACATGTGACAGTAAAGCTAATTCTGATTTGAGGGAGCGCTTTGTGCTGCTTCGTCAGCAGCAGAGTGGCTCTCAAATGCACTTGATGACCAACTCTTATGAAACAAAATAAGGGACTTCCCACTGATGGACAAAAGGCTGTTGGTGACCCTAGGATTTAGGAGAGTTGGGGGGCAGGTGGGGGGGGTGTGGAATTGTGTGGCTGGTATTCCACCAACCAAAGTAACATTTGGTGACCATTAGCCACCGCGCAGATACTCATAAGTAAACAACATGCTAAACCAACATCAGTAATACCTAAAGGTACTTGTTTGACTGTGATCAGAACCAAAACATTTAGTGCAAAATAATCCCAAAGCAATTAGGTTAAGAAAGTTTTCTTTCCCCTAATACCAGTATATGTTACCGAACACTAGATCCTTGTCAGTTTCTCACAAATGTCTCTGGCAATAAAGCTGGCATGACTGGCATTTGTGATTGTAAAGTAATTGACAGGTTATACAGTGGCTAGAAATACATCAGTCTTTGTTACACTGGAGATAAATTTAGGCCAATATACAATAATGTCTATGAATGTTCTTTTTGTTCTCTGGTTCCATTACTTTCAAAATCCTCTCAACCCAATCCTGTATTAGTGGATATCTTTACCATCTATTTGGTGACCCAGATATATTAAAACTGACACCATGAAGACACACTTATGCTTTACAGCATTGATGCCATGTCTTGAAGTTGATCTAGGCATATGTTCAGTATAACATTGTGTTCTCTCCCTCTGCCTTACAGCAAATTAGATTATCATATAAGAAAATTAGATTATCATACAAGCAGTAGCATACACTCCTTTCATCTTACTCAGAGGGTGGTGAAAGTCTGGGAATTACTGCCTGAAATGGCGGTTGAATCAGAAACATTGTTACATTTAATCAGCATTTAGATATTCACTACTGTTGCCGTAACCTCCATGGCTATGGAGCAAAAGCTGGAAAATGGGATTATTGCAGTCAGATCATTTTTGACCAGTGCAGACACAGCGGTATGAATAGTCTCCTTCTGTGCTTTAACAGTCTGAGAGTTTGTAGTGTAGTCCTTTGTGTTCCTTGCTGTAATTGTCCATTAATTTCAATTGCAAATACATCAAGATAAAAGACAATTTGACAAATCTATCCACTTGAACATATTTGCTAAATTCATAAACAAATCTCCACTGGTAGGCAATGGGTAAGTATTATTGTCAATCATATTATTTGACCTTTGTTTACAATCTCCACAATCTGAATGGGCCCATCTGCTTTTTTTGAACTACCACAATGAGTATGACCCATTCTCTGCTGTTCACCTTTATCATCATGTGTACTTTTTAATCTATTCAGCTCTTCACTTAATGCTTCTAAACATACATAAGCACTGTCCTAGCTTTGCAAACCAATAGTGGTACATTGTCTTTTATCTTGACCTTGGCCTTCTGATACTTAATTTTATCACGTGGCCCTCCTTGCTTGAAGCACCTTTCTTGCTCTTTTAGCATTTTCTAAATGTTAAATGTGCTCTTACTGATCCCAGTTGAATGTAAGTTTAACTTTTCTTTTCAAGCTAATTCCTTCCCATCAGGAGATTTTGTTCTCTCCTACTATTACCAATGGCAATTAGGAGAAGGACTAATTGTATTCAACCCTAAGACTGATGTGACCAAGCTTTGGAATTCTGTCATTGGAATACTGAATCAGTTTCACACCAGTTTTGCACAAG
This sequence comes from Chiloscyllium punctatum, assembly GCF_047496795.1. Lineage (NCBI taxonomy): Eukaryota > Metazoa > Chordata > Chondrichthyes > Orectolobiformes > Hemiscylliidae > Chiloscyllium > Chiloscyllium punctatum. The sequence continues at coordinate 57,068,304 of NC_092740.1, forward strand.
GGAATGTGATTTTGAGATATCTTGCACTCACCTTCCAAGATAACACATGTCTGCAGCTGCATCAAAATCAGCCTTGAATCTCCATGCTTCATTTTTACAGTGGGTACTAAAGACTTGTCTTCAACCTTTTTAATCTCTCATTATATATGTGCTGTTTTACTCATTTCCTGATTGATCACAACTCTTGAACTTTCTCCTTGCTAACACCAATTTTTGTTTCACTTCTGTCATACGAACATTCAGGATTTCCAGGCTCTTGAACTATCACATGGCTGCAACCTGGAGTTCTACACTAACCTGGATCATGACTATTTCATCAGCTTCAGCATGTTGTCTGAATATGAACAACTTTCTCACAAGCAGAGGGCTTTGATCGGAAACAAAAGCATTTAACTTACTGATGCCTACCATAGCAGCAGTAAACTTTGTTCTCGTGGTCTAGTTGAATTTCACTGAAATCCAGGGCACCTCCCCTGTTGGCTCAGAATAAGAACTCCTTTGCAATTGTGTTGACAATAGATCTGAACCCTGAAGTGCTATGGATATTTTTAATTCCAAAATGTTTTAAAATTAAGACTATCGCATGCAAAAAAAAAACCTGCTGATATAAAGTCAATTCTATCTGGCAGAGTCTGCTGTGGGACCCATGGAATGTCACAGTTGATGAAGTCTCAGGAAACTGCAGCCAGTAAGGGAGAGAAAGAGATGTAACAGGAAGCGATAACATGTGGGCCTGATTATCTCACCATCTCAGCAGAAAGCCAACTCTTGCAGATTTTTTATGTTTGCCCTTCCAGGAATATACTTTTTAAAAATTACTGGTCTGTGTGTGCTAGTGGGACAATGTGTGTTAGTGAATTGTGGTTCATGTGTACTAGCTTAGGTTCACACAACATTGTGCTGTGAAGGTCAGTCTAAGATCTACTTACTATTCACCCCTGAATTGCAGGCTATCAAATTCTGTTATTCCAATAGCTACCAACCAACTATCAATAAAAAGAAAACAGGACAGAAGGATTTCAATGAATCTGCAAAAGCCAAGAATCCTGAAATCAATTATTCAGCTATCAACGCTCTAATATCTGCTCTTCGTAGATGAACTAGAGAGACTAATCTCCATATTTTTTAACTTTTATTTTGTTTTGGACTTAGTTCATGTTCCTACTCTGTGTTTATGGAGTGTCTTCTATGAACGCAAGAAAGCCTTGTTAAATTGGTTCCCTTTAAAGCATACATTTGGCATAAAGGCATCTGTTGGGGAGGGAACATTTTAAAATTAACTTTGGGTGGAATATTTCCAGGAGATGAATGACATGGCCGATGGTGTGCAATTTGGGAGAATTGTGTGAGATGTTGAGCAAAGACGTCTTAACATCAAGACCATTTTCAAACTAAGCCCTGGCCTGAAGATAGTAATTCTTGATAGTAAGTGGCAAGCAGCCTATTAAAAGGGTTAATTGCTTATCATCATGATTGTTACTATTTTACATTACTTATTATCATGTAGCTCCTATTCTCCCAACCTCCTGGGTAGAAACTAGATGGTGAGGATTCCTTACCTGAACATCAGTGTGGGTAACAGGCATTTCCAGCTCACCAGTTGCTGCTCCAGACCCTCAACTTGGAAACCTAGCATCAACATCTCAGGGCAGGTTGTATGGATAGCAGTTGCATTCACCCCACATTCATAGATGCCGGCATCTACATCATCATGACACACCTCTAATACACTTCCAATATATTTCTGCACTATAATACTGCACTCTGGAGTACACCAGCTCCTTTCATTGCAATGCTGCTTACATAGTCACAGTCACAGAATCATACATTACAATGTTGCAGACACCAACATCACTATCCCTGGTAAGGCCTGTCCCAATGGAAGGACAGTCACAGCAGAGGTGGTGACACAATGGTATATAGTCAGGAGGGAGTTGCCCTGGGAGTTCTCAACATTGACTCCTGATGCTATGAGGTCTCATGGCATCAGGAGAAACTTGTGCCAGGAAGCTTCCTGCAGATTACCATGAACAGCCCCACTCAGCTGAAAAACCAACAATCCTCCATATCTACCAATAACTGGAGGAAGCACTTAGACTGGTAATATACTGTGGCTGAGAGATTTCAATGTCCAACACCATGCATGGCTGCTAGACTGGGTCCACAGCAGGTGGTGTGGGAGTCAACAAGAGGGGACAACATATGTGATCTCATCCTCACCAATCTACCTATTGCAGACATATCTGTTCGTGACAGTGTCAGTGAGTGTGGCGAGTGCACAATCCTTGTGGAGACAGATTCCTGGCTTCACACATAATGTGGCACCAGTACCGCGCTAAATGGGATAGACCTCAAGACTACATATACATGGGACGCTGTGGGCCATCAACAGCAGGAGAATCATACTCCAACACAATCTGATAGCTCATTACCATCAAGCTAGGGCATCCATCTTGGTTTAATGAAGGATGTAGGAGGGCATGCCAGGGCCAGCACCAGGCTTATTTAAAAATGTGGTGTCAACCTGATGATGCCACAAAACAGGACTGTGTGCGCTAAATAGCTTAAATAGCAAATGACAGACAAAGTTAAGTGATTCCATAACCAATTGGTCAAACCTAAGCTTGACAATTTGGTGAAAGTTAAAAAAACTCACTGGGGAGGCAGCTCCACAAATATCACCATCCTCAATGATGGGCAGGCCCAACACATCAGTGCAAAAGACTGAAGCATGCGCAAAACTCTTCACCAGAAATGTTTGGCCTCCTCTAGACATCTCCACTATTACAAACACCAGTCTTCAGTCAATTCAATTCACATTATATCAGGGATATATTCCAGGAATAGCACTCAACATGTGCTGCAGAACTTGCCACACAGTAGCCAAAATGTGACAGTACAACTACAATGTCCTATACATGAAAGCAGAACAAAACCAACCTGGTTCATTACTGCCCCACTGTCATCAGAGTTTTGAACAGATCTCTCAAATATTAAAATTGATTTCTCTCTGCACTTTCTCTGTAGCTGTAACACTACATTCTGTATTCTGTTCTATTAGCCTGATGTACTTATGAATGACATGCTTTGAGAGTTTGCAAAACAATACTTTGCACTGTATCTCAAATGTGTAACAATAGTAAATCAAATCAAATCAAAGAAAATGCTGACTTTATCATTTTCTATTTTTTTCAGCTAATGTAAAGCCTTCATTTGTGATTATCCCAGTCATCTTTGTTTGGGTTTAATTCCCCTATTGTACTCAAATATATCTTCAGTGCATTTGTTCATTAATCCACCATGCTAACTTACCGTGTACTTAATATGATTTGCACATGAGGCAATCTTTCAGATTTCTCAAACTTCCTCAATATCAACATCAGGAATTCTAAAAATATGTCACAATGTTCTTCAAAAGGGGAAGGAATGTCTCCAGGAATTGTTGCTAGCCTATTAATTGGGAGACCCAAGTAATTTTCTGGGGAGCCGGTTTTGAATCTGCTGAGGCAAATGGATTTTGAATTTAATTTTTAAAAATCTGAATTTAAGAGTCTAATGATGACCGTGAAAGCATTGTTGATTGTCAGGAGAAACCCATTCAGTTCGCGAATGCCCTTTGTGGAAGGAAACTACCATTGTCAACTAGTCTGGCCTACATGCGACTCGAGACCATAGCAATATGGTTGACTTCATACAGACCTCAGGCATTGCTAGGTGGGAAATAAATATGGCCTAGCCAGTGACACCACATCCTGTGAATGAATAAAAGAAGTCTAATTTCTTAAAGAGAAATGTGAGAAAAATAGTAGAGGCTTGTTGTTACCTTTTCATCATTTGTTGGAAGGAATTTTTAAAAATGACATATTCATCATGTTTATATCTAAATGCAGGCAGACATTATGGAATAACTTTATTTATACCACTCCCCCAGAAAGTGCAGATCTTGCATTATACAATATTTACCATCTGCTGAGAAAATGTCTGCTTCTCTTGCCACAGTGGCTGCTGAACAGGCTGTGTAGTTCCAGCATTTTATATTATTTTGATAGCTGCTGTTAGGAATATTTTCAGCATTATGATAACGTAGCAGTGATTCTTTAGATGAGTATACTTGAGAACTTTCACATATGGTAACAGAATATTTGGAGTTGGAGTATTATTATTTTTGGAGAAATAGGAATGGGTTTCTTAGTTTATGATTTCAGTTTCTTGAAAGGTTGTGATGGTTTGTGTGGAAGCCACCTAAGGCATGTCAGATTGTAGGAATGGACCACAGAATGCTTTGTTATTCTCAAGTTCTCAGCAGACTCTACACTTTCCAATGGGCATGTGTCTCACAGATGTTTAACTGACATGCTTGTTGTTGGAGAATGCACTCTGTGAGGGAATGCAACATCTTGAAGCCAGCAGTATAGTTGTGCTTGTTTGTGTATGATGGCGAGGGGCCCTGTGATAGTGGGTAGGCCTGACACACAGGCTCAGCTCATTGAGGACAGCAAGCACTGATCTGTTTCAACTGACTTGTGGATAGAGGAAATAAGTGAACAGTACGGAAATCTAAGCCACTGTACAGCACTCTGGCCTTGTCTGTTGCAACATGCATCCCATGAAGAAGTAAACATTGTAAACTTCACCAAGTATAGTATGTTGCATGCTGTGAATGCTAGTCATAATGGTTGTCTCCAAAATTCTATCCACTCCTCTGTTGCCTGCCAGTCGACATCTCACTCCCTATTTCTTTAAAAACTTCAAAGTTGGCTTTGACTCTGGAGAATATTGTTGTCAGTACGTTGTGTTAGCAAACCATGCTTATTATGTTTTCATGGTTTCTTTACTCTATTTTTAATCAAGGTATTCTGTGTCTATGCCCTGCACTCTTATATGAGGCGACATTTTAAAAATATTTGTTGAAGGAATGTGAGCTTTACTGGCTGGGTGAGCATTTATTACAAAAACTTAATTGCCCTTGAGAATGTGGTGGTGAGTCATCTTCTTGACCACTCAGTCCTTATGGTTTAGGAACACCCACAGTGCATTTAGAGGGTGAGCTCCAGGACTTTGCCTCAGCATCTGTGAAGGGACAGTGACACATTTCCAAGTCAGGATGGTGTGTGATTTGGAGGTGAACATGCAAGTCGTGATGTTCCCATGGATCTTCTGCTCTTGACCTTCTAGGAGGTAGAAGTTAAGGGTTTGGAAGGTGCTGCCAAAATTGCCTTAGTAAGTTACTGAAATGCAATTTGTAGATGAGACACATTGAGTTTTAATGCTGAAGGTTGTGAAATTAGGGTTGAACCTATCCAGGATATTGGAAGGTATTCCATTACACTTCAGATTTGTAGATGATGAACACACGTTGAGTTAGTCTGCTAGCTTCTGACCTGATGTTATAGCCACCATATGTATATGATTTGTTGAGTTCAATTCTGGTCAATGGTAACCCCCAGATTATTGACATTGGAAGATTCAGTGATGATGATGCCATTGAAGGTCAAGGAAGATTGTTATATTCTTTCCTGTTGAAGATGATCATTGCCTGGTACTTGTGTAGTGCAAATGACACCTATCACTTATCAGCTCAAGCCTAGATGTTTTCTGGATCTTGTTGTATTTGGACCATGGACTGTATCAGGATCTAAAGAGTGACAAATGGTGCTGAAACATTGTGCAAACATTAGTCAACATCTCTACTTCTGACCTTATCATGGAGGGAAGGTGATAGATGAAGCAGTGGAAGATGGATGGGCATTATTCTGAAGAAGGAGACAGTGAGGTCTGCAGATGCTGGAGATCAGAGTTGAGAGTGTGTTGCTGGAAAAGCACAGCAGGTCGGGCATTATCCGAGGAGCAGGAAAATCAACGTTTCGGGCCAGAACCCTTCATCAGGAATGAGGCTCCGGTCCGAAACGTCGATTTTCCTGCTCGTCGGATGCTGCCTGACCTGCTGTGCTTTTCCAGCACCACAATCATTACCCTGAAGAACTCCTGCAATGATGTCCTGACTTTGAGATAATGATCTCCAAGAACCATAACAAAACCCCTTTGTGCTGAGGATGGCTCCAACCAGCAGAGAGTTTTCTCCTAACTCCAAATTACTCAAGTTTCTTTTGGAATTCAGTTTTTCAGGCCAAAGTCACACATACAGCATTGATGTCACAGGCTGTCACTCTCACCTTGCCTCTAGAATTCAGCTGCTTTGGTTTGATCCAATGCTGTAATGATGTCAGGAGCCAAGTTATTCTGGTGGAAACAGAACAGGGTTTCAATCAGCAGGCAATTCTTTTGCAAGTGCAATTTGATAACGCTGTTGATGATCCTTCTTTCATTTCCTTGATGCTTGAGTATGGACTAATGGGGCTGGAATTGGCCAGGTTGAGTTACTCCTGTTTAGTTTTTGTGCACCGAAGATACCTGGGTAATTATCCATAATGTCAGGAAGATGTCAGTGTTGAAAATTGATTAGATTTGTTTGGATAGAGGGCCAGCTAGTTCTGCATTATGAGTCTTCAGTACTATTACCGGAATGTTGCCAGGCCTTTGTTAAAACTGATGCCTTCAGCTGTGTCTTGCTATCACATGCAACAAATTGAATTGGCTTTTGTGACCCACTTTTGTGATGCTGTACACCTCTGGATGAGGCCAAAACAGAGCAGACACTCAGCACTTCTGGCTGAAGGTGGATGCGAGTGCTCCAGCCTTGTCTTTCACACAGATTTGCTGGGTGCCCTCATTGTTGCAGATGGGTATACTTGTGGACACCCAGCGTCTGATTAGTTGTGTAATTGTCCAAAATCATTCGGCAACACTCTGGCACTCCGACAGAGTTTCGACCTGATATGTTAATTGTGGGATCATTTAATCGCGCCTATTCTTAATCCTGTCTATTCTTAGTTCCTGGCATCTTTAGTTCATCATTGTTCTAGAGCAAGACTCTCTCAGTTTCTTCCTTACTTTTTCTTTGTTACTAAATGCAGCCTAGTACAATGCCTTACTGCTGCTTCATTACATGCTTCTCCCTGACTAGGTAATTTGTTCTGTGAATATCATAATACCAACATCAGTCACACAATCAACAATAATGTATTCATATCCCATTTTATGACAGTAATATGGAGGTATGCTTCTGAGATTGCATTTATAAAGCAACTTCCATAATTTCAGTGTTTCATTAACAAAGTCATTTGAGGAGTCAAAGCACAGTTCTAGGGAAGGAATTTGCTCGGGAAAACTGCTAGCTGGATAGCTTTGGGATATGAGAGAATGAGGACCACAGATGCTGGAGATCAGAGTTGAAAATGTGGCACTGGAAAAGCACAGCATGTCTGAAGCAGACAGCATCCGAGGAACAGGAGAGTCAATGTTTCAGGCATAAGTACTTCATCAGGAATGTGGTGGGGGGGTGGGGGGGGGAGCGGGGCGATGGGTTGGGGGTACAAGGGGGCTGAGAGATAAATAAGAGGAAGGAGATAGGTAGATGAAGGTGGGAGGGTGATGATGATAGGTCAAAGCGGATAGGTGGGAAAGAAGATGGACAGGTAGGACGGTTCAAGAGGGCGGTTCCGAATTGGAGGGTTGTATCGGGGATAAGGTGGGAGAAGAGGAGGTGAAGAATCTGGTAAAATCCACATTGGTCCTGTGTTGTTGGAGGGTGCCTAGGCAGAAGATGAAGTGTTATACCTCCAGTTGTTGGGTGGCAAGGATTTAGCAAAGGAGGAGGCCTAGGACTTGCATGTCCTTGTTGGAGTGGGAGGGGGAGTTGAAATGGTCAGCCACAGTGCGGTGGGGTTGTTTAGTGCATGTGTCCCAGACATGTTCTCTGAAATGTTCCGCAAGTTGGCATCCTATCTCCACAATGTAGAGGAGACAACATCGAAAGCAATGGACACCGTATATGAGGTGGGTGGATGCGCAGGAAAATCTCTGCCAGATGTAGAAGGATCTTTTGGGGCCTTCAGGTGAGGTGGAAAGTGTGGGCACAAGTTTTACACCTCTTGTGGTGGCAAGGGAAGGCCAGTAGAGGATGATGCATTGTACCCAGAGATTTGTGGGGTGGTAGGTGAGGACTGGGGAGGATGGTTCTATCCTTGTGGGTGGGGAGAGGTGGGGTTCAAGGGCAGAGATGCAGGATGTGGAGGAGATGCACTGCAGGGCATTGTTGAGGGGAAATTGTGGTCCTTGAAGTTGGAGGCCATTTGGGATGTTCTGGAGTGGAATTGCTCCTCCTGGGAGTAGATGCCGAGAAAATGGAGGAATTGGGAATAAGGGATAGCATTTTTAGGGAGGGGGGTGGGGTGGGTGGCTGGGCGTGGGGGTGGGAGGAGGTGTATTCCAGGTGGCTGTCAGAGTCGGTGGGTTTGAGTCAGTCACCAGAAATGGAGATAGAGAGGTCTAGGAAGGGGAGGGGGTTGTCCAAGATGGTCCAGATGAACTTTAGTTCAGGTTAGAAAGTGTTTGTGAAGTTGATGAACTGTTCAATCTCCTCATGGGAGTACGAGAAGGTGCCAATATAGCCATCAATGCAGCAGAGGGAGATGTGGGAAATGGTTCAGGTGTAACTGTGGAAGATGAACTGTTCCACGTACCCGACGAAGAGGCAGGCATAGCTAAGGCCCATGTGGGAGCTTTGGAATATGGCTGGGTGCAGCTGGAAATAACTAAGTTTGACCTAATGGATTGATCTTGAAGAATAACTTTGAATTTTGCTAGCCTAGCCAGTGACACCCTCATACCATGAATGAATAAAAAGTTTATCATGTTGAGTTGAAAACCCAATGTTGATAAATATAATTGGAGGATCCCTGTTACATCAGATTAAAAAACAAGCAATATAATCTATGGAATTTATGAAGAGTGGTGATAGAACAGATAATTCTTCCAACTAGGAGGTTACATTGAGTTTTTTCACGGAACCATTCTACTTTATCGAGATCTCATCACCCTTCCAATGATCAGATAATAGGTCCTCTATGAGTTCCAGGTATTCTGCCCCTGCAGAGTGCTCACACTATTTTGGATTCAAAAAGCCCACACTCATTGGTACTCTGCTTCTCTGCCAATTGCTCCAGAAGATGGAATTATCAGATCCCAAATTAAGTTGCTGGATTTATTTGCAGAAATGAAAGAAGGTAGGGCAGACAATCTAATGTACAATGGCAGCACTCAATAACCTTTTATTGGATGTTACATTCAGCCTAAGCTTTAGTGAATAAGCCTCTTTACCAGTATAATATAAACAGAAATTTAACTCTAAGGTGCAAAATGGCAGGATGCTAACATGGTAGCTTCAGAAGGAAACTAACTGATAGTAACTGCTGGAGATCCTTTACATCCTCCTGCCCAACAGTGTGCCATAACAGGTGTCCACTGGCAGTCAGCTACATTGAGGCAATGTGTGTCAGTCTGTGTGCAGGAAGGGAATTGTAAAGGGTTGATAGAGTGGAGGACCTCAACCAGTTGGAGCCTAGACATTTCATCTGGGGCCTGAAGAAACACTTCTGTTTCTTCTATAACTGTTTATTTATTTCCATAACGCAATTTGTTTTTATTTCAAAAATATACTTTATTCATAAAATGATTTGATGGTCTGTACATTTGATCATGCCATAAATATGTCCACATTTACAAACACAGATTCGAATTTATCCTTGTCATTTACAGGCCTGTGCATTTTTCAATCTTGTACATATATTTGGCTGAGGCATCAGCAGAGCCCAAAAAAACGTCCGCATGGGCCCCCTGTTCTTCTTTAGGCAGGCCGATCTTACACGGTGGTCTTTCCCCACCGCGCCTTGGCGGCAGCTGCCCCAAGCTTCAGCGCGTCCCTCAACACGTAGTCTTGGACCTTGGAATGTGCCAGTCTGCAACACCTGGTAAGGGTCAACTCCTTCAGCTGGAAGATCAACAGGTTTCGGACCGCCCAGAGAGCGTCCTTCACCGAGTTGATGATCCTCCAGGCGCAGTTAATGTTCGTCTCGGTGTGAGTCCCGGGGAACAGGCCGTAGAGCACGGAGTCCCGCGTCACAGCGCTGCTCGGGACGAACCTCGACAAGCACCACTGCATTCCTCTCTAGACTTCCTCTGCATAGGCACATTCCAGAAGGAGGTGTGTGACAGTCTCGTCCCCCCCGCAGCGTGCGGTGCGGCTGAGATTCCGGGCGTGCATGAAGGATCTCACAGGCAGAGCCCTTCTCACCACCAGCCAAGCCACGTCTTGGTGCTTGTTGGAAAGTTCTGGCGATGAGGTATTCTGCCAAAAGGCTTTGACAGTCTGCTCAGGGAACCGCTCGACAGGATCCACCCTCTCCTTTTTCCGAAGGGTCTCAAGGACGCTACGTGCTGACCACTTCCTGATGGACTTGTGGTCAAAGGTGTTTTTCCTCATAAATTTCTCCACGAAGGACAGGTGATACGGAACGGTCCAACTACTCGGAGCGTTCCGCGGCAGCAAGGCCAGGCCCATCCTTCGCAACACCGGGGACAGGTAGAACCTCAGTACGTAGTGACACTTGGTGTTTGCGTACCGGGGATCCACGCACAGCTTGATGCAGCCACACACAAAGGTGAGGGTGGCATTGGGCGTGTTTTTTCCCCCATTGCACCGGTCTTTGTACATTGAGTCTCTTTGGACCCGGTCCATCTTTGATCTCCAAAGATGGCCCGGGTGACTGCGGCAGCACAGGTCCTGGGGATAGGCCAGACCTGTGCCATATATAGCAATACTGAGAGTACCTCACACCTGATGACCAGGTTTTTTCCCGCGATGGAGAGCGACCGTTGCCCCCATCTGCCTAGTTTCTGTCTCATCTTCCTGATCCGCTCCTCCCAGGTCTTGGCGCACGCCCCAGCCCCCCCGAACTAAATACCAAGCACCTTCAGGTGGTCAGTCCTGACGGTGAAGGGGATAGAGGATTGGTCGGCCCAGTTCCCGAAGAGCATGGCCTCGCTCTTGCCTCGGTTTACCTTGGCCCCCGAGGCCCGTTCGAACTGGTCACAGATGCACACGAGTCTGTGCACGGACAGCGGATCCGAGCAGAAAACAGCGACGTCATCCATGTACAGGGAGGCCTTAACCTGCAGGCCCCCGCTGCCAGGAATAGTCACCCCTCTCAGGCTCGCATCCTTCCTGATGGATTCGGCAAATGGCTCTATGCAACACACAAACAAGGCGGGTGAGAGGGGGCATCCCTGCCTGACTCCAGATCTTACAGGGAAGCTATCTGATTCCCACCCATTGATTGAGACTGCACTGACAATGTTGGTGAAGAGCAGTCTGATCCAATTTCCGATTCCCTCCCCAAAGCCCATTTTGGAGAGGACATCCCTCATATATGTATGCGATATCCTGTCAAAGGCTTTCTCCTGGTCCAGGCTGATGAGGCAGGTATCCACCCCCCTGTCCTGCACGTAGGCGATCGTATCCCTGAGGAGTGCAAGACTCTCAGAGATTTTCCTGCCCGGTACAGCACAGGTTTGGTCCGGGTGGATCACCGATCCCAGAGCAGACCTGACCCGGTTGGCGATGACCTTTGACAAGATTTTGTAGTCTGCATTTAACAGTGAGATCGGTCTCCAATTTCTAATTTCCTCCCTCTCCCCCTTCCGCTTGTAGACGAGGGTGATGATGCCTTTCCTCATGGATTCACTCATGGTACCTGCCCGAAGCATACTGACATACACCTCCAGCAGGTCCTGGCCGCAAATCACCAGAGCCTAGCAACAACTTCCTCATTTGCTGAGTTTAAGTTGATTAGTCTGCCACTTAATCCGTATAGACGATACTCCCTGGTACTGTGCAGCTTACTTGTATTTCTTTATAAGTGTATAAGGGGTTTGTACTCATTGGCAGTTTTCAGTGAGCATGGCATCCATTTGACAGAGGTAGATCTAGTTTATTTTGTGTAAGTTTGCGTAGATAATGGTATACTCAATGCAAATTTAAAGTCAGGTTTGACCCATTGGCAAATGGGCAAATTTAATACACAACAGGAATGGACTGGCAAATAGAGTCCCATCCAATCTACCCCTTTTGTATTAGACCATAAGACCATAAGACATAGGAGTGGAAGTAAGGTCATTCGGCCCATCGAGTCCACTCCGCCATTCAATCATGGCTGATGCACATTTCAGCTCCACTTACCAGCGTTCTCCCCGTAGCCCTTAATTCCTCTAGACAACAAGAATCTATCAAACTCGGCCTTGAAGACATTTAGCGTCCCGGCTTCCACTGCACTCCGTGGCAATGAATTCCACAGGCCCACCACTCTCTGGCTGAAGAAATGTCTCCGCATTTCTGTTCTGAAATGACCCCCTCGAATTCTAAGGCTGTGTCCACGGGTCCTAGTCTCCTCGTCTAACGGAAACAATTTCCTAGCATCCACCTTTTCCAAGCCATGTATTATTTTGTACGTCTCTATTAAGTCTCCCCTTAATCTTCTAAACTCCAACGAATACAATCCCAGTATCCTCAGCCGTTCCTCATATGCTAGACCTGTCATTCCAGGGATCATCCGTGTGAATCTCCGCTGGACACGTTCCAGTGCCAGTATGTCCTTCCTGAGGTGTGGGGACCAAAACTGGACACAGTACTCCAAATGGGGCCTAACCAGAGCTTTATAAAGTCTTAGTAGTACATCTCTGCTTTTATATTCCAACCCTCACGAGATAAGAGACAACATTGCATTCGCTTTCTTAATCATGGACTCAACCTGCATGTTTACCTTTAGAGAATCCTCGACTTGCACTCCCAGATCCCTTTGTGCTTTGGCTTTATTAATTTTCTCACCATTTAGAAAGTAGTCCATGCTTTTATTCTTTTTGCCAAAGTGCAAGACCTCGCACTTGCTCACGTTAAATTCCATCAGCCATTTCCTGGACCACTCTCCCAACCTGTCTAGATCCTTCTGTAGCCTCCCCACTTCCTCAGTACTACCTGCCTGTCCACCTAACTTCGTATCATCGGCAAACTTCGCTAGAATGCCCCCAGTTCCCTCATCCAAATCATTAATATATAATGCGAACAGCTGTGGCCCCAGCACCGAACCCTGCGGGACACCGCTCGTCACCGGCTGCCATTCTGAAAAAGAACCTTTTATCCCAACTCTCTGCCTTCTGTTAGACAGCCAATCCTCAATCCATCCCAGCAGCTCACCTCGAACACCATGGGCCCTCACCTTGCTCAGCAGCCTCCTGTGTGGCACCTTATCAAAGGCCTTTTGAAAGTCTAGATAGACCACATCCACTGGGTTTCCCTGGTCTAACCTACTTGTTACCTCTTCAAAAAATTCCAACATTTTGTCAGGCATGACCTCCCTTTACTAAATCCATGTTGACTTGTTCTAATCAGACTCTGCTCTTCCAAGAATTTAGAAACCTTATCCTTAATGATGGATTCTAGAATTTTACCAACAACCGAGGTTAAGCTGATTGGCCTATAATTTTCCATCTTTTGCCTTGATCCTTTCTTGAACAAGGGGGTTACAACAGCCATCTTCCAATCATCCGGGACCTTTCCTGACTCCAATGACTCTTGAAAGATCTCAACCAATGCCTCTGCTATTTCCTCAGCCACCTCTCTCAGAACTCTAGGGTGTATCCCATCGGGGCCAGGAGATTTATCAATTTTAAGACTTTTTAACTTTTCTAGCACTATCTCTTTCGTAATGGCAACCATACTCAACTCAGCCCCGTGACACCCTTTAATTTTTGGGATATTACTCATGTCTTCCACTGTGAAAACTGACGCAAAGTACTTGTTAAGTTCTCCTGCTATTTCCTTATCTCCCATCACTAGGCTTCCTGCATCAGTTTGAAGTGACCCAATGTCTACTTTTGCCTGTCGTTTGTTTCTTATGTACTGAAAGAAACTTTTACTATTATTTCTAATATTACTGGCTAGCCTACCTTCATATTTGATCGTCTCATTTCTTATTACACTCTTTGTTATCCTCTGTTTGCTTTTGTATCCTTCCCAATCTTCTGATTTCCCACTGTTCTTAGCCACTTTATAGGATCTCTCTTTTTCTTTAATACATTTCCTGACTTCCTTTGTCAGCCAAGGTTGTCTAATCCCTCCCCAGTTAATCTTTCTTTTCTTGGGAATGAACCTCTGTACAGTGTCCTCAATTATACCTACAAACTCCTGCCATTTTTGCTCTACTGTCTTCCTGGTTAGCCTCTGCTTCCAGTCTATTTTAGTCAGTTCCTCTCTCATGCCCTCATAATTACCTTTATTCAACTGTAACACCATTACATCCGATTTTGCCTTCTCCCTTTCAAACGTCAGACTGAACTCTACCATATTATGGTCGCTACTTCCTAAGGGTTCCCTTACTTTAAGATCTTTTATCGAGTCTGGTTCATTGCAAAGCACTAGGTCCAGAATAGCCTGCTCTCTTGTGGGCTCCATGACAAGCTGTTCCAAAAAGCCATCCTGTAAGCATTCCATGAATTCCCTTCCTTTAGATCCACTAGCAACATTATTTACCCAGTCCACCTGCATATTGAAGTCTCCCATGATCAATGTAACCTTGCCTTTCTGACATGCCTTCTCTATTTCCCGGTACATGTTGCGTCCCTGGTCCTGACCACTGTTAGGAGGTCTGTACACAACTCCAATTATGGTTTTTTTGCCTTTGTGGTTCCTCAATTCCACCCACACAGACTCCACATCATCCGACGCTATGTCATTCAATACCATAGATTTAATTTTGTTCTTAACTCTCAGAGAGGGAGGCAGCTCAAATTAATCCTGACTACTCCCGAGCATTAGCTTTTGTTGAGTTAAACCCACTGCCTGATTTGCATAGTCTGATTAGAATGATTTATTTAAATATTGAATTGCATATAACTTATAGAAGATAAAACCCAAAATAAACCATAATCAAGTTACAGTTTTGAATATAGCAGTATAATACTTTCTCTGACAGCCACATTCATAAATTAAATGTTCTTTAGTTTGATATTGTTTACAATCCCTAATAATGGTTTCCTGCCAGAATTAATATATATTAAAGCTTTGGACAAAGACTATTTCTGCCATCATAGAACATAAAAAAAACTTTTAAAAAAGGAGTATGAGTATATTATTCAGCTTCTCAAGACTACTCTCTCTTTCAATAAAATCATGTCTTACTTGGACACACGTCCACTTTCCTGTCCTCCCATTATCTTTGATGTGGAGATGCCGGTATAGGACTGGGGTAGACAAATTTAAAAATCACACAACACCAGGCTATCATCCAGCAGGTTTATTTGGAAGTACAAGCTTTCAAAGCACTACTCCTTCATCAGGTAGCTAGTGGAGCAGGATCATAGGACACAGAATTTATAGTAAAAGATCAAAGTGTCATACAAACCTGTTCAATAGTTGTGTGATTTTTAACATTATCCTTGATGCAGCTGTAGATCAAAAGTCTGTCTAATACAAGTTTGAATATATTCACCCAGCCTTCAATCCCCTGGAAGAAAGAATTCCAAAAGTCAACCACACTCAGAAGAAATTCCTCCTCATCTCCATCTTAATGAGAGACTCCTCATTTGGAAACATGCTTCTAGTTTCTTCGATGGGGAGAAATATTCTGTCAGCATCTATTCGTCAAGCCTCCTCAGAATCTTTATTGTTTCAATAACGTCTATAACATATAGTTAGGCCATTTAGGACTGAGATGAAACAAATATTTCATCACTCAGAGAGTAGTCACCCTGTGGAATTTGCTACCATGGAAGGCTTTGTAACACAGGTTGCTGAATACATTCAATAAATAGATTTTTAAAATATATATTGAAGGCCTCAAGGAGTATGGTGAGAAAGTGGATATGTGCTATTGAGATATGATCGTATTGAATAATGGAGCAAGCTCAAAGGGCTGAATGGCTGACTCACGCTCCTAGATTCTATAACATCATCTCTTCATTTTTCTGAATTCTAATGAATATCAACCTGACCTGCTAAATCTTTTGTCATTAAACACAACTCCTTTACCCCAGGATCAAGCCTAATGAACCTTTCCTGAACTGCCTCCAATACAAGTAAATACAATGTAAGCATGGGCCTTGGTTATCTCAGTTGGCTGGACACTTAGCAATCAATACAGAAAGATACTAATGCAGAGGTTCAGTTCCTACATTACTGAGATCATCATGAAAGTGCCACCTTCTCAACCTTACCCCTTACCTGAGGTATGGCAATACTCAGGATAAAACTGCTAGCCATTGTCTGTCTCTTCTCTCTCTGTCTCGGTCTCCGATGCAAGAGCAGCAATGGTGCCTTTAATTTTCTTTCCATCTTTTGATTCTCTTCATGCCCTGCCTGAGGGCAGTCCTTGAATTATGTTTTATCCTGAGCCTTTTTCTTGGTAAATTTTATCAGTGGTAGTTTGCCAATGTGCTCCACTTTTAGAAGCAGTGCAATTCAGCAGGTTGCAGGTTTGTCACAGCCGAATGGATATTGAACCCACAATAATGGTATTATGTTGAAGTGCTTGCCAAATGAGTTAACCAGCCTCCTTCCTCATGGAATAATTAGATTAAAACTGTATGCAGTATCCTGGTGAACTCTCACCAATGCGCGATATAATTGTAGAAAGAATTGTGTACTTTTTCTCATCCATCCTCCTTGCAACAAAGGACAATATTCAATTTACCTTGATAATAAAATATTACATTAAATGGCAACCTTTTTAATACATGCATGAGTTCATACAAATTCATCTGTATTTCAACATTCTACAAGATTTTTTTCATTTAACTAGCATTCTGTCCACTCACATTTTCCATCCTATCTTTATACCTTTCCAAATTATCTTTGAACTGAGGGACAGTCTATGACAACCCCTTTGCAGTCTTTTCATCCAGAATTTTGACCAAAAACTGCCAGGATCCAAAAAGCATGCGTCCCACCTCCTGAATGAATTTACCTGGGGCAGCTCACCAATAAGTTGCCTGGAACTGGGTTTCTTGTTCAAATAGGCTATTGATGGCATCTTCGAACTGCCAGCCCAATTGGAGGACAATGGCTACTACTGAGACATACAGATATTCTGCAGCAACCTCCAGATATAGCTAACAAATTTATTTTAGATATGGGGCTGGAGCTGAAACCCGTCTAACCAGATTATTTGAATCACAAGTACTGCCCATCCTGTGGCACTCAGGTTGTCATTCTTGTATCACTGGTCTGCACTGTTGCCTTTCTCACTGACTTTCTCTCTCCACCCCAACACCAACTGCAACCACCATCCCATTTTGGTTTGCAGCCCTCCCTGCAACCCTAGCTATAATATTCACCAGGAATCTGGTCCCAGGGCAGTTCAAATGAAGCATGTCCCAAAGCTGCAGCTTCCTTTCCCCCTCTTTACTGGTGCCAGTGCCCATTTACCCAGACCACACTTTGAATTGTACATTTCACTCTTTAATCACATTTACCCTATGAAAATTAAAAATTAAAAAAAATTGGGTAATAATCTAGTAATCCTATTATATTTGTCCATCTGCTTTTTACTTTATCCTCCACTTGTTCATAAACTTTTAGCAAAACCACCTTCTTTTTTCGACCTACGTTGATGACAATCATTAGCATGACAAATCATCATTCATAACATGTGGATCCATCCCCTGCCCATTCAAAATTTCTACCCAGCCCAAGGAGATGTCCTTAACCCTTGCACAGAGGAGGTTATATAACCTTTGGGACTAACAAACCTGGAAGCAAAAAAAAATCAATGTGGTGCAGTGGACAGTTATCTCATCCTGCTTGCAATCTTTTCAATCAAATGGACTGCAAGCCCTCAAATCTGTTGGAGAAACGCAAGGCCTGAGGCTCTTCTTGTGCTATCTTCATGAGCCCCAAACCTGCCTCTTCCTAACCAGGGATGAAGTCTGAGGAGATAACCTAAGAAATGTGACGGTGTCCTGGAACAAACTTTTCATGTAACATCTCTCTCGCAGCTGCATTGCAGAGTCCACAAGTTCAGAATCTAAGTTGTCACCTCTGTGCTGATGTTCCTTGAGCTGCAGACATTTACTTCAGGAGAGGTTGCTTATATCTAACAGCTCCTATATACTATAGCTTCAGCACATGTCCTAGCCAAACAGCTTCATTGCATTTTACTAAGCTAATTAGGATTCCAAGCTTTTAAGTATCATTCAATAATTATTATTTGTATTTAAGTAGTTTGACTGGTTGCAATATAAACTTAATTTAGTACTTTTATTTTCCATACTTGTTTATACTACTGTTTCAGTTATGAGAAAAGAAAATCTCAAATCACCTACCTATTCTCTGTATATCAGGTCTTGCTGTCTCAATTTCATGGACTACTTTATTTTGTAAAGACCAAAATAGTAGCTCATCCCTTGCTCTGCTAGATTCCCTCATTATTCAAATTCCCAAGTTCAGTACTCTGTTAAAAATCGTATGTTGTCAAGCTGACCTCTGTGCCGCTTTACCAGACTTGTTCAGATTTAGTTTGAAATTTGGAATAAGTGCAATATTACCTATACATATTCATGTTCAAAGTTAATTCTGCCTCCTTGTCTTTACATAATGATAACAGTATGGAATTTGTCACAAATAGCCTTAACTTTTTCGAGCAGTTGTGTTGCTATTAATATCAAATGCTTGTTGTTCTTTAAGAGAGTACACAGATGTCATACTGTAGGCAAGATTGGCTAAGAGGCCAAAACCGCCAAGCTCAACTGTAGCTCATTTTATCAAATTATGATCTAGACCAGAATTCTGCTTGAACAATTAAAAAAGGTATATCAAAAAGCTTCAAGAATATGTTTAGGAATTTTATTTTAACATAATGTTTATGCATTTCACTGCATTGGCAGCGGTTTGACCTTGATAGCTATGTTTGGACCACTTTTATAGTGTGTATTAAAACACAGTTGCTCCTTCTCACAGTGGGATGTCTCAAATTGCATTTTCTCTAGAACTAGGGGTCAATGGTTACAGTAAGGAATTGTCCATTTAAAACAGAGACGAGAAGTTTTTTTCTCTGAAACATCCTGAAACTTCAAATCTTTCTTCCTCAAACAGGTGGAAGCAGAGACTTTGAATATTTTTGAGGTAGATAGGTTCTTGGTAAGCAAAGTGTGAAATGTTATCTAGGATACACAGGAATGTGGAGTAATCAGATTATCCATGATTTTCTTGAATTGTCGAGCAGGTTCAAGGGCAGAATGGCTAACTCCTACTCCGAATTTGTACGCTTGTAAACACTGAACATGTCTGTATACCATGTCATAGAGTCATACAGTCATAGAGGTGTACAGCATGGAAACAGACCGTTCGTTCTAACCTGTCCACGCCGACCAGCCAATCTAGTCCCACCTGCCAGCACCCAGCCCATATCCCTCCAAACCCTTCCTATTCATATACCCATCCAAATGCCTCTTAAATGTTGCAATTTACCAGCGTCCACCACTTCCTCTGGCAGCTCATTTCATACACTTACCACCGTCTGTGTGAAAACATTGACCTGTAGGTCTCTTTTATATCTTTCCCCTCTCATCCTAAACCTATGCCCTCTAGTTCTGGACTCCCAAACCCCAGAGAAAAGACTTTGTCTATTTACCCTATCCATGCCCCTCATAATTTTGTAAATCTCTATAAGCCTCCGAAGCTCCAGGGAAAACAGCCCCAGTCTGTTCAGCCTCTCCCTTTATCTCAAATCTTCCAACCCTGGCAACACCTTGTAAATCTTTTCTGAATGCTTTCAAGTTTCACAACATCTTTCCGATAGGAAGGAGACCAGAATTGCATGCAATATTCCAACAGTGGCCTAACCAATGGCCTGTACAGCCACAACATGGCCTCCCAACTCCTGTACTCAATACTCTGACCAATAAAGGAAAGCATACCAAACACCTTCTTCATTATCCTATCTACTTGCGACTCCACTTTCAAGGAGCTATGGGCGTGCACTCCAAGGTCTCTTTGTTCAGCAACACTCCGTTGGACCTTACCATTAAGTGTATAAGTCCTGATCAGATATGCTTTCCCAAAATGCAGCACCTCGCATTTATCTGAATTAAACTCCATCTGCCACTTTTCAACCCATTGGCCATCTGGTCAAGATCCTGTTGTAATCTGAGTTAAGCCTCTTCACTGTCCACTACACCTCAAATTTTGGTGTCATCTGCAAACTTACTAGCTGTACCTTTTATGCTCGCATCCAATCCATTTATGTAAATGACAGAAAGTAGAGGACCCAGCACCGATCCTTGAGGCACTCCACTGGTCACAGGCCTCCAGTCTGAAAAACAACCCTCCACCACCATCCTCTGTCTTGTAGATGCCACTTAGAGTTTATTTAGCATCTGCATTGCTTGTTAACTGCAAGGCCAAGTGCATTAGGCTGGAGTGGTCTTGTAGCTCAGTGGCAATGTCCCTACCTCTGAGCCAAAAGAACCACATTCAAACCCCACCTGTTCTAGAGAAGTGTAGTGAGATCTCTGAATAGTTTGATTAAAAGTGTCTATGAAATAAACTGTCATCAAGATAGTCAATTCTGTATGACCCAGTGGTGAGCTATTATTGGGAAGATTCCTCCCCTCCTTTGTACTAACAAATAGAAAATCAGTTAGTTTAAATTATTAAATAATTAATCCTGTGAAATAAGAAGATTTTTAATGGCAACATGGATGTAAGCCCAGTAGAAAGAAGCCAAATGATGGATATGGATTCACTGGGTTTTATGGCAGTTTACAACATAAAAATAGTCCATTTAGCAAAACCAGCCTGAATCAGCCTTTAATGTCTTGTTAAATACAAAATCTGATGGTATGACCTACAATATAGTCTCTTTAATCTGGAATGTTTGGGACCAAGGCATTTTTGTTTGGATTTTGCAATTCTGTTTTTCCAGAATAATGTTACTCAGCTTAACTAAATACACCTGAAACATAAAATAATGACAAAACAGTACACACCAAAATAGAAATTGTTGTCTTCTTTGCCATTAAATTTAAAGTATCTATGTTTCCAAACTGCTGCATGTCATGACATTATACAACACATTGATCAGTGAGTTTGTGCACAGAGATTAGCAATTGTACCTCAGAACAACTGAGCGCAGGAAAAACCAGGAAATTGGATGGTAGAGTCAGGAAAGTGAGTGGTGGCTTTAAATTTTTACATGTTTCAGCTCCTGCCTGCTGGTTGTACAACTTTTTATCCCAGATTGGCAACTCTGAATTGCAGGCACTGCAAACTACATGAGAAGGTTGTGAGAAATTGTTAAAAATCACAACCCCAGGTTATAATCCAACAGGTTTATTTGGAAGCACTAGCTTTCGGAGCACTGCTCCCTCATCAGGTGGTTGAGAGAGAGAGAGAGAGAGAGAAAAGGTTGGTTGTTTTCCTTGGAAAGAATGAGAGGAAATTTAACAGAGATTTAGAAAGTTATGATAGTCTGAGATTTGACAGATAAATACAAATTCTTCCCATTAGCTGATTGTACAAGGAGTAGTGGACAGAAATTTTAGGCATGAGATGTAGGGAAAATGTAAGAAAGAACTATTTCACACAGCAGCTACTCGGGATTTGGGTTGGTGGATCATTCATTGATTTTTAAAAGGAAATTTCCTAGCCACATGTAGGGAACTTGTAGGGCTACAGGGACCAAACAGGTATTGTTCTTACTAGGTTGCTCCATGGGTAGCTAGCATGGACTTAATGGGCCAAATGGCCTCTTCCCATGCTGGAAATTACTTTATGATTCTAGTAACATGCACATATGCATTGTGTGGTGGAGGGTGTGGGACTGATTACTGTAAGTGTGAAAGGAGAGGGGCCAATTACTGCAAGTGATTTATTGTGTGTGAATGCTTATCCTACAATTAGTAATAAAGTAAGAATTGGTTAGGATAATCAAAATGTCAAATAAGTTTTGACAGAGATGTGAAATCACAATGAAAGATGTCACTTGTCGGTGTGATTGAAATTGACTAAGATGAACCAGAGTGTGAATTTGTAAAGTGTATTGCAGTGTTTTAAAAATATGTTTTGGCAAAAAATTAAAGGCAGAGATTATTTTTAACCTGGTAATACAAAATGTGACAGGATTAATTCGTGATGTCATAGTAAAGTATTCTGCAGTTAACAATGATCATAACAAATTTTTCAAGTTTTCATATTCAGTTTAAGATTGCATAATGCCCAACTGAAACTTAAATAAAAGCAATTACAAAGGTTTGAAGACACGATTGGCAAAAGTGAAATTAGAAAATGACTTAAAAGATAAGGCCATAGAAAAGCAGTGGCAAACATTTAAAGAGATATTTCATCATCCTCAATAAGGTCTGGCAGCTGAGTGTTCCAGGATACAAATGCTACAGGAAGGACAGAAAGGGAGGCAAGAGAGGAGGGGGAGTGTTGTTCTTGATAAGGGATAGCATTACAGCTGTGCTGAGGGAGGATATTCCTGGAAATACATCCAGGGAAGTTATTTGGGTGGAACTGAGAAATAAGAAAGGGATGATCACCTTATTGGGATTGTATTATAGACCCCCCAATAGTCAGAGGGAAATTGAGAAAGAAACTTGTAAGGAGATCTCCGCTATCTGTAAGAATAATAGGGTAGTTATGGTAGGGGATTTTATCTTTCCAGACATAGACTGGGACTGCCATGGTGTTAAGGGTTTAGATGGAGAGGAATTTGTTAAGTGTATACAAGAAAATGTTCTGATTCAGTATGTGGATGTACCTACTAGAGAAGGTGCAAAACTTGACCTACCCTTGGGAAATAAGGCAGAGCAGGTGACTGAGGTGTCAGTGGGAAAGCACTTTGGGTCCAGCGACCATAATTCTACTAGTTTTAAAATAGTGATGAAAAAGGATAGATCAGATCTAAAAGTTGAAGTTCTAAATTAGAGGCAGGCCAATTTTGATGATATTAGGCAAGAACTTTCTAAAGCTGATTGGGCACAGATGTTTGCAGGTAAAGGGACGGCTGGAAAATGGGAAGCCTTCAGAAATTAGATAACGAGAATCTAGAGATAGTATATTCCTGTTAAGGTGAAAGGAAAGGCTGGTAGATACAGGGAATGCTGGATGACGAAAGAAATTGAGAGTTTGGTTAAGAAAAAGAAGGAAGCATATGTCAGGTATAGACAGGATAGATCAAGTGAATCCTTAGAAGAGTACAAAAGTGGTAGGAGTATTCTTAAGAGGGAAATCAGGAGGGCAAAAAGGGGACATGAGATAACTTTGGCAAATAGAGTTAAGGAGAATCCAAAGGGTTTTTACAAATACGTTAAGGACAAAAGGGTAACTAGGGAGAGAATAGGGCACCTCAAAGATCAGCAAGGTGGACTTTGTGTGGAACCATAAGAGATGGGAGAGATACTAAACGAGTATTTTGCATCAGTGTTTACTGAGGAAGAGCACATGAAAGGCATAGAATGTAGGAAAATAGATGGTGACATCTTGAAAAATGTCCATATTACAGAGGAGGAAGTGCTGGATATCTTGAAATGCATAAAAATGTATAAATCCCCAGGACCTGATCAGGTGTACCCTAGAACTCAGTGAGAAGCTAGGGAAGTGATTGCTGGGCCTCTTACCGAGATTTGTATTATTGATAGTCACAGGTGAGGTGTCAGAAGACTGGAGGATGGCTAATGTGGTGCCACTGTTTAAGAAAGGTGGTAAGGACAAGCCAGGGATCTATAGACCAGTGAGCCTGACATCGGTGGTGAGCAAGTTGTTGGAGGGAAAGGCAAGGACTGATTAGGGACAGTCAACATGTCTTTATGCATGGGAAATCATGTCTCACAAACTTGATTGAGTTTTTTGAAGAAGTAACAAAAAGGATTGATGAGGGTAGAGTGGTAGATGTGAACTATATGGACTTCAGTAAGGCGTCCGACAAGGTTCCCCATGGGAGACTGGTGAGCAAGGTTAGATCTCATGGAACACAGGGAGAACTCGCCATCTGGATACAGAACTGGCTCAAAAGTAGAAGACAGAGGGTGGTGGTGGAGGGTTGTTTTTCAGACAGGAGGCCTCTGACCAGTGGAGTGCCACAAGGATCGGTGCTGGGTCCACTACTTTTCATCCTTTATATAAATGATTTGGATGTGAGCATAAGAGGTATAGTTAGTAAGTTTGCTTATGACACCAAAATTGGAGGTGTATTGCACAGCGAAGAAGGTTACCTCAGATTACAACAGGATCTTTACTAGATAGGCCAATGGGCTGAGAAGTGGCAGGTGGAGTTTAATTTAGATAAATGTGAGGTGCTGCATTTTGGGAAAGCATATCTTAGCAGGACTTATTCACTTAATGGTAAGGTCCTAGGGAGTGTTGCTGAACAAAGAGACCTTGGATTGTGGGTTCATAGCTCCTTGAAAGTGGAGTTGTAGGTAGATAGGAATGTGAAGAAGGCATTTAGTATGCTTTCCTTTATTGGTCAGAGTATTGAGTACAGGAGTTGGGAGTTCATGTTGCAGCTGTACAGGCCATTGGTTAGACCACTGTTGGAATATTGCATGCAATTCTGGTCTCCTTCCTATCAGAAAGATATTGAGAAACTTGAAAGGGTTCAGAAATGATTTACAAGGATGTTGCCAGGGTTGGAGGATTTGAGCTATGGGGAGAGGTTGATTAGGCTAAGGCTGTTTTCCCTGGAGCATTGGAGGCGGAGGGGTGACCTTATAGAGGTTTATAAAATCATGAGGGGCATGGATAGGAGAAATAGACAAAGTATTTTCCCTGGGGTGGGGGAGTCCAAGGGGCATAGGTTTAGGGTGAGAGGGGAAAGATATAAAACAGACCTAAGGGGCAATGTTTTCATGCAGAGGATGGTACATGTACGGAATGAGCTGCCAGAGGAAGTAGTAGAGGCTAGTACAATTTAAAAGGCATCTGGATGGGTATATGAATAGAAAGGGTTTGGAGGGATATGGGCCGGGTGCTGGCAAGTGGGACTAGATTAGGTTGCGATATCTGGTCGGCATGGACGAGTTGGTCCGAAGGGCTTGTTTCCGTGCTGTACATCTCTATGACTGTATGTCTCTAAAGATATGGAAAAAAAGATGCTGTGAGATGTAGGTGCCATTTGCAGCTAGCTAAAGTAAAGAATGGTATCAAATTGAAATCAAAGATTTTTAATGCTGCAAAGATTGGTGATAGGGCAGAAATTTGGGAGAGTTTTAGAAATCAGCTAAGGAGGTTTAAAAATAATGATGAGTGTAAAAAGGTGTAAGAGACAAAACTAGCAAGAAACATAAAAACAAACAGTAAAAACACCTGCGATTGCATAAAATGGAAAAGTCTAATATCTATCATTCAGAAAATATTAAAATCCATTGCTACAGATATAGTCAGGCATAATCATAATACTTTCAAGCACAGTCAACATGGCTTTGCGATTGAGGAATTGTGTTTGACAAATGTATTAAAGTTTTTTGAGGATGTAAGAAGTAAGATGGATAAAATGGTCCCATTAGATGTAGTGCATCTGGCTTTCCACAAGGCATTTGATGAGGTGTGATATGAAAGATGATATTGAGGTGGTTCAAAGGATTTTTTTTAACTAAAGAGAAACAGACCTGGAATAAATGTACAATTTTCTGGTAGGCAAACTCTGATGAGTGGAGTACAATGGGGATCAGTAATATGATCTCAATTGTTTCTGCTTTATATCAGTGCCTTGATAAAAGGTGATGACTATAATACTCAACTTTGCTAATGGTACAAAGATAGGGAGTATAATCTTCTGTACCCGAAGGTGACGAGCTTGAAAGTTGGAAAGCCACTTAATTAGGCAGTGTACCCAAATCTCACTCCCTTCCTGTTTTACCAGAATTAGGTTTTAAATGGGAAGGCTCATACTTAATCTTCTAGCCCTAATGACAACTGAGGCCCTTAAATGGCCAATCAGAGGCCACTCTTCTACATTAAAGATGCAATATAAACCCAGTTCTTCTTGAGTTTCTTGCACTAACAGTTGAATGCTGCTAGTGCAGATTATATGCATGCATACAATAAAATTGAGTTCTAAATGCCATAGTTGCACAGCTATCAGTAGAGATAATCTAATCCTATTGATGTCAGCACAAAGTAGATCAAAGCTCTTTTTCTGGAGAGGGAGTCAATAATATATTTATTTGCTGGTATGCACAATTAAAGTCTAGCATGATTGCACATGTTTTCCTTTGATTAACATTTTGTTTTTCCCTTACTCTCTCTGTGTTTTGTATAGATTTGCATATTAATGGCCTCTGCTAAATGTAAGTATAGGAGCCATCATCACAGTGAGCTGCTTTCGCATTAGAGAAAGACAACTGATGGTGGTTTAACATGAGGGTCGGCACACCTGAGGTGAGGGACAAAGTTAAGAAGATGGGACCTTCATGGTAACCTCAGCCAGTACAGAAATTGTACCTGTACTGTTAGCTTCACTCTATGTTAGAGACCAATTGTTCTGCCAATTGAGCTAACCAAAATATTTTAGTTGAAAACAAAAAACAAAATTGCTGAAGAAACTAGGTGGGTTTGGCAGCATTTGTGGAGCAAAAGCATTATTCAAATGTTGACTGGGAAAACCTGAATAAGAGAAGCTATAGATATGGTTGCAAGAGCAACAGTGCCTCTGTGAAGAGCTTTGGTATATTTTTCTATATTAAAGCTGCAATACAAGTGTTGTTGTCATATTTACAGTCAAAATCCATTACTACTTCATCGGAGAATTAATAGTCAGAATCATATGGCGGTGAGAATGACATGAGCTAAGGTTAGTTTTGCAAGAGGTCTGGCAAGATGTGTCTTGACATCAGGAGCAACCACTGCATCCTTTATGCAACTGCCTGATGTCGAGGCAACATTCAGGTGAGGGTTGTCCCTTTCTTATTCAATGGAAAAATGTTATAATTCATTAATTCCTGTACAGGACTTTTCCTTGACAAAGGAATAAGACTTGTATTTCTGGCCAAGTGAGTTCTTCAATTGTTAAGAATAATGCTTTATGATGTGCCAAGATTGTCTACTGGAAGTGACTGGCTTGCTCTTCCTGGGACCTATAAAAAGTAACAATGATAAATGCATGTCCACAGTTAGTCATCAATTTCCTGAATCTTCCAATGAGCAGCAATCACTATCAGAATATTTTATTATGAGATGACATAGAAACATAGAAAATAAAGCCAGAGTAGGCCTGCAAGTATGCTCTGCCATTCGCTATGATCATAGCTGATCATCCAACCCGGTATCCTGTTCCTGATTTCTTCCCATATCTTTCGATACATTAGCCCTAAGAACTATATCTAACTCCATGTTGAAAACATTCAATGTTTTGGCCTCAATCAGATTCTGTGACAGAGAGATCCATAGGCTCACCACATTCCTCCTCATCTCATGATTATGCTCTGCAATTGTAATTGAGAATTCTGAAGCCAATCTGTTCAGAAATACCGTTTGATTATCGACTTGAGTCAGAAGGGTTCAGGCAAGGGAGGGAATGGGTGGACTTCAGTGGAGAGTTGGGGTGGTGGCTATATTGCATGAGTCATGTGTAAGTTGAACATGGTTCTAATCACTTTAGCATTTCCTGGACTTCCAAGCTGTCTCAACATATATTTTTGGTGGTACTTGAAGATTGGGTGTTCTGCATAGCTCCCACTACACAGACGTTAGATGGTAGCCGCACCTATTGATATGTGTTTGCACAATTGAAGTATGAAATTCTAGTTGCATAAGGCAGTCTTTAATGTAAAAACATCCCAAGGCACTTCAGAGAAAAACAATCAGATGAAAATAGACTTTGAACCACATATTGTTATTACGAGCTTGATCAAAGAGGCTTGATTAAAAAGGCCTTAAGTAAGAAGAGAGAAGTAGACAGTTCAGGGGGTAGCTTTGGAACATGAGCACTGGAAAACTAAAGTATGAGCCTCTAAAAGTGAGACTAAGGGAGGAGAAAGCCAGAATTAGAGGAACCAAGATTTCAATGGGTTTGGAGAGCTAAAATAGGATACAGATGGGGAACATACAAGGTTCATTGTATAAGGCCTAAAGTTGATTTAAACATGAGGACAAAATTTAGGAGTGTTGGGAATTTAGGAACAACATTGGACAGTGTGAATAGGAGTGGAGGGTGAACAGGACTTGATATGAGATAGAATCCATATAGCAAAGTTTTAGATAAACTGTTTATGTAAAAGCATAATTACAGGCTAGATAGTAGAGCAATAGAACAATGAATCTGAAGATTGAAAAGTCGATATAAGAACTTTGCACTAGATTGTTCAGCAGGTGAAGAGCTGGTGGTGTTACAGAGGTGGAATTAAAAAATCTTTATAATGGAGAGGATATGATGTTAGAATTTTAGCCCAGCATTATGTAGGACCTGAAAAATATTAATAATGTGGTCCAACCTGAGAAAATGACCAGGAAGCACAATGGAATCAAGACCAAGAATGTAAAGTGTATTTGCAAAGTATAAAGTGATGCTCCTCCTTTCAGAATTGGTGATCTTGGTGGCATACCCAAGCCTTTTACCATCCTACCTCCACTAGAATTAAGTTATGGGTGGGAAGATCAATTATTGACCTTCCTGCACATAAATTTAGACCCATTCAGCAGGCACGACCCCAATGAAAATCAGGTGTAGGCCATTCAGCTCCCTGACCAAGTTGTAATATTCTATTAGAGCCAGGAGATTTTCTTTGAAGGGCAAGCAATGTATTACATAGAATATAGAACAGGCCCTTCGGCCCTCAAAGCTGTGCCGATCTGTGAACTATTCTCAGCTTGTCCCCCTACACTATCCCATAATCATCCATGTGCTTATCCAAGGATTGTTTAAATCTCCCTAATGTGGCTGAGTTTTATTCAAATACCAGCTATCCTGAGGGAAACTTCGGAGGGAACCAGCTACTAGATGGTTCGATTAGTCTTTTGCCCCTATATCAAGGTCGGACAATTGATTTGCACGTCAGGACCACTAGAGTTTCCTCTGGCTTCGCCGTGCCCAGGCATAGTTCATCATCTTTCGGGTTGTGTTCATGGAAACTGCACCCAATGTCTCAGACAATGCTCTCCAAGGGAGAGAAAGGAACAAAGGATACTTCTTTAGGATTTAAGCGGCAATCGTATGGAAATGGATAACAATTATTGGCAATACTCTGCCTATGACTGGATAAAATTGGATAATAAAGAGTGAAACCAAATTAAGGCAATCCTACTAAGGCTGAAAACAGAAGAAAGCTATGATTAACTATATCATTCACAAGTCAACTTTCAACCAAAGACAAATCAGAGTAGAAAGTATTAAAGAACTTGATCTTCCTCATCTGGCACTAATGTCAGAGTGCAGCATAAATCAATCTTTCCATACTCATGACAAAGTAACAAGTACAAGCTGAAATTAGTATTTATTAGGTTCCTGTTTATAACTCTAAACAGCCTTACGTTCTTGAAAATATTTTAAAGTTGAAAGCCATTTGATGCATGTATCCAAGGGTTTTCATCAATGTCCAAAGCAAATTGTTTCTATGTCATTGTCATTGTGATCACTCTTTATAGTTTCCACTCTCTGAAGCTCATCTCTAAGTCACTGATATTTATTTGGGAGAAGAGAATGCTGGGAGAATGATGCCAAATTTGTTTCTAAATTAGTGAGTATGGAAAAGTCCAATAGTTTATTATTTTAAAACTTGAATTACCTGTTGAACAGTTGAAGCTCTGTTTATAACATGACAAATTAAATAGATTATTCACGAGCATGATACTTTTCAGAATTTTGAACTATATTGTGTATTGTGGAGCATTTCTGCTGCGTATTAAAGTTCATTAGAGTCGAGTGTGTGGTGCCGGAAGAACACAGCAGGTCAGACAGCATCCGAGGAGCAGGAAAATTGACGTTTCGAGCAAAAGTCCTTCATCAGTACTCGCCTGTTAAAGTTCATTGCCTTTTGTATAACATGGAAATTCCTCAGTTAAAATTTTGCATATGCCTCATTGGGGACTGTTACTGAAAGGAATGACAATGGGTAAACAATAATAAACATTTAAAGACCGAATGGTGAAGTACAAAAATTGTTTATTTTTGTCTTATTGCAAATATGCAGAGCTTTGATAAGGCCATATCTGGACTATTGTGTGCAGTTTTTGTCTCCTTATCTGAGAAAAGATGTTCTTGCTGTAGAGAGTGTGCAGTGAATGTTTATCATAATGATTCATACAATGGCAGGACTGATACATGAGCAAACATTGAGTCACTAAGGATTGTATTCACTGGAGTTCAGAAAATTAGGGGTTACCTCATAGAAACCTATAAAATTCTCACAGGACTCGATGCAGGAAAGATGATCCCGATGGTAGGGGAGTCTAGAACCAGAGATCATAAGTTTAAGGATATGGAGTAAACCTTATAGAACTGAGATGAGGAGAAATTTATTCACCCAGACAGCGATGAGCCTGTGAAATTTGCCACCACAGAAAGACTGAAGGCAGACATTAGGTGTGTCGGGAAGGTGGTAGATATATCTCCAAAGGGATCAAGGGATATGGGGGAGGGTGAGATTAGGGTCTGGAGCTCGATGATCAGCTATGATGATATTGAATAGTAGAGGGGTGGAATGGCCTACTCTTGTTCATACCTTCTAGGTTTCTATTGTTTTCACTTGGGCTATCTCTTTCTTTGGAGTTCATTTTTCTCATGTCAAGTGACTGTAAAAGTGTAGAACAGAAACAGAAAATGCTGGAAATGTTCAGCAGGTGAGGCAGAACTGAAAATGTTAGAGGTAGCAGGTTTTAATCAAGGATAGCTGAGCCCCACACAGCTGAATAACAGTACAGAGTCATTGGACATGATAGTATCTGATCAAGATTAGTCCCCAGTGGGTGAGCTAGGTGAGAAGATGAAGATGGAGTAGGATGGGCCATTTAGGATTGCTGCTTAGAAGAAAGAAGCAACAGGTGTCTCAGTGGGCTCTTTGGGGCTAGCAAGGGATGACCACACAGAAGCTGTACTCTTGTCTAAGAAGGAATCCATCCTGCATGAACGCAGGAGAGAAGGAAGATGAAAAGTGCTGTGAGCAGTTGGGAAAGTCCAGAAGTGTGTCAGCATTTGAGCCAAACTAACAGGAAGTAGTCCCATATACAAGATATGTTTAAAGAGGGCATCTGGAGAGATAGGAGAGAAGTTAAAGGAACATGTGAATTCAGGACTTAGACAATGGAATCTTTGGTAGTTTAGCCTTTTGGAATATGTAACGGGATGAAATTAGCAGAAACCAAAACTCATGTGCCTGTTGTTTTGGGTACTAGAGTAACCTCCCATATCATTACCATAATATTTCTGCTCTACAATATGGCTTTTTTAAATTTAGATTTTTTTAGATTGAAGTTTCTCAATAAGAATACATTCCTGTTCTTACACATCTTTCTTAACATTTTGTAGACAAAATTGTTCTCCTAAAAATTAAGTAGGGACTAGCAGGAGCTTGGAATTTTAACATGTTAGATGTTTAACCAAATCTGATTATTTTATAGCTTGCACTATACTATGGTGCTATTATATTTCTTGATGTCTATGTGTCCTGATGTTTATCAATGTCTTTGAATGTTCTTGGAAGCTATTCAAGAATACTGCACCCATAGATGGTAGTTGAAAATTGGCCACTGTACATATAATCAAGCTTTTGAGACTAGGACAACATAATGCATAATTAACCATGGAGACAATATATTGTGTAAACATAGACAGAAGAAGAAAAAAATATGTTTCCAAGTAAATTAACCCCATCTCTGTGACTCATAACTACAATGTCAGTACCATAACAAGCAGTTAATTGTTATTACCATAAACATCACAAGATTTTGACATCAAATGACATGTTTGGGAACTGGAAATGCTCCAGATCATTATCAAGTAAGTCTGTGTATCATGAGTCAGTGGGAGGTGGTTCAAGGCATCCACATCAGCCACTTGGCTTCCTGGGTGGAGTTCTAACCTGTACTTGTACGTGCTGAAAATAAGGGCCCACCATTGAATTCGACTGGAAACTATGGGTGGCCATGTCTTATCTTCCTTTGGTAGCCCTAGCAGGGGTTTGTGGTCTGTTACTGTGACAAATTCCTATTCGTAAAGATATTGATGGAACTGCCTCACACCAAAGACGACCACCAAACCTTCCTTCTCTATCTGGGCGTATTTGTGCATCAGCCAAAGTCTAGGAAGCATACACTATTTTGTGTCCCTCTGGATTGGGCCACTGGTGAGCCAATACTATTCCGAATTTTGTACGAAGAGACAGTGCATGTCAGCACCACCTCTCAGTTTGGATTGTAGTGGGCCAACATCTTAGATGACAATATTTGCTTTTTCAGTTCCCTAAAGACTATTTCTTGGTCTCACGACCATTTCAAAGGCTGACACTTTTTCAATAGCAGGTGTAAGGGTGCCAATATGGAGGCCGGGGTTCCATATGAATTTATCATAATAATTCACTAACTCACAGAAAGACATAAGCTCCAATATAGACATGGGAGCGGGGGCACCTTTGATCGCCCTCACCTTATCTTCCAACTTGTGTAACCCGGTTTCGTAACTTGGGGTGCCTGGGGGCACCTGGAACACATTTCTTCCCAGCTAAGGCATACACCTGACTGGGAGAAACATTTAAACACTATGTATAAGTTCTTCATGTGCCCTTTACTGGTTTCCCCTGTTATTATCATGTTATCCAGATAATTGGTAACCTTGTGTAGCTCTTGTAAAATGTTCTCCATTGTCCTTTGGAAAAGGGTGCGGGCTGAAGATACCCCAAATGACAGCCTCGCATACTGGTACAAACCGTTATGGTTATAAATTGTAGTGCACCTCTGGGACTCGTCACCTAGTTACAATTGCAGATAGGTGTGGCTCACGTCCAGCTTTGTGAAGGACAGCCACCCCCCACTAATTTTGCGTACAAGTCCTTTATGCAAGATATCAGTTATTTACCCAGCTGCATGAACCTGTTTCCCATTTGCTTAAAATCCCACAAAGGCAAACAACTGTCAGGTTTCACAATCGGAATGATTGGTGCTCCCACTCTGCAACTGCACTGGTTTGATGATTCCTTCGCTCTCCAGCCTTCTGATTTATACAGTCATAGAGATGTACAGCATGGAAACAGACCCTTCGGTCCAACCCGTCTATGCTGACCAGATATCCCAACCCAATCTAGTCCCACCTGCCAGCACCCGGCCCATATCCCTTCAAATCCTTCCTATTCATATACCCATCCAAATGCCTCTTAAATGTTGCAATTGTATCAGCCTCCATCACATCCTCTGGCAGCTCATTCCATACATGGACCACCCTCTGCATGAAAAAGTTGCCCCTTAGATTTCTTTTATATCTTTCCCCTCTCACCCTAAACCTATGCTCTCTAGTTCTGGACTCCCCAACCCCAGGGAAAAGACTTTGCCCATTTATCCTATCCATACCCCACATAATTTTGTAAACCTCTATAAGGTCACCCCTCAGCCTCCGACGCTCCAGGGAAAACAGCCCCTGCCTCTTCAGCCTCTCCCTGTGGCTCAGGTCCTCCAACCCTGGCAACATGCTTGTAAATCTTTTCTGAACCCTTTCAAGTTTCACAACATCTTTCCGATAGGAAGGAGACCAGAATTGCACGCAAAATTCCATGGTGGCCTAACCACTGTCCTGTACAGCCGCAACGTGACCTCCCAACTCTGGGCAGGCCTTGCAAAGTTACAGAATTGCTTCCTGGTCAACAGCGACTTGGCACCTTTTGATAGTCCTCAACCCTTCCTACAAACCCTCTAGGTATTTCCTTAAGACTTCACTGAGGCAGCCATTTTTTAACTGAAAAATGTTAAGTCAACCAATTCTGACCCAATAAGCTTGGACCTGAATCTCTTACTAGCAGGAATAGTAACTGAATCAACTGCTTCTCATAGGAGACCAGAAACGAAGTTATATGCTTAATCGATGGGTGGTTCCCTCGTGAATGTTCTCAGTCTGGCTGAGGTCTTGTGCAAACCTAAGTGTTGGAGTCCAGAGCGAATCTTGTTAAAGATGGTTCTGCAACCACTGATATAGCTGCAGTAATAACTTTGAAAGGCTGATCATGGCATTCAACTTCCGCTTCCCCACTACTCTTGACCCACTCCAATTTGCTTATTAGACCAACAGATCCACGTCAAATGCTGTATCACTTGCCCTTCACTCCTCCCTAGAACATCTTGACACCAAGAACAGCTATGTAAGAATCCTACTCATTGACGACAGTTCAGCCTTCAACACTATTATCCCCTCGAGACTGATTACTAAACGTAGTGATCTCCGACTAAGCCCCACTCTCTGCAACAGGATCCTTAGTTTCCTGACCCAGAGGTCACAATTAGTGAAGTTTGGGGACAATATTTCATCCTCACTAATACAACACTGGACCCCCCTTAAGGATGCATACTCAGCCCCCTACTGTACTCACTGTATACCCAATGACTGTGTCGCCAAATACCAGGCTAATGTCATTTACAAGTTCGCTGATGATACCACCATAGTCGGTCAAATCTCAGATGGCGATGAAACAGACTAAAGATGGGAGGTGGAAGATCTGGAAAAATGGGGCACTGAGAACAACCTCGCTCTCAATGCCGGCAAAACCAAGGAACTCATTATTGATTTTTGGCGGGATCTTACCCATGCCCCCCCCACACATTAATAGCATAGAGGTGGAACAAGTGGAGAGTGTCAAGCTCCTGGGAGTGATCATCAACAATAAGCTTTCTTGGACTTTTCATGTGGACGCACTGGTTACAAAGGCCCAACATCGCTTCTTCCTCAGGCAGCTGAGGAAATTTGGCAAGATAGCAAGTACCCTTGCCAACATTTATAGCTGCATCATCGAGAGTATTCTGTCTGGTTGCATCACTACCTGGTATGGCAACTGTACCATTCAAGATCGGAGATGGTTACACAGAGTGGTGAACTCGGCCCAGACGATCATAAAGGCCAACCTCCCATCCGTAGAATCCATCTACTAGGCCCACTGTCAAGGAAAGGCCGCCAGCATTCTCAAAGATCCATCCCACCCTGACAATGTTTTTCTACAACCTCTACCATTGGAAACAAGGTACAGAAGCCTGAACACATGCACCAGCCAGTTTCAAAACAGTTTCGACCCTTTTGTTGTTTGAATACTAAATGGACTCACAAACTCTTAACATTCACCTGTACCTGTGTTTTTGTTTTTGCTGTTGTCTACCTATTATTTACTTATCTATGCTACTTCACTATGTGATCTGCCTGTATTGTTCACAAGACAAAGCTTTTCACTATGCCTCAGTACATGTGACAATAAATTCAATTCAATTCAATTCACCTCTATGAGAACTGGGTGACCATTTAACTAAACATTAATTTTAATTTAGATGTTGCTAGGCAACTTAATTGCTCCAACCCACATGTAGGTGGACTTTCCAGGGTGTGCACTTTCCTGGATACCGGCCTACGGGTTTTCTTACTCAAATCAGGTCTAGTAGGATTCCTTTCCTATTTCAAGTTTGCATACTAGCAATAACTACAATGGTTTGCCAGTCCAGTCCTGAAGAACCTTTGAGCCACTTGGCTGAGGTTTAGCTTATATGTGGGGTTCTGTTGTGGGTTTGCCTAGTATCCCACTGCTCAGGATAGGCCTTTCATGTGGCTCTACAAGTGTCTACACACAAGCTTAAATCCCCAAGCTCAGTTGGACAGGTGAGGGTGTCCACTTCCACTGGAATGCCTTTTTGCTTCCATGATCCACTTGTAACATTTTTGAATGGTAAAGCCAGTTGTAGTGACTGTTTGAAGTCCAGTTGGCCTTCAGTTCATGGGCACTTGTGCATGGTTACATCATTAATTCCACATACCAATTGGTGTCTCAGCAACTCATTCAGGGTTAACCCAAAATCACATGTCTCTGTTGGTTATCTTATCCCCATCAAAAATCATGATATTGATTTCCCCAGTTCTCATGTAAAACTGGTGACATCTTAGAATTAGAGGAGGCTTGGAGTCATAATATTGCTTAACGAAATCTGTCAACTCTCAGAAGGTTTTAGTGCCTCTAGGGAAATTAGGCCTCTGATAACTGAAAATGCTGCAGATCTGCAAGCAATCAGTGGGATTATACATTGCTTTTCATCTTCCTCAATGTCATTTGCCTGGAAAAATATGGCATTCTTTCCACATACTGGGCCCAATCTTCGACAACAGGATCAAATGAATCAACCTTCCTAAATAAAGTCCTGATGCTGAAAATGCTTACCCCAACACTAAGATGATGGTTGCGAGTGAATGTTCTTCAGATATGTATTGTTTTCTCCTGTTGCCATTGAAATAACTGCACAAAGGCCAGTATCCTGTCACCAATTCATCCTTTATTTACATGTACACAGTACACTGGCTGTGGCCAGCCAGCTTAGAGTCAGCCCATGAATGAGGAGATTCTGAATCCCTGTTTGCATTGGTCAGCCAGACCTCCCAAATTGGCCCACATTAACAACCCCAATCAAGGACCTCCTACTCAATGAGATCCACCGGTTCCAATCACTACAGTAGTCAGTTAAGGAAAATGATGTGAATGCCATTTTAGAATAATTATACCCTAAGAATGGCATTACCTCCATCCCTCTCTCTGGCAATGGTCTGAAAGTTGATCAGTCTGTTGGCAACAATGGTGTCACATTTAGCCCCCATGAGTTTCTGACCACAATCATTCCCATCGCTTAAGAATATGGTGTTTCAAATAACATCACCTGACTTCATCTGTATGAACTCATCTTCTGCTGAAACATGCATCTATGCCTTTGTTGCCTCGGGTCTTGCTTATTCTAGTGCAACCCTGCTTGTTCTCATAAACCCATCTATACCTCAGTGAATTAGGAACCTTCAGTATTAAACTTCTCATATTCATTTTCAATCCTTCCAAGGTCTCACCTCTCCCTGCCTCTGCAATCTCATCCAAACCTACAAACCTCCAAGATATGCACACTCCTCTAATTTTGGCTTCTTGAATATCCCTGAATATTCCATCCATGGTTATCATACTTCTGGTACCTGGCCCTAAGGTTTGCAATTCACTCCCTAAACCTCTTTACCTCTCTGGTTTTCTTTCCTCTTTTAATACAGTAGTAACTATCACTCTCCCACACCTCAGACTTGATAATCCCCTAGCTACTACGATACATGACATCTCCATGACCACCAAACTACCATTAACACTCATTCACTTACCTGGGACCCTGGCATCCTACCTAACTGGCACATTACTGATCTCTCAGGCAAAAGCCCTTCATCAGGATTTTCTTGCTCCTCAGATGCTGCCTGACCTGCTGTGCTTTTCCAGCACCACTCTAATCTAGACTCTTGTTTCCAGCATCTGCAGTCCTTGTTTTTACCCTGTTTTTACCACATTACTGACCTCACCTACCTGGCACACTAATCTGACATTTACCTAAGTGATTACAATGAAGGATATAGACAAGGTAGACAAGAAGAATCTTTTAGGCAAAAGTGAGGACTGCAGATGCTGGAAATCAAAAACCAGGGAGCATAGATTTAAGGTAAGAGGAGATTTGAGGAAAAACAGTCTCACCCAGAGGGGTGTTGGGAACCTGGAACCCACTGCCTGTAAGAGTAGTAGGAGTGAGAACCCTCATTAACGTTTAAGGAGCATTTAGATGTGCACTTGTGAAACCGAGACTTACAAGTCTATAGGCTAAGTGCTGGAAAATGGAACTTAGAATAATTAGTTGTTATTTTTGACCAACGTGGATAAGCTAGACCAAACGTTATTTTTCTGTGCCGTAGATCTCTGTGATTATAACTCCATGATATTATAGACATTTAAATGCTAGACGTTTAAATCTCAGAAAATGGCACATTTACTCCCACAAAATGGGGAATGAGTTTTAAAAAAAACTCCTTCACTTCTGGATTTGGTAT
This sequence comes from Chiloscyllium punctatum, assembly GCF_047496795.1. Classification (NCBI taxonomy): domain Eukaryota; kingdom Metazoa; phylum Chordata; class Chondrichthyes; order Orectolobiformes; family Hemiscylliidae; genus Chiloscyllium; species Chiloscyllium punctatum. The sequence goes on from NC_092740.1 coordinate 57,106,256, forward strand.
TTCCTAAACAGATTTATACCATGAAGTTCCTGTCTAGGAATCTCCAGTGCAGAAGACATCAAAAGGTAAGAGGGTAATTTTTAATCAGACCAGAGTCAGGAAGAGAGGCAGAATCTTGCTGCTGCCTAGTGAGAATCTCGCTACACCACTTGTGAGAAACAGAAAAGATCAACTTGACGTTGAAATAGGACTAGCTGCATTTGTCATCCAGTTCTGCCACACATCTCACCAGAGCCCACAGTCACTCAAACCCCTATAAGATTCCACACAGTATTTCCAACACTGATCTGATTGTCTGAGTGAATGTCATCAAAAATATACTTCTGACACATTTTTGTAATAATGTTTATTAGAAATTGGGCTCTTTTCACCTTATGTCCTAGAAGTTATCATCATTTTTTTTATCCTCAGCAACAAAATATTTCAAGAGAATATGCCGACCTGATGTAGTGCACAGCAAAGAATAAAGGTGGAATTTTCTGCTCTTTGGACTATAAGAGATGATTTATGCACATCCATCAGTTTCTGCTTACCCACATTTACAAACAGGGACTTCCCTAGTTATTTAGTGTAGGTTGAGTTTCCTGTCTTTTAAGTAAACCACACCAGCAGAGCTGAAAGTATCACTAAGATAAATGAATTCATGATTAACTATAATGTTGAATTTTCATTTGATGCATCTGATTCATTCATACCTAGAAGCTTCTGAAAAGTATATGTAATAGTTTTATTGTTTTTAAGTATATATCATTAGAATAACGCTGTGAGTGGTATTCATAAATGAGTGGAATAACGAAGTCTCAGAGGTTTCTCTTACAGAAGACATTTGGATAGATACATGAATAGGGACATGAGCCAAACACAGGCAAGTGGGATTAGTTCATAGTGAGTTTTGAGAAGATTTGTAGCTCGGGTTGAGGTTTTGGATGTAGGCTTGCTTGCTGAACTGGAAGGTTCATTTCCAGACACTTTGTCACTCTACTAGGTAACATCTTCAGTGGGCCTCAGGCGATGCACTACGGAAAATTCCTGCTTTCTATTTATATGTTTGGGTTTCTTTGGGTTGGCGATGTCATTTCCTGTGGTGAAGTCACTTCCTGTTCCTTTTCTCAGGGAGTGGTAGATGGGGTCTAACTTGATGTGTTTGTTGATAGAGTTCTGGTTGGAATGCCATGCTTCTAGGAATTCTTGTGTGTGTCTTTGTTTGGCTTGTTCTAGGATGGATGTTTTGTTCAGTTTGGGAAACTTGGTCTGCATGGACAAGTTAGACTGAAGGGTCAGTTTCCATGCTATATGACTTGATAACTGTAAGTGAATTATGTACTCTTGGTGAAATTGGTTTGCACATGATTTCATGTTCAGCTTTGCTAGGGCAGAATTGAATGCCTGCAGGAAACATGAAAAGCAACCCTTGTCAGGATTGCTTAAAGACTTCTAGGCTAAGTGCTTGATTGGGAACCTAGGAATAGAAAGGGGTTCAGATAAACAAACCATTTGCACTTGGTGTGGAACCTGTCCTTCCTCTTACATGGTGCTGTCATTTGATCACTATCCTGCTGCTACCTCTTGGCCTTTCCTTCTTTCCCTCACATTGGACCTGTATTTCTGCTTTGAGCATTGTCTGTTTGGTGCAGTTTGCGAATGCTAAGAACATAGGCTAGAGAGACTTGGTTACAACAAAGCCTGTCAGCATTATGTTTTAATTTCCAGCCTCAACAATATTCATGTTAAACAGAGTGCTTTGTTTTTAAATGTAAATGTTAGTACTGATCTGAAAGTGAACCTAGGTATCAAGCAGCTGCATTACCAGCAGCAACCATTAGCTCCTTGGTGGTACTGCTAAGCAATGAAGAACTGTTGGCCTCAGGTTTTTTGGGATCTATCTCCAGGGGGACTTCTGCTCTTGGGTACCTGACCTCAGGGAAGGCCTTAAGCAGTCTAGGTGAGTACCCAACTGGCACCTAATGTACCAGACTGTCCCAAAATAAGGTGACGTAGGGCTGTCCAGCAGCAACCAACTCCCTTGTTATCTGCTTTAAATTTTGCAACCATTTCTGATGTCTGAAATATAGATTTTTTTAATGGGAGTAATGATTTGTCAAAAACATTTTATTAACAAATTCTAGATGCCAACCTTAATCCACAATTGGAGACAATAACTAATAGTGTTATACACCTGAATATATATAGTTATGAAATAATCAAAGTGATTCAATGTTACTCATGATTTCCCAGTCAGTCAAAAGATTCCCATTCAGTCTTAAGAAGTCCTGTAGATAAAGCTGATTCTGCTGTGAACAAGGCTGTCTATACAAGATTTTCTTTTATTACTGACTCACAGGATGTGTGTGTCATTAGGCAGGCCAGGATTTTCTGTCCTTATAAAAACTGAAATAACTGTGGATGCTGTGAATTAGAAACAAAAACAAAAGTTGCTGGAAAAGCTCAGCAGGTCTGGCTGCATCTGTGGACAGAAATCAGAGGTAACATTTTGAGTTGAGTGACCCTTCCTCAGAACTGATGGAAGTTAGGAAAATATCAATTTTTATGCAGAAATTAGGGTGGGGGAGGAGGTAAGGAGTAAACAATAAGTGGGGATAGAGTCCAAAGAGAGAGAAGAACAATTGGACAGACAAAGGAGTGGATAACAATTTGGCTAACAATGGGTTGTGTGTGTTAATAAGGCTTGTAGTGCAGGGGATTTCAGGTAAGAACAAGGGAGAGTTCAAGCCCTAAAATTGTTGAACTCGATATTGAGTCTAGAAGGCTGCAGGGTTCCTAAGTGCAAAATGAGGTGCTGTTCTTCCAACTTTAATATTACCGGCTTTTATGAGATTGCTCCCTCATCCTTCTAAACTCCAGTGAATATATTCCTAACAGATCCAACCTCTCTTCATACATCGGTTCTCCCATCCCAGGAATCAGTCTGCCAAACCTTTGTTGCACTCCCTCCTCAGGAAGGACATCCTTCCTCGAATAAGGAGATCAAAACTGCACAAAATATTCCAGGTATGGTCCCACCAAGACCTTGAATACTTCATAGAATCATACAGTCATAGAATCCCTACAGTGTGGAAACAGGCCACTTGGCCCATCAAGTCCACACTGACCCTCCGAAGAGCATCCCACCCAGACTTACCTCCCAACACTATCCCCATAACCCTGCATTTCCCATCACTAATCAGCAAGACATCCCTGCTTCCTCTAGTCAAAGTTCTTGCTATGAAGGTCAACATACCATTTGCTTTCTTCACTATCGCTGTACCTGTCTGCTTGCTTTCAGTGACTGGTATACAAAGACACCCACGTTTCATTGCACTACCAATGTTGCCTCCTCCCCTTCCCCAACTTGTTGCTATTCAGATAATAATCTGCCTGCCTGTTTTGCTCCCAAAGTTGATAACCTCACCTTTATCCACATTATGTTTCCTCTGCTATGCATTTGCCCACTCATTCAACCTGTCCAAATCACACGCAAGTATCTCTGCATCCTCCTCACAGCATTGTATCATCTGCAAATTTGGAGATATTAAATTTAGTTCCGTCATCTATACCATTAAAATACATTGCAAATGTAGGGTCCGAGAACTGATAAATGTAGTACCCCACTCAGTGCTTGACACTTGGAAATAGCCCCAGTTACTCCTTGAAGTAGAAATCCCTCAGGAATCCCCTAGCCCTTGGCATATGAGATGACCACGCCTGGTGTGGCTGTATACAGATTTCCCCCTGAAGCCAGGGTACACTTAACTATGGACAAACCCCTTCCTGAATGATCCCCTTCCCATTCATGCTTTACCATATCCCCTTCATTCCAAATACTATTGCCCTACTATACAATTTTCAAACACCTCTCTTTGTCTCTTCACACATGCTGCCAGATCTGCTGAGTTCCTCCAGCACATTCGTTTTTATCTCCGATATTCAGCATCCTTTGCTTTTATTTGTCTTGGATTTGATGATTGTTCATCTGGCATGACAATTAGGTTTCCATAGGATCTGATCCAGGAAATAGGAAATATTATTAGGATTCCTGCTTATGACGGTAATTCAATGACCCCTGTTGCAAGCACATGTGAGAATTTTGGATAAGGACATGATTGCAATGTCTCACAATTTTGGTTAATCCACAAAAAGTTCAATCATTAAGAATCACATTTTGGAAGAACTCTTCCTCTGTTTTGGCTGAGAAATTAAATCTTAAACTAGTTTTATATTTAGTTAGTCATACATGATACAGAGGGGAAATCTTTCTCCCAGGTTGATATAATGTGGACTGTTGGCAGACACAGAACTGTGTCTCAAAATGAGTCAGCAGCTTTAGAAGAAAAGAAAAGTAGGGAGGATTGAAAGGAAAACATGGAAAATGAAACTTGTGTCGATGTTTTTACAGCTGTGGGTGAGGTGACACGTAATGGAAAATATAAACCATAATCTCAATGTGTGTTGCCAAACTCAGGATAGGGAAAAAATAAATCTGCCTTTAAGAGACTTTACTGGCATTTTATTTGGTGAACATTTCATTTTAGAAATGTTCTTTATTAGTAATGTAGCTCTCTCCTGACCTGCACATAGATATCAGTGACTGGTGACTATCATAACTGCCTGCTAATTGGCAAATGACATGTCAACAGCAGAAGCAAAATGAAAGGCAACTATGCAGCTCTCACAAACCTGAGCCAGCATGAAGAAATGAAAGGTTCCCCTCCTATTAGTTTTACTTTGTAGTGAACAAATATGTCATCTTAATTCCACTGTAGGATTGCTTCCCGAGTCCCAATGGGGAGTGACAGTCACAGTATGTGCTTTGCTGAAAATCATAACAGACAGTTTGTGTCCACTCATTTAATAAGAGAATGGTTGCAGTTGTGCACCAGGGTTTCTCTTTGGGTTTCCTAAAGCCCCACTTACCTATCAACACCAAAAAGAGGCAACTCATGTCAAGTAAAATTTGAAAGAAAAAACAACTCTCATGAAAGTGCTGACACCTCCCTGGGATATAATGAAGAGCTGGGGAACATACAAAATCAGGAGAAAGTGAGAACTGCTCTTGCTGGAGAGTCAAAGTTGAAAAGGGTGGAATTCCTGATGAATGGCTTGTGATCGAAACAGCAACTCTGCTGTTCCTCAGATGCTGCCTGACCTGTTGTGTTTTTCCAATACCATCCTTTTCGACTCCAACATACAGATGCAGGCATAGGTGGATGGATTAGTAAATTTGCAGGCAACACTAAAGTCGGTGGAGTAGTGGCCAATTTGGAAGAATGTTACAGGTTGCAGGGGGATTTGGATAAATTGCAGAATTGGGCTGAGATGTGGCAAATGGAGTTCAATGCAGCTAAATGTGAGGTTATGCACTTTGGGAAGAATAACAGGATGGCAGAATACTTGGTCAATGGAAAGATTCTTGTAGTGTGGATGTGCAGAGGGATCTTGGAGTCCATGTGCATTGATCCCTGAAAGTTGCCACCAAGGTGGATAGTGCTGTTAAGAAGGCATATGGTGTGTTAGATTTCATTGGTAGAAGGATTGAGTTCTGGAACGCAATATCATGCTGCAACTATACAGAACGCTGGTGTTGGAATATTGTGTACAGTTCTGGTCGCCCCATTACAGAAAGCATGTGGAAGCATTGGAAATGGTGCAGAGGAGATTTACCAGGATGTTGCCTGGTTTGGAGGGAAGGTCTTATGAGGAAAGGCTGAGAGACTTGGATCTTTTCTCATTGGAAGGAAGAAGGCTAAGGGGGGATTTGATAGAGACATACAAGATGATCAGAGGTTTAGATAGGGTAAACAGAGAAAGACGTTTTCCTAGGATGATGACGTCAGCTTGTATGAGAGGGCATAACTACAAATTGAGGGGTGATAGATTTAAGGCTGATGTCAGAGGCAAGTTCTTTACGCAGAGAGTGGTAAGGGCATGGAATGCCCTACCTGCTAAGGTAGTCAATTCAAAAAAGTAGGGAGATTTAAACAATCCTTAGATAAGCACATGGATGATTTTGGGATAGTGGAGAGGGACGAGCTGAGAATAGTCCACAGGTCGGCCCAACATCGAGGGCCAAAGGACCTGTTCTGCGATGTATTGTTCTATGTTCTAAAATCAGAGTAGGAATAACCTATTTGGTCCCTTGAGCCTGCTCTGCCATTCAATAAGATCACCGTTGAATTTCTACCTCCACAACATTTTTCTGCCCAGTCCCTACATTCCGCATATATATAAAAAACCATTGATCTTGATTTTGAGCAGATTAGGTGTTGGAATATCCATGACTCTCTGGAGCAGAGAATTCCAAAGATTGATCACCCTCTGTGTGAAAAACAATTCTCTTCAACTCAGTCCTAAATGATTGATCCTTGTCCTGTGGCCATGCTCCCGTGTTCTAGACTCCCCAGCCAGAGTAAAAAGTGAGAGTACAGTGATTAACAATGAGTCAACTTATTGTGTTCCTTTTAGAAGAACTCTCAAGATTTTCTGAACATTGGCATTTAAATGATAACTCCTTTAAAATAAATTCTATTTTTCTAGTCTGACTGCCAAAATAAATAGCCTCAAACTTGCCCACATTATAGTCCACATTGTTGCATGCTGGTTATTCTGCATGTATTTCTTTGGAGTGTCTTTGTATCCTCCCACATCTTACAAGCTTACCATGATGTCTATCACCAGTAAATTTAGGTACAATAATTTTACTCTTGTCATCAATCTGATAATTTAATGTAGATAATACATAGTGGCAACCCTCACAGTGATGCTTGTGACACTAGATTCAGCCTGCAAACTTCATCCAATTCTTCACTCCTGCCTGTCACTGAATCACTCAGAGTTCATTTTGTACCCTTGCTATTCTTGACGGTCCTTCTGAATGGTGCTCATCATGAATGATTCATCAGTTGTGGGAGACCGGTAGTAGTAATCTGCAAGAACTTTCCTTACTCATGTTTACCTGATGCCACAATGAAACATTGAGATCTCCCTGCACCACTATTTCAATTTACAATACCTTGTCACTTCTTCTGGATTTGTCCTGCAGGTTGGACATAGCATACCCAGGAGTAGGACATTTGTTTGGAGGACATAATTCAGTGAGAATGACTATATTAGCCTGATGCTTGACAAGTCTGTGAGACTTCCACTATGTTGGTACAAATTCCTGTATGTGACAGAAATTGTTGCTGATAGGTCCATCAAGCAGCTTTCTGTCAATTCCAACATGGTCATTAGCTCCTTTTGGTCCAAACATGACAAAAGTGCTGAATTGGAGAAGTGAAATCAGAGCAACTGGCCTTGAAATCCAGATAGATTTTGTCTGACTTATCAGTTGTGTAAATTGATAAATGGTAATCAGCAAGAGTTTCCTTATCTAAGCTTGGTCTGATGCCATGAGACTTTACATAGCCTAAAATCAACGTGGAGAAAGTGCAGTCTATCCAATTGTAACAATGACTGATTTATTTTACCTTTGTTTTAAAATTCTAAGTATCCTACAATCTGACAGCCTCAGGGTCACTCTTACAAACCAGCTCTTTTTTCCATACATTTGAACCCAAATACTCAAACTTATAGACTATGAATTCATGTTCTCCAGGTTAGACCAGGCCTAGGAATTACTCATTCAGAAACTTAACCACAACTTTACCATATCCACAAAAGAATGCTTGTCCCTCCTTCCACTGATGGGTGTCAATGATGTGCTGTCCTGTGTGATCTCACTCTGATCCTGAATCATCAGACAGTGTAAGTATTTTAAGTCCCTGAAATTCCTTCTCTCATAATTATGCTATTTGAGTAGGCTAACAATGTTTTGTCATCAAATGATCACAGGCAAATCCAAATCTTTAATTCTACTGAAAAAGATCAGGCCGCCTGCTTATTCGAAAAAATGGCTACATCTGAAAACTTCAGATTCTGAAGGTGCAACCTGACCTGATGAAAGTTCGGAGTGTTTCCTGTTTTTATTTTTGTTTTCCAGGATTTGGTTAAAAGCTCAGTCTTACCTTACCTGCCCTGTAATTGTGTATACACTTCTAATATGCAGTTATTCGGTCACTATCAGAAGCTAGAATGGGGAACTTGGCCAACTTTCCATTTCTCAAAGAACACAGAAACTAACTCTTGATATCTTTGTTCAGCCTTGAGCTGAGGTTACCATACTAGCTGAACTGAACCTAGAACCTATTTTATCTACTTTAGGTGAGCTGCCCATGGAATAATGTTGCAGCGTGATTGCCAAATGAACCTATTAGAGCTCACAGCTTCTGATGAGCAAAAATCAGGGGAAGACCTACACATCACAATTAGACTCACATCATGCAAAACATGGACTGTTTGTTGCAATAAATTAGAACACACAGGTAAAACTAGAACACCATGACTGAACTCTCAGTATTGTGCTCCACCTGAGCTACAATACTTTTAACAAAGATTAGATTACTTACAGTGTGGAAACAGGCCCTTTGGCCCAACAAGTCCACACTGCCCCGCCGAAGCGCAACCCACCCATACCCCTACATCTACCCCTTACCTAACACTACGGGCAATTTAGCATGGCCAATTCACCTGACCTGCATATCTTTGGACTGTGGGAGGAAACCGGAGCACCCGGAGAAAACCCACGCAGACACGGGGAGAACGTGCAAACACCACACAGTCAGTCGCCTGAGGCGATAATTGAACCCGGGTCTCTAGCACTGTGAGGCAGCAGTGCTAACCACTGTGCCACCGTGCCACCCACCACTGTGCCACCAAGCTCCATATGTTGTATCACAATGCAAGTTCAAGAACTGCCATAGCAAAGTCCTTTTTTCCTCAGGATCAGATTGTCTTCTTTATAATAACCATGAAAAAAACTAATAGAACAGTTGCTATCTGCATGATTTATTTAATAATTGAAATTCACACTTCAAATTCATCCAGTAATTAGACCATTACTTTCCAACCCTGAAGGCAGTTGAAATCTATGGTTCAGCATGAAACCAATGACATAAAGAACAAATGATGTGCATAAAGATTGTGGGAGATCCAAGAACACACAGACTTCAACTATTCTGAGGACATGTCAGCTCACAATGCTGTACAAGCTGCTGCTCATGATGAAGATTAATGTCACCATCCCCTTTTGCTGTAGAAAATGATACAGGGCCCACAGATCTGGTGTGGTTAAGGAAAACCATTCCATGGCCTTATTAGAAAAGTCTCTTGCAATAGAGTCACAGAGTCATAGAGATGTACAGCATGGAAACAGACCCTTCGGTCCAACCCGTCCATGCCGATCAGCTATCCCAACCCAATCTAGTCCCACCTGCCAGTACCCAGCCCATATCCCTCCAAACCCTTCCTATTCATATACCCATCCAAATGCCTCTTAAATGTTGCAATTGTACCAGCCTCCACCACATTCTCTGGCAGCTCATTCCATACACGTATCACCCTCTGTGTGAAAAAGTTGCCCCTTAGGTCTCTTTTATATCTTTCCCCTCTCACCCTAAACCTATGCCCTCTAGTTTTGAACTCCGCGACCCCAGGGAAAAGACTTTGTCTATTTATCTTATCCATGCCCCTCATAATTTTGCAAACGTCTATAAGGTCACCCCTCAGCCTACGACGCTCCAGGGAAAACAGCCCCAGCGTGTTCAGCCTCTTCCTATAGCTCAAACCCTCCAACCCTGGCAACATCCTTGCAAATCTTTTCTGAATAAACGAGATACAGTTTATTGCACTTTAGCAATTAGTTATAGATTACATTAATAAAATCAACATAATTCAGGGACTTTGAAGGTGATCAGATGTTGGGTGTCACTCCTCCAAGATCCAAGGCTGTTTTGCCTGCAAGTTCATGTGTGATCATCATAATGGGTGGTGTTTGTAGCATTCCTCAGTATTAACCATTTCAGACCCATAAGCAACAATGGCTCCATACGTGGATTATTAAACAGAGTCAAGATGATCCAAGCACTCCAGGGATAAAACCAAGCATGGAGGGAGCTATGGACAAGGAGGTAGTCAGTGCTCACTGGAGAGAGCCTTTTAAAAAACACTTCAATTGAGACACTGTTTTGATTTGAACACCATCTATTCTATTCCTCAAAACCATTTTCTGTTCAGATTCGTGCTACCCTAATCCAGAATGAATCTGAAAAGGATATTCAACAGCTGAAAAATAACAAGAACTATTGAGCAGGTGAGGACTCTGTTGAAATTCCAAAATCTGGCAGCGATAAATCCTGCCACATCCACATATTCATATCTCTCATCGAGGAAGAGGATTAGACATTGGCAGATTACAAGCATGCTAAAATTATGATTATTTTCAGGAAAGGAGCCAAGTCTAATGGCAGTAACTACAGTGTTCCTGTTATTCCAGGGTCCTGTCAAACACAACCAATACATTTACAACCAAATACGTTTCCCATCAATACCCATTCAGCATTTATTTCTGTACCAGCTTATCATCAGCAATTACTTTGTCTGCTTCTCCAATTTTTGTCCCTCTCTCTCTCACAGCACTGTCTCCTTCTATTTGACTCACTCCTTTCTCCCTACAAAACCATCCCTCTCATTGGCAATTTGAACAGCTGCTTTCTATTCTGTTGAAGAGTCCCTGGACTGAAACCGTTATCTCCGTTTTCGCTCATAATATTGTTGACCCATAATGCTCTTAAGGAGGAGTTACAGGATTTTGGCCCAGTGACCCTGAAGAAATAGTGACATATTTCCGAGTCAGGATGGTGACTGGCTTGTAGGGGAAGTTGCTGGTGGTAGTGTTCCTACCTATTAGCTGCCCTTGTCTTTTTCATGGAGTAGATTGTGGACTTGGAAAATTCTGTCAAACAATCCTCGGCTAATTTCTTCATTGTATCTGGTAAATTGTAATCACTGTTGTGACTGAGCATTGGTGGTGGAATGACTGAATGTTTGTAGATGTCGTGCCAATCAAGTAGGCTGCTTTGGCTTAAATAGCGTCAAGCTTCTTGAATGTTGTTGGAGCTGCCAAGCAAGTGAGAACTATTCCATCACAATACTGACTTGTGCCTTGTAGATAGTGACAGACATTGGGGCTTCAGGAGGTGAGTTACTCACCGCAATATTCCTAGCTTTTAACCTGCTCTTGTATCTCGTGTATTAATTTGGTACATCAAGTTCAGTTTGTGGTAAATGGTCACCTTCAGAATGTTGATAGTAGGGAATCAGTGATGGTAACATCATTGAATGTCAAAATCTGGTGGTTAGATTGTCTCTTATTAGCGATAATCATTGCCTGGCATTCATGTGGCTCAAATATTACTTGCCCCTTTTCAGCTTCAATTTGAATACTGTCCAGGTCTTGTTGCAACTTGACATGGATGGCTTCAATATCTGAGGAGTTGTGAATGTTGCTGAATGTTGTACAATCATTGGCAAACATCCCCATTTCTAACCTTCTGCTGGAGGAAGGTCATTGATGAAGCAGCTGACGATGGTTAGGCCTAGGACACTACCCTGAGCAACCCCTGTAGAGATGTTGTGGAGCTAAAATGACTAACTTCCAACAAGCACAACCATAAGTCAGGTATGATTTCAATTAGAGGACAGCTTTTCCCCAATTCATATTGACTCTAGTTTTGCTAGGGCTCCTGGATGCCACACTCAGTCAAATGTGGCCATGTTATCAAAAGCTGTAACTGTCACTTCACTTCTGGAATTCGGTTCTTTTGTCCATGTTTGAACCAAGGCTGTAAGGAGGTCAAGAGCTGAGTAGCCAAGGTGGAACCCAAACTGGGTGTCACTGAGCTGATTATTGGTGAGCACATGCTGCTCGATAGCACTGTTAATGACACCTTCCATCACTCTACTAATGCTCGAGAGTCGACTGATGGGGGGTAATTGGCTGGGTTAGATGCTTTTTCTGTACAGGGCATGGGGCAATTCTTCACTTTGTTAGATCTATGCCAGTATCGTAACTGCACTGGAACAGCTTAGCTCAGGATGTAGCAGGTTCTGGAATGCAAGTTCTTGGTCCTATTGCCGGAGTGTTGTCATGGTCCATAGCTTTTGCAGTATCCAGAGGCTCCAACCGTTTCTTAATAATAGCTGGAGTGAATCAAATTAGCTGAAGACTGGTATCAGTGATGCTAGGTATCTTTAGAAGAATCCAAGATGAAGCATCTACTCAGTACTTCTGGTTGAAGTTTGTTGCAAATACGTCAGTCTTATCTTCTGCACTGGTGTCTTCCATTATTGAGGATGGGGATATTTGTAGAGCCTCCTCCACCAGTAAGTTGTTTTATTGTCCACCAACATTCGTGACTGGATGTGATAGGACTGCAGAACCCACATCTGATCCCTTGGTCATGGAGTTGCTTAGCTCTGTCTATTACTTTCTGCTTTTGATGATTCATATTCCAGTAGTCCTGCTGTGTAACAAAAACAGAAATTGCTGGTGGAATTCAGCAAGTCTGGCACCCTCTGTGGGAAGAAAGCAGAGTCCAACCATTCTTCATCAGAGCTTCATCAAAAGCTAGGGTGAATGAGGAATTGAAGGAAATTAACATTAATACGAAGATTGTACTGGAGAAATTAATGAGTTTGAAAGTTTCTAAATCTCCTGGACCTGATGATCTACATTCCAGAATGTTGAGTGAGGTGACTATTGCAATTGTCAGTGCATTGATGATTATCTTTCAATACTCTATAGATTGTAGAATAATTCCTGTTGATTGGAAGGTAGCAAATCTCACCCCAATATTTATGAAGAGAATGAAAGAGAAATCAAGGAACTACAGTACTGTTAGTCTTACAACAGTAATTGGGGATTGTTACCATGTTATAGGATGGGATCAATAGACAGCTGGTTGATAGTGATCTGATTGTGCATTGTCAGTATGGATTTGCAAAAGGTAAATTTTTAGTCAACTTGCTGGAGTTTTTTGAAGAAGTCACTAACAAAATTGATAAAGGAAAGTTAATGGATATAGAAGATTTTAGATTATAAGAAGACTTTTGATGAAGTCCTCCACAAAATTCTGGTTAGAAGATTAGAGCGTATGGGATAAGAGGTAATGTATTGGCATGGATTCAAGATTGGCTAACAGGCAGAAAACAATGCAAGGAAATAAATGACTCATTCTCACATTGACAGGCTATGATGTGGAATAACACAACAATCAACACCAGGGCTTTGGCTGTTCACAATAGAAATCGATGATTTGGAGATGGGGACCAAGTATAATGTTTCCAAACTTGCAGATGAAATAAAGCTAATTGGGAATGTGTGCTGTGAGGACAATGCAATGTGGCTTCAGGAGCATTTGGACAGGCTTAAAGAATGGGAACGATGTGGCAGATGAAATATAATATGGAAAAAATGTTCCATTGTCCACTTTAGTAGGAGAAATAGATTTGCAGAGCATTTCTTAAATGGTAAGAGTTTGGAAAGTGTCGATATCCAAAGGGACCTAGGCTTCCTTATCAATAAACCACTGAAAGCTGACATGCAGATGCAGCAAGCTATTAGGAATGCTAATGGATTGATACCTTTTATCGTAAGAGGATTTAAGCACAGGAAGAGCAAAATCTTTCTTTAATTGTATATGAGTTTGGTTAGACCACACCTGTAGGTTTAATCTCAAGAAAGATATTATTGCCATATTGGGCATGCAAAGAAGGCTCACCAGACTTGTTCCTGACATGACAGTACTATGCTATGATGAGAAATTGGGCAAACTGTGGCTATATTCTCTACAGTTTCCAAAAATGAGAAGTAATCTCATTGAATCTTTCAAAATACTTAAAGGTTAGATGGACAGATGCAGATAAGATGTATTCTTTGGTTGAGGACTTTAGAACTGGAGGACAGTTTAAACAAAAAGAGGGTTGGTTGCCACTTAGGTCTCTGTTGAGGAGAACCTTCTCTTACTTATGAGTTTCTGAATGTTTGGAATTCTTACTACAGAGAGCTATGGAAGCTCAGACTAAGGTCTAAATTGACATATTTCTGATTACTAGTGGCAAATAGAATATGACAATGTGATGGTAAAAAAAATCCAAGTGTTCGATCAGCCATGATTATATTGAATGGTGGGGCAGGCTCAATGGGTTGAATGGCCTACTTCTGTTCCAATGTTCCTATAACTTTGAACAGGAGAATATCTGTGTGCAAGGTGATTGAGGAAAGGGGGAGGTGTTGATATTAATAAATATCTATTGCTGACCTTGATTCCATGTTCACGTACTATCAACACATAAACATTACAATCGGGATCATATCAGGACAATGTAGAGTATAATTGTTTTTGTTGCTGCTTCTTCTCGAAAATTCAGAGATCCCCTTTTCACATTGATTGCACTGCTTAGTTTACTTCATCAAACGTACTATTGTAATAAAGCATCACCCACTGGATTTTAAAGCTTGGTTTTAGTCATAACACTTCCAGGATGGAAAGATTTGACTGCATAACGAAATTTTGCATTTGCTGAAATGCAAAAGTTTACAGCGAAGGTCAGGAGGGGACTCAATTTCACAGCACATACGTCAGTAAAGTTGGACACTAGGAAATTGGTGATACAGCATTTTTACAACAAACAGAAGATATTTGGCCTATCGTGCCTGTGGTATCTAACTGAAAGATTTATTTGGTCCTATTTCATTTTTTTTTAAAGTTGCTGGATCGTGTATTTATCCGCTTCCCTTTCTACAGCTTTAATTGACCTATCTTCACCACTATTCCAGGTGGGGTTTTCTATATCCGAACTATTGTCTGGCTAGCTCAAAATCTCTGTATGTTGCTGAGCACATTATTTCATAAAAATGTTAGTTACAATGTTTCATTGTTGGAGTAAACATGATGCAATTGCAAATATAGACAAAAAAAACCAACAGAAATATTGCAATGGCCAAAGTATGAGTTACTTACCAAATAAGAGAACTGCATATTTGTTTTTCAACCCAGCAGAACTGGTTCCTTCAGTACTAACTTTGGCAAAGCAGGAAATTGCAGTTCTGCCACTTTTCACAATTCAATCTATCCTTTCTTCTGACTCTGAAAGTCTCACACAATGAATCTATTCCAGCAAAATGCTTTTAGTATCCTTCAGCTTTGCTTTGGCTGCTATCAAAGACATTATGACACTTAAGTAGAATATTAGAAGGCAATTTTACACTTTCAGTGTGCTTGATTTGTCCTCTGTGCAAGCGGATACGTTTTGATTGAGTTTGGTTCTTATCTGCCCTCTGGGCAATTAGGAATAGGCAGTAGATGCTAGCCTGGCCAGGGTTGCCCACTTCCCATGAATGAATAAAATAAGAGGTGCCATTAGGGCCTACTGATGCCACCTCGGGCTTAGTTTCATCACTGGAGCCCAGGCCACAGGCAAGTAATAGTGAAGGGCCTTAATTATGTTGTTGTTATAGAGAGGGGGGTGTTGACAGCAAGATCAGGCAGTGACTCTCACACTCCATCTTTTTTGGATAATATATGATTGGAGCGATGATTCAAATCACATTGGCAATCCATACTGCTGTGACAACATTCTACTTCTACATGTATATGTAGTCTGGAGCTATACATAGTGACAGTAGAGGCTCCAGCATTTTTTTCCATGGTATGACAGACCAGAAGCCTCTTCTGCTCTAACCATCTGCCATGGGTATTTGTTGAAAGGATTTGCAGTTTGACAATCAATCTGTTTTGCTATGCTATGGAAGTAACTTTCTTGGCCACCAAATCCTGCAGTGGGACTCAAACATAGAACATCTAATTCAGAGGTGGGAATGCTACCCATTACTCAAGATCCTCTCAATGGTTTGCACAGTACATAAGCTCAAGTTGTTTTCTTTAGAGCAGAATTGGCTGAGAGTGGGCCTACATGAGTTTTGTAATATTATGAGGGGCATGGACAGGGTGGATAGAAAGCAACAGTTCCCCTTCGTTGAAGCAACTGTGGCAAAGCTGGGGGGAGGGTCATATTTTAAGGTGAAAGGCAACACATTTGAAGGAGATTCAAGGACATTTTCTTTTACCCAGAAATGTACTACCTGGGATGGTAATTGAGGCAGGATACCTCACAACATTTAAAATGGACATGGGTGAACACTTGAACTGTCATAACATTCAAGACTTTGGGCCAAGTACTATTGCAGATTGAGAGTAGTTTTTTTGTCGGTGCAGACTTAGCATGACAAAAAGCCACTACTGTACTCTCTGCACTGTTTGATTTTACGATAAATATGAGATAATGTTGTTGGCCTCTACCATGTCTCTCCCAGTGGCAACATTAAAATTCTTGCAACAGCAGCAGCCTCATTCTCTACACACAGCTTCTGTCATGAATGGAATCTGCCACCACCTGTTAAATCCTTCATCCAACTGCCTTGTTAAACTGATGGATATTTCCTAGGAGGAGGCAGTCAATCATAAGTTGGAATTTTGTGTCTCGCTGATCAAAAGAACAACAGGACTTTGAAGCAACAGGTTTAAATGCATTATATTCAGATGCACAAAGTGCTTTATCTTCAAACTATGAGTTGCAGTGAAGGGGAATTTGCCTTTTTACGTTATGGAAATAACCAGAATGATTTCAAAACTTTTGCACCACAGAGATAAGATATTGCTGTATGAATTGTATGTTGCTGACACTTTTTTGTCATGCAAACATCAGGACAAAAGCAACAATGCAAAATTTCAAATAATATGTAAGAGAAAACAGTACTGACTGAACAGCATGATTATTACTGATAAAGCTTCAAAACAGCTTTTAATTTTGTAACTGATGTTTCTCAGAGATATGAAGAATAATACTGAAATCACAAATGTTACACTTTGTTATTGCAAGCATTATGACTTTATTATTGCAAACATTACAGCCTTATTCAAGAAAGGATGTAAAGATAAACCAGCAATTACTGACCAGTCAGTTTAACATCAGTGGTGGGGGTGCTTCTAGAAACAATTATTCAGGGTAGAATTAGGAGTCACATGGAAAAAGTAGACCAGGAGAAGCTGTTCCTGCTTGTAAAAGGAATGAGAATGAGAGCGCATAGATTTAAATTTATGTGTCAAAAGGTGATGTGATAAAAAACTTATTTCACACAGCGCATAGATCAGGTACAGAATTAACTGCCTAGAAAGATTGTGGAGGCAGGTTTAATTAAGGCATTCAAAAGGATGATATTGGCCTCCGTCTATGCTGTAATAATTCTGTGATTCTGAGATCACATCCTCAAAATGGTCCACTTTGTTATTATTTGGTCTTATAAGAGCAACATGCCTCTTCTGTGCTCTTCAAATAATTTTTTTCTCTGATTTATATATTTCAAAATGTTTTATTTTACTCATTTAAAATCTTCTGTCTTATACAGGTAGACAGTTTTCAGAGACTAACACTTCTTCTGTCCAATTGTTTGCTCTCCTACTTCATGTTAAAAGGAGTGGCGTTTCAGAAATATTAAGAGCCTTACAATCAATGAGAACAAAATTCTAGCATTTCTTAGAATGCTTGATCCTTGGAACTTAACATTCAAGAATTATAAATGTTTTATTTTGCATATCATAAAACTGTAACCAATCTACTAAGAACCTTTTCTCTTCAGTTTTTTTTGAGAACACAAGGATTGGCTTTTAGAATCACTGACCAAGTTTTATCACACAACTTCAATTTTTCCACTGGAACAGCCAAGTTCTGTCTTGTGGATGTGTACTTCTTTCTTTTGCCAAGTTCTGCTGTTTAAATTGTAAGCTTTTGTTCCCGAGACTGACTTCAGCCAAAAGTGTTGCATCTTTAATTACCAAGAACCAAAAACCAGTTAAATTAGCTAAAAGCATTGAGTGATCCAAATCATGTCGTATCCTTCAAAATGGAGATCTAATATTACCAGGATGCTCATTTCTAAGTAACATTGGTTTCTTTTCCTCTGGACAATGAGTATTTATTAAATAAAAATTCCCATTACTCTCCTTTCATGAAGGCCCTTGCTGTTGGTTATCTGTATATGGACATGCTATTTTGCTTAAATAGCCACATATTCCACTAAAGGTATTACGGTTAATTCAGTGTTAATTCATGCCATTAGTGTTGCTCCAATAACTCTTCCTAGTGACTATCATGTGTTTACTTGTTCTTTTGACTGTTTTACTTTGGAGAAAATTCACAGGCAAACAAGTTTCAATCACAAGAATGTATCCTCACAAAATGTGAAAAGTATGAGGTAATGCACTTTAGAAGGGCTAATAAAACAAAGGATGGCACTATGAATAGTAGGATCATGAAAAGTACAGAAGATCAGAAGGGTGTTTGTGTGTGTATCCACAATCCCTCAAGGAAACAAGGGAGGTAGATAAGGTGGTTAAGAAGGCTTATGAGATGCTTTGTTGCCACACCTCTAAGGCTATGGGACAAAACTGGAAAATAGGAGTAATGTAGTTAGATCTTTGGTTGCCAGCTCAGGCACAATGGGCCCAATGGCTACCTTTTGTGTCGTGACTGTTTCTGGGTCTAAATTATGTTAAAATAAGCACAAATAGCATTGTGAAAAAAAAAATATTTTTCATAAAAAGACAACCCTACAATCCTTGTTATTTTAATTCCTTCCATGATAAAGGCAACTGTGTGATTAAATACCTGCCATGTACTAAACTCCAAAAATTATCACTGTAAACAGAATAACTGACGAAGTCTGTTTTATACAATGTACTTATTACACATAATGCTAATTAAAGCTAAATTGCAACTTTGTCATTTGCTAACTTATCAAGATCAGCTGTTTCAATATAAGTTATAGACATATATATTACCAATTCATTTTTAAGCTCACTTTGTGTTAAAATTGTCATCTAACAATTGCATCAAATGACAAAATGAATGAACAATAAAGCAGACAATAAATGTGTAGTATTAATATACTGTGCATAATCCAGTCCCTGCTGAACTGATTATTTCGGTTCTTTGCGTGACTGCTTTAATGAAAACAAGCTGATGTGTTCCTTTCAAAGTCTTAACCAACATCCAATTCCTGTCACTGTAAACATCAGTAATGTGGACAGAAGAAGACTTATTTTTCAGAAACTGAATTAAGAGGTACCAGGTTGAAGTGACTCTTGCAATCTCAGATGACTATGTTTGCACACACACTGCAATCTGAATGATATGGAGCTGAACTTTTAGCAACAGACGGTATTTATATATCAATGGTGAACTACGTAACAACACATTGATCTATCAACTTTCTTTTGCAGTTTTCAGAAAATTTCAGTTTAACAATAAATATTTATATAGTTCAATTCATACAGGAAGACAATATGATCATTGCTGATTTGATAAAATTTATTCTTATAGGTCTTTGCCAATTAAAAAAAATGCCAGACAGTTCTTATTTTCTGCTAAAGAGAGAGCAATTACTGTTCAAACCTTAACTTTTGGTGAGGTAACATCATGGATGGTACATATGTTGTGGAATTATTGGACTACTAATGCATAGTTAAATTGGAGGGAATGCTAATTGATTCAAAATCCTTGTCCATTTCCCAGGACTATGTCGCATAGCTCCAGCTACCATTGACATTAACTGCTCACTTCTCACAATTTCAATTTAAGGGTTAATGAAATAGTGATGGTCTGAGATGCTGTTTACCAACATTCTTTTACCAGCATATTTCACTATACAGTCATAAGACATTGGCAAAAAATTCATGTTTGTCTTGATGTAAGCTGAGTTCTCAGAGGAAAACAGTAAAACTGAGCACATACCTTTGCAGTTTATCCAAACAGCAGGAACAAATCCCCTGTTCACTTGCCTGTACTTAGATTCAGGGATACAACCTAATATGCAAGACAACTTGTGGCATTGCTTAAAGGTGAGTGACAAAAAGATAAGATAGGGCAAAAAGAAAGTTCTCCCAAAGGTTGGTGGTTGCCTGGAATTAGCTGTTTTGTTGATGCTGGGGGCAGAAACCCTCAACTCATTCAATAAAGTACCTGAATCTATACCTGAAGTGCTATAACCTACAAAGGCACAGATGAGGTGCTGGAAAGTGAGATTTGATTGGCTGGTTCAATTTTATTTCTTGTTCAAGACCAAAAAAACAGAAATATCTGGAAAAGCTCAGCAGGTCTGGCAGCATCTGTGGAAATAAATCAGAGTTAATGTTTCAAGTCCAGTGACCCTTCTTCAGAATTGATGTGGCTGTGGAAATGAGTTTCAGCAAATACCCGGTCAAATACCGGGAGTGACAATGAAACTAATGATGTTGGACAAGAGAAAACATTGGAATGGAAATCCTGTCAGAGAGAGGAACAGATTTTCTTCAAGGTGGGCATGCCTAGAAGAGATGTGGCAGTGAGTTAAATACTAAATAAAAACCAAAAGAAACATGGATGCTGTAAATCAGAAACAAAAACAGAAATTGCTGGAAAAGAATTCTGTTTTTGTTTCTGATGTACAGCATCAGCAGCTCTTTTGGTTATTATTTATTTTTCACTTGGAATAGACATATGACTCTATGACTGTATAATGAAGAATTCTGTCGGTGCTTATCTTCTATGGTTCCAACTAAAAGATTGAGTGAAAAAGGAACCACAATTAATGTGCAGTAAAGTTTGGTTTGGGGCAATATAGATGAGGAATATTTCAGATTCAACCCCTGACCTGTCTTAAGTTCCATCATTACAGCCAAGCTGCAGCTGGACAATCTGATCCCCAGGCTAAGGAGGAGAAAGTAACTTCAATTCTTGATGATATCCAATTATCTCCATGTAATTCTCATACTGGTAAACTTCAGGTATTGACAGTGTCAAGTTAAGATATGATTTTCCCATAATCCAGTGGTCAGTCAGTACCCTGACCTAGCTCATGGTTGGGTAATGATTGTAATCAAGACCTGGGAACCCCCTGATGATCCTCTGGAACTTATTACAACAAGTCTTTGGATTAGAAACTCACAACAGAGTAAAGATTATTAATTAGATGTGTCCATCAGCTTGATGTGATAATTCAAGTGCATGGGTTAAGAATGTTTGGGTGTTTCCTGCTTTCTATGTGTTGGGGTGCTTTTTTTTTCATTTTCATTTTCAGCCTACGGTGTAGGCTAACAGTAATATGGAAAGGAGAGCCAAATGTCTAAGTCTCTCCCTGGGACTCGGTGTCTCCACCAACAGGCTCTCAGGTATGCCTCCCCATGGCAATGCACAGAAACTGGGCAGTCTAAAGCTTCAAAGAAACCTGGAGGAGGTTTGGCCCCTAGATATGAAGAATGCAGACCTGCTGGCATGAGGACGCAAACTGGCTATCGTAAATCAAACTCCCACTTCTGGGTAAATAGCACCACTGCATTGTGGAAGAGATGAAACCCTGACAGAAAATCTGGAGTTGGCTCCTAAAGTCAGAATGATGTCTAACTCAGCTGTTTTTCTGGCAACTCCTGCAAACAAGCTAGTACCAAATAACAAGCCAAAGTTCACACTCTTTTAGATTCAACTGACGAGACCATGATAGAGGTCTCCAAACGTTTTACCCTGACTTCCATCCTGGAGACGGCAATCTACTTTTACTGAACAGAAAGTTGCCAACTAAGGCAGAAAACATTCTCTGAGGAAGTATGGCATCCGGAGAAATTATCCAATCAGAAATGCACTTTGAATTCAAATACAATTGCCTAATTTATTTTTCTCTAAGTAGATGTTCCCATACTCTTATTTTCCTACACAAGGAAGAAACTCGAATAGCCTTCCTGAATAAGATTATTTTGGAAGGAAAAAGATGATGTGTAGGAATAAAATGTGATGGATAGTATAGATGTGATGGGCCAAATGGTCTTGCTTTGTGCCATTAGATTCTGAAGCCACAATCTTTCCTTTCTGGGACTAAGTGTTAGGTGTTCATTAACTGTCCATTCTCATACGGGGCGACATGGTGGCTCAGTGGGGGTGGCACGGTGGCTCAATGGTTAGCACTGCTGCCTCACAGCACTAGGGTCCCAGGTTCGATTCCAGCCTTGGGCGACTGTCTGTGTGGAGTTTGCACATTCTCGCCGTGTCTGTGTGGGTTTCTTCCCACAGTCACAAAGATGTGAAGGTCAGGTGAATTGGCCATGCTAAATTGCCCATAGTATTAGGTGCATTAGTCAGAGGGAAATGGGTCGGGTCTGGTTGCTCTTCGGAGGGTCGGTGTGGACTGATTGTGCCAAAGCGCCTGTTTCCACACTGTAGGGAATCTAATCTAATCATATATATGCAGACTTGACCAATCACATGCTAATCAGTATATTGGAAACACAGAACTTTGGAGCAGGAACAAGCCATTTGACCCTTTGAGTCTACTCTGCCATTCAATGTGATCATGGTTGATCCTTCACTCCCATTTTCGTCCCATGTCCCTTGAACCCTTTTGTCCTTAGACCTACATCTACATCTTTTTTTGGAAGTTTTTAATACTTTAGCCTTAATAGTTTCCACTAGTTCACCACTATTTGGGTGAAGAGATTCCTCCTCATCTATGTTCTAAAAGGCTTACTACTTCTTCCTTAGACTGTGAGTCTTGGTTCTGACTGTCCTGACATCAAGAACATCCTTCCTCCATCCCCAAGGGCATCAGTTCTGGTCTTACCTGGGTGCGACCTGTCTAGCTTGTACTGGTGTCATCAGGACAGAATTGATCCCAAAGCCCTAGGAATCTAAAATCCTCCCTCTTTCACCATCTCTCCAACCATATATTCATCCAAAAATCCTGCTATTTCTACACTGACTAACATGTGGCACCAGTAGCATTCCCAAGATGCTCCTACTTTTTAATCTGGCTTTCCAATTCCCTGTGAGACAGGCAGAAGGTTGGAAGAACACAGTAAGCCAGGCTGCATCAGGAGGTGGAGAACTGCAGATAAAGGGGGGTGGGGGTGGGGAAAGTGGGGAGCAGAGTTGTGAGGTAGGGTTAGGTGAACACAGGCAAAGGGTATGACCTGATTGGTTGACAGGAGAAATGAATCCGGTTAGTAGGTGAAAGGAAGAGTCAATCAGAGGAATTAAAGGGAGAGGGAGGGACTGGAAAGGGACTCAGAAGATGGGAAGGGAAGGTTGTTTGAAATTGGAGAAGTCAATGTTGAGTCTTCTGGGCTGTAGTCAACATTGAGTTCTCTAGTTTGAAATAACCTCCCTTCCCATCCCCTGAATACCTTCCAGCCTCTCCACCTCGGTCCCCCCCCGCCCCCCCCCCCTCACCCCCCACCTCCCACTGCCTTTCGTTCCTCTGATCGACCCTTCCTTCCAGCTACCAACTGGATTTACTCCATCGACCAACCTGTCTTCATCTATCCCTACTTCACTATGTGGCATGCTCCCGCTCCACTTTATCTGCAGCTCCCCTTACACTCACCCCAGACCTGAAGAAAGGTTATACCCAAAACGTTGACTTCTCCACCTCCTGATGCTACTGACTTGCTATGTTCTTCCAGCCTCATGCATGTCGAACTTGGATTCCAAAATTGGAAGTTTTTTTGGCCCTAATCCCCTGTAATCTGCTCATTGAATCTCATCTCTTTTCCTATTGATGTTATTGGTATTGATGTGTTCTACAATCACTGGCTGTTCACTATCCCACTTAAGAATGTCCTGTGACTGCTCAAAGACGTCCTTGACCCTCGCACCCTGGAGGTAATATACCATGCTGGAGTCTTGTTTATGATCACCGAACTCTCTCATTGTTCCCCTTATTAGAATTCCTGATTAATACTACTAATATTAAGAGCTGACTGGTGAATTTCAGAGATCGCCAGTCAACCTATGAAGAGCACCAGACAGGAGATTCCACCTCTGGAGTCAATTGACATTTCTTGGGTTGCAGCAGTCTCATGGGAAGAGAGCAGTGATGGAGCTGTGGGTGCTGATGTGGATGGGTGGGCTGTAGTAACAGATATGTGAAGGTGGGATGGAGCATGGAGGACCTCTAAGGGTGCAGCTGATTTGCGAAATGGTCCATTGCCACTCCCTTTTGTCCCGCCACTGTCTACCGCGAAATCTAGCTGGGTTATATACTTGGTGCTGGCTTTCAATCACTCTGGGTAAAGTGTCAGAAATATCAGGAAGAGGCCATTGAGCCACCAATCAATAACCTCTGAGCATAATGGTAATATTAGTGGACTATTAAGCCAGATTCTAAGGCAAATGTTCTGGGGACATAGGTTTGAATTGTATGGAATGGTAAAATTTGAATTCAATAAAAATTTGAAATAAAAAGCTAACCTAACGGTAACCATGAAACCACTGTTGAGTCTTGTAAAGCCCTATCTGGTTCACTAATGTGCTTTAGGGAAGGAAATCTGTTATCCTTAACAGGTCTGGCTTACATGCAACTCCAGAGCCACAACAATGTGGTTATCTCTTAACTGTTCTCCGGCTATTTAGGGATGGGCAATGACAACTGGCCTGATCACGTCCCACGAATACATAATTAAAAAAATGAAAATAATCATATCAAACAGCATGTCTGTTCAGCTGTTGGCAAGTAAGATACTGAGAATACTCAACCAGATTATTCTTCCAAAGTTCCAAGTAGAATGTCATTCAGTAAAAGGATTACTTAGCAAATGTTCTCCACAGCATGCTAAAAGTTACACAGATAACTATTTAAGTGTGTTATTTGGGCCTGTAGTCTTGCATTCTTGTGTTTACTGGAAGTTATATATATCAATGCATTTGGGCCCTATTCTTTGCAGACAGTAGGCACATGGGTTCACACTTTACACCTGTTACAATTCAACAATATCAGTGACAGTCATTATCTGGTTCATTTCTCAGACAATGCCTTGACCTATCAAAATCACTACTCCTGGATTAAATTTAAGTAAAGCCTGCAGTTAAATCTCAATCTTTATCTACACAATCTATGGTAATGCTTCCACCGATCAAAGTCTACTTGCTAGCCAATCATTACTCTTTTCTTATAACATTTGGTTCTCCTGTACATTGGTACTCTTGCCAATGTCCTGAGGAGTGTAAGAGAAAAAGCCTCAACAAAATAGGTCACGTTTCAGCAAACACAAGAAAATGAACCAATACAGTGTCACGTTTGTTGCATTTGGTGGATTTACCATATAAGTAGTTTAATAATGAAGATAAAGAAGAGAGTTAACCAGTTATATCATAACAGATAATAAATTAGCTAAAGAGCAAGTCTGACATATTGCACTGCATAAAGGCTGGCAAGAAGTATTAGCTCCAGAGAAATAATCTTGATACATTCAAGGATTTTCAGAAAGTGGCCATGCAATATTTGAACAGAAGAACATTAAAACAATGATTCAATGGCGTTTTTCACAAAGTTTACAATTACTTCTTCTGAATTTATTAATAGTGACATTTGAGAGAAAAAGAAATTATACCTTGTGGAATGAACCCTCATTAAGTCAAAGCAAGTGCACGAACTGATTCAAAGATATAAGCTTCCATAAGCTTTGGAAACAGATTATTTACACGATACTAGTGTCCTATAACATACGGGAGATAGATTAATAATAAATATGGAGGGAAATTTAACCAGTAGTGTCATAATACAATGTCAAAGGTCTAGACTCAATATGACACCATTAATAGATTAAGAGATCTCATGTGGTGTTGTTCACAAATAAGCTGTTATTGTACACAGACCAAATCACAGTAACAAATGCATTGAAGCAATGCCTCAACTGATAAAAATATTACCAACATTGAAAGATAATAGCTTGAGTTTTTTATTAATTTTTATTCAATTTTGTTTATTCATGAAATGTGGACATCTCTAGTTGGGCCAACTTTTGTTGTGCATTACTTGTTGCCCGTGAGAGCTTTGTGTCAAAAAGTGTGGTGCTGGAAAAGCACAGCCAGTTAGGCAGCATCCAAGGAGCAGGAGAGTCAACTTTCGAGCATAAGCTCTTCATCAGGACTGTTTCAGCAACTGCAGTCCTCACTTTTTCCTCCTTGAGAGATTGGTGGTGAACTGTCACCTTTAACCACTGCAGTCTATCTGGTGCAGGTAAACCCACAATGCTTTTGTGGAGGGACTTCCAGATTTGATTTGATGTCACATGTACCTAAGTACAGTGAAAAACTTTGTTTTTTGAGCAGTCCAGACAGATCATGGGGAAAAAAAGGACATACAGATCATAGGGTGCTTAGACAGAGCAGTGCACACAAGATTACAACTGCACAGGAGGTACGCAAAACAAGATCAACGCTAGAAAGATCAAAGTCAGAGAATCCATTCAGCAGTCTAATAACGGCAGGGAAGGAGCTGTTCTTGAACCTATTGGTGCGTGTGTTCAAGCTTCTGTATCTTCTGCCTAATGAAAGAGGTTGGAAGATAGCATTAGTCAGATGGGAGGGGTCTTTGATGATGTTGACAGACTTTCAGTGTATCACGAACTGTAAGTGGAGTCCATGGATGGGAGGTTGGCTTCAGTGATGGTCTGGGCTGTGCACATAAACTTTGATAGTTTCTTCTGGTCCTGGGCAAAGCAGTTGCTGTACCAGGCCGTTATGCACCTGGATAGTATACTTTCTATGGTGCATCTGTAAAGGTTGGTGAGGGTCCTTAAGGAAAGGCAAATTTCTGAGCTGATTGAGAAATAAGAGGCATTGTTGTGCTTCTTGGTTGTCACATCTACATGGGAAGTCTAGGATAGGTTATTGGTTATCATCACTCCTAGATACTTGATGCTCTTGACCTTCTGCGTTTATGTAAGTAGGGGTGTGTCCTCGTCCTTTCTTCCTAAAGTAATGATCAGTTCTTTTGTTTTACTGACATTGAGAGAGAGGTTATTATCATTACACCATGACACCAAGCTCTCTATCTCCTGTCAGTATTCTGACTCATCGTTGTTAGATATCTGTCCTACCATGGTGGTGTTGCCAGCAAACTTGTAGATGGTGTTCATTCAGAATTTGGCTTCACAATCATTAGTGTACAGAAAGTACAGTAGGGGGCTGAAGATACATTCTTGGGAGGCTCCAGTATTAAGGGTTATTGTGGAGGAGGTGCAGTTGTGTATATTCACATATTTTGACCCAACAACATTAAAAGAACAGCGATAATTCAGGAAAGTGAGTGATTGGAGGGGAACTTGCAAGAAATGGTATTCCCATTAATCCATCACCATTGGCCTTCTGACTGTGGGTTTGGAAGGTGCTATTTGGATGTGGTGCCTATCACTGGGCTGCTTAGTCCTGCACAGTATCAAACTTCTTGAGTTTTGTGAGAGCTGCACTCATCCAGCCAAGTGAGGAGTGTCCCATCACACTCACTGAAGATATTGATTAATGTGTGGTCATGTGATATGTGTTTTTCACAGAGGCATAGTTGAAGGATGGACAGGACAAACATCTCAGTATTTCAGGTATAAAATCGTAAAGACATGATGAGAGCTGTAAAAGAGGTGGTGTCACAATATTGTTCAAGAAGTCAATAACTTAGTAGGGAGAGATGATATCTTAGGAGGTTCCTCAAATGAGTCGAACTTAAAAACAAAAAGGAGGCAATCACTTTGCTGAGAGCATCCAATAGAGGTCCAAATAATCAGAAATACATAGGAAGATTGGTATGAAGGGAAATCTCAGAAAATGTAAAATAGTGGGGTCATAATAATGGAGGATTTCAACTTCCCCAATGTTAACTCGGATAGACAAAGTATGAAAGATTTAGAGGACGTGAAATTCTGGAGATGTTTCCAGGAGAGTTTTTCAAGTCAACACGTAGAAAATCCTACAGGACAGGGCTGGTGCTGAACTTTATTTTAGGGAACAAAGCCAGGCAAGTGGTAGATGTGGCAATGAGAGTCATACTGGTAATAGTGACCATAACTTAGAAATACTTAAGGTAATTATGGATAAGAATGAATGTGGACCAGGAATAAAGCTTTTGAATCAGGGGAAGACTGATTTTCATGAGACAAGACAGGATTTGGCCAAAATGGACGAGGAAATGTTACTTGCAGGAAAATCCATATCAAAGCAGTTAGAGACATCTAAAAGGGTGATGGTGAGAGTGTAGGGCCAACATGTTCACGTTAAAATGAAGCATAGAACCAAAAATCCAGAGAACCTTAGATGTCAAGGGATGGATTGGATAAGAAAAAGAACGAAGCTTATGGTAAATGCCAAAGGCTCAACAGCAGATGCCCGAGAGAAGTATAGAAAAGGTAGGGGCTTCATTATGAAAGGACTTAGGAGAGCAAAGAGGGGACAGAAAAAAAAAACACTGGTGGAAGGAAAAATCTCAAAGTGTTTTATTAATATGCGATGTGCAAGAAAATAACCAGGGAAAGAATAGCACCCATTAGGGACCAGCTTATTAATCTGTGTGTGGAGCTGGAAAACCCAGCTGAGGTTTAAATGAGTATTTTTCTTCTGTATTCACAATAGCAAGGATAATGTGTTTCTAGAAGTCAAAGAGGAGTCTGTGACATATTTGAACAAATTAGCATCAAGAGTCATCGAGCTATATAGCATGGAAACAGACCCTTCGGTCCAACTAGTTCACATCTACCATGTTCCCAAACTAAACTAGTCCCACCTGTCTGCATTCATTGAGTCTACAGCACAGAGAAAGGCCCTTTGGCCCATTAAGTCTGCACTGGCCAAAAACAAGTACCTAACTATTCTGGTCCCATTTTCCAGCACTTGGCCCATTGCATTGGCATTGCAAGTGCACATCTAAATATTTCTTAAATGTTATGAAGGTTTCTGCCTGTACCACCCTTTCAGAAAATGAGTTCCAGATTCCTACCATCATCTGGATGAAGATAAATTTCTTCAGATCCCACCTAAACCTCCTGCCTCTTATTAATTCTCTGTGGTCACTGATCCCTCCAACAAGGAGATACATTCCTTCCTATCTGCCCTGTCTGTGCCTGTTATGATTTATCTATTTCAATCATGTCTCTCCTTCCCTGCTCCAAGGCATAAACCCCAATCTATTCAATCTCTTTTCATAACATTAATTCTCCAGCCCAGGAAACATTATGGTAAATCTCCTCTGCACCTTTTACTTTGCAATCACATATTTCCTATAATCATAGAATCCTTACAATGTGGAAGCAGGCCATTCGGCCCATCACATCGACCCTCTGAACAGCATCCCATCCAGACCCACCCCCAACCATAGCCTTGTAACCCTCCAATTTCCATGGCTAAGCCACCTAGCCTACACCTCTTGGACACTATGGGCAACTTAGCATGGCTAATCCACCTGACCTGCATATCTTTGGACTATGGGAGGAAACCAGAGCACCCAGAGGAAACCCACGCAGACACGGGGAGAATGTGCAAACTCCACACAGACAGTTACCCGCGAGTGAAATGACACCCAGGTTCCTGGTGTTGTGAGGCAGCAGTGCTAACCATTGAGCCACTGTGCTGCTCCAAATGCATAATCAGTATTACACACAATACTCTGGCTGTGGCTTAAGCAACTTTTCATATAGTTCCAGCAAACTCCCTGCTTTATGATTAGGAAGGAGATATTAGCATTTTAATGGGATTAATCCCCAGGCTCAAATGAGTTATATTCATGGCTGCTGTGGGAGGCCAGGCTCTAATATTAATTTTCAAATCCTCTCTAGCTGTAAGAGGGGTGCCAGAAGACTGGATGAGAGCTGATGTGGTGCCTCTGTTCAAGAACGTTAGTTGAGATAAACTAGGAAACTGCAGAAAGCTGATTCTAACATCTATGAAACTATTGGGAAAACAACTTGAGAGACATATCCACTTGGAGAGGCAAAGATTAATCAATAATGGTGAGATTGGCTTTGTAAGATCAATGTTTGATGACTGGCATAGACACAGTGAACCAAAGGCCTCTTTCTTTGCCGTAAAACTCTGTGACTCTATCTTGTGCCCTGTAGATGGGTGGACAGGCTTTGTGGAGTCAGGAGGTGACTCACTCCTAACCTCTGACCTACTTTTGTAGTCATAATATTTCTATGGCTGGTTCAGTTCAATTTCTGGTCAACTGTAACCCCTAAGATGTTCATACTGGGAAATTCAACGATGGTGATGCCATTAAATGTCAAGGGACAATGGTGAGATTATCTCATTGCTGACATTTGTGTGGTACAAATGTTACTTGCCTCTTGTCAGTCAAAACCTGAATATTGTCAAGGCTTTGAGCACTAGGACTTGGACTGCTTCACTATCTGAGCAGTCAGGAATAGGGCTGAAAGTGTCCTTGTTTGAACTAAGGCAGTAATGAGGTCAGAGCTTGAGTGGTTCTGGCAGAACCCAAACTGAGTGTCCCTGAGCAGGTTATTGTTGAGCAAATGCTACCTGATAGCTTAACAGTATTTATAATATGTTAACCTACAATTGTACAAAATGTGTCAGACGCCTATATTTTGCATTACCCTCATCAAACTTATTTATTTACACAGTACAATATATTTTACATGTTTAATTATAAAGCTCTGCTTGCATTGTAGTTTTGTTTAAAGTGTTTTAGGGTAAGTGTAAGTATTTTTATTTCATATGTAGATTTGTAATTCTTGCAGAAACTGTCTTTGATGTTTCACTGGATCAGAACAATTTATCCCATCATTACATCCCCAGTGAACAGCACCTTAAACAGTTGGTTATTGAACAAGCAGCTCACACCCTTTTAATAGCAAGAACTTTCAGTGACGGAAAAAAAACTTCTTTAGCATAGGAATATTAAAAATGCAACATGTACAAAATGCTGAAAACTGAATTATTAATTCTGCATTAATTAAAACTGCACTCAAGTTCAATGTCACTATGCTTTCTCCTATAAACAATCACAATTTCAAGTCTCCTTGGAAATTTACTCTCCAACATTTAGTCAAATGAAAGCAGGATTTGAAAGTTCACTGTTATGTAAACTGCTACTCTAATCTCACATGGCTCACATCTGCTTCTCTTATTTTTAGAAAAAAACAGAAGACTGAGCACTCATTAGACAAGGCCCATTTAAATCAACAAGATGGTTTACTTCTTTTTTTGATCATTTCAATTCACTACACCACAGGAACAGGTCCTTCAGCTCACCAAACCAGCGCCAATTCATGATTCTTATTTAATCAGACTACACATTGTCCATAAGCATCGTCGGGTGGCACGGTGGCACAGTGGTTAGCACTGCTGCCTCACAGCGCCAGAGACCCGGGTTCAATTCCTGCCTCAGGCGACTGACTGTGTGGAGTTTGCATGTTCTCTGCGTGGGTTTCCTCCGGGTGCTCTGGTTTCCTCCCACACTCCAAAGATGTGCAGGGCCAGGTGAATTGGCCATGCTAAATTGCCCATAGTGTTAGTTAAGGGGTAAATGTAGGGGAATGGGTCAGTGTGGACTTGTTGGGCCAAAGGGCCTGTTTCCACACTGTACGTCTAGTCTAAAGCAGTATCTATCCCTCTGTTCGCCTCCTGTTCATGTGTCAACCAGATTTTGCCTTAGATTTTGTTAACATGGAGGCTTCCACCACTTCCTCTGGTAGTGCATTCCATCAACCTCTGTGTGAACAATTTTCTCCCCTAAACTATCCTCTTCTCACCTTGAACCTGTGTCCTCTTGTAGTTGACCTTTCCACCCTGGGAAAAACCTCTGATTATCCATCCCATCTACGCCTCTCATAATTTTGTAGACCTTCAGAAGGTCGCCACTCAGGCTCTGTTTTTCCAGTGAAAACAATCCGAGTTTATCCAATCTCTTCTCATAACTAAAACCCTCTAGGCCAGGCAACATCCTAGTAAACCTTCTCTGCATCCTCTCCAAATCATCCACGTCCTTCTGGTCGAGTGGCAATATGAACGCAATATTCCAAATGGGGCCTAATTAACATTTTGCACACCTGTAACATAACATGCCAATTTTCATATTCAATGCCCCGGCCAATGAAGGCAAACATGCTGAATGGCTTCTTGACCACTTCACCCACCTGCATTGACACTTGCAGGGACCTGTGGACCTGTACACCAGATCCTCCGTATTTCAATGCTCTCATGGATTTTGTCACTTATTGTTTAATTTGCGCCTAAACTTGATCTTCCAAAATGCATCACGTTGCATTTGTCTGAAGTAAATGTCATCTGCCATTTCTTTTCCTAAATCTACAATCTATCTATATCCTGCTGTATCTTTTGACAATCCTCCTCACCATCTGCAACTGCGCCATGTTTGGTGTCATCCACAAACTACCTACAGTTTCCTCCAGATTATTTATGTATGTTACAAACAACAAAATTCCCAGCAGTGATCCCTATGGAGCACCACTAGTTACTGATCTCCATTCTGAAAAGTACCTTTCCACCACTAATCTCTGTCTTCTATGACCAAGCCAGTTTTGTATTATCTAGCCTGCTCACCCTGGATCCTAAGAGACTCTACCTTCCATACCAGCTTGCCATGAGGTACCTTATCCAATACCTTACTAAAGTTGATGTAGACAACATCCACCGCCCTTCCCTTATCAATCATTCTTGTCACCTCTTCAAAAAACTCATGCTGTTGATCACGAACAAATGTGAATAAATCCTGTCTCTCCAACAGCTTCCCCACCATTGACATCAGGTTCACCAGCCTGTAATTACCTGGATTATCTCTGTTTCCTTTCTTAAACAAAGGAACACCATTGGCCATTCTCTAGTATTCTGGAGCCTCACCTGAGGCCAAAGAAGATGCCTCCAGTATCCTGCGATAGATCCTGTCTGGCCCTGGGGACCTGTATATCATAATGTACATTAAGACATCCAATACTTCTTCCTTCATAATTTTGACCTGCTCATGTGTCTTCATTCATCATTCCCTAACCTCAAGATCCTTCATGTCCCTCTCTTTCGTGAATACTGATCTAAAGTACTAACTAAGGATACAACCCAATTTTGGGATTCTCCTTAGCCCTGCTGGCCAAGGACATTTCATAGCTCCGTTTAGCACTCCTAACTCCCTGTTTGAGCTTGATTTTATTCTTCAAAGACTTTGGTTGTTTTTTGTTGCCGCGACCTTCAGTATGCTTCCTTTTGTTTAGATTAAGCTAATAGTTCCCGCTGTCATCCAAGGTTTCTGAATCCTGCCATTCTTGTCCTTCATTTTCATAGAAACACGCCTGTCCTGCACTCTAATCAACTGCTATTTAAAAGATTCCCACATGTCAGATATGGATTTACCTTCAAACAGTTGCTCCCAATCCACATTCTCCAATTCTTGCCTAATTCAGTCATAGTTGGCCTCCACCCCAATTTAACACCTTCACCTGAGGTCCACTCCTGTCCTTATCCATAAGTATCTGAAAATTTAAGGATTGATGGTCACTATTTGCAAAATGCTCCCCCACTGAATCTTTGACCACCTAGCCAGGCTCATTTCCCAATACCAGGTCGAGTATGGGCCCTCCCTCTTTGGATTATCCACATTTGTTTCAAAAAAACTGTCATGAACATGTCTAATGAATTGATCGCCATCCAAACCCCCAGCATTAAGGGAATCCCAGTCAATATAGGGGAAGTTAAAATCACCCACCACAAAAACTCTGTAATTTTCACATCTTTCCAGAATCTGATAACACCTTTTCCTCTATCTCCTGTTGGCAGCAGGAGATCTGTAGTAGATTCCCAGCATTGTGATTGCAGCCTTCCTATTCCTGAGCTCTACCCATAATGCCTCACTACAAGATCGCTCCAGGGTGTCCTTCCTGAACACAGGGCTATGATATTCTCCCTAGTATGGAGGATGTAATGTAACTAGTAATGCAACTCAGTCACTTCTTTTACTTCCTGTCCTGTCTTGCCATAAACATTGATACCCCAGAACATTAAGCTGCCTGTCCTTCTTTGAATCATGTCTCTGTGGTAGCAACAACATCATTATTGCATAGAGTCATAGAGATGCACAGCTCAGAAACATACCTTTCAATCTAACTCGTCCATTCCGACCTAATATTCTAACTAAATCTAGTCCCATTTGCCGGCACTTATCCTTCTAAACCCTTCATATTCATATACAGATCCAGATGTTATGATTGCACCAGCCTCCACCACTTCATCCGACAGCTCATTCCATACACATACTACCCTCTGCATGAAAGAATTGCCGTTCAGGTTCCTTTTATATCTTTCCCCTCTCACCCTAAACCTATGCCCTCTAGTTCTAGACTTCCCCCACCCCAGGGAAAAGACCCTGCCAATTACCCTATTGATGCCCCTATGATTTTAGTAATCTCTATAAGGTCACCCCTCAGCCTCCGATGCTCCAGGGAAAACAGTCCCGGCCTATTCAGCTTCTCCCTATAGCTCAAATCCTCCAACCCTGATGATATCATTGTAAATCTCTTCTGAACCCTTTCACATTTCACAACATGCTTCCTGTCGAAGAGAGACCAGACTTGCTTGCAATTTTCCAAAAATGCCCTAACCAATGTCCTGTACAGCCACAATATGGCCTTCCAACTCATACTCAATGCTCTGACAAATAAAGGAAAGTATACCAAACGCCTTCTTCACTATCCTATCTACCTGCCGACTCCACTTTCAAGGAGCTATGAACCTGCACTCCTAGGACTCTTTGTTCAGCAACATTCCCCAGGATCTTCTCATTAAGTGCATTAATCTAGGTTCTGAATTCATCTGTCTTATCTATTATACTTCATGCCGCTGAACTCAGCAATCTCTGCCAGACTGCTTTTCCTCTTGGCGATATTTGCCTTAGACTCAAGCTCTTCCCCTGTCTCTATACTTATTCACCTGCCAATCCCCTGACACACTAGTTTAAACCCTCCTGATTGGCAGTATAGAGCCTCCTGCCGGTATATTGGCGCCCATCCTTCCTGTTCAGGCCACACTTTTCCTGGAAGACATCCTAAAGATGCAAACATCTGAAGCCCTCTCACCTACCCCAGTTCTTTAGCCACATGATAATTGTAGTTGAGAGTGTGGTGCTGGAAAAACACAGCAGTTCAGGCAGCATCCAAGGAGCAGTAGAATTGATGTTTCGAACCAGAGTCCTTCCTCAGGATGAAGGGCTTTTGCCCAAAATGTCGATTCTCCTGTCCCTCGGATCTGCCTGACCTGCTGTGCTTTTCCAGCACAACGCTCTTGATTCTAATCTCCAGCATCTGCAGTCCCCACTTTCGCCGATACGATAATTGTACTCTGTCCTTAGTCTTAGTAACACAAGGTTAAGGGAGTAATCCTGAGATGACTACTTTAGAGGTCTTACTTTTTAGTTTAGGACTTAACTCTCTGAATTGTCATTGTAGGACCATGTCACTCTTACTACCTGTGTCATTTGTGCCAATCTGGACAATGACTTTTGTCTGTTTATGCTCCAATTTCAGGATGCTCTGTGTCCACTCAGAGACATCCTTGACCCCAGCACCATGGAGGCAACATACCATTCTGGAAGCATCTATTTGTGCCCCCAAGTCTTGAATCTCCAATTATGATTGTTCTTATACTTTGTCCCTCCCCTCTGTACAGCAGGGCAAGTCATGGTACCACCGCTCTGGCTGTCACCTGATGGGCCATCCCCTCATCAGTATCCCAAGCAGAATCCAATACGGACATCTGCAGGAGACTCCTGTACAGACTGGATTAGTGGTGCTGGAAGAGCACAGCAGTTCAGGCAGCATCCAACGAGCAGCGAAATCGACGTTTCGGGCAAAAGCCCTTCATCAGGAATAAAGGCCTGAAGCATGGAGAGATAACTCGAGGAGGGTGGGGGTGGGGAGAGAGTAGCATAGAGTACAATGGGTGAGTGGGGGAGGAGATGAAGGTGATAGGTCAAGGAGGAGAGGGTGGAGTGGATAGGTGGAAAAGAAGATAGGCAGGTCGGACAAGTCCGGACAAGTCAAGGAGACAGTTACTGAGCTGGAAGTTTGAAACTAGGATGAGGTGGGGGAAGGGGAAATGAGGAAGCTGTTGAAGTCCACATTGATGCCCTGGGGTTGAAGTTTACCTTGTTGATTTTTACCTTATCCTGTACAGACTGCCTACTCCGTCTAACAGTCACCCATCTATCTTCCTGTACTTTGGGTATAACCATGTTTCTATGGCTTCTGTCTATGGTGCTGCTATAGGTGTGCTCCTTAGTGTCTCAAACTGCAGCTCAAGCTAATCCATTTGTTTGGTGTGCTGAAGCTGGGTACACTTCCTGCCGATGTAATTCTCAAGGATGCTCTCAGTGTCCATGATTGACCACATCTCTCAGATGAAACACAAAACCCCATCAACTGACATGACTAACCCTCTACTGGCTACTCACGTCAGTTGATTGGGTTCTATGTTCTGCCTGTCAGATTGGTTAGTCATGGGTGCTGAGGGCGTATATTGCATGAACAGAATAGTGAACAGGTTTTTCTCCATTTTGTAATGGTTTGCACCACTTAGAAAATAACAAAGTAAGTCTCAATTCCACAAGTGCTGTTTCTCTTGAATCCAGTTGCCATAAACCAAGAAAAGAGTAGGGTTTTTTTTAAATGATTTACTAACTTCCCAGCCTGTTTCTTTCTGTCCTTACATAATTGGACAGGACGCCAAAACTCAAACCCTGAATTTTCATCTGTCTTCCATGATGTGAATTTATTAGTTGAGCTGCCAATTATAGAACCATACGATACCAAAAAGGCCCTTCGGCCCATCAAGACCATTCTGGCACAAAAAGCTATTTAAATTTATAATACTTCCACACTCCAGCGCTTGGCCTATGGCCTTGAAAATTATGACATTTAAAATTCTCACCCAAGTACATATCAAAGGTTGTGCAGATTCCCACCTCAACTATACTACCAAGGATTGCATTTGAAATTTCCACCACCATCCGTGTGTAAAAGATTTTCCTAAAGTTCCCTCTAAACCTCCTGTCTTTCACCATAAAATGTTGCTTTCCCACCTTGCTACTGGCCTTCACCCAAGGGGAACAGCTGCTTGCTATTCACCCTGTCCATGCCCCTCATAACTTTATACATCTCTATGTGGCCTGCTCTCAGCTTTCTCTGTTCTGAAGAAAACAAACTAAGCTATTTAACTTTTCTTCATTGCTAAACTACTCCATCCCAGGCAACATCCTGGTGAATCTTCCCTACAACCCTTCCAGTGCAATCACATCTTTCCCATTGTGTGGTGAACAGGACTACACACAGTAGTCCAGCTGCGTCCCAAACAAAATCATGTACAGATGTAGCATAACCAGTTTACTCTTATGATGTGTCAGATAAGGTAAGTGCCAGTATGCCATTATAACCATCCTGAAACCTGTCCTGCTGCCTTCAGAGATCTGTGGACAAGGGCTATTCCATGGAGGTTCCTAGTTTCCTGTCATTCATTGGGTACTCTCTTGTTGAAAGTGCATCGCCACATGCTTATCAGTAATAAATTCCATCCATCACTGATCTGCCCATTTGACCATATCCTCTTGTAAACTTTGATCTTCTTCCTTAGTAACAGAGTAATTCAAGGATCTCAAAACTATTAAAACGCATGTTGAATCACATGAGCTCCCAAGTGAACTTTCTCAATGGGAATGTGGACAGTTGAACACCATAATAAGATGAACCTATTTAAATTAACAAGATTTCATTCTCATGAAACATGAAGGGTATCAATTAGTGATTTGATTAGAGTTGTAAAACTGCCTCAACAATTGAAGGAGGAGAACTGAAAATTCAATTAAGGAAGTAAGTTTTTTTAAAAAGTATTGAAATAAAGAGTGGCCTATCTCGGAGATGGCGTACCTGCAAAAGATTTACTGAGGATCAGGTTGAAAACTTACACTATATATCCACAAACGTGGCCTTTGAAGTTAGTGACTGCTGGTACAAGATTGCCCCCCACCCACCCCTAATACAGCTGGCCATCACTGTCCTGACAGCTACACTGGATCACTACTTTGATGCAGCTTGCTTTCTTACGGATTGGTGTGGGTCTGACTCAGTATTCAAGATGTCGGCCAGCATACTTCATCCAAAAGAGAAAACCTAGCCTATAAACGAGAATCAAACATTTCCAGTTCTTTGTGATTATTTGGGGAAAATGCCTGCCATTCATTTGATACCAGTATCACTGAAGTCTTGGTTTTATCATCTTACAGCTGAGAAGTTAAAAGTAGTTGCCACAGCACATCTTTCTCTCCCTCAAACACGTAACTGGGACACAGATTGCAAACAGATAATTATGTTCCACAAGGTTAGAAGTTGTGATGGAAAGCAAGTCTGTTTTCTGACACTAGGGATGGCAGATCTGGCTTCAATTGATGTATTTTCCTGCATTGTTTGGAAGCCATTCAAGGTGGAAAGGAATATTAAATTGAAAACCAAAATCAAGCTTTCAAACAGCCATTATATGTATTGCATTGGTTCTTAGTGTGCTTAGTTTATGATTAAAATGAACAAAACATGAAGTGTTATCTGAGACTTTCAACCAACTACAGAAAAATGAACAACTGCACATGCTGGAGATCTGAAATGAAAACAAAGTGCTGGAGAAACTCAGTCCAAAAGCATTTGTGGGGGAAGGAACAATCAACAGAGTTCTGCTCTTCAGAAGCAGATAAAAAGCATTTGTATTTCCAGTATTGACAAAATTAATACGGGTGAAAAGGAGGAGGATAGCAGAATAAAAACAACAAAAAAAAAGAGTAGACATCTTAAATTCACCATTTCTAGTCTGGGCACAGGAAGCCCAGTGCTATTCTCCCTTCACAGAAAATAGGTCAGTTCTGTTTGTCTTGGCTTTTCTTCTGCAAAACCTGGAACAGCTAGATTGACTTTAGATGGAACAAGACGAGACAAGGAGGTTAATCTATTTTCTTTTGATTTGTGCATAGATACCATACAAAGCAACCAAATACAAAGTCTACCATTGAATTGAAGGATGGCACAACAAAACATTCCACCACCTTTAAAAATTATTGCAAGGCTGAATTTCCAATCATTGCCCTTGTGGTTCTTTAGCCTCCTATTGTTACCATGGTGGACCTTGAAAGTGAGTGTCAGGTGTTATGCATTGATGAGCTATCTACACAATTGAGCTCCATCAAGCAATTACCATTCATGTACATCCAGCTTCCAGCAGGGGGTGCCAGATAGCAATAACCCTAACCCATTATTTTCTACTCCTGGCATGCTGGGGTAACAATGGACCCCTTGCTAATACAGTACTTGACAGAAATCTGCTTGGGCTGAGCCTTTGGCAACTGAACCATTTGAACAGTTTAACCATACGGTGTTTAAAAAGACAGAAATAGAAAACAACAAGTGCAAAAATTCAATAGTAAAACATTTTTATTTTACACGAACAGCTAAACAAAAAATGAAACCATACAGGACATGTCTCCTTAACAAAATCTACAAAGATAATTACAGCACAGAACAAAAACAAAAAGATCTGTACATGGTCAAGGAAAAAAAACCTTACAAAAAACATTAAATATTGCACTTGGTTTCTAGAACATTTTGGATTTTAAAATATTTATTCCTAATTATTACATCAGGAATCTAAATTGAATACTGGACTAAAGTCCTCTTTTTCTTACCTTAGGGATTGATCAATATCTAAGAAATATATATTTGAAAAGGAATATATGTTTAAAAATGAGCATTCTCACACCAAGTCAGTTTCAGCAAATACATCCACACCTGAAGTATTGCGAACTCCATTTGATTGACTGCACCTAAGGTCTTGAAAACAAAGAAAACTAACAACATTCGTAATGGCCAGCCATCTTTGGCCAAATGACAGGTGCAGAGTAATATTGATCCATCCCTTTTCAATTTTTTTTTGTAATTTTTCTTGTATGGAATCAGGTTTCATACCTGTTGTAGGCATAAGCAATTGTTGATCCCTAGTTTTGAAAAACAAAAAGAAATTAAGGTTGCCCAAATGGAAACATCAAATGCCCTATAATGCCAACTACCCCACAAAATAATTTGTAAATTGGGGTGCTCGCAAATGTTGTGACCCTCAATACCCCCCCTGCACAATGTAGCAGAACAATACACAGCAGAAATACCACAGTCAAACCTTTCCCACATCTATCCCATGTTTGTGCTGCACTTGTGTCAATACAGAATAGCAAGTCAGTTGAATTTGTATTCTTTACAAAAAGGCCACTGGCGGAATAAGACCACTTGTACTCAATCCTACGACTGATCGAATTGGAAGAGTTTGACTTTCTTTTGCAACAAAAATGCCCATTATTGGTTCTAAAAGTTTCAACCTTGGTGAAACAAAGTAGCATCTAATACTAAACAAAGTGTTTAGGTTCTTCAGACTTTCATATAATCCAGAATTGCTTAGGTTTTGTTTAGTAAAAATAGGTTGACCAAAATCTTGGCCCACTTCACTGGGAACAGGAGAACAAAATACGGAAGGGTTATAAAGTAATGCTTCATTGTTGACAGAAAATATTATGGTCAAATGCATTATGAGAAGAGAAAAAGGAATTCAAAAATTCATCCATATTTTGCAATGTCCCTTGGTTTAACAGTGCAATTTAATGAAAACACATTTTAAAAAAAAGAAAATACCAACAATTTGGCAAGTGACAAATTCACCTGAGATTTGAGTGTTTTAGGCAGTCTGAAACACAAAACTACTCTGTATATAGTAGAAATGCAACAACTAGGAGTAACAACAAAGTACAGTCTCCCGTCAATAGAAAATTAACCTAGAATCTTCTCTGTAGCCTTATTCCAGGTCTTTGATCAGTTGCTATTCTACTACAATAGGCTGCAAAAGAACAAACAGCAACAAATATTGGCTTGAAGGCATTTGATGTTTTAAAAGAAGCCACAAGTAGGTTGGTGTTGCAAGGCCTGTCCGAGAAGACAATACTGAGCACGTGCAAAGCAGGTACAGTCCAGGCTACATAACATCAGTGCATTGTCAGTTTTGTACACTGCTGACTTGATCTTTAAACTGTGCAGACCCCAGACCAAAATAAAACTTAACTTGGAAGTCTGTGGCCTGCAATTCACCACAACCAAAAATAAAAACAAAACAGCCATTATCAAGACTGAATGGAATATGAAGCGCAACACAAGCACTGAATAATATGTGCAAATTTCTGTGAAGTTCGAGAACCCCAGGAGAATGGTATGAATGTCATAACAGACTGTAGCCACTGTCCACTTCAGCTGCTTCTTGTCTATGCCACGTGAAAAAGTTACGATTTCCTTCGGCATCTTCAGCAGCTTTTTGTCACAGGCCACAGCTTTTCGGTTTTATTAGCACAGGTTGTGTCTGTCTAGCCACTGTTATAAAACATCACAGATTTTCTCTTTGCGTTGAGTTTTCTGTCTTCAACAGTGCAGTAATGCATTTTAAAACCATCATATAAAGAACAGGCTTGATAGCCGCACAAAGCCCCTCAGCGGGAGGAACAACAAGGGTTTGCTTCTCTATTCTGATTTGCCTGATCAGGATTAGGATCAATCTGGAAAATAAATTAGAAAAATAACTCAATGAGAAAAATCATTGGAGAGATTCCCACTGCACAAATGCTCTCAACAGGCAAGACATTCAGCTCACCATAACATACGGTGGTGATTACTTGATAAGTTTATTTGTATTTACGATAATGCAATTCGACTGATCAGATTTGACCTCTGCTCTATGTCTCAACCCAGGGGGTGCCAGCCTTGAGAAATTAACTCTTCCAAAAAGCCTGCACAGGCACAATGGGCAGAGAGGTCTCCTTCTGTGCTGCATGATTCTAACTTCCTACAATAACCACCAGTCATTTACAAGCAAATTTCTTTGTCATACTAACAACTGACATAATTTCATTTTCGGGTTTGTTTCTGCATGCATTCAAGCTGATGTGCTCGACTTGATTCTGCGAAATTCTCTGTGCAAAATTGCCCAACACACAATAGCGAGGAGCTAACAAATCTATTATAGAGGAGAATTTGATTATTATATGTTTTTTTTTGTGACTAGCTTTTTGAAAGAGCTACTCCAACTAAATGGTTAAGTTGCCATAATCCCAGAGAACCACAGGGCTGCCTGCTCTCTTCATTAGAGAGAGTTGACTGGCTGTGGTTTAACCAGAGGGTCACCACACCTCAGGCATGGGACAAGGTTGAGAAGGCAGGACCCTTCATGGTAACCTCGGTTAGGTGCCTGAACTGATGCTGCTGCTGTCACCTCTATATCACAAACCAGCTGTTCAGCCAACTGTGCTAACCAAAGTCCCACTCCAACTATAGAGTATTGCAGTACATAAAAGGGATGAGACAACCAGTTGCATGCTTGCTGTGAATAGCCTCAAGTGCACACAGATTCTGGGAGTTGTTGCCCAGTGTGTCAATGATGTATTCTTATTGGTGTCTTTTTACATGAAACTCAGGGTACAGATTTCAGTCAGGAACAAGCTTGTGCAAATGTCTTTTGGTATTTAGAATAACCAAAATCTAGTTTGGTGATGGTTCAGCTTGCTCAATTTCATATGCCCTACTCAAGATCTTCTATGATGTTAATTCTGTTCACTCAAGCTCCAAGTAACAAATCTTTCAAGAAAGCTCTTACCTCTGAATACACAGGTGGAGGTTGGTACCTAAATTCCTGGATGTAGGCAAACAATGGTCCCTCAAAAACTCTTTCTAACTCATCCCGTACTGCTGTGGTCGCCAGGTTATTCCGTCGCTGCTGCTCAGACACTATTTCTGCATAGCTAGGTGGAGCTAAAACAAAAATATAATAATGCATTATTAATTTAAGTTAGAATTGAGGAACATTTCCACTGCATTTGATCACATTATCTTTCTACTTTGTGTGCCTGGAACACAGCAGGAATTTAGTGAAACATATCAGTGCTCTGTTTTTGGCTGCTGTTCTATTTTTTGATCTTCTTCCTCTTAAGACATTGCCCCTTGCTGGTATACAGTTCCACGATTATTGGTTACTCACTGGCATTTTGCCCAAGATATAACTCTTCACATGACAGCACAGACGTTGGATACCAATAAGCTCCACAATGTGGAAGATCTTGGCATTTCTTTGCGGCATGAAAGACAAATGAATGGAACATTTGACAAAGGTGCCCAGACCAAACAGGAGTGCTAATGATTTGAGATGTGAAGTTAGTATAAATGATGTGTTTAAAAGAAGAAAATAGGACTATTCTGCTGAGAGAAAGACCATCAAGACATGGGAGGAGGACAGAGAAATTGTAATCAAATTGTTATCCTCTGAAGTTGCTGAATTCAATGTTGAGTCCTGAAAGCTGTCAAGTGCTGAAGTAGAAAATGAGATGTTGTTCCTGGAGCCTGTGTTGATCTGTACTGGAATACTGCAGCAGGTGCAGGATGGAAATGTTAGCATGAGATGGTTTAGTGAAGTAGCAAACAATTGGAAAGGGAGGGTCATTCCTTGGACAGCAGAGGTTTTCTGCAAAGCAGTTACCTAGTCTGCACCTGGTCTCACCAATACAAAGGACACCACATTGTGAACAGCAGATATTGTGGACTAGATTGAGAGAGAGGTACAAGTTAAATGCTGCTGTAGCTGGAAAGGGTGTTTGGGGTCTTTGACAGTGAGGAGGAAGGTAAGTGTTACACCTTCTGCAACTGTAATGTTGGAATCTGCCTCAGTCTCTGAAGCAAAGTGAATTCAGTAAACTATGACGTCCACAGTAAGACACCTCAGTGCCATCAGCTTGTCTGTGCAGAATAAATTTTGGAAACAATCAATTTCATACAATGGCTTATCCTTCTTTTTTTCAAAGTTTCATTATTATTTGGCCAAAAGACTTTAAATATAGCACTCGGCAGAGTTTTCATTTTTTGTTTCTCCTCACCAACCCATATGATTTTGTTTTAGGCCTGGTAGATTATATGTGCAACATAAACTTGGAATACTGTGTGCAATTCTGGTCTCCCTCCTACAGGAAGGACTTTGTGAAACTTGAAAGGGATTTACAAGGATGTTGCCAGGGTGAGAGGGTTGAGCTATTGGGTGGGACTGGATAGGTTGGGGCGGTTTTCTCTGGAGTGTCGAAGGTTGAGGGGATTATAAAATCATGAGGGGCATGGATAGGATAAATAGACAAAGGTCTTTTCCCTAGGGTGGGAGAGTCCAGAACTAGAGGGCGTAGGTTTAGGGGGAAGAGGGGAAAATATAAATGGGACTTAAGGGGCAATCTTTTCATGCAGAGAGTGGTGCGTGTATCGAATGAGCTGCCAGAGGAAGTGGTGGAGGCTGGTACAATTGCAACAGTTAAAAAGCATCTGGATGGGTATATGAATAGG
Organism: Chiloscyllium punctatum; assembly: GCF_047496795.1. NCBI lineage: Eukaryota > Metazoa > Chordata > Chondrichthyes > Orectolobiformes > Hemiscylliidae > Chiloscyllium > Chiloscyllium punctatum. Next base: position 57,150,436 of record NC_092740.1, read on the forward strand.
AAGATAGAGGGATATGGGCCAAATGTTGGCAAATGGGGCTAGATTAATTTCGGATATCTGGGCGGCAGCGGTGAGTTGGAGCGAAGGGTCTGTTTCTGTGCTATACATCTCTATGACTTTATGATATCTATTTGCGTAACCTAAACCATTTGCATGGTTTCTCATCTTTGTTTTTGATAGTAAATCAGTTATTTGTTGTTAAGTAAAGAAATCTGGCTGACTTGTTCTTAATACTGAGCTTGAAACAAATCAGACTTAGAAATTGGCCAGAAGAGTGGGACTAGAAAAAGGAAACAGTGCATCTCTTCCAACCTCAGTCATAACACATCAGAACAGAGGTGATAAAAACAACAGAATGGAAGAATAGAATAGAGATCTTACAGGAGGCAGAGTGTGAGGGAGTCTCACTGAGTTGCTGGGGAGTCAGCGAGCTTATAACGAATTAGTTGAACAAAAGGAACAGGCCATTCAGCTCCTCAAGCCTGCCCCACCATCCTATACAGTCATGGCTGATCTACCCCAATCCTCAATTCCTCTTCTTGTGCCAGCTTTTCGTAGCTCCCCTGATAATCAAAAAAAAATGTACTCACCACCTCTTCAAATACTAGTGGGGATATAGCCTCCACCGTGGGCGGCACGGTGGCACAGTGGTTAGCACTGCTGCCTCACAGCGCCGGAGACCCGGGTTCATTTCCCGCCTCAGGCGACTGACTGTGTGGAGTTTGCACGTTCTCCCCGTGTCTGCGTGGGTTTCCTCCGGGTGCTCCGGTTTCCTCCCACATTCCAAAAATGTGCAGGTCAGGTGAATTGGCCATGCTAGATTGCCCGTGGTGTTAGGTAAGGGGTAGATGTAGATGTAGGGGTATGGGTGGGTTACGCTTCGGCGGGGCGGTGTGGACTTGTTGGGCCGAAGGGCCTGTTTCCACACTGTAAGTAATCTAAAAAAAAACTCTCCGAAGGGAATTCCAGACAGTCACTACCCTCAGAAGAAATACCTTCATAGCGGTTTTAAATGAATACCCTTTATTCTGAAACCTTGTTCCAGATTCTCCCACTTGTGGAAACAGCATCTCAACATCTACCATGACAAGCCCCCTCAGAATCTTGTACTTTTCAATAAGATCATTTCTTAGTCTTTCGTGTAAACTTTAACCTCTTTAGCCATTCTTGATAAATCAATCCTTTTAGCCCAAAAATCAGCCTGGTGCATCTTTTTGAATTGCCTCCAATGTCAGTACATCTTCTTTAAAAAAAAATACAGGGACCAAAACTGTACACAGTACTCCAGTTGCAGCCTCACCAACAACCTGTACAGTTGTAACAAGGTTCCCCTGTTTCTAAACTCCAATCTCTTGGTAACAAAGGCCACAATTCATATTTGCCTTAAATCCTTGATGCACCAGGATGCTAACGTTTTTTTTTTCAGACACAAGAACGCCCAGATTCCACTGTGCTGCACATTTTTGAAGTCTATCCCCAATTAAGTAATAGTCGGCCTTTTGATTCTTCCAACAAAACTGAAAGATTTCATTATCCTGAACTCCACCTGCCATTAGAACACTTGAGTGAGATGGTTTCTCCAAGTGTAGCGTGAGCCAAGTCCATGGCACCATGGAGTGGGAAGAGCAGAGAGCAATAGTAGCAGATGATGAGACAGGGAGAGGAACAGAAAACCACTTCTGTGGTTGTCAGATGTTAATCCTTAGTGCCAGCATCACAGATATCACAGACTGGCTACAGGACATTTAGAAGAAAGCTAGAGGACACGCTCCATACTCAGCACCAACCATAGAAACAGAAAGTTGGAGCTGGTTCTGAATATAGAGGTTAGGGATCTGGGAGAAACGCTGAAAAATAGGATCTCAAAAACGTAGCCATCTGCAGATTGCTGCAGTTGGAATATGCTAAAAATTCAAAGAATGTCAATAAGTATATGGCTAGAGAGATTGAGCAGGAGGGACAGCTTTAAATCTCTATGGTTTGGGATTGTTTGTAATGGTGAGACCTACAAGCCAGATTGGGTTGTACATCAAGTTGTTATGGACAAATATACCTCCCAAGGGGTCTTAACTAGGCTGCTTCCAAAGATTTGAATTCACTTGGCAAACGAATATGAACCAGAGAGTAGGGTCATAGAAAGCAAAGCCAAATTGGAAATGAAGTTGCAACTAAATTAATTCAAGAGCTGTGGCTGGAATGTAGAGGATATGAAGTGTAGATAGATTTGTAATCAGAAAGAGAATTCAAGTGTTACTGGGATAAGGTGGAGCAGATTTGATTGGTCAAATGGCCTACTTCTGCTCTCATGTCTTATCATCATACAAGGATAACAAGGAGGGACTTAGGCAGTGCCAAATGGTGTGCAGTTCGAATACAGTAAGGCAGATGAACTGACAGCATAAACTGACACAAAGTTGTCCAAATGTTACAGCTATGACTGAGCTAGGACAATAAAAAATGACCAGGAATGGCTGAATTTATGGTTATAGAGTTTTCAGACAAGCTAGAGAAAGATAAAGGAAAAAAGAGACATGAGTAAGGGAAAAGACATGAAAGAAAGGCACTATTACAAATAATTACTGGGACTTCAGTACACAGGTAGACTGAGAAAAATCATGTTAGTAGCGAATCCCAAGAAAAAGAATTCCTGGAATGTCTCCAAAGATGGATTTTTGAAACAGCTTGTGCTTGACCCCACTCAAACAGATAATTGTGGATTTGGTCATGTGTAATGAGGCAGACTTGATTAGGGAGCTTTAAGGCGAAGTCACCCCTTGGTGACAGTGACCATTATGTAATCGAATTCGTCTGACGGTTTAAGAGGGAATCAGATGTAATGGTATTACAATTGAGTAAATGTAACTACAAAGACATGAGAGAGAAGCTGGCCAAAGTTCATTGGAAGGGGACCCTACAGGGAAGACGGTATAGCAGCAATGGCAGGAGAATCTGGGGATAATTAGGGAGGCACAGCAGAATTCACCTAAGAAGAGGAAACATGCTAAGTGGAGAGCAAAGCAACCAAAGCTGACAAGGCAGGTCAAGGACAACAAAAGCAAAAGTAGCAGCATACAATGTGGTGAAGAATGGTGTGAAACCAGAGGATTGGGAAGGCTTTAAAAATGAGAAGAGCCCAACTAAAACAAAGGGAGAAGATGAAATATTTGGGCAAAGTAGGTGGTAATATAAAAAGAAGATTGCAAGAGGTTTTGTTTTTAAGATATTTATAATAGGTAAGACAGAAGGAAGAGTGGACATTGGACCACTGGAAAGTGAGGCTGGAAAATAGTAATGGGGACCAAAGTATTGGCAGATGAACTGAACAGACATTTTGCATCAGTCACATAGTAAAGACATCAGTAACATATCAGAACTTCAAGAGAATCAGGGGGCAGAGGTGAGTGGAGTGGCTGGAGAGATGGAGCACATTGGTAAGGAGTAGATGCTGGGAAAGCAGAAAGGGCTAAAAGGTGGATAAATCACCCAGATCAGATGGACTACACCCTAGAGTTCTGAAGGCAATAGCTGAAGAGCTTGTGCAGTCCCCTCTTTAAAAAGGCAAGGAGGCAAAAGACAGAAAATTATAGCCTGGTTAGCCTGATCTCAACCATTTGTAAGATTTAAGAGTCCATTATTAAAGGATGAGATTACAGAGTGCATGATAAAATGGGACTGTGTCAGCATGGCTTTGTCAAGAGAAAGTCATGCCTTACAAGTCTGTTAGAATTCTTTGAGGAACTAATGATCAAGTCAGACAAAGGAGAGCCAATGGATGTGGTCTATCTAGATTTTCAGAAATGTTGTGTCATGGTATAGCACAGGAGGCTGCCAAATTAGATAGCCCATGGTGTTAGGGGCAAGGCACTGGCATGGATAGAGGATTGGCTGACTGGCAGCAGGCAGACATTAGGAATAAAGAGGCCTTTTTCAGGATAACAGCTGATGATTAATGGAGCTTCACAGGGGTCAGTGTTGGAACCACATTGTAAATGTATGACATGAATAATCTGGATGAAGGAACTGAGAGAATTGTTCCTAAGTTTGCAGATAGGTGGAGGAGCAAGTAGTACTGAAGAAGAGGGGAGGCTGTAACAGGAGTGGACAACGAAGTGGACAAAGCTTTGACAAGGGGTCAGTTAGACTCAAAACATCAGCTCTTTTCTCTCCTTACAGATGCTGCCAGACCTGCTGAGATTTTCCAGCATTTTCTCTTTTGGTTACAAAGAAGTGTTAGATGGATATAATGTGGGAAAGTGTGAGGTTACACACCTTGGTGGGAAGGATAGAGGCAAACACTGTTTTTGAAATGGGTAAAAGCTTCAGAAATCTGCAGCACAAAGGAATGTAGGAGTCAATGTTCAGGATTCTCCTGGAGGCAGGGTTGGGCGGCAATGCAAATAGAAGTATTCATTTCAAGAGGGCGAGAATATAAAAAACAGGGTTCTACTGCAGAGGCTGCATAAGGCTCTGGTCAGACCACATTTCAATGCTGTGAACAATGTGGGCCTGTGGGAAGAATCTATTGGTCTTGGAGGGGCCGCAAAAGAGGTTCACAAGAATGTTCCCAGGAGTTGGAAGTCCATGTTGCAGCTGTACAGGACATTGGTTAGGCCACTTTTGTGCGCAATTCTGGTCGCCCTCTTACAGGAAGGATGATGTTGTGAAACTTGAAAGGGTTCAGAAAAGACTTACAATGATGATGCCAGGGTTGGAAGGTTTGAGTTGTAGGGATAGGCTGAATAGGCTGGGGCTGTTTTCCCTGGAACGTCGGAGGCAGAGGGGTTTGTAAAATCATGAGGGGCATGGATAGGGTAAATAGACAAGGTATTTTTCTTGGGGTGAGGGAGTTCAGAACAAGAGGGAATAGATTTAAGCTGAGAGGGGAAAGGTTTAAAAAGAGACCTAAGGGACAATTTTTTTCACACAGAAGGTGGTGTGTGTATGTAATGAGTTGCCAGAGGAATTGATGGAGTCTGGTACAATCGCAAAATTTAAAAGGCATCTGGATAGGTACATGAAGAGGATGTATTTAGAAGGATATGGGCCAAGTGCTGGCAAACTGGATGAGATTAATTTAGGGTATCTGTTTGGCGTGAACAACTTGGACAAAAGGGTCTGTATCCGTGCTGTACATCTCTATGAATCTATGGAGTTCAGGATGGATTTTGCTGAGGAGAGGGGTGGGGAAAATCTCATTGAAAAACTTACAGAATACTCAGCTACCTGGACAGAATGATCATGGAGAAGACGAGGGCACAGCATCAGAGTGAAGGAACCTTAATTTAGAACTGAGACAAAAAGAAATTTCTTCAGCCAGAGGCTGGTGAATCTGTGGAACTCATTGCCACACAAGGCTGTGGAGGCCAAGTCACTGAATGCCTTTAAGACAGATGGATAAGGTACTTGATTAGTAAGGCGATCAAAAGTTATGGGGAGAAGGCAGGAGAATGGCATTGAGAAATACATCATCCATGATCAAATGGTGGAGCATACTTAGCGGGCCAAATTGTCTAATTCTGCTCCTGTATCTTATGGTCTTGAAGTAAATTTGTCAAGAGAAGGTAGAATATATGCAAAGGGAGAGAGAAAGAGACAGGTCATGCAAGTGAGCAAAAAAGAAAAACTGACAGGTCATATGTGATGTCAAAAAACATGAAGTTGTCTACTTTAGCAGGAAGAATAGAGAAAAAAAAAAGGTATTTTTAAAATGGAGAGAGATCTAGAAGCCTTGGCGCATCCATCACAATTAAGTTACTATGCACATGCAGTAAGTGATCAGGAAAGCAAAATGAAAACATTGGCATTTATGTTAGGGAAGTGCAATATAAAAATAGGGAAGTTTTTTTTGCAGCTGCTCAGGGCTGTGTTGGGAAAAAAGGATGTTTGTGCAATTAATTGCAGTTATGAGAAATGTTCAGTGTTTATGGGATGCAGGGCTTATTTCTACAAAGAAAGGTTGAACAGGTTGGGCCTACACACAATGGAGTTTCAAAAAAAAAGAGAAGTGACCTTGTTTAAAGATATAATATTGGAGAAGACTCAGTAATGTGGATACAGGGATCAGGGATGGGAATGGGTAATGTTTCCCTTTGAGGAGGAAATTAGGAATATGGAACATGGGTTTAAAAAAAAGACGTTTCACTTTTAAAATGAAAAAATTTTTTTTTAAATTCTCTCAGTAAAATAGACAGGGGAATCAAGGGTTATAGAAGATAAACAAAATGTGGAGTTGAGAGCACAACTGAATCAACAATAACTTTATGATAGGGCGGATCAAGATCAAAGGGCTGAAAGGACCGAGCAGCAATGTTCCTGAAAGGTTGATAATGTGGTCAAGACAGCTAGGTATTATTAGAGGCATGAAGGATAAAAGTTCAAAGGTTATGGAGTACCGAGTGCAGTTCTGGTCAATGCATTGTCACAAAAGGTCTGACTGCATGAGTGAGGGCACAATGGAGCTTTTTGCAAATGTTGGCGAACTGGAGAATTTTAGTTTTGAGAAAAGATTGGTTAAGGTAAGGTTGTTTTCTTTAGTACAGGGGCGGCATGGGGAAACTAACTGAAGTGCATAATATGGAGGGGTCTAGATGTCGGATTTGGAGCTACAATCACCATCTCTTCCCAGACACTGGGTTAAAATCCTGGAACTCCACCCACCTCAGCAGCCAATCCCCTCAGAGCACCGAGAGAGCCCTCAAACTTCAAGGACTGCAGTAGTTCAAGCAGGTGGCTCATCAGCACCTTCTCTTTAGCAATTTGTGAGGGACATAAATGTTAGCCTCACCAGCAATACCCACATCCTTAGATCAAATAATAATCATAACAAAAAACATAGGTAGAGAGTGAGTAGGAAGGCTCCATTCCCTTTGGTTGAGGGGTCTATACCAGGTGGCATAGATTTAAAATAAGAATTAGGAGGTTTATATGGTATTTGTGGGGAACATTTCTCACCCAGAAGACGACAGGGATCTGGAAGTCTCTGCCTAGAAAAGGTAGTAGAGGCAGACACCGACATGTCATGTTAATAAGTACTTTGGATATGCCCTTGAAATCTTAACCTACAAAAAACTGTGGACTAAGACAGTTAGCAAGTACAGTTAGACTGAATAGCTCCTTGTTGGCTGGCATGGGCATTATCAGCAAATAGCTGCCTTCCGTTCAATTAATGCACATCCTTTTGCATTCAATCCAAACTTTCACATGTTCATGTCTTCCAACAGATGCAATTGGATAGCCTCCAGGAACACTAAGCCCTGCTGATTTATTTTTAAATCTGTCCTTTTGCCAACTGTAGTGCTATACAGTCTTATCATAATCTAGGTTAGCTAACTCCAGGTCAGTGACCCAACCTTGGACACAAAGTCTGTTGAGTTTACTGTTACATCAGATGCTCTTTCTACAGCTATTTGAAGGGAAGTCCACATTTGATATGTGGGAGGCTTTCAAAGACGGTGCAGAATAGACATGTCACGTTGAAGGCAAAGGATAGGAAGGGCAAGATTTGTAAACCTTGGATGACAGGAGAAATTGTACAACAAGCCAAGAGGAAAAGGGAAGCACGCATAAGGCCTAGGCATTTGAGGAATATCGGAAGAGTAGGACAAGTCTTAAATGAGAAATCAAGCAGGCCAAAAGAGGTCATGAAATAGTTTTAGCAAGCAGAATTGAAGGAAAATCCCAAAGCATTTTATTCTTTGGGGCGGCACAGTGGCTCAGTGGTTAGTACTGCTGCCTCACAGCACCAGGAACCCTGGTTCAATTCCCGCTTTGTGCAAACTCCACACAGACAGTTGCCTGTTCTCCCAGTGTCTGCGTGGGTTTCCTCCGGGTATAGACAAGCTTTTACACATGGTGAAGGATTCAATAACGAGAGGTCACTATTTCAAAGTGAGAGGTGGAAATTTAAGGGGGATACACGTGGCAAGTACTTCCCACAGAGGGTGGTGGGCATCTGGAACACATTGCCAACAGAGGTGGTAGAAGCAGGCACGGTAGATTCATTTAAGATGCGTCTGGACAGGTGCATGAGTAGGTGGGGAGCAGAGGAATACAGATGCTTAGGAACTGGGTGACAGGTTGGGAGAGTAAATTTGGATCGGCTCAGTCTTGAAGGGCCAAAGGGCCTGTTCCTGGGCTGTAAATTTTCTTTGTTCTTTGTACCAGCTGATCAAAGGGAAGTTGCTCCATAATTGATAGTGCTTTTTTTTTTCAAACCAGAACTCACTCTTACCTTCAGGTCTTTCAGGCAGTGCGAGGCTTAACCAATTCAAATTCCCGCTACACTGGCTGCTTACACTCGATGTTCGGCTGCCGAAGGGATGTAAGGGAATGGTACCAATAACTAGTGGTAAATTCAGGGTTAAATTCATTGCTCCAGGGATATCCACGTAGACCTAAAATAAAAAAAAGTCAAAAGCTTTAATCGCAGACACTCTGCTTTTGCATCTGTTTCCAATGTACTCCCCTTACACCTCCTCTTCAGAAGGTGGTAACTTATGCTGGAGCATGGTTCCAATGCTACCAGTACAGCCCTCTGGAATCTCACCCCAGTGACATATTTTTCACAAGAACACCAGGATATTGAAGGTCAGTGTGCGATTCCATTATTGGGGTCCAACTAATCCAGTTTCCATTATATATCCATGCACATGCACTTCCAACATGGTTCTTGGATACCAATCTGAAGTGGGCAACCTGAGCAGTTTTGTTTTCTCTTTAAAGAAAAGCACCATTGCCCAAATCCTGGAACCACCGAGGCCAAAAGTAGTGCCTTCGCCAATGCCTGGCAGAGATCACCTAACTCGACAGAGCTGGAATCAAAACGTGAGCTTTACGGTAGGCACAGCTTCATAACATACCATGATGTGCATTAACCCATTGAGTTTAGGTATAAAGCACAGGAATTTAATGTAACACTGCGTTATTGGAAAGACACAAGTTAAACTACAAAAATTGTATTCAGAAATATATTGGTAATTCAGAAATACATTGGTATCCTTCAAAAGATGCCATTACCAATTGCAATTCATCCAGCTTGCACGGTTTCTGCAGGATCATGCTACATGTGTGCATTTTGAACCATTCCGCAATGGAATAAAAAGTTTCAAAATGAAGGTTCCCCTTCAATTCTCTTCTTCTCCTTCCATGGAAGTCAGTGACTCAGATTGTCTAACAGTCTATAGATAACCTTCAACATCTCACTAACGTCACTGCTCTTCAGTTAAGATCCTAAGGTAAGAATCAATTATAGGCTGTTCAATGGTAAAGGGCATAACCAAAACTAATCCTATTTCCAACTGATGTTCATATTTGACATGGTTTTGGAGGTTACCAAACAGTGATCAGGAAACAATTACAATTGATTTCCCTCCCCCCTCCCCCAAAGCAGCTACTTCCTCTCAGCCAGGTGCACTAAGACACTCAAACTAATAAACTGGCTGAAATCAGCTAAATAACTCAGGCCAGGACTGAATAATCAAATTACATACATTATGCTCTGGTTTGGTACAGTTTTTCCCTCTATGCTGCTTGTGTGCTCTCTTTAAAATGCAAAAGAAACAACATTTAAAAAGAATATCCCTTTATATAAATGCCTCACCCATCAGGAAGTCTAAATGTGTTGCATGAGCTGAGTTGTAACGTAGGAGGGAAAATAAACTAGTACACAATTTCCCCAAGTTTTACTATGGGTTATCATTAAATGTTTAGAATGAATTGCTCCAGTGTCCAGAAAGGAAATTTTGATTTGACTACACAGCAACAGGTGATGTGGTTTTTAATGACACAGTTGCTACTAAATTCCCTGCAGGAAACCACAATACCCTCAAGCTCACACATGTTTGCAGAAGAACATGAATAGAGATGTTAGTTTTTTAAAAAAAAGATATATTACACATCACAGCAACATACCCTAGAATGGTTACAAATGAACTAGCCCAATAAAAAAAAAGGCAGCAGAATTGTCAACTGGCAGATTCCAAGAAAAAGGATAATTGGTCTAAAATATAAAATGACACTATTCCCAAGTCTGTGTTACCAATCTCAACCGGGCCAGTGGAGGAGGGATTGGTGGAAGCTAACTGTCTCCCCATAAGAATAAAAAAAAATGTTTTAACAGTTTTAAAAACAGGGCAAGTCACCCCGCGCACCTCCTGGCAGCCGGTTACAGAGCGGCATTGGCCTGGGAGCAGGTCACCTTCACGCCCTCTTGGCCGGGATGTAGTGCGTGGTGATCTAGAGAAGGGAGAAAATAATTTTTTAAATGGGAAAGAAACACATACAGACATTAAAAAAAGACAATTTATTCAATTTTTGTTTCTCTTCATCTTACAAACACCTGCATTCACAAACGTTACCTGGGGAAAGGGGAATTTTGCGTTCCTCAAGCTTACAGGTGGAAACCTAAAAGAGGTTAGGAAAAATATCAAAGACCATTAAAATTTCCCATACAAATACATGGGCCTTCCTTGACAGCCAGTTTCCCAGCCTTGAGCAGGCTATTAGTAGGCAGGGAAACTGGCTGAGACAGGATTCCCACCTCTCTCAGATGTTTCTACAAACTAAACATCCTAACCAAAAAAAAAAGGTTGTACTGAGTTGGACTTGGGTATGGCAAAGAGAAGGAAATCAGTTGCGGAAAAACTAAGGAAAGAAAAAAAAAATGATAGCCAGCAAACCTCCATCTTTGAAGGACTGGCGTTACCAATGAAATGTTTTTTAGTGTTCTCATTTTGCAATGCCAGCACACAAAACTTTAATTCAAAAAAGTACCTACCGTCAGTGCGTATTCCACCCGGATTATGCTGCAGTCTACAATCGAGGGTGACACTGGTGGAATTTTCAGTAGTTTTCCATTCCAACTCTCTGTTTTTCCAGATGACAGTGATTCACCTCGTAAGTTGGCTACAAGATGTTTAACTTCCTTCATTTTCCCTTTGGCATAGAAAGTCTGTGTTTGGTAAATGGCTGCCTTTGGCACTACCATACGGGAAGAACAATTCTCAATTTCAGCAAAAATGTGAATTGATTCACCTGTGCAAGAAAAACACACCCATACACACACAAATGTAAATTATATTGTGCACTATACCTGGAACATCCTGGTCTCATTTAAGGTAGCAATTTGAAGTCCTATTTCAAAAAAAAGACAACCTATTTAATCAGCTCTGTATTAAGACTATTTGTGCTTTCAGAGGCAAAGGCACTTTCTACTAAAAATGACAACAATGTAGCATTGATCTCAGCACTGTCTTTGGAAATCAGTAGCCATTTTGTTTCTTTCAGTTATGCATTAACAGGTAGACAGAGTTAAATAAATAGATTTTACTTAGTTTATTGTAATTAAAAGATAAGATTTGGGGAAGAAAAAGCACTGATTAGAATGCAAAACTAATTAAGCAAATTTGATTGTTCTTGTTGTAAAGATTCTTCCCTGCACAGATCTCTCCTTTCCTTTCCTGAAACAGCAACTCATACCAATATATGGTCCCATTACCACCAATGATATTCTGGTATGTGATCTAAACATGTAGATTGGTCAGCTTAGTCCTCGTAAGGGCAATAATTGACAATAGGCAATTTGATAAGTTTGAGTAAATGCAGCCAAGCCTAACTCCCTCCTAAACAGAACGTTATATTTGTGCACTTTCCAGTAAGGGTGGTTGGAAGTAGGGATAATGGGATAGCAATTTTGTAACGAGAATCTTGGCTGAATTTTTCTGTCTCAGTCCATACATACTGAAATCAGTTGTAGCACCAATTCTGCCGCCCGCCTGAAATCAGTTAATTTAGCATAGACCGAGAATTTAGTTAATTTTCAGTGCTCCAGATTTTTACCTGGTGTGTAGCCCTTCCGTTCGATTTTGGCACTTAGGGATATTGGGCCTGAGGAACAGAACCAGCAACAAAGAGTTTTCTCTTTTGTGCCTGCCTGTGGTGACTGCGAAAAGAACAGAAAGCACAGTGAATACCCCTGCTCCCCTTCAGAATAGACAGTCTCTCAGGATGATATGGAGCTATAGTAATAGCAAAATACCTGAAAAATCTCTGCTATACACTTTCAAGTGCAAGATATTAATGATTATACAGAGAATATTACTACAGGCATTTTAATCAATTTTCACAATGCACAAGAGTGCTTAATTTCAGTCTCATTTTGTGCACAGTATCCCACCACCCTTAATGGACAAGTTATAATTAATAACATTGAAACACCACTGGTCAGAAGAGTTTCAATTTATTGTGAAGTTTACAAAGTTTTGACCATTATTGTCAAAAATCCCATAGACCTCTATGAAAATTTATAAAAAGGGGAAATTAGTGTCAGTACTTAGAGGAATGATCATAAATGTATTCATTGTTATTAAAATCCATTTAAGAACATGCATTGTTTGAGTAAAAGTTCTGTTCTGGTCATTAGCCAATGACGTACTCCTTGGAAATGCTTGTATATGCCAGTTAATGATTGGATGTAGCATAGTCATGATGACTCCTTAGTCTTACTTTGGTAAGCTTTCCCTTTTACTGTACATTCTCAAACACTTACAGCTGATGTTGTGAACCAAAAGTTACAATTGTACAACTTAATGGGGGGGGGGGGGGGGGGGGGGGGGGGGAAATGTGGTGGTGGAGAAATTATATTTTAATTCAAAGTTTATTTTGAAGATTTGAACCAAACTTCATGTGAAAATTTTAACCATTGGCATCATTTTCACAACAAATTAATCAGAATTGGAGTTTTAAAAAAGAGAAGTACATGGCATTTCTTTTTAAATGATAGCAATTGTGTCAGTTTTTTTAAAAAGTGTTCATGTTTGGAAACACTGTTTAATTTCTTAGAAGGATTTGTAGCACTATTTTAAGCTATATATAGTCACTGTCATTGATAGGAAATTACTGATAAATAGCTATTATCTTATTGCAAGTTTAAAATATAATCTATATCAAATGTAAGGATCTAGGTTTTGCTAAAACTGCAATTGTTTCACAAAAATTGTAACAGCAATATTTTTTCTCTAAAGCTTTCTAATGATTGTAGCTTTGCTGTTTCAACCAGAGAATAACTGTTTTGTTCTACTGCAGCAAGGTGATTTCAATTATTGGGAACTTATAAATGTCTTGTATCCTTTCACATTGAATTATGAATGTCCATGTCTGGGGAAATCTATAGAATTCTGGTAAGTTTGCAAAGGTTTCGAGCACATACCAGCAACAATGGAGTGTTAATGTCAATGTGTTCAAAGACTGTGAATTCCTTCTTCACTTTCATTACCAGCATCCATGGCCTGTGCAGTTCAGCTTTCACCCAATAGCGCACACTGCCATATTTGCCTTCAAAAGAGGTAGCTAATGGTCTGCAGAAGAAAAAGGATCATAAGGGAATGGCCAAACACAGTATAGTACTAATTAACAACAGCAGAATCAAGTTTAGATTAACCAAATTGGGAGAATCAATTAGGAGTTACTGAAGAAAGTCTTTCAAAAGTACGCAGGAGCTTAGTTACTTGCAATAATTTTGATTGCAAAATACCTCAGAAATCTTATTTCATCATACTGCAAGTCTCCAACAAAGACTTTCAAATATGTAACTGAGCTAGGGAAGAAATGTCTAATGGGTGAATGATAGGGTCATTAAGATGAAATTTTGATACGATAAATGCCAAGAGGTTTTGTCCAGATAAATGAAGAAAACAGATACATGTTCCAAGATAATCACTAATAAATGCACGGAAGAATTCAGAAGAGAATTATTTATCTGCATAATAGACAGTATTCAATATTCACTACCACACAAAGCAGACATGACAAGTTGTGCTTTAAGGGGAAGCTAGGTCAACATGAAGGAGAAACAAGTTGAAAATTAAAGGAAGAGGCTGTGAAAGGGTCACATGCAGCACAAAACAGCAGCTGTGGACCAATTTGACCAAAATCTGTTTCCATGTTGACCATTCTACGGATTTCTAGACTGAGAGGATTAAGGGAAATAGGTGACTTGAAATATTGGGGTGGCCAGAAATGAACACATGAAAAAAAATATTTGTGTTGGCAAGACATTAGGATTGTTAATGTGAAAGGGCATGATGAAATGGACTCAACAGGTTTCTTTATAAAAATCTCACCCAAGTAAAATGGGCTTTGAACAAGGAATCAGGGAAATCTGAAACAAGAAGATCAGTGACATAAACCTACAATTATACACACTTAAAATACTTTGAGCAATGAAAACAAGAATTGCAAAGAAAAATGCAAATCTTACATCTGTGGAAGCTCAAAGCTGAATGGGTATTCGTGTTTGCCTGAAGGTATAGTGGTGAGACCTTCTTCAGAATCATCATCATCTGAAAAAAAAGATTAAATATTGTGAAGTAGCAAACAAATAATTTGAATCATGCAGATATACACATTGAATACATACTAATCGATAATAATTAGCATCCAATCTATCAACAATTTAGTTTGTAACACAATCTGTTTTTTGACAGATGTAATTTAGGGGATTATAATGGCAAGGGGCAGCACGGTGGTTCAGTGGTTAGCACTGCTGCCTCATAGCACCAGGGCCCCAGGTTCGATTCTGGTCTCGGGTGACTTTCTTCCAGTGTCTGCGTGGGTTTCCTCCGGATGCTCTGGTTTCCTCCCACAGTCCAAAGATGTGCAGGTTTGGGTGAATTGGCCATGCTAAATTGCCCATAGTGTTAGGTGCTTTCGTCAGAAGAAAATGGGTCTGAGTGGGTTACTCTTCGGAGGGTCTGTGTGGACTTGTTGGCCCAAAGGGCCTGTTTCCACACTGTAGGGAACTTAATCTAATCATAACACTGATGTAACTTCCAGACAACATTAATACTCAAGATATTAATGTAATAAAGGCAATTGATACAGTTCATGAGGAACATAGTAGACTTCAATAAGAACTCTGTAGCTATATGAGAATATCTTGCTCTAATTCAAGTTGTTATCACTGTTAATAAACTGTACAAACAGCTGAAAATTCTAGTTTTAAAAATAAATTCTTAGAATGTGGGTGATGTTTGCAAATCTGCTATTTATGTACATTGTTCCTAGTTGCCAAGAGGGACTTATTTGGGAACTGTTGGCGACAGTTTGATACAATTGAGTGGCATATTACAGTGTTCTTGGAATGACTGGGGCTTTTTGAAACTGAATGCTGAAATGGATAGGCTGCAGCAATTAAATGCCAATTATATAATCTTCGTTAGCAGAAGTCTAAATGTAGACGAGTATTATTTTTTTAAAGTCTAATACTCCAGTACTTGATGTTCAAGTGGGAAACTGCGGAACAAAAGGTAGTAGTGTTCTTGCTGCCTATAAATAGATTAAGATAATGCAGTTAACAATTCGTCCTGTTGGTTCCTAGCAATGAGGACGTTACTCCTCCAGGAAATGGCGAAGGTACAGTTAAGGTTGACTATTACTAGGCGATCTCCAGCGTTGTTTAAAGTGGTCCTATCAGAAGCTTATAAGGTCCGAGCAGCTCCACCCTTGCACAGCTACAGTCGAGTCTTTGGAGGTTTTTTATTTTAAGGATAAACAGTTTGACCTTTCTTATTCTCCGCAATGACGTGACTGCTCAACTACCTCGAGCCCTTTTCCATTGCTAAGTCATGGATTTACCGTCAGACACAAGGATTTTAAAACAAAAAAAAACCCACAGCAACCTGATGCTGGCTTCTCTTCACTGACAGCGTCTTTTCGAACACTGCACCTGTAATACTGGAATTGGGACTCCCTCCCCATACCAATAACGAAATTAAACTTTTAATAAGGAATGTGTCTTTTTTAAAATAAAAATGAAGTGTCAAATCACACGGAACGTGCAAAATCCTAACAGTGCATTTTTAAGATCAATTCCCATTCATAGCATGGTCATGGTTAAAAATAAAAAAAATAAGGTTGCACTAAAAAAAATAAGAAGTTGCATTTTTTAAAAAAAGTTGCATGATTAAAATAAGATTATTTGAAACCCTTTCTTGTGCAACTTTATTTCCCTGCAAGGTTCTGGCCGTGGTTTAATGCCGATTTCTTCCTCTCCCCTTTTTCTGCCAGCTCAGCACGCTCGGGTTTTGCAGTGAAGCGGTAAACAAGTCGCGAGCTGTCAATCAGCAGCAGACAGCGGAGAGAGCCGGCCTGAACCGGAGCGAACAGCCCAGCGCAGCCGCAACCACATGGTATTCATCAGCAGCACACAGAGCCCAGCCCAGCCTGCTCACAGAGACAGAGACAGGAGCTGGAACAACACCAAGGGAAGGGAGGGGCTACACACACAGCTCGATAAATTGCAACTCCTCCTTAATGCATATACTGTAGAAAGGGGATTTTGTTTTAAAAATTAAAGAGAACCTTGTTGCCTTGTCTTTGGACTTTTTTTTCCCCCAAAAAAATGCTCAAGTGACTTCGAACCTTTATTTTATGAACTTGACAATCGCAGATACGATTGATATTGACTTCCATACATTCAATTAAAAGGGAAATTGGGAATTGCAACTATTTTCAGGAATGAAGTACATCGATAATACAATCTAACGATGCATTTCTGCCACGTCTCTGTTTTACTAAATCCATCCTTTTTTAAAATAAAAGGCCTTGAACTCGAGATTTTTTTTGAGCAGATCACTGATGCAGAGTAAACGACATGATAGACAGTTCCACTGACCAATCTGAAGTTAACGGCGCCTTAGCAACAGTCTAACAAACAGAGGAACCAATCAGCAGGTCAGGGAGGAGCAAATGCAACAAAGCCAAGCTAAACGACAGAAACTTGGTAACACCAAACTTCATTGCAAAATGGTAAAAATTATACTACAGTTGAATGAATGGCGACTGCAAATCATTTACATGATATACTGGGCAGACTATATAATCTCACGTTTGTTTTAAGAAACCAGAAATAAAATTGCATATCTCTGCCTTTTCAGTCAGCAGGATTGAAGCAAATAATCACAGTTGTGTTCTTATTAACTGATCCTCCTCCGGGGAGTTCGAGCTTGATGCATATACGTGCAAGGGGGAAAAAAACATGCTGCGGGTTCACATTCTTTGAGGTATCCATGAAATTAGATTGAAATAATGCAATTTTATCGTGGGAGATTTGCAAATTGAATTGGTATGGTATGAGACCTATACCCATACACGGATGTGGAAAAGGTCATGTCAAGGAAAAAATATATTTTCATTGGGAATATACATGTAGAACGAAGGTGCAAAGCAGCTGTTGCAAATTGTTTTCCTGCAAAATAGCATTAAGTCATCCTCACCATCTGACGATGTTAACCAATGAGCGAAGAGAAGACTCACATCCCCCTCCCTCCCCCAAATGCTTGTCCCAAACAGGATTGAACCGCTTTGAACAAAGGGTGGAAACTTAGGAAAACAGCTAACCATTCTTTGAATATTACTGAATATACAATAGATTTGCAATTGTTTAATATAATTTACAAATATAATATTGGGTCAAGCGATGTCATTGCAGAAATCTACAAAATAAAATCAATTTAATGTCAATGGCACCTCTAAGTGATGGTATCGAATAATGTTACTGTAAACTACATAGCACATCACATGGAGATTAAATATCATCAGTGTATCAATCATTTGATTATTTTTTTTTAAAATAAAAGAACCAGTTTTCGAAAACATCTTCGCAATGCAAATTCAAGGACTTAGTCTGGAAGTCACTGCATACACACTGCAATTTTGAAAAAAGACATTCAGGTATTTCATTTCTATTGCAATTTATACAGTAGGTTTCTACACTAAATGGCAAAAAAAGCATGGATGGATGGATGAAATTGTCGTTAGAATTCAATAATGTAATCTTTTGGATTTCTTTCACGTATGACAATGACGGTCATGAACAGAAAGAATAAGGGATCCCTATGAATCGGTGCAGTAGAACTACAACAAAAATCGACGAGATATTGTCACGAAAATTTGCTTTAAAACATTTGCTAGCCACCCTGTACAAAATCTCACCACTCATTGGCCAACAAATTGGCAATGAAAGGCGAGTGACAGGATACCGAACTTTTACATCTATGAAGTTATGTCAAATGCAATTTTAAACCTTTACCTTAATACTGATGATAACAACGTTTTATGACACCATTCTGAAAAGATTGTACAATCTGAGCTCCACTGCTCACATTTTACAGTAGGGTTACAGTAAGCTGCACAAAGACTTCAAACAATACAAACTCTCAGACCATAAAGATTATTTGCTACAGTTCCAAGCTTACCTCTATCATGTCCGATTAAAAGGTCTTTGTGGTTGAAATACTCTACTTCTTCAGTGTAGTTCTGAGTATAGGCAGTATTAGAACCAGCGTTTCTCGATTCTGTCCAACGCACTTTCGCCTGTCCCCTTGCATGGATTGCAAGAGATCTCACCCTGATTTCACCAGTAACTTCTATAATCACCCGTCCAGAGACGGAATCTCCGCTGGCATAGACGGGTATATTGTTATCATTAGGACAGTCATAGCTTATTGTAAAACTCTTCACCTTTCCCAGCACCATGGCTATATATCTATGCAGATATACGTGACTATAAAAAAAAGTACAAAAAAAAGATCTGAAAAGTAGGATCTTCACCACTGATCAGTGCCTTTAGCTGCAAAAACAGCAGGCACGACCACTGCGATATTAAAAAGGAGCATCTGGATTTGGACAGTCAGAGATGCTGTTGCCCAGCTTTTGGTCTGTACAAAAGACGGGGATATCATACCTACCACCTCACTTAAAACGGTTTTTGTGAAAAACAACCCCAGTGCGCCTGTGCATGATTCACCCTGCTTCCGCCTTGAGTCTAGAGCTAGTGCCAGCTGATCAACAGCTGATTGAGGTCATTCCCCCTTAAAGCTCGTCTTTTACCTTCATCAAAGCAAACAAGTAGCACAGGAGACAAACATATAAAACATCATATTTTTATTTGAACCATTAATAAATATATATATAGTATCAGCTGCCGCAATATATCGTTCTGTGTTTTTTTGTGTACTAACGCGATTACAAAAGGCAATTAATTCCGTCAGTTCAACGCACAAGGCGAGTATTCGAATTAGCGCCACTCCCCGGCTTGTTACAGTAGCACATGGGTCACGTCGCATCCATCTGCAGCCCTCTTGACTTGCATCATTCGTCTATGCTTTATGAATGGACTTTGAATGATTTAGTCTGCACATTAAAATAGACATAACCGTCGTTGAAGCATAATACAAAATAATAATAACGGTTGCTGCAATAGTTGCACCCAAATAATGTTCGATGTGATTCTTCCCTCGTCAGTTTTCTGCACCTTGTCGACATCGTGTGGCCATTTCATGTAACAGCTAATTCCAATTTTACAATAAAAAAGTTAGAATATTTTTACGTTTTTACTTCGTTTCCTTTCTACCCGGTTTAACATCGTTCGATTTATTACAGCCTTTTAACATTTCCCCGCCTTATGTTTTATCTCGTACGTATGCCATTTCTTTTACACATCTATTTTTAAAAATGTTCTTTAATTTACTTTAGCTGAAAAATGTATTGCTGGAAAAGGGCAGCAGGTCAGGCGCAGCATCCAAGGAGCAGGAGAATCGACGTCTCGGGCATAAGCCCTTCTTCAGGAAACCCTTCTTTCTGCTCCTTGAATGCTGCCTGATCTGCTGCGCTTTTTCAGCAACACATTTTTTAGCTCTGATCTCCAGCATCTGCAGTCCTCACTTTCTCCTAGTTTACTTTACTTTAGTCTTGCTTTCAAAACTTCAGCTAATGCGACAGAACAAGCAATCTATGTAGAATTGATGTATCTTCAAAAGTAGGCGAAACGGAGGACTGCAGATGCTGGAGATCAGAGTCCAGAGTGTGGTGCTGGAAAAGCACAGCAGGTCAGGTAGCATCTGAGGTGCAGGAGAACCAAAGTTTCAGGTAAAACCACATCAGGCCTTTTTCCTGATGAAAGGCTTGTGCCCGAAACGTCAATTCACCTGCTCCTCGGATGCTGCCTGACCTGCTGTGCTTTTCCGGCACCATACTCTAGTATCTTTAAAAGTAGCTGCATAATGTAAATCTTTCTACAGGCTACACAATTCATCGGCAAAATGCAAAGATTGAGTTTTGATCAGTTTTTAACAAGACGTAGAAACAGGAATAAGGCCAATCAACCTCAAATCTGTTCAGACATTTAGTTTGTATTGTTATTCCAGCTACCCGATGTGATTCCGTAATCCTCAATTACTCCGCCTGACGAAAATCCACAAATGGTAAAAACAGTGACTGCAGATGCTGAAAACCAAATACTGGATTAGTGGTGCTGGAAGAGCACAGCAGTTCAAGCAGCATCCAACGAGCAGCAAAATCGACGTTTCGGGCACAAGCCTTTCATCAGGAATAAAGGCAGTGAGCCTGAAGCGTGGAGAGATAAGCTAGAGGAGGGTGGGGGTGGGGAGAGAGTGCATAGAGTACAATGGGTGAGTGGGGGAGGAAATGAAGGTGATAGGTCAAGGAGGAGAGGGTGGAGTGGATAGGTGGAAAAGAAGATAGGCAGGTCGGACAAGTCCGGACAAGTCAAGGAGACAGTGCTGAGCTGGAAGTTTGAAACTAGGATGAGGTGGGGGAAGGGGAAATGAGGAAGCTGTTGAAGTCCACATTGATGCCCTGGGGTTGAAGTGTTCCGAGGCGGAAGATGAGGCGTTCTTCCTCCAGGCGTCTGGTGGTGAGGGAGTGGCGGTGAAGGAGGCCCAGGATCTCCATGTCCTCGGCAGAGTGGGAGGGGGAGTTGAAATGTTGGGCCACGGGGCGGTTTGGTTGATTGGTGCGGGTGTCTCGGAGATGTTCCCTAAAGCGCTCTGCTAGGAGGCGCCCAGTCTCCCCAATGTAGAGGAGACCACATTGGGAGCAACGGATACAATAAATGATATTAGTGGATGTGCAGGTGAAACTTTGATGGATGTGGAAGGCTCCTTTAGGGCCTTGGATAGAGGTGAGGGAGGAGGTGTGGGCACAGGTTTTACAGTTCCTGCGGTGGCAGGGGAAAGTGCCAGAATGGGAGGGTGGGTCGTAGGGGGGTGTGGACCTGACCAGGTAGTCACGGAGGGAACGGTCTTTGCGGAAGGTGGAAAGGGGTGGGGAGGGAAATATATCCCTGGTGGTGGGGGCTTTTTGGAGGTGGCGGAAATGTCGGCGGATGATTTGGTTTATGCGAAGGTTTGTAGGGTGGAAGGTGAGCACCAGGGGCGTTCTGTCCTTGTTACGGTTGGAGGGGTGGGGTCTGAGGGGGGAGGTGCGGGATGTGGACGAGATGCGTTGGAGGGCATCTTTAACCATGTGGGAAGGGAAATTGCGGGCTCTAAAGAAGGAGGCCATCTGGTGTGTTCTATGGTGGAACTGGTCCTCCTGGGAGCAGATACGGCAGAGGCGGAGAAATTGGGAATATGAGATGGCATTTTTGCAAGTGATAGGGTGGGAAGAGGTGTAATCCAGGTAGCTATGGGAGTTAGTGGGTTTGTAAAAAATGTCAGTGTCAAGTCGGTCGTCGCTAATGGAGATGGAGAGGTCCAGGAAGGGGACCGAGGTGTCAGAGATGGTTCAGGTAAATTTAATGTCAGGGTGGAATGTGTTGGTGCAGTTGATGAATTGCTCAACCTCCTCGCGGGAGCACGAGGTGGCGCCAATGCAGTCATCAATGTAGCGGAGGAAGAGGTGGGGAGTGGTGCCGGTGTAATTACGGAAGATCAACTGTTCTACATAGCCAACAAAGAGACAGGCATAGCTGGGGCCCATACGTGTGCCCATGGCTACGCCTTTGGTCTGGAGGAAGTGGGAGGATTCAAAGGAGAAATTGTTAAGGGTGAGGACCAGTTCGGCCAAACGAATGAGAGTGTCAGTGGAAGGGTACTGTTGGGGACGTCTGGAGAGGAAAAAACGGAGGGCTTGGAGGCCCTGGTCATGGCGGATGGAGGTGAAGAGGGATTGGATATTCATGGTGAAGATGAGGCGTTGGGGGCCTGGGAAACGGAAGTCTTGGAGGCCACAAATATCAATTTTGGAATTGCCAACTGTCCAAAATTAGCAGCTTTTCAGGAGTTGCTTTTTGCAGATTCCAAAGGTTGTTCCCCTTTTCACACTAGAAAAAATAATTTACTTAACTCCATCTTCTCTATCAAATCTGTTATTCACCTTCATTACCTCAATTAGACACTTGACAAATCTGAAGGAACACGTGTAACAACATCTAGGGACAGGTTGAGTATAAAATATCTACATTGTACAATTTTCTTTCAATGGACGTGGATGTCACTGGTCCGGCCAAAATTTTTTGCCCATCCCTACCTTTTGTGAAGCCACCTTTTTGAACTGCAACAGTCCATGTGATTAGATACATCCTAATGGCTGTTAAGAAGGAGGTTCTCTGATTTTGCCCTAGCAACAGTGAAGGAGTGGTGATGTATTTCCAAGTCAGGATGGTGTGTGGCTTGATGGGAACTTTAGTCCTCGTGTATGGTGGTGCATCCAAGCAGTTTCCTCCTCTTGTCCAAGGTAGTAAAGTTTTCAGGTTTGGATCATACAGTTGAAGAAAACCTGGTGAATTGATGCAGTTCATCTTTTACGTGGTACACAGTGCTGTTACTGCATTGTTGGTGGAGGGAATGAATGTTAATGGTGATGGAAGTGTACCAATCAAGCAAGATGTTTTTGTTGTTGGAACTTTATCCAAAGAGGTAGAGTGTATTCTATCACAGTGTTGACTTGTGCCTTGCAGGTAGTGGACAGTCATTGTAGAGATAGGAAGTGACTTACTTCCCTTATAATTCCTAGGCACTAACCTGGTCTTACATTTATATGGCTGGTTCAGTTTCTTGTCAGTGGTAACCGCCAGATGTTGATAAGTGATGCAATTAGCAATGGTGAAGGAGAGACAAATTCTTTGTTGGAGATGGGCATTACCTTGCAGCTGTGGGGATTGTTATTTTCCACTTATCAACCCAAGCCTGCCTGTTCAAGTCTTGCTACACATGGACAGACTGCATCAGTATTTGAGGGGAGATGAATAGTCTTGAACATTGTGCAATCATCAATAAACATTCCCACTTCTGATCTTATGGTGGAAGGAAGCTCATTGACAGTGCAGCCGAAGATATTGGTCCCAGGGCATTCCTCTGGGAATTCCTTGTGGTGATATACTTGGACTGAGATGACTGGCCTATAACAGCAATTTGTGCTAGCTATGACTCCATCCAGTGAAGAATTTACCCCTTAATATCATTGATTCCAATTGTGCCAGGGCTCCTTGATGTCATACAAGGCGAAATGCAGCCTGATGTCAAAGGCAGTCACACTTGTTTCACATTTTCAGTTCAGCTCTTTGGTCTATGTTTGGACAAAGTCTAAAATGAGGCCCTGGCAAAACTTACACGGAATGTCAGTGAGCAGATTATTGCTGAGTAAGTGCTACTTGATAGCACTGTACTATTGCTGGCATGTTGTCAGGGCCCATATCCTTTGGAGTATCCAGTACCTTCAGCTGTTTCTTGATATCATGTGGAGTGCATCAAACTGGCTGGAGACTGGCATCTGTGATGTTGTGGACCTCAGGAGGAGGCTGAGATGGATGGTCCACTTGGCACTTCTTGTTGAAAATGGTTACAAATACTTCAGTATTTTCTTTTGCACTGTTGTACCAAACTCTTCCATGATTAGGATGGTAATATTTGTGGAAACTCTTCTTCCTTTTTAGTTGTTTAATTGACCACCACCATTCATGAATTTATGAGTTATGACTGCAGAGCAAGCAACTAACCCATTGCTATGGTATTGCTTAGTTCTGACTATTGCATGCCACTTGTGTTGCTTGACATGCAGATAATCGGGTGATGTGGCTTCACCAAGTTGATAACTCATTTTTAGGTATGCCCAGTTTCTGCTGTTTGCATGGTCTCCTGCAGTCTTCATTGAACCAGGGCTAGATTCCCTGCTTTATGATAATGGTAAAATGGGGAGTATGCCAGACTCTGAGGTTATAGCTTGTGATTGAACACAGTTACATTGTTGCTGACAGACCACAGAACATTATGGATGCCCAGTTTTGAGTTATTGCATCTGTTCAAGATATCACTTATTTAGCAAGATGGTAGAGCTATAAAAGAAAACTTTTTGATATCATAATTAAGGTTAAGCACACAATTTTGCATTACTACACTTGTAAACCAGAGGAAAAGACTGGGCTACTAATCGACACAATGAATAAAAACCTCACTATGACTGTTCAGAACTTAAATCAGTTTGAAAATTTGTTAATAAAATGCTATTTTAAGTAAAATGACCATGTAGCTTACAATTATAACATCTAAAACAATGGCAACTATATTGAGATACTGTCCTATCCAGCAGGAGGACTAAAGTATGTAACAACATCACATGTCTGATTGAAGTAGTGCTTCTGATTGATTTCCAGTTCCAATTCTCAAGAGCAACTAGGGATGGAAACTGGCCCAACCAGTGAGATCTACACATCATAAATAATGTTTATTTTATCTTAAATATTCAATCGAAACCAACTATGCTGAATGTGAAATGTCATTTATAACCCTGATACTAGACCCCACCTTGTGACCTGGACTTTGGAATTTTGTTTATCCTGTCTACAATCTTTATCCATTCATAATCTGTGTTAAACTACTTGGCTTTTGTCTGTTTTAATTATGATTAAGTGTGTGTTTATTTTTGAGGTTTTGAAAGGATATTGTTTAAGTTGCATACATTAGAAGTCCTTTCTTTTCACTGCTTTTATTAAAAGATAACTGAGCTACAATAATTTTTTTTCCTCTCTCTCTAGTACAGAATAAGCCTGGTTTGTATATCTTTTGTCCTGAGTCGTAGTCCATCAGGCAAATTGATTATTTGACATTTTGGGATAGATTGTTTGTACAGGGGGCAAGTATATCAGCAAGTATATCCTTTGGTAAGGATATTTGATATCTTCATGGATGCTTTGAGGACATTCCAAAATTATTTATGCTGTCTCTGTTAAGAACCTCCTGACATGACTTTTCTCTGACCAGAGTTGTTGCTTCAGGAGTCTGGTGTCAGTTTTACAAATTACATGTCCTACCCCCCATAGCTGGTTTTTGATTGAATTTAAAAACATGTTTAAAACCATGCATGGGATGTTGATGTCACTGGCTGGGCAAACATGTATTGTCCATGCCTAATTGCCATTGAGGTCAGGAGCTGAGAGATTCTGATTGAAAGAAAACTGAGTATAACTGAGCAGGTTGCTTTTTAGCATTGACAATGACCCCTTCTATCATTTTACTGGTAAATGCACTTAGACTGATAAGGCAGTAAATGGCTATTTTGGATTTGTCCTACTTTTCCTAAAAAAAGGACACAGTGAGGTAATTTTCCACATGGCAAGAAGGATGCCAATGTTGTAGCTGCACTGAAACAACTTGGCTAGGGATTTAGGCAAGTTCTGGAACATGTTCTTCAGCATTATCACTTTAATGTTGTCAGGGCCAGTATCCTTTGCAGTATCCAGTTGCTTTTTGATATCACATGGAGCGAACCACATTGGCTGAAAAGTGGTATCTGTGATACTAAAGACATCTGGAGGAAAGCCAAGGTGAATTTGGCACTTGTGGTTGAAAATCATTGCAAATGCTTCAGCCATATCTTTTGCACTCATGTGCTGGCCTACTCCATTATTATTGATGAGGATGTTTATGCAGTGACTTCACAACTGGATAGGTCAGGATTGCAAGCTTAGATCTGACCTGTTGGCTTTGAAATTGCTTATCCCCGTATATTTCTTGCTGCTTACTCTGTTTGGCTTAAAAGTAGTCCTTTTACACAACAGTAGCTTCACCAGGTTGACTTCATTTTTAGTTATGCCTGGTGATGTTCCTAGAATACCCTTCTGCACTCTTCATTGTACTGTGGTTGATCTCCTGCATTATAGTATTGGACAAAAGGGGGATAGGCTATGCTTGGCCATATGGTTAGATAGTGTTTGAATGCAATTCTGTTGCTGCCTGGTGGCCCACAACAATTCATAGATTCTAGTCTTGGGTTATGAGATTCATTTGGATTTTGTCCCATTTAGCACAGTGATAGTGTCACACAACACAATGGAGTGTATTCTCAATTTGAAGATGACATTTTGTCTGCCCAAGGACCGTGTGGTGGACAATCTTACTGAAATTGTGTTGGACAGATATGGATGTTTCAGGCAGATTGCGGAGGATGAGGTCAGGGCACAATCTCGCAGTAACATTCCATAGAATTCAACCAGCTTGGTCGGTAGTGAGACTGCTGAACCATTTTTGATGATGGACATTGAAATCCCCCACCTAGTGTGCATTCTGCATCCTTGTCACCCTCAGTGCATTCTTCAAGTGTGTTCAACACGGAAAAGCACTGATTTATCAGCTAACAGTAGTGTATAGTACCTGTTAAACAGCAGGAGATTTCCTTGCCCATGTTTAATACGATGCCATGACACTTGATGAGGTTTGGAGTCAATGTTAAAGACCTTGAGGGCAACTCCCTCCTGACTGTATAGCTATGTATCACCACCTCTGCTGAGTCTGTCCTGCTGGTGGGACAGAAGGTAACTGATGTCTGGGACATTGTTTGTAAGGTATAGTTCTTAATATATAAACATAGGGGTCTGGTTATTTGTTAAACCATGACCTGAATCTTTCATCTGAGCTCCTGGTCCTCAAACGGTTTTATTATCAATTGCACAATCTCAGCGTCATTACAGCACAGGAAAAGCCTGTCATTTTTTAACTGACCCATCAAGTGAGCAATTCACAGATGCCATTCTTCCATCTTCTCCTTGCACATTCTCCTTTATCATGTAACAGTCAGCTTAAGGCTGAACTGCTGCATGAGACACAATGATGAAGTTCATCCTCTGTGTCTGCCATAGTTAAGTGGAGGTTCCCAAGTCACAAAAAATGGTCTACTTTTTCCAGAATCACAGTTATTGGGGGAGATGTGCTATGCACTCTGGTTAAAAAAGCATTTAGTAATGCTTCTTGGACAGAGTCAATATTGACTCAACTCAATGGAATTTAAAAGGAGGAGAGGTGATCTCATTGAAATATAGATAACTCTTAAGGTGCTTGACAGGGTATTTGCTGACAGGATGCTTCCTCATATGGGAAAATCTAGAACCATATGGCATAGCCCTAGAATAAAGGAATGCAAATTTAAGACTGAACTGAAGAGGAATTTCTTCTTTCAAAAGACCATGAGGCATTGGAACTCCTTGCCACAGAAAACTGAGTCCTTGTGCATATTTAAGACTGTGATAAATAGATTCTTGATCAGCAATAGAATCAATGGTTACAGGGAAAATACAGAAAAGAGGATTGTGCAGAATGTTGGATCAGCCATGATCCTTTAAGTAGCAAAGTGGGCTCAAGGGGACGAGATAATCTACCCTTGTTCCTCATTCTCATGGTGTTATGGACATGATGCTCAGTTTCTGAGTATGAGATCTAGAACTCACTGTAAGGGTGGTAAAGGCAGAAACCCTCATAAAAATGTAAGAAGAATTTAGAGTGCACTTGTGATGCCCAGGCATACAAGGCTATGGGCCAAACACTGGAAAATGGGATTAGAATAGTTAAGTACTTGTTTTTGACTGGCACAAACTCCTTGGTCTGACAAAATGGCACAGTGGCAGGAAGACTTCAGGTGTAATCTTTCACAGGAATGTTTTTCCAACAATGGGCTATGCATATAAGAGATGGGGAAAGGCTTAATATTAATAATAAAATTGCTTCATTTCATGGCAATACAAAGCAACACCTCCGAACAAATTCGTTTATCACATTGATAGAGATCTAGGTTTCTTCAATTATCCAATCAAAATGTTATTGTTTAGTTCTGAGATTAGAAATTTCTATTCATCATACGA
This sequence comes from Chiloscyllium punctatum, assembly GCF_047496795.1. NCBI lineage: Eukaryota > Metazoa > Chordata > Chondrichthyes > Orectolobiformes > Hemiscylliidae > Chiloscyllium > Chiloscyllium punctatum. The sequence continues at coordinate 57,178,361 of NC_092740.1, forward strand.
GTTATATTTAATTTAGATACTTTTAAAACTTATGCCAATTAAAAATGTAAAAACATAAAACAATGGAAAAATATATCTTTTTAAATGAGTAACAGTGGACATTATCTCTAGTAGAATAAGCAAAAATGACACCAGTTTTAAAGACATATTCAAATACAAGAGAATATGGAAGAAATAGTGAGTTTTATGAAGATATTTGTGTAAAAGTAGAAATGAAGTGATAGAAGAATCATGTAGCGATGTCATTAAAATTCAAGCATTGCACTCAGAACATTAAGAGTGGTTGGAAATGGCTAAAGTAGAACACTATTTTTCATTTCTTTGTGGGATGTGAGCATTCCTACTTACTCTACTTGCTCATATCACATTGAAACATCTCTGCATCCTTCTCACAGTTCAAACTCCCATTCAGCTTCCTGCCATCTGCAAACTTAGAGATATTACATTTAGTTCCCTTCACCAAATCATTGATACATATTGTGAAAAGCTGAGGTCCAAACAATGATCTCTGTAGTACTCCACTAGTCACTGACTGCCACTCAGAGAAACATCCATTTAATCCTATTCTTTGTTTCCTGTTTGCCGAGAGTTCTGTACTATGTCAGTATACTACTTCAGTCCTATGTGCTTTAAGTTTCCATGCTAATCTCTTAATGTTGGTCCAGGAAACCATATCCATTGGCTCCCTCTTATCAACCATACATACTTAAAAAAAAATTCCCGTAGACCTTGAAAGCATGATTTCATAAATCCATAGTGACTCTAATCCTGTCACTGTTTTCAAGTTCTCAGCTATCAAATCTTTTATAATCTGCTTTTTAAAGTAGTGGGATTACATGGACAACTCTTCAACCCATAGCAACTGTTCCAGAGTCTATAGAATCTTGCAATGAGTATATGCACTATTTCTGGGGGCACTCACTCTGAACCCTGGGATCATCAGCCTTTAATCCCATTAATTTACCCAAAAGCATTTCCCTTCTCATACTAATTTCTTTCAGTTCCTCTGCCTCACTGAACTCTATGTTCCCCATTATTCTTGAGAGGTTATTTGTGTTTTCTTTGTGAAGACAGAAACAAAGTATGTATTTAGTTGGTCTGCCGTCTCTTTGTTCCCCACTTTTGAATTTAGAATTAGATTTTATTGTCAGGTATACTCAAGTATAGGAATATATGAGTATAATGAAAAGTGTACAGTCACTGTTCCCTGACACCATACTGGTTACAAAACTAGAATATAATTTGAAAACAACAGAAATAAAAGAAAACCAAAAGGTAAGAAGAACTACCAGATCTTAAGGTCTAAGTGTTATCTCCATAAAGGGGTTTGGAATCACTGATGCATGCACCTGGGCCTAGCCATTGCCTGAAGTCTCGGTCAGCCTGTGAGTCTCGCAATGATTGCTGGGAGGAGCCATGTTCTTGCTGCTGCTGCTGCTCCAATGCTGATTGGTGCTGTGTCCTTGCAGCTGTTGCCACATCCTCCTGCAATTGCCAGGAGGAACGCCATCTGCCTCTGATTGCTAGGGGGCTGCCACCATTCTGCAAGGGGCCTGTTCTTGATGCCATTGCCTGGGATTGCCGAGAAGAACCTGGGAGGAACCGTGTCTACCACTGCCATCGCTCACCAGGAGGAACTAACCACTTACTATATCTACCATATTTCTGACTAAGGGACCTGCATTTGTCTTCACTAATGTCTCTCCACGTACCCAAAGAAACATTTACAATATGTATGTTCCCCACAAATTCACTCTCGTACTCTATTTTCCCTCTCGTAATCAATTCATTGTCCTCCTTTCCTGAAATCTAAACTGCTCCTAATCCTCAAGTCTGCTATTTTCTTTGAACAGTTTTATATCCATTCTTTGGTTTCCCTTCTTAGCATTGGTTGGACCATCTTTCCCATTCTATATTTATGCCAGATGGGAAGCACTAATTATTACGGTTTCACCATGTACTGTTTCAATGGTTGCCATCACCTGTCCAACATCATTTCTCCTGATTTATCATGGCTAGCTCATGCCTCATATCATCGAGGTGCTGTTGGACTGTGAATCAACTTAGGTCAATGACAGCAGTGGTAATATCTTTTTTTCATAGTGTCCCATCTTCTTATTTCCCTTCATTAAGGTAGCATAATGGAAAATTTCATTGCTGATTTCAGTAACACTGTATTGGTTCATTGGAACCAGACTTCAGCTAGGTACAGCATAAAAGAAAATGTAGCTGATGGAGTTTGTGTTTTAAGACTGTGTTCAACTAAATAGAATAAGTTTGAGTCTGGAATTATAAACCACTGCATTAGCTGATTTCATATTTAACAGAATACAATTATTTTTCAACACTTCAGTATGATAGAATCATAGAATCCCTATACAGTGTGTAAGCAGGCTATTTGGCCCATTGAATCCGCACCAATCTTTCAAAGAGCTTCCCATTCCACAACCATCCATTTCCCACATCTAATCCACCTAGGCTGCACATCCTTGGGCATTATCGGCAATTTAGCATGGTCCATCCACCTGACCTACACATGTTTGGACTGTGGGAGGAAACTGGAGCAACCGGAGGAAACCAACACAAACATGGGGAGAATGCGACAACTCCAAACAGTCGAATTGAACTTGGATCCCTGGTGATGAGGCAGTGGTGCTACCCACTGGTCTACCCCATTTTAATAGGTTTAGTGTCACATGTGGGGCATGGTCAGTTTCCTGGAATTTAACATCCAACACAACCCATCCCTTCTACCTTCTTACTACTTTCACACTTTTGTTTTTACTTCAGACACTTGTGCTATTTTTAACAAGTAATCTGTAGAAATAAGCTGCAGTTTTGATAATCGAGTGAATGTTTGTTTCAATTAAGTAGTGTAGTTACAGCAAGTAAAACCTGCCATTCAGCTGTTTGTAAGCACAACCACAATGTGGTATGGCCATGCTTAGAAGGAAAATAGTTTTTCCTTTATCATTGCACCACCTCGTGGCAGAAACCAGATGCAGTACAAAACACTGAGTCAACTGGAAATGTTGGGGTCGTTCTTCGTGAAGCACAGAAGGCTGGAAGAAGTTTAAGTAAAGAGAGTTCTCATGGGATAAATGAGGAACTGTTTCCATTGACAGAATGGTCAGTAACTAAAGGACAAACATTTCAAATAATTGGCAAAAGAATCGGAGGAGCCGGATTTGGGTAGGTTAAAACTTAAAGGAAAAATTGAGCAACATATATTACACAGTACATTAGACTATGAAATTAGTTAAATTTGACTTCTTTCAAGTGATTTCTTGACAATACAAGTTATCAATTCCACATTCTATTCCTGTAAGGCTTGTGGCTATTTTGTCTTCTTTGACACCTTAAAGGATCCGGCAATGAACTGTCTGTATGGAAATTGTTGTTGTCAGCAGGTGGCAGCACAGAACACTCCAACCGCTCAAGTACAACAAAGGATAAAGTTAAAGCAGAAAGTCCGAGATATAGATGATTCCATTCCAGTGAATGATTCCAGGGAATAAGGCCTAACCCGTCAGGCTGTGGCTTATTGACAGCATTCTGCATCACCCTCAACGCAACAGAGAAGGTGTACATTCATCTACACATGGCAGGACATTACAAGGACCACTCCCCTTCACATGAAATACACAGGCATGGGGCTGAAGTACAACAAAAAGAACAGTAAATGGTTTTTAAGGAAACTAATCATGGGGTGCAACTACCCATAACCAATGGGAACACAGTCCATTGACTCCAAGAACCCAACTAGTTTCATAAAATAAACACATCACAGAATTGTCAGAAAAACACTTAATTAACACATTGCAAAAACTACTCACAAGAGGCAGTGTGAGAATAACACATTTAAAGAAGGGAGAAAAAACAAGGGAGGGAACTAAAGCAAATTAATGCACCCCAGTCCTCACGATGCTCACCTGCATGCAACACCCTCCACCCTAGAACCTTGATAGAAAGTGGAAAACCAATTCCAACTCTCCAACCACATACACTGATTCACATTGATCCATGACACCCATCATCTCCATGGCCCCAATAGGCCCTCTGTCAACCGTGACCTAGGCTTGTTATATATTGCTATTATTTGGGAACTTCAATTTGAAGACAGAGGAATATAGATTTTAGTTTTCAGTTTTATGAAAGTGACTTTGTTTTTAAAAAGGTCAAAAAGTTACTTTGACTAGTAAATTAAAGACTTTTCCTAGAAGTCAAATGACTTAAGTGACTCAATTACCTATCTAGAGAGTTAATTGTGGAATGTTTGCAAATCTGAGTTATGATGCAGAAATAGATAGTCAGGGTCAGGGCATTCTGAAGAACGGAAGTCATCCTATCAGATAGTGAGAGCTTAATTGGCTGAAACATATAGATAAATTGTTGCAACAATTCTAAAGAATTTTTTCCCAATTGCCTGAATAAAAAGTCTTAAGCTGTGGGTCAACTCTCCAATTAAAAGAACTGGAAGGAGTAATTTGAGTAAGACGTTGAACAGTTAAAATATGTGATATTTCATTGGAATTGAATGGCTATGGAAAAGAGTTCAATCTTCCTCTTTACAGTTTATGTGAAAACCTTTCAAAATTATCACATAAATAGCTTTGTTCTTTTTATCTTTTGTGTAATAAACTGGTGTTCTTTTGCTAAAAGAACATTGACAGTCTTGGGTAATTATGTTCAGTGAATGATTTTATGATTCCTGCTAATGTTATTACTGGACAAATCAGATCTGAGAATGAAATCTGGCTTGATAGATCATTTGTTTTCCTTGGTTTTAATGAAATGTAGGCACACAAGGTTGCAGATTTTGTTTTAATAATAAAATGTAAGTTAATTACACAAAAGAAAAGATAAAATAAACCACCTATTTATATTTCACACAAATGTAAAGATTTTAAAGCACACATAAAATTACAATCTCATTAGTCCTGAAAGCATCCTATTACAGTGCTCACCAGAGAGAATTCCCATCTCAATTTAACTGCAGCTTCAACTCCCAGTCTTGAAAATCTAATAGTCTCCTCCTACCTTCACCCCAGCCCCATTTATCTCTTCAACCCCTTTCCCCTCCATATTGCTGATGAAGGGCTTACGCCCGAAACATCAACTTTCTTGCTCCTCAGATGCTGCCTGACCTGTTGTGCTTTTCCAGTGACACATTTTTTAACTTTGACTCTCCAGCATCTGTAGTCCACACTCTGCCCTTCTTCCTGGAGTGTTTATATGACTGAGATTAAACCTCTTCAGTTTCAACTAACCCCTTCAGGGTCTTAATGAAACACTTCTGTTCTGGAACTCTAAAACTGAAATATTCTAATTTGAAACAGTGTTAAACTATGTCCCTTCCTCAGTGGCAGTTGTTTTACACATTCTGCTTCACCCAAGACTTCGGTAAACTGCCAGGCTGAAACCCAAACACTTTTTATAAACTATGAGTTCCCACTAATCATAAGTCTGACCTTCTGAATTGGTAGTTTACTGCACTACACTGTTGTTTGTTTGCTCATGAAAGCGCTCCTGATTTAAATCAATTCTTATTAGCCGCCAAGAACTATCTCCCAGAGAATTTTCTTTCAAAATAGGAAATCACCATATTACAGAAATACTTACAAGTTCATCAATAAACCCCTTGAGACCGAAGATCAAAACTTATATGGCTCAAGCTCAAAAATAAATGATGTTAACATGTAGATAAATTATACATCACACCGATCATCATGGTAACCGAACTGCAAAAATAAAACTTATGATCTATCAAACCAGGTTGCATCCTGAGGTCTGGTTGCTTCGAAAAATGAGGCGCAGGAAAAGCACAGCAGGTCAGGCAGCATCCGAGGAGCAGGACAGTCGATGATGGACTTATGAAGGAATTATGCCTGAAATGTTGACTCGTCTGCTCCTCGAATGCTGTCTGACCCGCTATGCTTTTCCAGCACACCTTTCAACTCTGATCTCCAGCATTCTGCAGTCCTCACTTTCTCTCTGCCCTATATTATCATTACCTGGGGGCAAAACATAAAACTTAACATTGAGAATAACAGCAGGAAATCTTTATTGCATTCAATGACTTGACCAAGACATTTGACTCAGTAAATTTTAAGGTTTTATGGATAGTGCTCCACAGATTTGGATCACCAAAACATTTATTTACAATCCTACAAAAGCATCATTGGTGACATGTCCGCAATTGTTTTCATTGGGAGATATAAAACAAATGCCTTCAAAATTTGGACCTGTGTCAAGTTCGGCTGCATAATAGTGCCCGTGCTATTTACAATCTGTCTGAAAATAGCTTTTCAACCACTTTCTTATTTCTTGGATATCCAGATGGAAAATCTAATCTTAATTGCCACATGCTAAACTACACTAACTAGGGTGCACATCGATGGTCTGGAGTGTGCAGGTGGCCACAGTGTCATTACCTACTGTCTCAGATTTGCAAGCTACTCTCAGCCTCTTCAATTCTACATTTAAGAGATACCTGGCCTGGCCTTGAATGTAACCAAAATAAAACTTATATATTGGTGCAAACATGATGAGTCAAATATTCTACCTTCCATACATGTTGAAGGAATGACTCTAGAATGTGATGAGCTCTTCTTATATCTTGGTAACTACTTCACTCAAAAAACTATAATTGACAAGGAGATCAGACAGTAAATCACAGTAAACAGTTGTATAGATGTCGTTCTCAAACATATTAATATAGGAGTTAAAAATAGGAGTAGGGCATTTGGCCCCTTAACCCTGCTCAGCCTGCTGTGGAAAGGTCATGGCTGATTGTAACCACAACTCCATATTCCTGGCTACCCCTAATAGCCTTTCACCCTTTTGCCTCCCATGAATTTATTTCTAAATGATGATTCCTAATTTAGTTCCTCCCATAAGAGGAAACATCCTCTACATACCACACTGTCACAGGCCCTCAGGAATAAATCAAAGGACTGGCAACAAAAA